>NW_028079044.1:7922781-8580281 GCF_014824575.4 Sturnira hondurensis | reverse complement strand
TTAAACAATTGTCTGCTATTAGACTAGGGTAGTGCTCATCGCATCCTTTTTTCCTTCCAGGAACTCAGAAAATTCACTTCTCAGCTCTCTTGCAGTTAGGCAATCTATATACTAGATCTAAGGGATGACACATGAGCTAAAATGATGTGTGTCACTTCTGGATGCCCCGGGATCCCTCTCTCTGGCGGTGCAGTAATGGGAAAGCGGAGCATTAGTCAGCCCAGACTGCTGAGTCACTGTGGCTCCCGAGAGATTCACCCTGCTCTGCAGTTGACTTTGCACAAGGAAAAAAGACCTGCCACTGTATTAAATCACTGAAATTTGAGATTATTTGTTGCTGCCATATCTGCCATATGCCTTTGCCACTTGTAATACATTTATCTTAGTACTTAGTGTTCAGAGTAAATGCTATGACTGTGATTTGCTCAATAATACAGTATTGTGGGGTTATTGAAAGTGCCTGGTGTATGTACAGTAGGGGCGGGGGAAGTGGTGACATTTGAAAGTTATAGTCTAGGGGCCCTGATTTGCTATGCCTTCGTTCTGTCCTTCTCCTCCTCCTCTTCCTTCTTCTTTTTATATAATTTCTTCTCAACATAAGGAAGGATCCTGCATTTCCCTCTACCCTTGCCAAGCTATGCTTTTGATTGCATGACCTGCAAATTTCAGGAAAGAAAATGCACTAAAAACAAAGAGTAACTCACTGGACTGGCTGTCACAGACCCCAGTCCCTAGTCTTAATTTTGAATAAAGGCTGTAGGTTCCTTAGCATCAGCTTCTTTATTCATATGCCAGAAACAAGAATTGCCTTTTGGTCCCATTAGAACCACTGCAGGCGAAGTATTCAAAGAATATTTTAAAATAATATTCCTAAGCAAGTCCCAACTCTTCAGACTCAGAATTAAAAAGAATGACTGTCAGTTCCATGCGCAAGAACTTTAGAAATATGTTGTAATTTACAGGTCAGTTTTAAGCACTTAAGCCAGTGCAATTTCATAGGGCAGCTTGTTAACCCAAAAATAAACTGCATAAACTTCCCAGGGAGCCAGTGCCGGAGAAGACGAGCTGCCCATTCGCTATTTATGCTCTCCCTTTAATATAATCATCTTGTGCTTGTTTAGAGAGGCCATGTGGTTGGCTACCACAATCTATTTCCCAGATCCCCTGCACTCACGTGTGATTATGTGACTCTATTTTGGCCAATAATAAGTTAACACAGAAGACGCTTTAATGAGTTTGACAGGCTGCTGGAGACCCTCTTCTTCCTCCGCCCCCTTTCCTCCTGCCTGCCTGGCCATGGCAGCTGGAGATTCGGTCTTCAGCATCCTCTGACTGGTGCTAAAGACAGTAGAACAGAAACATAAAAGAACTCAGGCTCCCAATGCCCCAGGGAGGTCTGCCAGCCTGCCCTGAATTGTCCTCTCATGGGCTTTCTTCACATAAGAGGAAAACTTCTAACTTTTTAAGCGACTGACTTGGCCATCTCCGTTGCTATCGGCAGAACACAATTCCTAACTGACAGTGCAGTGTCACAGGGCAGGCCCAAGGGACAGTGCTGTGAGAGTCTGGAGCAGAGACAACTGCCTGACCCTGTCAAGTTCCCACAAGCCTCTCCCTAAGGAGACATTGGCCAAATCTCTGCTTTGACCATGGGCTGGAAACCTCAGGAGGGAATGTGACGTTAGTGGTTAAAAATACGGTCTTTGGGGTGTGACCATCTCTGGTTCAAAGCTAGCTCTGCCACCTACTATGTATGGTTTGGGCAAGTTACAGAGCAATTCTGAGCTTCAGTTTTCTCACGTGTAAGTGAGAAGAATGATGGTTTTTCATTCAATGAAATGAGAAATGGAATGAGCACACTGCCTGGCACGCAGTAAGCCACAAGGGACTCTCAACTACCCCCATTCTCTAGATAGAATTCCAGTTGTTCAGTTGACCTTACAGATTTATTCTCAGTTATTTCAGAGTGTTACGGATGTGTGGCGTCTTGTAACCCAATGGCAACGTCCACAGGGTGGACTACACACGTCCTAGAATCACTCGGACACCATTCGGGCTCTCTGCTCACCTGGATTGGGAAGCAGGTCGCAGGCTCAGATTAGTCCTTCACATTAGCTACAGGGTCTGGTGACTGAGATGGAAAGAGCTATGTTTCTCTTGGTTAAAAGAGAGTAATTTTATTCTTGAGAATTCATGCTCTGAAAGTGTGGATTAGTTGTAAAACCAAAAAAGTTGTTATCTTTATTTTCATTATTATAGAAATAGAAATACAATAGAGACAGAAATATGTTCATAATGGTTCCCATGCTTCTCCATATCATTCTACAGGATTTAGTTGTTTAAAAAAAGTAAAATGCAACTTTTCTATAAGTTCGCCACTACATCAAAATCAAGAGTCATAAGGAGGAAAAAAGCAAGTAAAAGGCTCAGCCCCCTTTATGTCCTACACATTGTTCAAGAACCACTTCAATCCTGCTCTTGTGATAAAGCTCGCAGGCACAAAGCTCACTCTGTACCTTCGGGTTCTGACTACCCTCACCTCACACATGGTCAGTGTGCAACAAGAACACTTTNAAGGGACTCTCAACTACCCCCATTCTCTAGATAGAATTCCAGTTGTTCAGTTGACCTTACAGATTTATTCTCAGTTATTTCAGAGTGTTACGGATGTGTGGCGTCTTGTAGAACCACTTCAATCCTGCTCTTGTGATAAAGCTCGCAGGCACAAAGCTCACTCTGTACCTTCGGGTTCTGACTACCCTCACCTCACACATGGTCAGTGTGCAACAAGAACACTTTGAAAGAATGAGCATGTAAATACGATGGCCCAACATCTACCTCTAGACACTCTGCTTCCTATCTGTCCTTTATCCTGCCTCTGGGATGATCAGGATTTTCCCTTTGTCCATTGTAGTGGGCTTCATTTAAAACAACAACAACAACAACACTCCAGAACAATTCTTTCAAGAAAGGCTGGCTCAAAAGCCTAATAGATAAAACAAACAGAGAAGAAATGGTCCTGACACAAGTGGGGACGAGGGGCCCAGAGCATAGCAGATCTGCTGCCCTGTGTTCCACAGCCATCATCCCGTTGTCCCTAAGGGGTTGCAGACAGCACAGCTGGAAAACCATTGGTTTAAACACTATTTCAAATCTTTGCTTTCTTCACTCATCTCCACTTTTTGCTCCCAAACATGCAGAGCAAGCATGCAGCCATGAGGAATTGCCCACAGTCTCCTCTCCTTGCACTCTGCTCATTTTGTTTCCTTTACGAAGAGTTCTGTTCTCCATCTCGCTGCTTGGTAAAAACCAGTTCTTGACTGAAACGCCTGCCCTTCTTCAGTGAAGTATTCTCGAAGGGTACACGCTGAGTCTCCTTTTCCTGTGCTTTCCCTGGGGCTTTGTGTGTGCATCTCAGCTTCCACGGTGCCGCATTATAATCACATGAATGATCCATCCCCATCACTTCCACTGGATGGTATTCCTCCAGTGCAAGTCCTGTTTCTCATTGAACTTTGTGTTCCAGGGCCTGCTGAAGAATCTGGACTATAGTACCTGCCAAATAAGTCATTGTTAAATGAGTGGCTAAAGAAATGGACACATTATCACAATGATCATTTCACATTGCCTACTATTTGTTTTGTTATTCTGCCCTTATAAGTATATAATAAATAATTTGAAGACAAGGACTAATTCTTACATTTTTCTTAGTTTTACCTCAACTTAGTACTAGGCACCTGGATAAACTAATAAAATGCTTTCTAATTGAAATAAATTATATTTAAAAGAGTTGGCATTGTGTCAACTAAATACATACATGTATTTAGTCCATGCAAGTCGCACTAATATCCAGCAAACACGCAATGGAAATGAAACACTTGCATTCCACTACGGGGACAAGACAAATCTATTTTTGATAGCAAGAAATCAATTTTGAAAATAAACGTGGCATTTAAATGTCATAAAAATTTAAGAACTTAGAGTTTTGGGACATTAGATGCTTTTAATGTGACTGCTATTTCAGAGTTCAAGAAGCTAAAACAAGAAAGAGGTAAGCACAGTCCTACCGGTACCATAGACTTCAGAAAAAGTGACTTTACAGGGCTGCACGGAAAAGTAAGTAAGATCTCAAGCCAGAGACTCATAAAAACAAAAGCTTCTCAAGACAATAGGAAGACTCCCCTAAATGAAATTCTGACACCTTAGAAGGGAGAGGTCTCTAAACAAGTCACGTGGCAGCCCAGGGAGCCTCACATCAACTGCAAACTCTGTGGTGGTGGGTTCATAGGTTAAAGGAGGGTAAGTCACCAATGGGGAAAAAAAGTACTCTCCAGGGAGAAACAGTACCATTTAAGCAGAAAGTCCTGTGAGTGAAGAGCCGTGAAAAACCCCAATGACAATGCAAAGACTTTCCAAGCTAAAGGAAAAGGGAAAGCCAGAGCAAAAGGAAAATAAAAAATGTTAGAAACTCTACTTGGGACAAAAGGTATACAGCTACCGATCACAACGAGAAAGGAAAGCCATTCAACCTTTTTTTGCTTCCTCTATCAAAGAAAATTGTTTTGTTAAGTATAAAAGGAGAAACACGTTATTGCGGGGGGCACATGGAGTGTAGGATAGATGGGAAGACGTGACAGGAGAGGCAGTGGCACTCAGAGGTTGTCAGTAACTCTGTGGCTCTTGAGCATAATCTTGCTCAGGATACAGAAAACTCACAATTGGTACTTTGGCCACTTCTTAGGAAAGTGCTGATGGATCTGAAGAGGAAAAATATTTTCGACATGAAAGTGATGGACCATAGAACTTTTCCCTTAGCCTTGTCCAGTATCAGTGATTTGATTCGACTATAGATGCCTTGTTTACTGAATACTTGAGAGCCTCAAAGCTGAGAAATCTGATGTATCAGATGATGGCATGATGACGCTCTCAAAATATCCCAGTATGTTATAATAAAAGGTTGAATCATGTAAGATTCAATAGAATAGGGAGGAAATATTCCACTGGATTAAAAAAAGAATTATTACAACCAGTGGAAGATTTAGAAAGGTGGCCTAGAAGTGCTGGCTTGACTGAAAAGCATCTAAGACTCTTAGTAAGCTATAAGCTCCAAGCAGGTGCATCAAAAATCATAATATGGCTGCCAAAAACTCAATTTTAAGCAGCATGAATAACAGCAAAATTCCAATAATGAAGGAGATGGTCCACCATTTAAGAGTGTGACCTGCAATATTTGTAGACTTCTGGGAGCTATATTTAAGATGATACATCACCCACTGAAGCACATTTGAAAAAGAGCTATCAGAAAAGTGTGGGTACCCCAAATCACATGCTCTGTATGATGACTGAAGGAAGCGAGGTGCCTTGATCTGCAGAAGAGATACTAAGCGAGGGAGAGGGATACACTGCCTTCCAGTATTTTTGGGGCTTTCAGATCAAACTTGTTTCGAATGTATCCCACATGAATTCAGTTCCAGGAGTAAGAGTTATAGGGGAACACTCTTTGACCTGGCAGAGCAGTTCCCAAACATTTTGATCTCGGAACCCTGTTACACAAAAAAATATCAAAGACTTTATGTGAGCCATGTCTACTATTAATTATCACACTTAAAATTAAAAATGAGAAATTCTTACATTATCCTTGTTTTTTTAGGACTATTTTTTCTTCTGTTGTTCTGATTGGTTGTTTTTTGTTTCTTTATATTACAAATCATTGATTTAATTCCTGGTTTCATCCACTCTACTGTTGTTTCCCTGTAGGTTGTCCTTTATTTCAATTAGTGTATCCCTCATTTCTGACTGGATCTTTTTTATGCTCTTGAGGTCCTCACTAAATTCCCTGAGCAATACTTATAACCAGTGTTTTGAACTCTGCATCTGATAGATTTCTTACCTTCATTTTGTTCAGATCTTTCTTGGAAGTTATGATCTGTTCTTCATCTGGGCCATGTTTCTTTATCTCCTCATTTTGGCAGCTTCTCTGTATTCCTTCCTACGTATTAGGTACAGGTGCTATGAATCCCTATCTTGGTAGCATGGTCTAATGTAGTAGGTGTCCTGTAGAATTCGGTGGCATAGCTTCCACTATCACCCAAGATAGGTATTTGAGGTGTTGCCCTCCATGTGGGCCGAGTACACCCTCCTCTTATAGTTGAGCCTTGGTTGCTGTTGGCAGGTCAATGGGAGGGATTTACCCAGGTCAGTAAGCTGCAAGGACTGGCCGTGACCACTGACCACCAACCTGCGCCCTCCATGGAGGATCAGCTGGGTGGGGGTTGGGTGGGGGTTGGGTGGGGGTGCTCTGAAGTGGTCTGTAGCTGTCCACTGGTTTCCCAGGCTCTGGGATTTCCAGGATGGTACAGGCCAAGGTCAGCCCCCACCTATATTTTGCCCAAGGCCACCCTGACTGAGGTATAACACAAACTGAGATGGCTGCTTCTTGTTCTGGGCTAGGAGATACCCAAGTGAAACCAAGCTATGAACCTAGGCTGGCTGCTGCTAGTGCTGTACCTGGGGCCACTTAGCAAGAGATACGGGCTGGGAGCTCACTGAGGCCAGCTGCTGTTGCCCGATTGAGAGGACTTAGGAAGTTGTGGAGCACAAGCCAAGATTAGCCATTCATATGGAAAAGTAGCTTGGATGGGCCCCCTGGGACAACTGCAAGTATTTCCACATTTACATGATATGAGTGCCAGAAGAAGAACAGAAAGAGCAAGAAATTGGAAATGTACTTGAAAAAATAATGAAAGAAAACTTCCCGAATTTGGTGAAGAAAATAGGCATGCCAGATCTCTAACTGGGGATCGCTAAACCAGAACTTTATCTAGTTTAGAGAATTAGATAAACCATTGTAAATCTAATGCTATCATTCTATGGCAGTGTTAATCACTTTTCCACAAATACCTGTTTCTAACAAAGACATCATTCAAAAAGTACTGTATCCATTAAGTAAATGTGACCTTAGGGTTGCTGGGGGAAGAAGAGATCTTTCGTTCAGTTTCTCACACACCACAGAATCCCCTGGGCAGCATTTCTGAGAGAGAATCATCTAACACCAAAGACTTAAGCCCTTTGGTGCTAAACATCTATTTCAGGAAACTCAACTATTTCTATTTCTCTAAATGTTACAAATTCTTTAGTTTCCCTGGAAATCTTCCTCTCTTTTACCATATGGACGGACTGGCCCCATTAGAACAATCTAGAATACTACTCTCTCGGCTTCATGACACAACCTCAAGTATTTGAAGACAGCGATTTTATGTTTAGATACCTTTTTAATAAAGAAGTTAGGCTTCTTTGTGAGGTAAATATAATTTCAACAAGTAGGCCAAAAACTTTCCCCCCAAAAAAGCATTTTAATGAAAAAAAGTCATATTAACAAGGAAGTTATTAAACCTTTCTCTCTATAAAATATTTCTTTAAAATACATATTTTAAAATACTATGCTTTGTTTCAAAAGAACTCTATAAATCAGCCAGGTCCCCCTTTACATGAGCAATTAATTTACTAGTCTGAAGTTGACTTGTTGACAATATTTTTAAAATCTATATCAAAATGGAGTTTTCAGGCTGATTTATAGTAGATTAATCAAGATAGACTACAAAGTGATTTTGTGTTTTGTGAAGTTGTACTCTATGAAATCTGAATCAGGTTACTGAACTGATTATTAATATAAGAAATATGTATTGTGTACCATAACCTGGAGTCAAAAATCTGTTCATGTTTGAGCTGACCCATCAGTCACAGATGAACTTCCCCACCCACTTCCCACCCAAATGATAATGGAACATACTAATCAACAGCAGTCTAGGTGCTCAGAAAATATGCATTCTAGCAGAGTTATGCTAATCAGGACTCACTTTCATAGAGGTTCATTTCATACACAGTTAAAACCTAGGGTTCTGCCTCCACTCTCAAAAACCCACGAATGTGTGAATGATTAGACCTTATTGTTTCCTGGGTCTGGAACCACATCTCAACTATTAACTGCTCTCCAGTATGTAAATCTCCATCCTCTTATTTTGTCTAACAAATCCCTCAAGTTTTTCTTGAGTCTTGGGTATAGAAATAGAATTTGGGGTACCACTTGAAGGCCTCTCTAATAATAATATGGAACAAGACCAGTCTTTCAGAACATGAAATGTTTATTATTTTCCAAACTTGAGGAGGTGCTTGAGTTATTTGAAGTTCTAAAGTCATAAGGAATAATGTAAAATGAGAAAGGAGAACAGAGTGAAATAACTATGGACTGTTGCTTTGTCTAAACTTAGAATGCTTTCCACTTGAGAACTAAGTGAATTCATCTCTTCCAATCATTGCTGTAAATAATATCTACTTTCCTGCCCATAAACCACTAACATCCTATTGTTTTTTTTATAAGGTAGGTCCTTAATCCTCTCATTGTCAACTTTTCCACTTACAATAAAAGCCTCTCCCACCCCTTTTTTTATTGAAGTAAAATTTACATATGGTTAAATGCACAGATCATAAGAGTACAATTTGATTTATTTTGATAAATGCACATATCCATCTAACCACTACCCCAATTAGGTTATAGATCACTTCCATCACCGAGGAATGTTCTCTCATGTCTCCTTCCAATCAATCACCATCTACCTATAGTTTTACCGGTTTTTCGGCATCAGGCAATAGAAACATGTCATCATGTCAGGCTTCTTTCACTCAACACAATGTTTTGAATTTCATCATGTCATTGAATGTATCACTATGCCTTTATATCACTGATTAGTATTTCATTGTATGAATATACCATACTTACCCTTTCTCCTATTTGTGGGCATTTGGATTGCTTCAGTTTGGGGCTATTATGAATAAACCTTCTATAAGCTTTCCTATACAACTCTTTTATTGTAGATGTAGTTTTTCATTTCTCTTGGGTAAATGTCTAGGAGTAACAGTGCATAGAGAAATAGGAGTAATAGGTCATAGAGAAAGTTTAAATTTAACTTCACTGGGAACTCCAGTTCTCGTAGGTGAGTTTCCATTGCTTCACATCTTAGGAAGCCCCTGTTCAGATTCTTTTTTTAGGGGTAGTTCCAGTTCAATCAAGTTTGTTTTCTTTTGTACATTAAGTCACTGTTACATTTTTAATCATCAGAACTCATCAAGGAAATTATTTTGACATTTCCACCAGTTTTCCAAAGTGGGTTTTACAGTTTTCACCAGAAATATATGAGAGTTTTGACTGGACATAATGTTATCAAACCTACCTGCCTATCCACCCTGACAGACACACATACTTTTCTAAAGACTAGTCTCCGGTTAGATCAAGTTTCTTGCATCATAATATTCCCAAAAGGGAGACTCCTGGTTAAGATGGAGGCATAGGTAGATATACTTCACCTCCTTGTGCAACCATAATAAGAATTATAACTAAATATCAAAACAAATAACACCCAGAACTGTCAGATAATCAAACTCTATGGAAGTCTGACAACCAAGGACTTAAAGAAGCCATAATCAATGGAGAGGCAAAGAGATGGTGTGGCAAGGACAGGTGATGGTAGAATGGACATGGCAACTCACATTCATGTGTGGTGGATAAAAGTCAGCAGGGACACCTTGGGAGTGTGCAATCCCAGCCCTAGGACATACAGCACAGCCCAGGGTTCCAGCACCTGGAAGATAAATCCCCATAACTTTTGCCTGTAAAAACAGTAGGGGTTGGAGTGGTGGAAAAACTGCTGGCTTTTTAGGAAACTTCACTTAAAGGGTCCATACAGTCTTAAAACATATGCAAATCCACCCACTGTGGGATTCAACACCAGGGCAACAGCTGGAAGGGCACCAGCCATATACTGGAAATGGGTGAAGTGACTGGAAACAGGGAAAGTGCTGGGCAAACACCCAGAAGCCAGGCAACAGCACAGTCCCCTTTCTGAGCCCTCCCCACACACAAAGCCACAAAGTGGTAAGCTGTTTGTCCAACCCTGGTGATTACCTAAGGCCCTGCCACATACAATTTACAGGTGCCTTTTATAGGAAGTCAAAGCAGCTCTACCTAATATACAGAAACAAACACAGGGAGGCTGCCAAATTGAGGAGAAAAAGAAATATGGCCCATATGAAAGAACAGAACAAAACTCTAGAAAAAGAACTAAAGAAATAAACATGCAACCAAAAAAGAAAGAAGAAACAAGAATTTTTAAAAATGAGGATAGTATAAGAAGACTCTGGGACATCTCCAAATGTGCCAACATCTGAGTCATAGGGATACCAGAAGAAGAGGAGGAGAAAGAAATTAAAAACTTATTTGAAAACATAATGAAACAAAAGTTCTCTACTTTAGTGAAGGAAATAGAATCACAAGTCTAGGAAGCATAGAGAGTGCCAAACAAGTTGGACCCAAAGATGACAACACCAAGACACATCATAATGAAAATGCCAAAGGTAAAGATAAAAAGAGATTCTTAAAAGGAGCAAGAAAAAAGGAGAGAGTTGCCTACAAAAGAGTACTCATAAGACTATCAGCTGATTTCTCAAAAAAAAAAAAACAACTTTGCAGGCTAGAAGGGACTAGCAAAAAGTATTCAAAGTGATGAAAAGCAAGGACCTACAACCTAAATTACTCTATCCAAGAAAGCTATCATTTAGAATTGAAGGGCAGATAAAGTGCTCCCCAGACAAGGAAAACCTAAAGGAGTTCATCATCGCCAAGCCATTATTACATAAAATGTTAAAGGGACTTGTTTAAGAAAAAGATCAAAACTATGAACATTAAAAAGGCAACAAATTCACAACTATCAACAACTGAATCTAAAAAACCAAACAAATGAACAAACTAATCAAACAACCAGAACAGGAAACAGAATCATAGGTATGGAGATCACTGGAGGATTATCAGCTGGGTTGGGGGAGGGTGACAATGGGGGAAAAGGTGCAGGGATTAAAAAGCATAATTGGTAGCTACAAAATAGAAAGGGGAACATTATGAATAGTATAGGAAATGGAGAAGCCAAAGAACTTACATGCATGATCCATGGACACGAACTAAGGGAAGGCATTGCTGGAGGGAAGGGGGTACAGGGCAGAGGGTGACAAAGGGGGGGAAATTGGAACAACTATAATAATATAATCAATAAAATATACTTCAAAACATATAAAATAAAATTATGATTCATGCTACAGATGGAATTTTAAAACTGGGTCTTTTATTTTTCATATTTTTTGTTGTTGCTGTTCAAGTACATCCATGTCTCCATCCTCCCCCACCACTCCCCCCTACCCTAGCCATCCCCACTTCCCACCCTTGTAAAACTGGGTCTTCAATACAATCTGCCCAAAGCCTAAATTTTACAGAACAGGAACTTGGGACACAAAAAGTTTAAAGACTTTTCTGAAGGAGACATACTCGATAGTAGACAGAGGCAAGATTAAAAACTCCTCCTCGGCCTGTCTGATAACAACCTTGAGACAGTTCCACGTGACTTTCATTTTTGGATCCAACAAGGGCTGGCATTATACTGTAAGGGGCAAATTTGAGTTCCAATTTTCTGGATAGGACTTTCTTCTCTGAAAGCTAATCAAGTGGTATACATTCCTGCTATTAACAGTATATTGGATGTATTTAGTAACATTTTCAGAAAAATATTAACCATATTTTCTGAGATAGTAGTACATCCCTGGTCAACATTCTCATAAATAGGAAAGAATGATTTCCCTGCATTTTTAAAAGGGCAAATAAGTCACAAAGAATTAAGTGACACCTAAGATCCAGGAAGGAAACTGTGGGGTTTCTCACTCGTAAGCTTGCCAGCAAAGCAGACATCCCTTGCACTGATTCACTGAACATTCACTATTGTTATGTGTACTATTGCATTCAGTTTTTGAAAATGTAAAACAGACCCAACTTTTACCATCGCACAATTATTTCTGGACATCTTTCACAAGGAATGGTTATTAGTGTAAATAAGACATGGTATAAATTGCTTTTTAATCACACAGCTCAGATGCCCAAGCCTGGCATTGCCAGCCCTGAGTGGTCTACTCCAGACTTCTGTGAGGATGACCTCACCCTGGGGTTTCTTAGTGTACGTGTATTGGGAGCAGTTGTACTTCCAAGCAGGCAAAAGGATGGATTTTTTTATAAATTTATGTCAAAATCCATCATTTTATTTATTTTTTAAGATTTTATTTATTTATCTTTAGAGGGGAAGGGAAGGAGAGAGGGAGAGAAATATCAATATATGGTTGCCTCTCATGCGTCCCCTGCTGGGAACTGGCCTGCAACCCAGGCATGTGCCCTGAGTGGGAACTGAACCACGATCCTTTGGTTTGCAGGCCCATGCTGAATCCACTGAGCTACATCATCCAGAGCTCAAAATCAATCATTTAAAAAAGTTGAAAAATCAGTTTATAAAATCTCCTATAACATAAAGAACACTCAATTAGCTATAGATCAAGGAGTTTAACACATTTCAGATGTATTGAATCTATAGAAAAATGGAAGAAATAAGAAAAGTTACCATTTTCTAATAGTAAACCCTGAAACGCCTTTTGGAGTGAGTAGAATTTATTTTTATGCTATGGAAAACTGAGTGGTTTGAAAACTCAATTTATTGCATTATATCATTTGTCTAATATTGTCTTTTTACATGCATTTTCCTCTAACATCAAACATTTTTTTACATTTCTATTTGGGGCACTTTTTATAAACTATCATGTTTATCTTGAAAAAACATGAATGCCTTTTACCTAAGGTATGCAAGCCACATTGTAAAACTTCTATGAACAGAAGCTAAAAATCTATCATTTAGTTAATATTTGAGTTTGCAGGAATAAAATCCTCAGTCTGCAGCAGCTGTGTGCTGTGTGTTAAATCTAGAGCTGGCATTAGCCTATCAGATATGCAAATATTTATATCCTCATTGGCTAAGTAAACTGTTCAGCTCTGCAGAAATGATAGGTTTGTTTTGGAATACTATTAAGTGACTCCCTTTTCTAATAATGGCTTTTCTGTGCTGAAAGTCACACTTCTGGTTTGAATTTGCCTAAAATTTCCAACACAAAAATCAGCAGAAATCCTTAACACTTTTGGAAAAGGAAATCAGATTGGTATATAGGGATGTGTATCAAGGGAAAGAAAGAATTGAATAGACCAGGTACAGGGGGAAAAATGTATTGCAATTTTGACCTTCAATTTTCAAATAAACAAATACAGGAATACTTAGAGAAATACAACTCTCTATTAAAATTTTTTTAAAAACAAAACAAATTAGGGCATAAGCATTAATGAATAAAGATTCTGGTCTTTGTTTTTTTGAAGGTAACATATTAAATTTAAATAATACCTTGTGTTTGGAAAATCAGGAGTTTTTCCTAATTTCTAGGCCTGTGGTAAATATCCAAAAACATATACATCTTTGTGTGCACCTGTGATTCAGTCTCCTTATGATGGTGTCCCATGAGTGGAATTGTTGACAGTATCAAGAGTTTTAAAAAATCTTGGTGCACATGGATAATGCTTGAATCTCAATGAACATCAGCTTCTTAAATCGTGAAATCAGATAAACAAGACATACCTGGCAAGGGCATAAAGAAGACTAAAGACAAAAGATCTCAAAAATAATTACGTCCTATTATAATTTTTTAATTTTTTCCTAAAGCGTGGATTTATTCCTAGAGAAAATAATTAGCCATTTCCTGAATGAATTTTATTTTTCTCATCTCTAAATAAGATAATGTTTCCAGCAAAGATGAAAATCATCTGATTTGAACACTATGGTCAGGGTAGAAATACTTACACCACCAAGAGTGCCAGGCTCTTTGCACACACTTCCTCCTGTATCTCCACCTGTAATGGCCTGTGTAACCTTGTGAGGCAGGTATTAATATCACTATATACACGGAGGAAATCAAGACCCAAGAGCTGGGGTAATCCACAGCTAGAAGGCAGCTCTGCCCCACCCAAAGCCCATGCTTCTCCACAAGCTACGGCATTAGTTGTGTGCCATGCAGTGGGAAAGAGAGATTGTTCAAATGGGTCATATAATGCTTCATCATGAAAATGACACTTAAATCAATCCAAGAGGAAGAAAATTCAAAGTAGAACAAACCACAACAACCAAAACCTTCTGGTGGAAAAATGTTGATTCACTGAATAGCTTGTGCCAGCCACTGTCCCAGGTGATGGGATGATGTAGATGAAAAGGCACTATCAGTAAGAAGCAGGTAAGACAGAGAAGTAGGCAAAATCCTTGTATCAATGTGATAACTTCTGTGCTTGGGCTGTACCCAGGATGTCACCAGGCCTGGAGGACAGATACATAACCCAGTGCAAGGGACTACCTAGGTGGAGATTTTAAGGATGAATAACTATACGCTAAGCAGAGAAGCACAGAAGTGAGAGCATTTCGTGCAGAAGTGCCACGTGCAAAGCTGAGAAGATGAAAGAGTGCTGGGGGTCCAGAAATCAGGGAGCCCGGCTGGGTCTGTGAAGACAGCGCGCGACGATGTTGGAGGGCTGGCAGAGCCAGACAACAGCGGCCCCTTGGTGCCACGGTAGGGGCTTGAACTGCATCCCAAACGGGACCAGCTCCTCCACAGATGTTACTCATCCCTTTTGTTACAGTTACTGTTACAACAATAATGACAATAATGGTAACTAATGCCTAATGTTTACCTTTTATGTGAACAATCTAATTTCATCCCTAAAACAATGCTATCAGGTGAATACCATTATATTGTGCCAATCATTGTGTTAGTCTCCATTCCTGTCACTTTGCAGTGATAGGAATGTCATGGATATTAGACAGAGAAGGGCCTACTCAGATTTGCATTTTCAATGACCATTTTGGCAGGGAATTGTGAGATGGCATTTAAAAGGCTATATGGCAAGATGAAACTGGTTACAAAGTACCTACCATATCCAGGCAAGATATTATGAAGGCTGGATTTAAGGCAGAAGTGGCAGACTTCAGAGGAAATAGATTTGAGAGCTACTTAAGAGCAGATTGTGGTTACTTAATAGATGTGGAGGATCAGGTGATGGGAGGAACCTGGGATGACAATTACTTCTGGGTGCGGGTAATCCTTTTCTCTGAAACAAACAGCACAGAGGAGAGACAGATTTTCTGCAGGAAGGTAATCTCGTCAGACTAGAGAGTGGGTTTTGGAGTCATAACCTAGAGGCAATGTGTTCACAATCATGGGCATGTATGAAGTGGGAAGAGCAAGAGCTAGAAGATAAGAGGTATGAAAATGAACTCTATGTGTATGGCTAGAGGTCTCAAGCTGAGGAGCAACAATGTATATTTGGAGTTATACAAATACACAGGTAAGTGGAAGTGGAACCTGTAAGAGAAAATGAACATCCTAACAGAAAGAATATGAATCCAGAGGGGAGATGAAGATGGAATTAAGGAGTGTGTGCGTATCTTCATATGCTACATATATAAATGAAGACCATTTTAATGAAGATACAATGCAGAGTCTTACAAAATTAGAAAAAAATATAAAGAGCATTTCAAAGAACAGAACACTGCTTTGTGTTGATTCAATTATACTCTCAGCCTACCCTGTTCCCTTTCAGATCATACCACCCAAAAGCAAGAGAGTCAACCATAGCCAAGTGCCATAACCTTGACATTGGGAGAGAATGAAAATACTTGATTGGCACAAAGAATCAAACTTCTGGTCTCCTAACCAAAAATCAGTAACCAACTATAGATCCTCATTCTGGACTCATTTCAAATTTCTAGTCTACACCGGCATTTCTTTCTGTTCCTTTTCATACGCAAAGCAACTAGTTAAAGATTTTAATTGACATTTTCAAGAACAAGTCACTGAACCTCACTTGAAGTCTTCAAATTGAACTGATATGTTGAAAACTAATCCTGTGGTAATTAAAGAAGCTGTTTTACATGTGACATGGAGAAAAGACAATCTCAGCTTTATTTAGTCTGAGGAACTAAATTTCTGGCACAAGTTTCTCCCTTTCAAGGAGAGAGAATGGGGTTAGAGACCATTTCCACAACTGCATCTAGTGCTATTTGCTGCCTGAGAAATAATGCACTGAGGCATTCCTGGCTGATCTGTTAGCCACGCTTTCTTAAAATGCTATTCTACCAAGGTGAAAATGTTTAGGGTGCTTTAATTCACAAAGGAATTGAATAAAGGAATAAACAAACGAATAAACTTCTAACTTGTTGAAGGCAAAACCAAATATATATATAAAACAATACTTATGATGTTATATAAACAATCTTTTTTTTCTACTTCAGAGCAGAAGTACTGTATGGAGATAGTAATCAGCTGTAATTATTGCTTTTCAAAACTCAAGCTTTAAAATCCACAAAATACTTTAAAAATAAATGCAGGAAGCTTCATAAAATACATTTTCTCAATTTAACAAAGAAAAAAAATCAAACCAGTTAGGACACTCAAGTGTTATTTGCAGCAATCATGATAAGTCAATTTTGGCTTAAACCATGATTGTTATAAACACTCACAAAACATATTATTTACCAGATGGCAATCTTACTCAAGCAAACACATAAAACTTATGTTTCATTATTATCAAATAAGGATGAACTTGCCACTGGGATAACCTCCAGTAGTTAAACAAACACATCTCCAGAGTGAGTGCAGTGGTTTCTGTCATTGGATAAGTACGGAGAGAAAAGGCACTACCTCACTATTTAGCAGCACCAGGTTGTGTTCGAAAGCCGAAGCCCACAACAAGAACACACGCACATGCAAAGTGGCCCAGTTTGGCCTGTGCTTGGACTTGGACTTGGACTTTCTCAGTAAAAAAAAAAAAAGCCCCTGTATTTTAATATTCAGAGAAGGAACAGTCTGAAACTATGACCCAAGCTTTAAAAAAACTGTATTAAATAAGTATTAGTTGATATTATAAAATGTATAGAGCAATTGTAAGACATTCTTGTTACTGCCCCCCTCACCAAATGCAACATCAGAATCACTGTCCATGGACTGAGCGATGGAAGAGTTGTACTTTGGACGTTACGGTATCAGCGACTCATGACAGGGTGCTAAAGGTCTGTTTGTGATGAACATTAGATTGCCGTGGGCGCGCGTGTATGTGTGTGTGTGTGTGTGTTAGTCTCTGGCAAGTGATTCTTTTCATAACTGGAAATATTTTTAAGAAGACCATAAAAATTTAAAAAGTAGTTTCAAAGCCATTTTTAATTGTATTATGGCAATTAAAATGGAATAAAGATTGAGAACTTCATCTGTTTATTTACTTGTTTCCTGGACACAAGCAGCACTCTGAAGCATGCTGTCACTGAGAACCTCCACTGTGAAATGAGACAGACACTCCTCAAACTTGTGCAAGCACAGTAAGGGCTCAGAGGGCTTACCTCACAGGGAGCCATGGGAAGAATAAGAAATTGAGACCTTGGTCAGAAACTTCAGGACTCTAGGAGAGACAAAAATGACAAATCTCGTCTTCTCACCTTGTCAGGTCCTCCAAGTGCTGTGCAATGAAATACTAGAGAGAATTTATGTCTAACAGGACAGTAAAAAGTCCAGATTGTCTCTCCCTGGGTCACCTCTTGTTGCAATGCCTTCTGCTGAAATCCCTGAGTTTCTCTTTACTACGATTCGTGTCCGTGGCAGAAGTTGGTAAACTGTCGGCTTTATGAACGCAGGCACAGTTCTTCCACGTGAGGGCAAGTGAAGAAACAGATTCTGGACTTGGAAATGTTAAATGGATGTACTAAATTACAAAAGTACTCTGAAGACTTTCCTCTTCCCCAAAGCGAATAGTTAAGAGCTGGAACTTCTCATTGCCAAGTGCCAAGGTGAAAGACAACGTCTCTGCAGAGGAGCCGCGGTCACTCTGCCTGGCAACCATTTCACCACTAACGGACAGATTGCCTTTACATTGCAGCTTCCTTGAGGGTCGAGTCTCTCTCTATTGCAGGCTGAAACATTGAGGACCTAAAACATTGAGGACTTCCAAAAAATGTTGGTGTGTGACACCCAAAATGAGGGTGTCATTCTCTTACACTGAATGTCAGAACCAAAATTTTAATGCACTCAAGCAAGCTCATCTCATGGTTACCCAGGATCCAGAAAAAAAGCCAACTAGAGAAAGAGGACCTTCTGGCAGTTCTTTTTTTTTATGAGTGTTCTCCTCACTTAGACCAAAATTAAACTGTGATTCCAGGAAATAAATGTGTTTAAAAGTTCTAACACTCCAATAAATTTACCTGGGGTGTGTTTTCTTTATAAGATCTATTACATTCATTTCTTGCTGTTTAGAAACCAATAAATAACCCAGGAAGAACACATGGCAATATATCCAAGCCTCAAATTTTTAAGTGACATATATAAAATTCAAATGTCCTGCTGTTTGTCTTTCTTGTTTTCACCCCAATTAAAAGCTGGTGGAAATATTTATAAAACTGATAACATAATTGTGTGCCTAATAAAGACTTTTATTATTCATTGGTATTGTAAACATATTTCCTTTACATAATAAGTGTAGCTCCATCATAAAACCATTTGGAAGCTATCTTCCGTAATTCCTCTCCCCAATACAGCCCCTCTCAGCTCCTTCACTGTTTCCGCAAGGGAAGAATATGTTATACAAAAAAGTAGTTTTTCACCCTCACTTACTAGGCTACCCCCAGTCACAGAGCTGCCCTCCTCCTAGTGACAGGAAGGTACAAAATTCTTTTTGAGAAAAACACCAGAAGAATCTGTTTACAAATGAGCCATCTTCATATAATCGCCCAAGTACAATCATTTCAATAATTCTAACTGAATTTTCTCAATTGCAAAGACTGATATTCGTTATCAAAATGAAAAAAAAGTCACTTTATGGCTACAGAGAAATAGAAATTAAACTTCTCTCCCTACACACTTGACTCCTTCACGGACAGAAGGGATACAGTGAACGGAGTGTCTCTCCGTTAATGTGCCTTGAAATTCTGCAATGCATTCCAGTAGGCTCTCTCCAGCAGACCACTGGGGAATATCATCTGTCTACATTTGTGCCACTAGTTCTCATATACATCCCTCAGTGGCCCTGGTTAATAACGTGATATTTCCCTAGATAATGAAAGGCATAGAGCATGACCCTTTTAAGCAGCAGGATAGCATGACGATATAAGTTCTGCTCTGCCATGAAGGCAGGTACAGTAATTTCTTCATTGCAGCTAATTCAAGTATGCAGGTGGTTGGAGAGGCCTCTGTTCATCAGAACCCGAGTACCACCTCTGAAGTTTCCCAGGAGTACCTCTGTTGGTGTCCGACCTGGTCAGTGGTCCAAAGAGTCTGAGTACAGGAGGTTCTTTGCTCTTTCCTCTCTCCCTTGGTGAATGGGGAAGAACACATGAGAATTAGAGAAAAAAGGATGACGACTCTAATCTTACCCTGCCACTTCAGGGCAGAATATTTTCCCTTTCCAAACCTCAATTTCCCCATCTGAGAAACGGGAACAATACTAATGATCACTCTGTGGTTGTCATAGGAATGTAAGGAGACAATGGAGCTTTAGGGTTGTATAAATTCCTAAGGGTGTTGTACACCTTTATTATTGAGAATATAGTTATCATTCATTCACACTATTGTACTAGATTAGGGCTGTTGTTTTTCTGGCATATTTAGAACTAGAAAAATTAGAAAATAATTCCTATTGATCTCATAACAAGCATAGAAATATAAAACTGAAAAACCAGCCACTTGTAATTAATTGGCTCTGTTCTCTCTAATTTCTAGAGTACAATACAATATTGTAACTCTTTACTTTTATTAACTGCCAAAATCATTCTCAGAACTCATTTTTCCAATACTCTGGAATAAAAAAGACAGGACTTTTTTTTCCTCTTAGACACACAGATGCAGTTTCATCTACATGCATGCATTTCAAAGGCATTTTTTAAGCCACAGTGCATAAAATGAACAAACTGTAATCATATCTTTGTCCCAACTCAATTACAAAATGAACTCATAACTTAGAGCCCCGCAATAAATATCCATTTCCAATTTTAGGCTGATCGTTAAATATGGTCACACTAGGAATCTGTTAAATGAAAGAATGTTAAAATTCACTTACATCATTTACAGCATATTGATTCTGATAACAATTAATTCACATAAAATAAGTAGCACATCTACAAAGACAACAGCATTTCAGGAAAATTCCACTCAACTCCTCTGAGTTGCTGGCTGGGTTTCCTTTATTTCTCTCTCTCTCCTTCCCTGCCTCTCTGTCACCTTCCATCCCTCCCTCTCTCTCTCCCTCTCTCTCTCTGTATGTGTCTCTCTCTCTCTGTCTGCACACGTGCTCATACGTTTTCTTCAGTGACACCCCTTCTTTCCCTCTTGGACACTGGTGTTCACTTTGTTCCATTATCATCTTCCTACCTATCCGATCCTACTCTCGGGAAAGAATTGGAATAGATTACTCACATATAGATATGCTTAGTGATAAGAAGGCAACTATAGGAGTTTTTAACATTTGTGCATCTTTTAAATCTAAAACAAATGACAATTTCATATGATTTAATTCAATAGAGTACAGGTTATAAACATAAATACCTCTCGAGGGTAGGTAGGTAGCATTTATACTGTCAAGCAGGTAGGTGTGAAGAGTCAGGAAATACTGGAGTCTGGAGCCATGCCTCATTTGAAGAGATTCCAATTAAAAACAAACAAATGAACAAACATGCCAAAACCACTATGTCAGTCAAACTACACAATGCTGAGGTGAGGGCTGTGGACCACCAGTTTGTGAAGGCCCAACTAGATGCTTACAGAGAGTCCCTCTGGCCCCAGTTGTCTGTGACTCTGTGAAGTGCATCGTGGTAGGACAAGCAGTTCTTAAAAATATTAACTCTGCCCTTCTGTGACCATTGAGGCATCACTGGGGAGCTATGTTAAAATATAACGACTACAACAAGCAACATTCTGCTACTACCCCCATAAAGACCAGTCCTCAAGCAAGAGTTACCACAATTAGGAAACTAGAAAGCAAGAACAACGACATGGACATGAGTGGGAAAAGAAAGTCAATAAACTACCAAAGGTTCTCCATGACAAATACAGAGGTTGTGGAATTCTATTTCACCTTCTCTGTTCCAGAAAAGGACATACTTCCCATCAGTGGTCAACGGAAATTTAGAGGGACAATTCTGAAATGCATTACATATCATCATTTATAAAGACAACAATAAGTTAGTCTAAATTTTAAAAATAGGGGAAAAAAGGGTTTTCTCCCACTATTTAAAAGTGTCTTTATGGTTCTCACCCATCATCTAAAAAGAGCTCCAAGTCCCTGTTCTTAGCATTTGCTAGACAATAGACCAAAAATCCAAGCCACACAGAATGCAAATGCCACGATGTGAGTTCGGTTAGGTTAAATGCATACTCATAATGGGTTATAGTTTAAAAAATCAATTTTACCTACTTGAATCAATTGTGGAAATCGTAATATTGACTAGGTTTACTCAACTGTCTGCTACATATATCTCATGGCTATTTCAAGGTTTATTTATAAATGATACGTATGTCATATCTTGCCCTAAAAAAAGTGGTTTTAAAAAACCCTTTGCTTTTCTCTTCTCTTTAATCAAACTATCTATGTATATAGTATATAACCTTTATGGCAACATTTACTGATGACATATGGAGCAACTATCACAAGCAGCACAGAGGAACCTTAAAGGTATATTTCTCACAATAAGAAAGGCAACCTTGGTCCAAGCTTTACAGAATAACAGAGAAATACATTTCTTCTTCTCTTATCTTCTGCTTGCCTAAAACTTTGCCCAGGACCAGATCTAGAATCTGATTCCACTTCAAAATCTGTATAAATCTGGTAATTTTACTTTCACCGGAACACTATTTTTGCTAATGAGATAGACAAAGAAGGAACTATAGAGCTGCATGGAAAATTTTAAAAAGACCTGAAGTTTCTGATTCCTCGATTATACTTTTAAGTATTACAGGATATCAAATTCCCACACAAAATATACAGGGGTGGACAAAAGTAGATTTACAGCTGTAAGTAGACAAAACACAGAATTTATTCTTGTATTATTTATTTACTAATCGTTGTATTGTTTTTCATATAAACAACTATAAACCTACTTTTGCCCATTACTGTATTTGTTTGGTTCTTCTCGCTGTTAAGCCTAGGGGCTTATAAAATATAGATGTCCAGAATCTAAATACTCCAGAAATCACTAAAGTTTGGTTTAAAACATTCCTGGAAGATTTGTAAGATTTAGGGTAGTAATTCGTTGTTGTCTTATAGTTCAACTATCATGTCTTATAAAGAAAAGCATGTATTTACTCATAAAGAAATAATAATAGTACTTCAGAAAAGTCATTTTTATAAGCAATACAGTGGATTGGCCCAATCAGATACATGATTACCAATATGAAATATCTTTGCTATCACTAACTCACAATCATAATAGAACCCTCATGGTTTCTACTCAGTATAAACTGTCTACCTCCCTGGATCTTCTCACTACTCGCTTACACATACCCCACTCAAAATGCACACTATCTGAAATGAAGAGGATAATGTTGAAGTTTTCATGGACTTGGACAGCCTCGGGATAGGCAAACATATAAGCCAAGTGAGAAAACACCAGTGCTCACCCAGGACAGAGAAGCAATGAGTGGGGAACTGTGTTGTCCGCGGCCAACAGGGGACCCCCGTGCTGTCTCGGAGGGACCACAGCAACTTGCCTCTGGCAGACTTGTCATTTAGAAAGGTTGGTGCTCCGTTGCCAGGTCGTCTAGATGTTTTAAGAAAAGCTGGAAATCTGGATCTGTAACTTCTTCCAACTTTTAAGGGTGGGCAACGAGTTAAAGGATTATAAAACCCAAAAGTGACAGAGAAAACCTCTCTGGGGAGCAGGGCCTGTCTCAGGACCTCAGGTGAACAAGCTGGTGTACCCCACTTCCTCCAGGGTCTCTAACCTCCGTCTCTTACTACTACACTCCTGCCAACCTGCCCTTGCCTGGGTTTGAACACTTCTAACTGTGAGGAATTCAGCACTCCTCAGGTCATTGCCCATATTTTGGACAGCTTTTCCTTGTTTTACATCAAAGTATACTTGTTATTGTTTGTAGAATCACCCCTCCGCATTACATAAACCTTATTTAACATGAAAGCTTTCAAATACTTAAAGACATAAGCATACAATATGCATTTGGATGAATAAACAAATTCAAACGTTTCTAAATCTATATCTATGACTCTCACAATTTAGAGATATCTTTCTAGCCATCAGACCAATTTTCCTTCCTATGATCTAACAATAAAAATTAAAAACAGGAAGAGCAGCAAATCAGGTGTTAGAAGATATACAGCACATTGTTAAGGGAGATCTTGCCGGTGGCTCAGAAAGAGAGAGGAGGAGAAAAGGGCCTCACTGCAGGCCGATGCAACACTCCAGGCCTCCTCAACCCTGCATCACGATGAGCTCATTCCTGTCCTCAGGTCAGTGCATCGATGTCTGTGGACAAGGGCCCTGTCCATTTCCTCCCATTTAAGATTCTGAAACACTACATCCCACTCCTCCATGCATCCTCAATCAATTCCTTTCATGAACATCCAATTCAAAATTCCACCTCTGGTTTTCAATCCTCTGTGGAACTGCAGCCGTCTGCTCCACATCCTTTCACTCTCCCTACTCTTCCAACCACTGTCCGCTCCTGTTTTTTTCACAGAGATTTGTTCCTTTCCTTCCTAACCTCCTGAACAGTCTTCCAATAAGTCTTCATCCTGGCAACTCTCTGGGTAGCACCATTTCGTAGTTGCCAATCGCCCAAATATTGTTCCACACAAAAGACTTCCTGTGATAATTATTGGAGATGGCTTATAAAATAGTTGTATGCTACTATTTATTTGCCACCTCTATTTAGCTGTTGAAAAATCCATATTGGAAATGAATAGAATCACGCTTTCTTTTTTTTTTCCTGGTCAGATATGTGAAAATGTAATTTTGTGACAGGTTTGTTAAGGGTCCAAATTTTACATTATTTTCCCCTTCTTGCAATGGTGTCCAGTGTCAACACTGCCTATGAAGTGGGTAAAGGCCCTTGGTTACCACAGCCATATTTGTTAATGAAGGAAAGATAAGGTGAAATCTCCCTCAAGTGCTAAAAGACGGCAGTTTATTTAAAGAAAGAGTTTACACTCCCCACTAATTACTTAGGTGTGCTCACGCCGACACCTGCACAGAACGTTATGCCCTCACCCACCTTCAACATATCATTAAGCCAAAGGCACAAAGAAATCTGGGTGTAATCAGGAACATGCTTCAGCAATCACAAATATAATATCTTTCAACTTTCTCACTTTTCTTGACAGAAGAAAAGAAAAACTAATAGAGTCGTCCTTAGAGGCAAAGAATACTTATACAACTGGATCTATTCAGCATAAATACAGCAGGACCACCCTCATCTGAGGGACGTTTTGCAGCAGAAGAAGTGTCCTATCATCTCTCCTATTTTACCAGGTAAAAAAAAATTTGAAGGAAAAATAGAGACATACAAGTTTAGACAAGAAAACTTCAAACTGCCCCTCCCAGATTTAGTAATGGAATATTTTCTCTGCCCAGATTCTTTGCTAAATTTTCTACACCGCCAAAGGAATTCACTTTCTAATTTTCTCTTTCATTCTTTCAACCAATATTTACTGAGGGCCTTCTATGTGTAAAGAACTGTACTAGGCATTGGGATGAAATCAGAGAATAATACACAAAGGACCTT
Source organism: Sturnira hondurensis (assembly GCF_014824575.4). Classification (NCBI taxonomy): domain Eukaryota; kingdom Metazoa; phylum Chordata; class Mammalia; order Chiroptera; family Phyllostomidae; genus Sturnira; species Sturnira hondurensis. The sequence continues at coordinate 8,555,561 of NW_028079044.1, read as the reverse complement.
CACCTGCATGGATATTATCATCCCATTGGGATGGTAAAAAGATTATGACTGTTTCTTCAGTTAGATATTTAGTTACATGCTTTGTGATAGGTGTTGAAATAACTGTTGAATAAAAGAAGATACATAGCAGACAAAATAGGGATACAGAGCAGAAGGACTTGGAAGGTCAGGAAATACTTCCTGTGGGAAGTAAAAAAGCAGCAATTAATTATGTAGCATGTGAAGGGAGATAGAAGTATCCAGGGTAGAACATGTGAACACTGTCACCCAGGAAGAAACATGCGCACTGTCAGGTCTTGAACTCGGAGAGAGCAAAAGAAATATTCAAGCTGGCAGGAGAGGGAGATTCCCCATCATTCGGGCCTTAAGAAAAAGCAGATGGAAAATAAATGTATTAGATTGATAGGAATATCAGTGAAGAGGCCATGTGGTCAAGGGAAAGAGGTCACAGTAGCTTCACCTAGAACAAGGACACTGTAGCACAGAAGTGATCAGAGTGAAATGAAATTTAGGAGTTAAGACCACAGAACATGATGAATGTTTGGAGATGGGAGGTGAGAGGCAGAATGCAAGGTTACCATAGGGAAAAGGGGAAGATTTTGGTTGGGGTGGGATGAATGATGAGTTTAGATTTTGAGAGACTGAGTTTGCCCATGGGCTAACAGGGCCTAGGGTGGGGAAGTATCTCACATGCCTAAAGGGACCTACATGCTAGAGATACACAATTACAAGTCACCACTCTAGTGACTCTATGATATAAAACACCCTTAACGCTATGAGTATACATAAAATTTCCTGGGGGAGAAACAGAGCCTGCCAAGAAAAAAGGGACAAAAACAAAGCTTTGAAACTCTCAAAAATTCAAAGATTATGGAGATAAGAGTAAGCTAATAAAAAGGAAATACATGTTTGTTCATCTAGGAGAGAGTAATACAATGCCAAAACATGCTGAGGGGCCACAAAAAGTAAAGGGAGAATTTAGGTTATTATTGAATTCATTTACACATGAATTTAGGTTATTATTGGCCCTTCTGAGAGCTGAACTGGTTCAGTAATGGAAAGCCAAGGAGAGTGTATTGAAGAGTAAGGAAGTAAAGACAGTGAAGAAAAAATGTTAGAGACATGTGACTGAACTTCACAAGACTTTGACCACATCTAGGAGCATCCTAAGCTCTGACTCCTCAGAGAAAAACCAAACCACCACTTCACACGCGGTCATAGCCTTGCAGTCTTTCAATTCCCATCTCACCATCCCTGTCACCTCTCCCACTCAGCAGATAATTTCCATTCCAACCTTCCCTTCCAACTCTGTGCCCACTCACTTCTCTCTCCTGCCACCCCTCAGACTTCACTCCGTTAGACTCTGAGCAGCCCCAGCAAGAGCAGGCTCAGTTGGCAACCTCGTTTGGAGGGGATACTTTATAATTTGATTGTTCAGACATTTAACTCAAGAACCTCACAGTTCAAAAGACTGATGGCTGATAATTTCTTAAGAAAAGGCAGAAGGACTTGATTTTTTTAATGTAATAGGGAGTTAAATAAAAAATGTCACCGTTCACTTGTGCTACCTCAACCATAACTGTACTGCATTGAAATTGTCCTTATCTATTCAATAACTAACTGTATCTTGTCATGTAAAAGCTCTGACATGACAATTAACATCTCTGTTATTCTGCAAGTAAAATTAAATCACTCACTAGTAAAATAGAATAAAGACAACCGGAAAAGGCAGATATGCCACCTATCTTCCTACCTCCATTCTACCCTTGTGTGCCTTTTTCTCTATAATATACAGAGAGAAAGGGGAAAAAAGACTTTAGACATTTGTTCCGTAATGTAATAGAGGACTCACCCACCAAATTATGTGTCAAAGCAGAATCAGACCTCTGCAGTTACTCTGCTTATTGGAAGGAGACAATTGTAGGCAATGCATTACACACTGAGCCCAGCACAGCTCACCCTTTTTAAAGCCCCTCATGTGTCCTTCCTAGCATGTCTTCAAGGATCAAGTGAAATGATGACATGAAAGCCATCATGTTGTCAAACCTACTCGTGTCAGGCACTGCAATGGATGTATCATGCACATGCTCTCTACAGGTGATCAGTTGGTATTTCTGTTCCTATTTTTCAGATATGGCTACACTAGAGAAATTAAAGTTTGCCCAAGGCCAGCCAACCATTAGGCAGGTAATGGCCAAATGTGTCCAAAAGTGACAATCTTTCTACTACATTATACTAACTTCCTAAGTAAAAGTTACCTTTATATTGAAGAGTTAAATCAATTTGAATTACTAAGTTATATATATATATTAGAATTCACAGAAAGGTTTTAAAGCATCAGTGTTAGGAGAATAGACTCTGGAACCATAGTCCTTGGTTTCAAATCCAAGCTTTGTTTCTTGCTAACTATGTGACTGCATGCACTTGACATTGGTGAGTTATTCAACCTCTTTTTGCCTCAATGTGTTCATCTGTATAATAGTGATAGTGATGTGCCAAACATACAATTCCTGTGAAAATTAAAGAAATATATACATATATATATATAATCTTTAAATACTGCAGTTTAATAGTAAGTACTCTGAAAGTATGTGTTAACATCACCATATTATGAACCCAAATTAGTGATCAGTACATTGGTAATATGTTAAGATTCCCATAATGGTCCAGCTTTACGAAAAAGGAAAAAAACCTTTTCATTCTGTGCAATTAAAATAACTATGTAGACCAGTAATTTACAACCCCAGCTGTGCATCCAAACCACTTCCAAAGCCTGGAACGCTGGCTCCAGCCGTGAATCCCCTGATTGGTCTGGTCTGGGGTGAGGCTTTGGAATGTGGCTCTTTCTACCTGCTATACCACAGATGAAACATGGGAACACACCCACTTTCATTTCAGGATAAAGAAATGAAAGAAAAATCAGGTTAAAACAGCATGCTCCCTTTCTTCTTTAAAAGATTTCAGAGTGCTATCTACTAAAATGTGAACAGCATTTATCTCTAGGTGGTGGAAGTATGGGTAATATTTACTTTCTACTTTATTTTTTATGAAGTCATTAAATTTTTACAATTCACTGATATATTCATCCCACGTATCTGTCTTGGCGCCATGTCCTTCACACTGTTTTAGGCACTGGAGATATGACCCAGAGCAAAACAAAGTTCCTGAGCTTATGGACTTACGGTGTTGTGGGGGAGCCAAGGAATAAATAGACAAAAATAGAATATAAGGTCGACAAGTGATATATGCAATGAAGGAATTAAAGCAGAGAAAGGGGATTGAGAGCAACAACTGGGCCACTGTACTTAGGACGGACAAGGAAGACCTCTCAGAGGGGTGATAGTTGAAAAAAGATCTGCAGGAAACAAAGGACCCAGCCATGACCATCGCAGAGAGAACAGCCTTCTATGCAGAGAGAACAATAATACCAAGGCCTTAAGTGCTGTAAACATACATTTCATTTATAATCAGGTTAGAATAATAAGGTTATTTCATTTGGGTGAAAAAAACAATTTTTGCAAGGCCATAGAATGCTCCCCAGCCCTGGACCCCTGTCGCTGAGCTGGCCTCTCTGACACGCAGGATATCAACTACAAACGGAAGGGGCGCAACTGAGCTTCCACCTTGGTGTTATAGAACTAATGGCAAAAGCAAATTATACAAGGTACTAGGGTTGTTTCTTTTACTCACTAATATCTATGAGGAAAATAGGAGTCTGCATCATTACCTTTCCATGTTAAAAAAAAAATCTTCTGGATGCCTGCATTGCGCGCCCAATACCTGAGTGACACTGAGTGCGTGTCAGAGAAACATAGAACATTTGGCTGGCCACTGTGTCAGCAATCCCAACAGAAGTGCTCCGTGTCTAGAACGATTGGAGACTACTGAAATAGAGTGTGCCATCAGGCCCAAACTGCTGCCTGCTGCAGATGACTGACAGAGAAAGAGCTCGTACAGAGTCAGTGGGTTTGAGGGGCAGGAGCTAAAGTAGTTATTAAGAAGGTAAGGACTGTCACTGATGGGCCACCTTTAGATCCCTTTCATCTAAATACATTGTTTTGATTTAGAAAAATCAATATAAATTCCATAGTCAGGCAAAGACTAACAGGAACACGTCGGGAGCATTTTCCACTTCTAAGAAAAGAAACATCTCAAGTTCCTGGAAGGAGACAATGATATCACAAACATCAGAGTATATGAGGACAGGAAACATCGCTGAGTTAGACCTTGACTTGGCAACCCAGAATGTAGTAACTGAGGCTGCTCCCTCCATTATTTAAGGCCTATAAGGTTTCCTCTTTACTTCTCTCTGTACATTTGACCCATGCCCTTTGCTCAGCTGCTTCCTCGGGCCTTCACTGCCCAGCCACTCACGACTTCCATGTGCATGTGATATTGGAAAAGCAATTCCAGCATGAATTGTTTATCTATATAGCCTTGACTTTCACCCCCAAAGTCCATCAAAGACTACAAACTCTCTCTGTTCCTGCTTCCAGTTCTCTAAGGGGGAAAAAATCTGAGTAATTTAGCCAGGCCATGTCATAGATCGTTAGACCACCCCAGAGTCAGGAGGCCACCCCCATTTCAGTCAGTGGCAGATGGGGGGGCCCCTAGCAGGGCTACATGGGTGTGGGAGTCAGGAATCCCACCTAGTTCTGATTCAAACAGGATCCTGGCTTTCAGGAAGTGTGAAAAGATCCACGGGGATCTTAGAAAATACCCGATATTTCTAAGGAGGGTAATAAGTGCATAGTTTATGCTACCAGTCACCATCTGCTGTGGTCTAAAGGGATGCAGATTTGCTGGTAGGGGGTTCGGAGGGACAGCTTTTAGGGATTTGAGGGACTTCTATGGAGAAGTTAAAAACAAACAATCTCAGGATACTAAAAAGTTCCCTTCGCAGAGTTTAAACCAAATTTCCTCTATCCAGATGGCTTCCAAGGCCAAGAGGGAGGGAAGCCCTGCTGCCTTTTTATGTTGGTCTTGATTGTTGTTAATGATCCCCAGCTGTAAGGCTCCCACATCTCTTTAACCTCTCTCTGGTTGGCCTCACATCTCTGCTTCTCTCGCAGGGAAAATGGAACACTAAACACAGCACCCATCCTCCAGCAGAGCATGCGCTGCACATGGCAGGGAGGTCAGCCCCCAAATGGACCCGGGGTTTTGCTCTGTTAGCATCACCAGGGCCCTTCATGCATCCTGGAAGAAGCCAGCCTCAGCATTCTCACTCCTGGAGGCGATGTGGGGTCATGCCAGCTGCCAGCAGGAGAGCCAGGGCCTGTGCTCACCTGTGGCCTTTGCTAAGAGGGTTTTTCTTCTGGGTACATGGGAATAACTACCAAGAAAGGGATGATTTCCAGGGATGAGACAGGCATTAGGGATTCTGACTCTCTCTAAATGGGACTCTTTGCCACATAGATTTTCTTCCCAGGAACATGCAGCTAAAGTAGCAATGAGATGTTCGTGGCTATTTTTCTGGTACTATCTAATTCACTCACTCAGAATACTAGTCTTGAGTTGGCTATGGGTTGCCAAGTCTGGGACAGTTAGTCACACAGAAAAGTTGTACTGAGGAGCTCAGAGTCTGGTCAGGGACACAGAGTTTGTCCTCATTGCACTACACAGGATGGACGAAAGTAGGTTTACAGTTGTGAGTACATGAAACACTGAGTTTATTCTTGTACTATTATTGATTAATTATTGTGTTATTTTCCATGTGAACAACTATAAACGTGGTTTGCCACACCCTGTATGTGAAAGGTGTGCAGAGTGTTAATGTAACCTGGAGGAGGAATGCTCTTCTCCGTCTAGGGGCATTTGGAGGATAAAAAGGGCAGCTCTCTGGGAAAACTTCCTGGAGGAGGTAGCATATAGCGTGTGTTTTAAAGTAGGGTTCATGCAGGTTATGTGTGAATGAATAATGTGAGGAACCACTGAGGAAAGAGGAGACTTCCAGGCAGAAAGAGCACACAGGCAAAGATGCATAGGAATGAGGGAATATAGCACATGAGAAGATCTGCAGTTCTTTCTTAGGCCTATGTGAGGACCTGCTAAGAAGGAATCAAGAAAAGCAGGGAGGCACCGGATTTTGTATGCCACAAAGCATAGGACCTCGTCTATCCTGGTATGAAATCCACTTCCAGGAAGTCACTGCTGGTCATTGACCTTTCTGACAATGACCACACCAGAGCCTAGCTACTGAAACTTATGGGCTACTTAATTAGGGCCAATCGAGTACTATATGAGGGGGGGACCCAAAAAGACAGAACTCATTTATTTTAAAAAGCGTATTTATTCTTACATGTTTAAACTTCAGTCACCTTTGAAGTACTCTCCATTTGATGCAATGTACCTATTGAGACATTTTTTTCTGCTGCTCAAAACAGTTTTTGTTTCACCTCGTTCACATCAGCAAAACATTTCCCTGTGAGGACTTTCTTCATCTGGGGAAATAAAAAAGTCACTTGGAGCGAGATCAGGTGATTAGGAAGGGTGGGGCACGGGGGGGTCATGACATATTTTAATCAAAGCTGCTGAACATGAGTGGGTGGTAGGCAGGTGCACCTGTAAATCACCCATCACGAAATGGGCAAACACACTGAATGAGTCTTCAAACAAATTTCACTGAAGCCAGCGCAATATCACCGGCTGGTGCACTGATACAGATGGGTTCCCAGATACACTCACCTAGCCGGGAAAGCCTGTGCTACAAGAGGCCCGCTCCCCAGAAGGTAATTCTGGGTTTGGGGGATCCCCCCTTGTATTTCTTCTTTTAAACTGTTTCCTGTGCAATTTGATTCTGCCTAACCATAATAGCAGACCCAGAACAGCAGGGAATCCTTTGGCCTTGTTGTCCAGCATGAACAAATACTTGTTGAAGTAAATTGAAAATGTCCCTAAGAGGTCATTGTTGCCCCACTAGCAATGACGAACTGAAGTTTTAACTTTCCTTATTGAAGGTTAAATAACCTTCTTTGTTGAAAGGGTTTCCTTAATCCTTCCCACCTACACACACACACACCACACACGCACACTTTAGAACGTATCTGCCAAGTCTGCACAGTGGCGTTCCAGCTGTACACCCTCCAGGGTTAAGCCAAGTCCAAATGAAATGCCCTGAGTCCAGGTGAGTATGCTACTTCACAATTTTCAAAATGGGCCCAATAAAGAAAATTCAATTTGCAGGCATATAATCAAGTTTCCTTTGTTCTTTCATCTTATTCTGGGCCAGAAGGAGCAAGACCCTCCTGGTGCTTTCATTATAGTTCTAGAGAGGAAGAGAAGGAGAGATTTGAATCTTAACGCTGAAAACCCCAGCCAAGAAATAGTAGCCATGGTGGCCTCCCAGACCACGGGGGCAAATAAGGCAGGATTGCAAGCAGGCAGTGATGGTGCTTCACCCCACCCTGTACAACAGAGGGTTGTGCTGTTCAGAAAACCCTCACCCACCCGGCCTCACTCTTCTCTCTTTCCTTCTTTCTCCCCTAGTTTCTCCCTCCTGAGACTATCCCAGTGTTCTAGTGAATAAGGCTCTTTTCTCCATCTTCTGTTAGACCCACAAATATTACCTTAAGTGGAAAGAATAGACAGACAGGAAATCACTGGTTGTAGATACTGGGGTGGTGTATAACTAATGTATCTTACTTGGGTCATTGCTTGTGTTAGACTCGTTTGAATTGAGCCCTCTATAAAGACGAAAATGGGCTTCACATCTATCTGATTCCAATGCCCTTATTCGTTCTTCTTTAGCATACAGAAAATTCAAAAGAAAGGCTGAAAGACTCGTGTAAAGGTTGTATTAAGTTTGCTCTATATTTCATTTCAGAACACACTGAAAGGAAAAGGAAACCAACAAAGGAAAAGGAATGCTGAGGTTTTACAGATATGCTAATGCCCTTCCTTCTAACATGTCTAGGAGGAAGGTCTTATACCCATGATAAAGATGAGAATACTGAGGCCAGATAGGTGACATTCAGACTGAGACTCAGACCTGCCTGACTTCCAAAGCCTGCTCCTCTTCCTGGACTACATGGCGAATAAAACAGTTCCCATCCCCATATAAATACTTAACTCCTTTTGGAGGATATTTACTACAAGCCTGTTGTGCCAGCCACTCCGTTAGAGGTCAAAGATACAAAGTGCAGTGAGACAAGGGAGGGGGTGGGGAGCAGTTCCCTTCCCAGGCCTGAGGGAACAAGACCATTTGTATACAAAAGCCAGAGCATATAAAAGAAAATGATAGGAGCACTATTTTTGAGTCACACATCAGATCAGCCTGCCAACACTTATAAAAATTCTGTCCAGAGAGTTGTTGAGATTTTCCACAAACGCCAAAAGTCAGTGTGTTGAAAAAATCACTGCCCTGGGACAGATCTAAAATCCCTCGCTGACTCCATGTCATGTTTCCTCAGTTTCCTTACGGTCAAAATGTGTGTGTTTCCCACTGCCCTCAAGGCGGGGGGGTCAGTCTAGCTAATGAAAATCAAGCTGTCTTTTTCCCCCCTGCCATCAACAATGGTCAGATAACAAAATGCAGGTTCTGATCCTGGCATGTTTATTGTTGGCGATGATGTATAAACTGATGGCCGACAGCTTCATTTTCTCTAAGCTGGGAAGGCCCTGCTGGGACAATTGGGGAGAAAACAACTTTTGATTTTGACTAGTAGTAAACAGTTGGATAAACATGACATGACATGGATGTCAGAGTGCATAACGCAACTGCATGAACCCAGATGGGACTAGAGAATATGCAGACATGGACAGAATACACACAGCAGAGATGCAGGCACCGGTTGGCAACCCTCTGCATCCTTTGAATATTGTGAAACAGTAGAATAGAGTTTTGACTAAAAGGCACAGGAGGAAAGATCTTGAAAATAAGGAACAATCTTTTAAAATTTACTATGTTTTCGTAAAGTGGAGCAAGAAGAAAAACTAAAAGTCCCTAGGTGTTGATAATTTTCATGCCATGGGGACATGCTAAGGACATGAAACCCTCAGGGTTATTACGGAAGATGTAGCGCTGAGAGAGAAATGGAGCACATTTTTGAGAGTGTGGCAGCTGAATGAAAACATTAGATGAATGCAAATGTACACTGGATGAAGAGTAAGGGTACCCAGGTTTTCATCCCAACGGTACCAGGATATACTGACTGAGTCACTTAAAGTACTCTAAGCATGAATTTTTTTTTTTTAGATATCAATGGTCCTTTCTCACCATCACCTCTTGGGCACTCCTTAGCTCAGATGGCTGATTCCAGACAAGCAAACCAGTGTCAGTCTTCATTCTTGCTACTGCAGGAGTTGGGTTCCCTCTTCTCCTTAATTTATTATGAAAATTTTTCTGATCAATTTTGGAGAAAAGAATGACATTGGATATCATAGGGCAGAGCCAAAATTTCCTTCTCTCTATAGCTCCTTAGAACAGTGCTTTTATTTAGCCTTTTTTTTTACAAACAACAAGCGACTCTGATATCTTGATACTTAAGGAATCTACCTCAAGAAAAAAATGCTCGTACATGTCAAATGCCTGCTATGGTTTCAGGAGGCTCAAGGATTCCTGGAAACTGAGTTCATGAACCCCAGGCCTAGAAGCAGTAAAAATTCACTGGGCTTCATAGGTACCACCAGCTAATAGCTTCCTCTTAGCCATATACTCCAGTTGCTGAATTCATCTCCATATTCTGCAGAACCACTATTTAGAACAGGATTCCATGGCTTTAGTTGCTTTGCAACCTCTAATAAACACAGAGAATGAGAAAGGCTCTCTTCCTCCTCCATTTATGGAGTTCTTGTGCTCCTGCTGGCTAAGCCTTTATCCTCCATGGGGAAAAACACAGGTCGGGAGAGGTTCCAAATGTTCTCAACCCTATTTTCCTGTGTGTTCACTCTGCTCTCCACCAGCCTTTGTTATTTTTCTCCGACCAGTCATGCGGGTCCCATCTGGTTCCATCTAAGTCCATCCACCTTAGTCAATGTCCAACTTATCCTGCTTCCTTGTGTAGCAGCTCTTGCCCATGGACCAGCAGCATCAGTGAACATGAGAAGAAGGGAGGGAGGGAGGGAGGGAGGGAAGGAGGGAGGGAGGGAGGGAGGGAAGGAGGGAAGGAGGGGAGGGGGGGAGGGGGGGAGGGGGGAAGGAAGGGAAGGAAGGAAGGAAGGAAGGAAGGAAGGAAGGAAGGAAGGAAGGAAAGAAAGAAAGAAAGAAAGAAAGAAAGAAAGAAAGAAAGAAAGAAAGAAAGAAAGAAAGAAAGAAAGAGGCTCACAGTTCCCATGCAGAAGGGGAAGCTATCCCTCAGGAATCTGTAAAATTGCGGCCAGTGAGATTTTTGAGCAGAAATAAATCAACGTTGCCTTGGCTCCAAGACAGCATTTACTGCTGGAAGGAACTGTCAGCTTAATTCGTGGATGAGATCAGCTGGCTCAGGGCCAGAAATACTAGCTCCCCAAGTGGAGGGTCAATACGGAAGGGGGTGAAATTAAACCCCTGTGTTGGGTGGTTTTCCTGCAGTTGTGGCTCACAGTTCAGGATGTGCTGAAGCCTTTCATTCAGGGATGAAGTCTGACCCTTCAAGGCTGGTCAGATCAATAATGAGGTTCAGTCCTTGTTAATGGAAATAAGCAGGACACATGCTATAGTAGACAATTTTCTAAACAGTAAACAACCCTGGACTCCTCAGTGGGCTCAGCACAGGGGCTGGCACTGACTACCTTCAGGCATATGTTTCAGCAGGTTCTTTTTAGAACCTTGCTCTTCAAAGTGTGGCCAGGGGACTGCAGCTGGTTAGAAACGTCAAACTTGAGCCCCACCCAGATCTACTGAGTCAGACTCTGCATTTTGAAAAAGATATCAGATGATTGATATGCATGTTGAAAGTTAAAAAGTACTTTATAGAACCCAAAGAAGATAATACTGTTTTTTTCACAGAACTCTCTAGCAACCCAGACTAAGTCATTTTTCTCTTTTGATGGATGAAAACAAATTTAATTGGCTTGCTTCAGTCACAAGAATACAGCTTTCAGAATGTATCTAAGCCAGAAAAAATACCACAGCTCGATGTTTCTTCCAAGCACTGGAGAAGACATTCCTGGATGCATTGGTGTAGGCAGTGTGGAATAAAGTGTGTCTCAGCTACACAAGGCTCCGAGCTGCAAGGAGAAGAATAAAACCATAACGGATCACTCGGAAGCCCAGCAGCTTCTGCAATGAAGCTTATTGGGAGGTTATGATTCAACTGCTTGTGATTTCCATCCTACTTTAGGTTTCCTCTAATTAGTGTCTATGTAGTTTCTAGGTGTGATTGACAGGAATGGAGCCCTGTGACAGAGTACCCCTTTCTCCATTCATCACAAGGCCCATAGATTACAGCAGATCTAATATCTAATAGAGAGTCAGACATGATATGTTGTCCACGGCACCGTCACTTGTGATAAATGAATTACACATGTCTCAATGTTTTAGGGACTCCCGTGAAGTGTCAGATCAAACAGAGCCATTAAAAACTTAGAGAAAGGGGCAAAAAGAAATATATTCAACACTGGCTAGTCATGGATACAATGCTGATATATGAAGCAAAAAATTCCCAGTTGTCAAGTCACCACATTTATATTTTTAAAAAATACTAAAAACTGTGTATTTCAATTACAAAAATTCTTCTGAAATGTCTTGAAATGTCTATCACACTAGACATGAAAATTTCTCCATCAACTAGACATGAAAATTTTGCCTCCCTGGGTTGTAGAGGTGGTAGCTTATCATGACATTAATTTAAATATGATACTGTGTGAACTGAACTATCAGAAAAAAACCTTCAGGAATTCTCATGTCTCAATAAGTCAGAAAATTAAAAGAAGAGGAGAAAAATGTGAAAATTGGACCTTCTAGCTACCACTACAGAGTTGATGGCACTGACTGGATCCAGGATAAGATGGCAAGTCATCAGCGGATGCCCTCAAAATCCAGAACAGAGAATTGCAGCATAATTTTGCGGTATCTTTCGCCCACAAGACCTATCAATCCTAAGATACTTTGCTGGTTTCTAAAACGGTGTGTTCTGTATATCTGGAATGACTAGTCACTTTCTGAACTGCTACTTATTTATTCAACAAATATTTCTTGGTTCTCTGTAATGTGTCAGACACTGTTCTCAGTGCTAGGATAGATGCCAGATACTAGTTTCAAAAATACATAATTTAGCAAGGGGATGTAGGTATGTAACAAAGTAATTAGTAAGTGATAAGTATTATAAAAAATGCAAAGTTAGTCAAAATGGAAATAGAGGAGTTTTACCAGCTCCAAAGAAGATAGAAGAACACCATCAACAGAAGAAATAGCAGCATAAAAGAACTGAAAAAACACAAAATAATCAGAGAATGGCAAGCTGTTCAACTGGTCTGGAGCTCACAGTGTGTTGGAGACAGAAGAAGGAGACGTAAGGCTGGAGGTGCAGGCTGGGATCAACTTATATGAAGACCAGAAAGGAGCCGACCAATGTCTTTTGAGCAGAGGAACAACACGATATAATTGATATTATCTACCAGAGACTTTGTTCAATTTGGTTTTCTTTCCTTTTGAATTTGTACTAGTGATTTGTTTCAATTATTGCATGATTTATAGTAGGAGAGCCCAAGGAAGGTTTTGTTCAATAAGATTTATTATCAATAATTATACTAAGCAATAACAACAAATGAAAAAAATTCCACACAATTATAAAATTTTAGAAATGGTGAATATTTCAGATAGCTTCTCTATATTTCCCAAGTGAAAAAAAAACAAAAACTAAGTACTAAAGAGGCTAAGTAACTTGCATTAGGTAAATTTGAAATTGGTAGCAGAAGAGAGATTATAACCCAGGCCTTGCAACTGCAGCTCTATAGTATTTTCCACTAGGCTAAACGTACGTCTTCTCTTTAACGGTTCCCCAATGTTCCTATCGGCCCTTCACCAAGCTATGAACACTGAGTAGCCTCTGTCTAGAATAGATGTGGTTGAAAAAAGTCTTTTTTAAAAAAACTGAAAATCATTAGGAGTACTCATTTATATGGAAAAAAGTTATAGATCAGAATTTTTGTTAGTTGGCAACTCCATTTATCTAAAAATAATTTGGACTTTTATGATTTTATGTGCAAGAAAAGGGACAGCCTCACCAGCACAGCTTAAAGGCAACTGACTGTAGGCAATAAAGCTTGTCCTAAAGCATGGAGGCGTCAAGCAAGTCAATCACTCCAAAGGGGCAGTTTTTGGATGAGAAAAACATGTGTTAGAAAACAGAAAGGGGATCTGGGTGTAAAGCAACTTATTTTTTGCATTGCCAGAACAAATATGAAAATGTGCACTGGTCAGATTTTAGAACTCTTTTTTAATTCCAGCACATTAATTCAGCAAGATTTCCTCCATTCCCAACCAAAACTTTTGCAGATCGCCCTGGCTGGTGTGGCTCAGTGGACTGAGCACTAGCCTGTGAACTGAACATTCACCAGTTCAAGTCCCACTCAAGACACATGCTGGGTTGAGAGCCCTGTCCCCAGTTGGGGGCATGAGAGAGGTAACTGATTGATGTTTCTTTCTCTTTCTTTCTTCCTCCCTTTCCCTCTCTCTAAAAATAAATAAATAAAATCTTTGTTATCATTGTTCAATGACAGCTGTCCTCATTTCCCCCCACCACTCTCCCCTGCCCAATAAATAAAATCTTAAAAAAACTTTTGCAAACCTTTTTTTGTATTGCATTTTGCCTTACAGACCATGGGGCAGGTGAAAATATTTTTGGCAATGTTCACTAGGACGGTATATGTATACTGTATTAGTGCCTGGATTATTTTGGAAGAACTGCCTGGCTATAATCTACTGGACAATCTCTTGAGAATATCAGAAATGCAATACACACTGGGCCTGACAGCAGTCTAGTCAGCTTGACGATCTATTTCTGGACTCAGACTGGCAAGGTATCAAAGAGTGTAAGCACCACGTGCCCTTTTGTTCCCGTCCCCAAGCCTGTAGCCATCATCCCACTCTATCCCTCTCCACAATGTAGGATGACCCCTAATTTAACCCTCCTGAATGCCAATCGTTAACTTCGTGGAACCTAAAACCCATCAAAGGAGTTCAAAACTTCTTTAAATGAGTTGCAAAATACACTATTTTTTGGATAAAGTTACATAATTTCAATAGCTACTGTGCAAAATATAGCTGAAATCCTCTTTCCCCAACGTTCTTCTGTCAAACTTTGAGAACTCCCTTCAGGTTAAATTCTGGAGCTTGTTGAGAAGTCCATTTCCTTGTATCTTGTTGTAAAGTCCCTTTACCCTTTACTCACTCTGGCTACCTCCACTACACCTTTGCATTTGCAAAAGTTTAATGAGATGGGACATGAATAGAAACCAAACATGCAGCAAAGGTTTTCTACCTTTCATCATATACCTAATAGTAATGGCATTGACAAACCTGAGTTCTTTCTTACCAAATATACACACATAAAAAGGAAAAAAAAACTTCGAGGAATAGACTGCTAAAGAAAGAAAAAATAGTAAACTAGATCAGAACATTTCAACTGGAAGACTACAAGAATTTTTAAAACATGTGATACCTGATGTTTTAGTCACAGGTACTGACCTTTTATGCCTTAGATTGTCAAATAAAAAAATGACAATAGTCAACACAACAATAGCCATCTGGGATGAATGAATCAAAATCATGCCTATTTTTTGTCAGATCAGCAAAAAGTTTATTTGTTGGTGTTCCGCACAAATTTACTAATTAGTTTATGTGTGCCATGAGATGGAAATGGTTGAAAATCACTGATCTGGATTATGTAAATTGGTACGTTCTAAAATGTACACATGATGACCATGACCCTAGAAGTTACCACTTCTTGAATCTTTTCTATATGCCAGCAACATGCTAAGCACTTTCCAAATATTGTTTCCCAAAACCCTTACAGTAAGCCTATGAGTGAGTTCTTATTATCCTCACTTTTCAGAATAAAAGCCAAAGCTCAGCGCCAGTAAGGAACCGAGTGGAGGCACACAGCAGGTAAGCGTCACTTTACAGCAGGTTTCTCTGATGGCTAAGTCTGTGTGCCTGGTCCTTCACACTAGGACACAGGCTTGGGCTCTAGGACACCCTAACATCTCAGCTCCACTGCTACGCAGAAGCCGGGATTCCGTATCCTGTAAGTTTCGTGGATGTTCCTGTTTGTGACAGAGATTGTTCATCATCTGCCAGACTTATAGGTTTATGAAGGGATCCTAGGAAGATCAGTTAACAGCCATTTATTAGGAGGCGTGGCAGCGATGGTCTGGCAGGAAAGTGGCTTGGGGAAGCACGTGCTCATCACCACCCGGCTCTCTCCTCTCCTCCTGCAGACATTCTGATAACAAGGAAGAGTACTTCAAGGAGAAAAGGTAAGAATGCTCTCCATTTAGGAAACAATTTCACACCTAGATTTTTTTTACACGGATTAACTTTTGTTAAGTATGCTGTCTCCTTAATTGGATGGCACAGCCTCCTCGGGGCCTCCTCCTCCGGAACCCCCAGAGGAATCATAGATCCTTATGAGACAGATTCTGAAAACGAAGACTCAAACCCGTGCTTTGCAAACCTCACTGGAGATGCCAAGGATTTTCATGTGGAGTGGAATGGTTGAATCTGTTCCAAGCTGTCCCTTTGAAAGTTCATGGAACTTACATGCTTTTTCCTCAGCGACAGCAACACTGCACTTTCAGTTAGTTCTTTCTGTGGGCGTGATATAACAGGTATTACTTATTAGTCCCGATGTGATGTTCCTCGCCCCTGCCTGGTACAACATTATCTGCCTCATTATCTGCTCTGCACAACATTATCTGTCTGCCTCAATCATCCCATCCATAAAATGGTGTTAATAATATTGGCCCTCATTTACCTTGAACAAATACTGCTGGGGAAAATGAGAATATAAATTAAATTGCTTGCTGCGTTTTGGAAGAAAGTTGCCTTAGAAACACAGGCTCATTATTTCTCCATAGAAAAAGCAAAATATACTAGGGTTTGTACAATGTTGCTAGCTGTGATTTTTGTTCTTTTTTAACCCTCGGCAGAAGGACTACATTAATTCCAGTCCCTAGGTGAACCTTTTATTCCGTTTTCCACTGGAGGGAAAAAAAAGTTACTTTGCAAAGAAAGGAAAGAAAGAAAAAAATGTAGTAGTCCCAAACCTCATTTACGGAACGTTCTGTTCTCCAAATTACAGCACAGCAAGCAGGCAAGTGGGAACTTTTAGATTCCTGCATCCAAGCCGGTTCCACACAGCACCCACTAATACAAAATGGCTTTAATTACTTTAATATAAATCCTGGAAATGTGCAGATGGATTGTAATAATTATGCAAAACTGCGATGGTCCTTTATAGAAACACAGATCTTGCTAGCTTAAAAGAGAAGGAAAGGAACACAAGTCCAGCACAACGTGTCAGGAAGCACATCTCTTAAGAAGTCCTGTATTTCAAATGCCAAGCTGTATGTTTCATCTGATGTGGCAGTTGTTATGGAAACTATGTTTTTTGATGGAATAGCAGAGTAAATACCTACTGAAAATCAGCATGATGGGCTAGTGCATAAATGAAGAATTCCCCAAGACAACAACTGCTTGGAGTTCTTCCTTGAGATAAATTTGGAGGAAAAAAACATATATATATGGGTGTGTGTGTGTATATACACACACACACCCATATATATATGCAATGCTTTACAAGTTTAAATATGCCTGCACTGAATGCTTTTCCTCACCCAGAACAGTTAAACCTGTGGCACTGTGCATGTGAGTGTAATCGTGTTTACCCCCCAAACACACTCACACCCTTGCACCCATAAGGCTGAGTAAACGACAGGTCTAATGCTTTGCCGACAAAGAAAACAAAAATTTAAAGCATCTCTCCAGTTTCCTTCTAAATTAGTCCAGGAGAAGCCTCGGGAAACAAATGTTGAATTATTATCATCATCATTTTTAAACCAAGTGGGTTACACACAGAGGTGGGAAAATCCCCAAGCATGAGACAAAGGTCAGTTAAGCATGGCTTTTCTAGTTCCATGAGTTTGATATCAGACTGCTTCTGATTCCTGTTGATATTAACAACCTTTCATAAATTATAACACAAATACTTCTATCTTTCTGTGTAAACATAATTCACCCATTTGCTGACTTAATTAAAGACTCACGGTATAAAGTATGAAATAAAACCTACGGAGGTTTGTTCTCCTCGTTCACACCTCACATGGAGCGATGTGCCCGGAAATGGCGTGAGTGCAACAGGCGCCCATATCACAAACTTCTCCATAATGGGCATGCATTCGCCCATTGGATCAACATCTTTCAATTTATTAGCATGACAAAGGACACAATTATTTTGGATATGCCTGAATGCAATTTTCATTAACTTTGCAATGATTTATTAACAAAAGTGTCAGGAATGTAATAAAAGCAGCAGGACTCCTCAAAATGCCAAAATAAAAAAAAATGAAGAATACAGCAGAATTTCCCAACATGCCTTACGGCATCAGGTCAATAAGGTTGCCTGATTCCATCAAAAGCATCACCATGGTGAATGAACTCTGCAATTAACAAAGAGTAAGCACAAAAAAATGCTAATATCTCATTTGAATGTAATTATGCACAGATTACTGTTCACTGGAACAAGAAAAGGGATTTTAATTGTCATCCAAAGTTACATGCAAACCCTGGATTCTAGTTAACTTTTTTTTTTTTGAGGAGTTCATGTGAGAATAAAGCATGCAGTTCACAAAATCTTATGTTCAGGAACATTGTAAAAGGCATTGCCTTTGTTTAAAGACTACAACTTGCAAAGTTTCAAAATAAGATCATTCCATGTATGTTGGCAAGGTTAGTTTGTAATAAGTTTCCCCATCGTTTGCATTTTAATACTATTTGATCTCATTTACATGTTTAAATTTGTTCCTGTAATAAAATTCATTAGTATGTTTATCATAACCACATAATGAATATAGCCCTTATGTAAAATAAAAAATTGAAAGTACATTAGAGACATTACAAGCTGTTTGAAATTACTGTGCTTTGCATATTATACCTTATTAATTAAATTATAAATTATTTATTTATGTATTTTTTTAATCAGGGGCAAGCACTAAAACAATATTATATTAGTATAAGAAACACAATACAACTCAGAGCTAATTCACACGTGGACCAATTTTAAGCAGAAGCCTGCAGATCCATTTTGCCATGGCGGGTACTGCTCCCCCTGCTGAGCACCAAGGGGTGTGAAGTCACTGCTCAAAGGAGAGTGGAGGGCACAGGGATTGGAAATGTTTCTTGCGCAAGTTAAAAACTTCACTCATTAATGTAATATCTGCCTTTGTCTTCTAATCTTATTAGGATAATTAGATCAAATATGCAGATGGAAGCAAAGCGGAAATCTTTATAGGAGTTGATACCATGTCTATTTTATTTGAAGTCCATGGAAAAGGAAAAATTCATCTTTTCTATTCTGTTTTTCTTGTGTGTGTGTGGTTTCCTTTGTCAGTAATAATAGAGAATGTGAATGAGGCAGAGAGGGAAGGAGAAAAAGGGAAAGAAAAATGTGTTAGAAAATGAACTCAATACCTAGAGAAACAGCACTACATTCATTTTTCTTATTCAGCTTTTTAAATCATTTTTAAAACAACATATATAGAATCTCTGTGATGTCTTTCTCACTGCATTTATATGATTTACAGAAGTCTGTTTTAGTTTTCTAATCTCAGATTTGAGTACACGGTCTTGATTATCGGTTTAGCCTACGTCTGTACACACAGCAGATTTGACTCTTTTGATAAGCAATCACTTCTGTCTTACACGGTCAAACATCATGAGCCCTGGACAAGGGGTTCCACTGGTAAAGAAGACTGGGGAGCAGCGGCGTGGGGGGGAAGAGCGGTCCCTGCACTTAGGGATACGGTGAGTGCATGCGGATTCGAGTGGGAGTGGCCTGGGTCTTCACCCTCTCCTTCCAACTAGGAAAGCAGCCTCCTCTCCTTCCAACTAGGAAAACTCCCAATTCACAGAATTGTTCTGGTGTTGAAATACGATTAATATTCCCAAATGGTGTAGCCTAGCTACACAGTGGGTGTTCGATAAACGTTAATTCTGGGACTGTTTCTGTGCAGAGACACAGTAGGACAATATGCCAGAATCTCCTCCCCATAAGTTCCACAAGCTTTCATGGCATGCTGGGATGCTTTTTTAATAGGTGTCGGCCTCACAGAGAGGAAAAACAAGCTAAAAACTGAGAATGGCAATGTTCAAAGAGAATGATAAAAGGGACCAATACAAGTTACTTGTAAGTATCTCTCTAAGTAATAAATATAATCTTATTCTCTTCATCACTTATAAGCTCAGAGTGCAACCCTCATCTTACAGTGTCCACAGTTTGGTGAACACCAGGAGGGAAGAGGAGGTGGAAGCAGCAGTAGCAGGAAGAGAAACTGCAGGGTACAAAGCGGTCCACTATGGTGAGTGTTCGGGGTTGTCAGTGTAATGAGGTCTTTGGCAGATGGCTAACATCAAGACATACCTGTATTCACTTCTTGACACTCAAGTTACCTCCTTTCTGAGCTACCCTACAGTTAGAAGGAGCCACATAACTGAGTTCTACATAGGTAGGTAGGTAGATAGATAGACAGACAGACAGATAGATAGATAACAGATAAATAGATAAACTGGATAGGCAGAAGTAATATATGCCATTTCTAGACCTGGTTTCTAAAAACTCCTACCAACCTGCCATGTAATTTCTTTATCCTCTACCCTCTTTGTCTGGGTAGAAATGAACCAGCCAAGGGCACTCAGTCTTCTGGAGTCAAGGTGGGGCAGACCCCTGGGTGGAAGGAACCTGGGTCCCTGATGACTGTGTGAAGCAAAGGCACCTGCATCGTGATGAGACTCTCAAGAAGCAGAAAAGAAACCTTTGTCATGTTCTCCCACTGAGAATCTGGACTTTTTGCTACAACCATTAGCCCATCCTGACTAGAACTTGGTCATAATGAAAGGTGGGCCAGTATTTATTTTTCTGAAAATGTTCTTTTTGTTAGAAATACAATTCAAGCTAGAATTAATTTTACTTGTGTCATAAAAGGTACCCTAAATTATTATTTTTTGATTTGAAATAAAATTTGACAAGGATAATACAGTCCTGCAAGATGCTTTCAACAAAAGAGTTTTCTCTAGGTACTTTCTTTTTATATACATGGTCTTTCTATTTCTGACTTTTTGTAAGCATAAGGTGGGTGACACATTGCTTCGATACATTTATATGTGCCATATGATCACTGCCTTAGCACTAGCTAACAGCTGGTACTATAGATATTTTCTTGATCAATAAATGATCACTAAAATGCATGACTAATACTGTGTTTTCAAGTAGTGATTTCTATATAACTATAGGACAGGAAAATTAACCTTTGAGAAAGAAATAAACCAATACATATAGATGTTCATTATGGAGAAACTAGAGTCACTTAGCAAAAGGTTTTATCAAAAACACATGTTGCTGACAGTGCATTCTGCTTTCCTGAGGGCAACTTTTCAGCCAAAATGCTTCACAAGCAAATAACTGAGACACCCCAACCTCTGCTGTGCTACTACTGAACTGGGAATTGTCCGTGGGTAACATGTAAAAGGTGGGTAAAGGGACTCACTGAACACAAAAGCTCTGACATCAATAAGTAAAACAGAAACTTAAGCATGTTTACAGACCCACTCGGTCATGGAGCAATGGGGGCTGTGGTGTGGGGAAACAATGTCCATAGAGAGGAGAAACAAAATTGAATTTTATTACATCTCTCACAATTTAGCAGGTAAAGAATCTCCAGATGGTCTAATATTCTATCAGTTGCTATTTTAATCAGCACATTAAACAAAACTTAAAATATCAGTTACTCCTGTCAATATTGAGTATGATCTAAACCATCTTTTGGTAAGCTGTGTGCATCTTCTCAGTGTTTATTGAAGCTCTTAAATAGCCTTTATTGGCTATGAGCCTATTAGCATGAGGTTAAATGTTCTTCAAGGGTAAGGGCAGGAAAGTCCATTCAAAAGTTTATTCACCTTGTTTCCATGAGAGCACCACACAACTGAGATGGTCTGTTACTAAATACTTGTGAAGATGAGTATTGTCACACACTCTCTAGAAAGAGAGCAAGTACAAAGACATATGGCTTACTCCAAGTGAAGGTTAAGTTCCAAGGTATTTTAACCAAAGAAGCAGAGGATACAGCTAACAGATGGACACACAGGGTGGGACAAAAGACAGCTTGCAGTTGTTTGTATAGAAAATAACACAAAATTAATAAATAATAATACAAGAATAAACTGTTTTGCACACTCACAACTATAAACTTACTTTTGCTCCATGCTGTAGAATGATAGGTCTTTAGAGGAGATGAAGAAAACTCACAAACATGCATACAACAAATAATGTGCCACTTGGACCCTGTTTAGAGCTACTTACATACAAAAATGAGTGTCAGGTATGAGACTGTCAGTCAAAAGGTAAAAGAAAAACAAAGGTAGGAAACTCAGCTTTGCTGAGCACTTACTGTGTGTAGCAGGTGCTGTAAGTCCCACGTCGCCATGGACACATCTGTGTTCCAGGGTACAGGTGACCCCTCATGGTTTTCCATATGCAGCCTGGACTTCTCCACTGAGCCCCAGATGGACACACTTGCCCAGGCCCAGCTCATAGCTTCACTGGGACATCCTGCAGGCTCCTCAGATTTTAAGATGCGTTCATTCAACTCACCATTGTCCTGCCTCCCCCACACCCGCTCCTGCCACAGACTGCTCTATCTGAGCAAATACTAACTTCCTCTTCCCAGTTTCTCAGGCCACGGAAAAAATACATATAGGTGTTCATTATGGAGAAACTAGAGTCACTCAGCAAAAGGTTTTGTCAAAAACACGTGTTGCTGACAGTGCATTCTGCTTTCCTGGGGGCAACTTTCCAGCCAAAATGCTTCACAAGCAACTAATCGAGACACCCCAACCTCTGCTGTGCTGCACATACCTGTGAGTCCTTCCTGACTGCTCTCCCTCCTCACAGTCCACATCCAAATCCCACAGCACACGCTGTGGGCTCTGCCAGTACAGTACGTGCAGAATCCAACTACTTCCATGCCTTCCCTGGCCAAAGCCACAGTGGAATGACTTCTCCTTTTGAAAACAGCAATTAGATCACCTTGCTCTCCTGTTCAAACCTCCAGTCATCCTCAGGATAAAAAAACAGGACTTTTCCTGACAATAACCCAGCAGGCGCTGTGTCATCTGGCCTCAGGATTAGCTCTCTGACTTCATCTCCCTCCCTCTTGCACACCCTCCTCTCCAACCTCACTAGCCTTCTTTGCTGTCTCTCTCCACATTCTAGCCATGCTCCTGCCTCAGGACTTTTGCACCTGTTGTTCCTCCTGCCTCGAACACACTTCTCAGTAAGGCTTTTGTTGTCATGTCATCTTTTCTGATGACTTTATTTTCATTTGCCATCTTTCCACTTCTTGCCCTAGCACTTGTCCATCCCTCTCTTTTTTGGGCCCATTTTTCTCCACAGCATATATCACATTCGTCATTTTTTCCTTTCTTGTCAGCCTCCCCCTATTAAACTGTACGCTGTAGGAAGGATTTTTTTCCTCTTTGTTTTTTCTTGGCTTTATTTTCAGAGCCAAGAAACCCCAAATGCTTGAGAGGATGATGTTAACTTATTCAATTCAAATGGACTCTTTGAGTTAGGAGTTATCAGCATTCTCATTAAGTAGTTACAGGAAAAAAAACTAAATTAAAATGAAAAACAAACAAAAGTAACCCCTGAAGCTTCCAAAGAGTAAGTGATTTTTCCCTGCAGCAAGGGCAGGAAAATGCAGATGGACAGAAGAAATCTCAGTCCCTCTTTGGAGACACCTTGTTACTTCCATCCCACCACAGGCTTCTACAGAAGAGAAACCCCACTTTTTTTTTACTTAAGGCTTATTGGGCTCTAAAGTCTGAGATGAGTTAAGTGTGTTATTGTTTAGTGCGATTTTTCTCCTTCCCTAATTCATTTGGTTGAATTTCTTGGACTTATCTGAGTTTGAAAACTATTGTATCTAAAAACTAAAATAGCATTACATCAACATTTTTCAAAGTATTTCCTTCGAAGTTTACACATTAGCTAACTGGGACTGGGATCACCGACGGGAGCCAGCTCCCTAGTGTAGATTTGAGATGTGGGCAATGTTTCCTTTGATTTCACGCTGCAAGAAAAATAAAGTTTGAAAAATAAGTTTCATGGGCTAATCATAATTTGGATTTTTTTTCTAATTTCCCTGTACTTATCATTCATTTTATACCCAACAGACACTGAAAAAGAAAATAGAGAAGGGAAGGGAAGGATGAGAGAGACAAAGGAATGAAGGCCAAGAAGTTTCTGCTTTACAAATGGATAAGAGTCATTCTTCGTCAAATCTGTCTCCAAAATGTAGAGGAAATTTAAAGAGTTCTTCAAAATAATAATAATAATAAATAAAGAGTTCTTCAAATAGATTTGGGGGCCTTTAAAGGCTGTATGGAATTCAATTCAGAGAAGAATTTTTCATTGAGACTAGATGAAATTCAGAGTCCATTCCCACAGAAATGAATAAACTCTGTTTTGTGGAACTAATTTAGTTTCCAGATGAAACACCACACACACGCACAAACACCGGCTCTGTGCACTTTTATCTTAAGCCACCTTGAATATTTGGGGATTTCCACAGTGCTTTGTGATACTGAAATTAGCATCCCTTATCATTGGCTTATTGGATATTATTCTGTACAAAGATTGCCCCTACCAAATTTAGAAATAAAAGTTAATTCCTCAGACCTGAATGTTTAAACAAAATTAAAGGTAATTTCAAACAAAAAAGATACAGAAGGAACATACTTTCTGCTAACTCCTAAATATTAAGTTTCACGTATATGGGAAAGCACAGCACAACTGAGTACGTTCAAGTCAGGACAGTGAATCGGAAGCCACACATTTTCCTCTTGCTTCTAAGGGGATCAAACAGAGATGTTTTAAAAAGCTTTAAAAAAGTAAATCAACAGTACTTTAGCAGAATTTCAAGTCAAAATAATGACTGGCAGTATTATTCCTGAAATCTGAGAACAACTTTTTAATTCTTGGAAAAAGCTACATTAAAATCCTGATTTTGACTCAGCCCTATTTATCTACTGATTGTTTCACACTCTTGCTGTACAAAGTGTAAAGCACAGACTGGCCACTTATACTTCACTTGGGAGCTTTCGAGAAACCCCAGACCTACTGAGTCAGACCCTGCACTTTTATTGGGTCCCTGGGAGATGCATGTATCCATTCAAGTTTAAGGAGCATTTATGTACATGATTGTATAAAATATTTTTCTTTAGTCAAATTATAAGAACTAAAGTAACTTTGGATAATAAAAATGGGCATAAGAATAAACTACTATAAAATGGTCTGTTTGGAGGAAGAGAAGAAACTCTATCTTGGGGACCCCATCCCTCCTGCTCCTTCCTTTGTGTAGGGAGTGCGTGCTAATAGAAAGTTATACACAGCACCCATGGCTCCTTGAACGTGGACTCAACTAGCCCGAAAGCAGGGTTTCTGAGCTCTGGGGAGAGGACAGCCATTATTGCCTGAATAAAAATAATTTCATTCTGAAGTCTAACATTTAAATGATATAAGATTCCAATTTAATTAGGACAACAATGTGAAGCCAGCTCAAATATAAAATGGGAACAATTTTCTAAAGGATTTAAAGTATGAGCTCGTGACAGACTATGACAGATGACATGTTTACTTTTCACAGGAGCTGAACGAATACCTTAGATAAAATGTGAGCTAAAAACAGCAAATTTGAAATTAATTAATCCATTGATAATATATTTTTAAAGAACACTTTTTCTTGTAAAGGAAAATAGATCTGTAAAGCCAAACAATTAGTTAAAATGGCAAAATCCAATACATTCTTGGAACAGTGTTACAAGTTGGGAATCTGACCTTTCTTCAGAAATTGCAGATGCTCTAATCAGAATCAGCCAGGTGCACAGCGGGGTCAAGCGTCATCCTGAAGTTTCACTAAATAGCTTCTATCTAGCCTCTGACCACACAGGCTTCAGATCCCAGCCTGTGACATCTCAGTGACTTCAGTATTGTGGTTAGGCAGCTGCCACTTAATTTCATTTTCAATGCATCAAGTTTTACATGCCTTAACTAAGGGCCTTTTGGCGAAATATTTAATCTAATAAATCCATGATCTAGCATTTTGTCTTCTTTATCATAGCCTTCATTTCCTTAAGAGAGAGAGAATTCAAATATGACTGCAGAAACAGTGGAAAATGAGAATATAAGTGTATACATGCTTGAAGACATCACGGTGAACTAATGACTAATTACTGTGCAATTGAATACTAATGGAGAACCTCATGAAATCAACATGAACAGGAAATGAACTCAATATGACCAATGGTTCCACAATTAAAATCAAATAAATGCCTCGTAACAGAAAGACTGAGAAGATATTACTACAACCAGTCAATTATTCTTCAGGTTACACTTTACAAAAAAAAAGCAAAATACTAGGTGGAATTATCTATCTTAATATCTTTTTAAAAGTTAATGTGCATCTGAAATGTGAATTATAGTACTGTAATTATCTTCAAATTAAAGTATGTAAAACTAGTTCAATAGCAAGTCACCTATTAAAGTAAATCAGACAAACATGAATTTCAGGAAGGAAATGAGAGGTTAACTTTCTAGGACTCCCTTAATTAATTAATTGTCACTCTGAATGTTTAACTCTTTATGTCTTGGCAGTCCAGTCAGAAAATTGTCAACAGAAAGCAAGCTTGGTAATTGAGGTGGAAAAACATGCAAACAAAACAAACAGATTTAAAAAGACTTTACTTTCAAGCCTAAAGGGCTAATGGCAATTATGAAAATTGTTTAATAAATTTCACCACCACTTTAAAGAAAATGCATGCATATCTCCTTTAGTTCTATTTCATTTACTTCCTTTTCCACAACCCAATGGCTGAGCAAGGCATATTGAAATAAACTGCAATATTTTCTCTTGAAAAGTCTATTCACTTATCAGCTGTGTATCTAATCAAGGACCTAATAAGTCCATAATGGTACATTTGCTCCCCAGGAGAAACCGCTGTTTCTCATCATTGCAGAAAATACCCCCTTGCAAGGTGCAACCAAGAGCCACAGACTCTCTGCAACAGCCTAATAATTTGATTGGAGCCCTCAGGCAGGGATAACTTAAATTACAATTAGAGAGCCCTCACACTGGTGCTAACATCTGTGTACTGAACCACTGTATACTGATGAAAGGTTTTTAAAAGAGAACTAAGTACTTCCCACATTTGAGACGAGTCTAATGCCAATGGCTCTAGTTCTTGGTAAGTAATACTTCAACACTCCCTGCTGAGCTTCCTGCTCCTGAGTCCAGAGAATGCACGCCCTGGGCAATAACTGTCTTGGACGGGTCCAATAAATGGTCAGGTGTGAATGGGCAGAACAGCAGAGCACCGGGGAGGGAAAGAAAACACTGTTCATTTCATCACTCATCCTGGGTCTACTTCCCCCCTGACTTTGTGGCTACGTTGACATGTTTTGGTTTGGTTTGGTTTTTCCGTGAAAAGGGTGATTCTAAGGAGAGGGTCAGAACTCAGAAAAATTGCCATGGGGGCACCCATTAATAAAAGTTGAAATGTCCTACATGCACACGGCATCCCTCGTGTCCTCCCCGCCTTGTTATTAAATGAATCCTGCATGCAAGGAGCACAGAGCCAGAAGAAAGCAGAGCTTTCCCCCCACAGCCCAGCCCCTCTCCTTCCCCCTCTGTTCATTAGGGCCCTTTTCAAGCACATGGCTGCAGCAGATGTCCCTGAGAGAACATTTTGTTTCCCCCCTGCATCCAGGCCCAAACACCTGGGCTCTGACATGACGTCCGGTGGAGGCTATTTTCTTTTTCCTTTTTTAAACTTTCCTTTTATTTGGTTTGCATACAAGGCTAATAATGAGGTTTTAAAAACTATACACAATCAGTATACAATTACACTCATTGGGAGCCTGACATGTAATTTCTGATAAACCCATATAACTATGAACAGCAAAAGGAACCACAGAGCGCACACAATGTGTGGGGTCATCAGAACACAATGCCAACACAATCTCTGCGTCATGTCTCGTTGCATAGTATTAATCAGTGCAAACATTGTTTGGGAAATGAGAGGGGAGAGAAAGAGCAGTTTCCCAGCTGCTAGTGCTTTGCCATCAAATCTGATAGTCAGTTCCATCTAATATAAGAGACTGCGGTAATAAAGCCTAGGACCAACTAATGACTCTCGAGGAGTCTACTTAAACTGTTCAAAATGAAATCAAATAACAGATCCTTGTACCAAATCCCAACTCTCCTGATAATTTCACATTAGACGTTCCTTTAGCAATTTGTATATTTCCTTCATAAATTTAGGAAATGTATTAGCATCTTTAACAGCTACACTAAGTGGGTATTAAGTATCCACATTATCTAAACGATCAGTGTTCTAGGCTACTCAGTTGCTACAATTTTGATTTATTTCAAATTTTCGAATCCTACTTGTGGAAATATAATCATTATTTTGCTGTTGTTGCTGATTGTTATAGGTAAAGGATACAATAAGGTTTCATTATAAAAGAATTATCCGAGACCATCAGATGACAGCCCAGGTCACTGGGGAGCACAATGCAATACCATTGTCAATACTATTGATATGTCTTAGGAAAAGTGAGTCTGGGAAATGCAGAAATGTCACAAGCTTTGTTTTACCTTCATTTTAATAGAGCATAGCACGACCTGTACGGGAGGGGTTGACTACTTCAATTAGGTTTATGCTATTCTCAATAGGACTTCCAATCAGTGCATTTAGCTAGAAAGCAATTCCTGACTTTATTATTATTATTGTCATCTTTAAAATGCACTTTTTTTAATTCACCAGGAGGGATGAAGAGAAGACAGGGAGCCATAAAGAAAAGGAGCCAGTAACATGCCCTTAGGGACCAATAGCAAAGGGAGAAGAATCGCAGGAGAAGAATTGCAGAAGAGAGATGGGAGATGAATATGAAAGCCGTATCGTATTAAACCATCATAATTAAGAAGTAATAGGTATTCATACATAGACCCATGCCCAAAGGCCTGAAGGTGTCTGCAGCAGCAAGGGCAAATGTTTTCTAATAGCAAATCATCAACAGATAATCTACATACAGTAAAAAGCAAAACGGACCCCACTAGAGAACGAGAAGGCAGGGATCTGTCTTCTCACAATGCTCCTGCCTCTGGTTCAGTGTGACAGACCAAAACTGACTAAAGGAAAGAGAAACCGGTGACCTCTTTTCAAACACACATAAATTCAGAGGCAAGCACAGAGGTAAAAAGCATTTGATAAGAGCACCTCGCTGCCTGTCACCTGTGGCTTATAGGACTCTGACCCCTGATCTCTGCCAGAGATCCAAGGGCATCATCGGGGCCTGGTGACAAAACTAACCCCCCCCCCCATTATTCATTTCAGTACAAAACAGGAATTGATGTATTTTCCTTTAGCTCCTGTACTTTAAGTTAGCTGGACCTAAGAGTACTGAGAAGACCAGCCTAAAGGGAAGGAGAAACACATTTGGTCCTTGGACACCCCCTAGTGTCTATGTGAGCACGGAAACATCTCACAGGTGATCTCCCGCCCATCCTGCTGCGACTGACAAGGGGGACGAGTGGGGCTCCTACGAGGGAAGTGCCGGACTCCAGCCTGGGGGAAATCCACTTTCCTCTCACCTCCGAAATCAAGGTGTCACATGTGAAACCGCCTTTGGATACTTCCTCGAATTTCTGCTGGCTGTGAGCTCTGTCTCAAGAAAATGTGGGAAATGATGGGTGGACTCAGGAAGGGTCTAGTACTTGTCCCCCTGCCCCAATAAAAGATGAATTTTACAGTTAATATTCAGGATGCAAAATGAAAAAGAGGAATGGGGGAAAATCTATTTCAGAGAATATATGGTTGTTTGTCTTTATATAGATAACTTGTGAGTGTTGGAATAAGCACTGTGATGTATTTATGTTTACCAATGTGATTGGATGTGAATACTGAATAAAGTCTGGGAAGGCTGCTTGCCGCTTCTCTCAGTCAGCAGTTCTGTGAGCAGTATTTCATTTGTGTGATGAAGATATCATTTAAAAGTGGCTTGGAAAAAAAGCTTTAGTGTAAGCACCTTTTGAAAGTTCCCACAGAAATTGTATGTGATTCAGGTAAATGAATACTGTCCATTCAGGTAAATTAATTTTTTGTGTGTCCCAGAGTTATCTATGGACTAGGCTTTCTCTGTTAAACCCTCATTAACATTATGAAGTGTTACCACGAGTTTCATCCACAGTCATCTCAGAAGTGTACATGTGCAAGAATGTCATTACTAGAGGTGGCTGTTGTAAATACCCAAATCTGCCCAGTGTGCACATCCCTGTCTATGACATACTGAAACTTCAAGACATACTTTATTTTTTTAATAAAATATACTTTAGCCCTGACTGGCGTGGCTCCGTAGATTGAGTGTCGGCCGGCCAAACAAAGGGTCGCTGGTTCAATTCCCAGTCAGTCCACATGCCTGGGTTGCAGGCCAGGTCCCCACTGTGGGCCACGAGAGAGGCAACCACACATTGATGTTTCTCTCCCTCTCTTTCTCCCTCCCTACTCTTCTCTCTAAAAATAAAGAAATAAAATATTTAAATACACACATTATTACATTTTTCTAGGCTTTTTTAGCGTAACCCCCAACTCCCAGCTATTCTGCAGAAGCACTCTGCCATTCTATTAAACTTTGAAGCATGTATTACAGCAATACAGAACACTTTTTCCTGCTGCATCTGGGAGGGTTGCAACCTACACAAGATGTGAATGGTCACAGAGTGCACGTGTGCTGAGAGAGCACCTAATTCTTACCTTTATCTAAGGAGTGGGAAGCTCAGAGCGGTTTCCTGGCTTGCTCAGAGCAGAAGGCTAGAACAGGAACCCAAAAGTCTCGCACCCAACTCGTGTCTTTAAGTGTAAAATTGCAAAGTGGGAGCTTTATAAATGCGAGCCAGCCATCTGTGGCAGGAAAAGAGAAGCCTGATCGCAGTGTTTCTACCCTTCCTGCGAGGGACACACTCCCTGAAAGCTCAAGGTGTCTGCCAGCTCCTGTGCCACCCACCCCGGGAGACAGCAGCTGGGGACTCGTGGCTCTCCTGGCTCTCAATGGCTCTCCTGCCGTTGATTTTCCAACCGCAACTCTGAAAGGAGAGTTACACTGCAGAAAGAGAGAGAGGAAACCAGGAGCAGGGTGTCAGAAACATCTTGCCGGACCACCCCAAGTGTGTGAATGAACTGGTTTTGTCCCTTCCCCAGCAGGAAATGCTACTGTTTCAAATGCCGAACAAAGGTAGCTGCTTGCTTCTGGGTACAGCCCACACAGAATAAACTTGCTTTGGAAAAGGAACCTTGGCACATGGCAACAAAACTATATAATTCTCTTGATCTTTCATCTCCATGCCAATGTCTTTTCTACAGATTATGGCCTCAGCCCCTGACAAATCTGCTTAGTGAATTTTTGGCTGACAAATCTGGCAACCCACGTACTGTCTGAAATATATTCAAAAGGCTAAACATTTTCATAATAGCTACTTTACATAGCCTAGTAGGTTTCCCTTTAGGACACCAATTAGATATTTTTTTAAAGTGACAATGTTAATTTTTATGATTATACACAGAACTGAGATTTTTATTTAATACACTGGGCCTTCTTGTAAAGCTTTTCAAGAGGATCGACCACTTTGCCAACAGACGGGTGTTACAACAGGGGTGATTATAGTAATTTTTCACGTAATTGGGAGTCGTCATTTGGTGGCTATCTTTCACAAGCTTGTTGACTCATCACATAATCCTTTATAACGGGGGTTTGTTGTGTGTCAGGATCGGGCCAAGAGCAGCCAGGAAATCAGAAACAGAGGAACCCCCTGGCTGGGGGAGACCATGAGGGCTTCTCACATCTGCCCAGTTCTTTAGAAGGCAGTAAATTTTTTGTTAATAGCAGTGACCAAACACTGAGAGGAGGGTTTGGAGGCTTTGGGAGAATCGGTGCTGTCTCTCAAGCTGTCTCAGAAAAACAGACTCTATTCCACACCACGAGGGTCCAGTTTTAGAACGATAGTAAGTATAAGTACTCATTAGAATTATCGAAGTCCCTCCCTAGAAATTCAAGAATTTAAGCCCCGAAAAAATGCACCATGCCATCCCTTGGGTTCAAGTCCACTTTTTATCTCACCTTTTGAATCCCAGCAGCAAAGTGCTTTAATAGAACAAATGCATGAACAGAGGTTACATGTGAATATTAGGTGCTATACAAAATAATGAGCACAGGTCAGAGCTAGACGTTGGGATATTTGAGTCCTTGGCTCCAACCAGACACCTTGGGAAAGTCATCTGAACATATCCCAAGCCTCAAATATCCAGAAGACGGCACTATGATCATTGAGTTCCCCCCAGTCCCCCACACAAAAGGAAGTGAAAATAAAAAGGGTAAGTCTGGAAATCCACTGTGAGTTAAAGCGCTAACTACTAGGCCTTCCAGTTCCACTTGGATGATGGTTTCCGTTCCCACTCTGCCTCCTGAAAACCAGTGGATTGGGCACAATCATTGCTAATGTGTCTTCCGTCTGACAATTCCAAAATTCCTTTGGAATTTTTCAAGGGTATTATATTAAGCTGCTTGTTTTTACGAAGAGTATCTGATAAAACATCTCCTCACTATTTGCTTCAACCGCATTCAGAAGAATCACTTACTCGAATGTAGCAGTGGCCGCTTTTTCTTCCTTGAAAGACCCGTGACTATCGACAGCCATGCTGCCTGAATTGAATTTCAGCTGAATCCAACTCTCTAATATCAGTCTGGCAAAGAACCTTGTATTGCCTTTTAATTTAGGTGTCTAAGTACTATTTGATAATTCAAGCACAACACGAAACATGTCCAATCTTACTCGGTTCCTAAGATCTGAGATAGGTCATTTGCCTCAGTAACCATGAGTTACAAATTAGCCATAATAAGAGTTAGCCCTAGGTTAAATATCTTCAACAAATCCTATACAATTACATACTATACTTTAAATAAATAAACGTAAGATACAACTAGAGACAAAAACCTAACAATACAAATAGACAGCTTACTTAATCAAGTTTAAGGCCATGACACTAAAAATAAACATAAAACAGGATTATCCTTTTGTAAGTAAGAAATGAGTACATACATGTCATGTACTTTTAGATGGTTGCTTAACCATAATTATTTCCAGCACTTCATGTCACATATCAATGTCTTCTAAGGGCCATTAATGTCATGGGTTTCTGATAGAAGCTAGCTGAATACCAGATCATGAAAGAAGGCAGTTAGTAAAATTTAAATATATTTTTGTTTAATAATTATTCCAGATAACCAAAAGTACAGGAAGAATCCATGAGACAATATCCTTTGTGAAATCTGTTAATAATCGAACAGATAACTTAATGCTTTCTAGGAAGCCCTACTCAGTAGAATATTTTAATTATAGACTATTCATACCCATGCAGTGACACAGGAATTAATAAGTACATTATTGATCAGTAAATATACAAGCTTTCAGAATCAAGATGAGAAGTTCATTTCATGAATTACAATAACCTTTTAATTTAAACAAAAGGACAAAATCCTTTCGTGAAGTTTAGTGCTACTGTTTAGATCAGGAGGATGTTTCACTGATGGTAACTTTTACCCCACCCCTAATGTTCATGACTATAACATCCACAACATGCAAAATTATAAAACTCACTTACAGGTGATGGTTCATTCTCTTCCCCAACAGAGGAAGACATTGTCTCAACTGATTCATGTTGGACATATTAAATCTTCAAGGGTCCTTTGCCTCTCACGGCTTCCCCTCATCGGATACACACACTTCTTTCTGATGAACTACTTATACCCAGCCAAGTGACACTGATCAAATTATAGAACAAAAAAATTACGCACTCTTTGTCATATTCCTTCATGACAGAGCTAACAACTTATTTCACTCTATTAATAAATTTGGTTTGGTAATGTTTTTATCTTTATCCTCTTTGGTTTTTTTTTTAACTTAGAAAAAGAGAAGTACATGAAGGCAAGGGCATAATAGGATTGATGTAGCTCCTAGTTTTCCTCTTGAGTTTAAAATCATAAACTATTCACTGATGTGGATTCTTAGGAGCAGCTTGTCAGACCCATTGTGATAATTAATATAATGGCATACTGTAAATGCCACTGTTGCTAAGGCTGTTATCTTGGTGATTGCTGTTGTTTCTGACAATGCTATTAATAACATTACTATGTTGATAATGATACTAACAAACAATGTTAAACACAAACAATACAATACATGTTGTGCTATACATACATACTGGAATATAGAATGAGTGTATTTCCTGGCTAACAGCTGATCATCTAAATTGCAAGTGACACCCACGGTCCTTGTCTTCAGAGCATCTATATATTGGATGTGAGTGGGTGAGCCCTTGCAGAGGAAGAGCTGGGAAGCTAGATTTACATAATAGCTCTTCAGGGTACATATTGGAAGTTGGAGGATCGTGTGAAGATTTGAAGAAGGAGAATCTTTGGTAAGACCAATGTGAATTGAGAAGTTAGTGAGAAGCTAAGATTTAAAATGTTAGAATATCAAAGAAGTACATATTATAGCAGTGACAAAGCAACAACTGAACTTTATTTTCTTAATCTTTTTCTGATTTTAAGTGCAATATACTCAGTTGTAAAAAGAAAAATGCGGGTGATACAGAATAGTATAAAGAAGAAATTAAGAAGCATGTGTGATATTGTCACTGGGTAGATATTAAATTCTGAATCACTTACTTCGTAATGGAGAAAATCCTAATTAGATAAACAATTTAAGTGCTTTTCAAATATTGCGTCACAACCCATTAGTGGAAGATACAATCAATTTTTTGGTTTATGATCAGCATGCTTTTTTAAAAAAAACATTAGAATGAGAGTATTATAGCAATAAAATTTTTACTCATCTATATGATGCATACAGGTACAGGGTATGATGTAAAATTAAGTTCTAAATGTGGGTCACAGTGAAACTAACTATTTGCTAAAAGCCATCAATTGTCATTATTTTAGTTGATATATTTGAAAAGGGAAGGAATTGGTATGAAGTTCTAAAAAATAATGAGACAATAAACCTAATCTTGGTAACAAATATTTTTAAAATTCCCCTTTATTATGATCCTGTTGGAGATACCCACTGCCTCCAGCTGGTTGCATTCATATACACTGAATGCCATTGGGCAAAAGCAGACACTTTTGTTAACCTTACAGAGCTCACAAACTAGGTATCAGTTAAATAACCAAGCAAATACTTGCACAATTTCAGCTGTGATAAATGCCATGGTGTTCAGAGGGTCCATAAGAAGGGAATGTAATCTAATATAACTTAAAGGTGAATTCAGGGAAGGCTGCCCTGGAAAGGTAGCATCGCTGCCTTTTAAAGGGTAAGTATAAGGAGACAAGGAGACATTCCAGG
The DNA here is from genome assembly GCF_014824575.4 of Sturnira hondurensis. NCBI lineage: Eukaryota > Metazoa > Chordata > Mammalia > Chiroptera > Phyllostomidae > Sturnira > Sturnira hondurensis. Next base: position 8,520,914 of record NW_028079044.1, on the reverse strand, counting down.
CAGAGAAAACAGCATGGTCAAATGCCTGGTCACCAGAGGGGTTGTGGAGTACAAAGACCACCCGGTCACACACTTTAGACCTGCTCACAAGGAAATGTTCACAGGTGCCCTATGGCCTGGGTTTAGCTTCTATGTAAGTCTGGCAGGGAGAGACCTTGTCTTTCCTTGATGAAGACCTGCTTTTTATTTTGTTTTTGTTTTTAAAACTGTGTTAATAGGTCACACGTGGATCGGATGGCTTCTAAAAAGGCTCCGAATGTAAGGGGACATCTTGAGGATCAATGCTTGTCTTGATATATAAGTGATTATGCATATATTTCTGGTAATAATTTCTTCATAAAACACCAGTACATCCCTCATAATCATAATAGCCCATTAATGTTTCTGCTTAGGGGAAAAGGAACTAGGACTTTTAAATACATTTATATACTAAAAGGCACACCGATACTGACTGATCAGCTATAATTCTGTATCCTAAAAATTGTAGGATAAAGACACATTTTGGTGTCCTCCACTCTAAAATCTTATGCTCTAAAATCCCTTGGTAGCTTATTAGGTATTTAGCATTAAGAACCTTTAATTTTCAGCCCTGGCTGGCTTAGCTCAGTGGATTGAGCGTGGGCCTGTGAATGAAAGGATCGCGGTTCGATTCCCAGTCAGGGCACATGCCTGGGTTGCAGGCCATTTCCCAGCAGGGGATGATGCAGGAGAGGCAACCATACATGGATGTTTCTCTCCCTCTCTCCTTCCCTTCCCCTCTAAAGATAAGTAAATAAAATATTTTTTTTAAAAAAGAACCTTTAATTTTCTTTTTTTAAGCCAAGGTTTTCAAAAAAGGAACACATTTTGAGACAAAGCCAAGTTTCTTGAAGTATAAATACTTGAGTAGAAAAAAAGGAATAAATATATAAGAATAGAAAGAGTCGGGGGGGGAAGCAAATTAGGGCAGGTAAGTTTTATTTTGTCATGAAAACTACATGGTAATATTTTCTCAGGCCATTTTATCAGGTAATTCTCTCTCTCTCGTGTGACTACCAAAAACAATTTGTCTTCAAAGCACTGTTCTGCACGTGATTTGCAAATTCATTTATTCATTCATTCATTTAACTAACATGAATTAGACACGTATAACTATAATTTAAAATATTTATGGAGTTATCTAGACATAAAAGAAAGCCCTCCAATCCATTTCCTACATGGCAACAGGAATGATTTTGTAAATCTTATCAGGACATTCTCTGCTTCAACAGTATTCCACCGCACTTCCGATAAAACTCTGAGTTCATGTCACGGCTTTTGACGAAGCTCTATGAAAAGCAAGTCCTCGCCTGTCCTGCAGCTCCTTCTCACCAGCCCTCTATTGCTGTGCCCTGGTCACACCGGCCAGTTCTTGGCTCCCACCCGGGGCCTTACCATGGGCCACTTCCCCAGGGAGAGCAGCGTTGCCTCTGGTCTCCACTTCTGTGATAGTTCTCATTCTTTACATCTTTACTCAGATGTCACAGAGGAAACAACAGTGGAAATTATGCCCTCGTATGAAAACACCCTGCACTTTCTTCATAATATTTATTATGAAAACATTTTGTATATTCATAAATTATACATAATTTATAACTGTGTATATTTTTAATTATTATTTTAAATTTCGTTTTCTCCATTGGACTGTAGGCCCCAGAAAGGCAAAGATCTGGCTGACTTCTTCACTACCCTATTTCTAGGGCTTAGCTAAAGAAATACAGAATGCTTTTGTTTCGATCCTAGACCCACCACTAGTTATTTACTCTGGCATGGGTCAGAGTAACCTCCCTGAAATGAATTTTATCTAAAATGCTACTGTCATATTTTAGCTTTATCATATATTTCATATATATTTAGATTTTTTTGAATACCATTGCCTAGAACAGAATAGGGCTTAATAAATGAAAAACAACTTCTTTCTCACTCCTTCTCCCTCACCTCCATGAGTATCTAAAAATGTTGCCACATTCCCTCCAAAATAAAGCAATGATTCACAAGTCTGGCATTTACCAGCTACTAGTTTACTTTTCCCTTCCTACTCCCCAATTAAGAGAAAGCTCATTTTGAGGTTTAATGGAGAGTATCGCAGGTTCATCAGAGTTCAATTCAGCAGTCTGGAGTGAATCTGTAATAATCCATGACCACAGACCAGTTTGTATTTTTCCCCTAATAAAACTCACGAATGGCTATGTTTAAATGGAATTTTGCAGGTCATTAATCCATTCTAAGGACTGACTCTTTTGGCTGTTTAATTGAGAAACAGTGGTGGTAGGAGCAGATTGGGAATCTGCATTTACCTAGAAGGTGGTGATAGACTGTTTATATTTTATTAATTTTTACTTCAAAAGAATTTCTGAATGACTTAAACTGAAAAATTCTAAAGGCCACTGTCACCTTCCCAAATAAAACAAGATTTAGATAAGATTTGTAATCACTCCTTAAAATGTTAAACTCTGGTGGGCTTGAAAGGTTCTTTCTTATTTGAAACTGAAGAAAAAAAGCTTTACAAGACTGTCCTTAATTGTTGTGAACTGACCACCGTCCTGTATTTTGTTACCTCAGAAAAAGACCCAACCATCTTGTGATTGGTTGAAAAGCTGACAAGTGCCAAAGTTCTGGCCAATGAAACATGAGGGGATGTCCACTGGGGGCAGTTTTCAGCAGAGCTGTCTCTTTAAATGGTACATGCACAAAAAGAAACGTTCCCTTTTTCTGCCTCCAGGGGCTATAAACTGTAAGATATCTGGTATATGGCAGCTGTTTGGAAATGGAAGTTTGGAGTATGTGGGATAAGAAATACTATCATCTGCATTTAACAGAAGAAAAAACTGAAGTGTACAAATATGGAATGATTGGACAAAGCCCAATCTGCTTGTGACACAGGTGGCTTCGGTTGCTATAAATTATCTGGTAATTCTCTAGTCCCCCTCCTCCCTTTCCCCCCCATATTCCAACCAGTACTGGAAGGTTCAGCACTGGCAAATCCTACACCAATGCCCCATCACTCCCCAAGCACCATATTTAAAAAGAAATTCTAAAATACCAAAGAGAATAAAGATAGCCATTTACTAATTTCATATACTTTAAAGGGGGCTGCATAGATAGATGGATAGATACATAAGTGAGTATATGACTATAGAACTCTCATATATACGCTAACTTAAAATACTATATTGAATATGTATATATTTAACATATATACACATTTAACATGCACACATTTTAAATATATTTAGTATATATTTTAGATGTTTGTTTTAATATGTATTTACATGCGTGTGGCATGTCTGTGTGGTGCATATGTATATGTATATATGTGTGTGTGTGTGTGTGTGTGTGTGTATAGAGAGAGAGAGAGAGAGGGAGAGGGGGAGAGAGAGAGAGAGAATACTTAATTTAGGCTTATGGAAATCTAAAACAAGACTGGAAATGCACTCCTCAATCCCCAGAAATTCATGGATTCAGTGTTTACGTGAGTGACTAGCATTGTTCTTTGGATGAGGAAAGTTCATGAAAGCAACGTCAGTAAATAGTTTCCTTATCTCCGCAGCAGTTTTAATGACTCACTGCCATTCCTCTCCTTCACTCATCTAGTGTCTCAGAATTGTAATGACTCTCCGTGAAACAATGACTAAATATCTAAGGTGGTTTAATACTGTCAACCACAGTAAGGACAAAACCAGAAACTGTCAATAATTAGGGTAATCGGGAACACTGGATTTCTCCAACAAAACAAGTGATTACCATGTTCAGTTAGTGTTTAAAGTAGAGGCGTATGAAGTTAAAAATAAGCAGTAATCACCAACAGAGTCATTCCAGAATTATCACCACACTATCTCAATTTTTTTATGGAATAGAATGTTTGATTTTGTTTTCCTACTTTTGTTGAAAAACTTGACATTTTGACTGCCTCTATATGCAATATTTCTGTCTCTCAGTATCTAGTATTCTACCTGAGAAACCAGGCTGAGAATATGAGTGGCCCCCTCTCCTATTCTGGTACTTGCAAAAGGACAGCAGTGAAACTTAAGAACCTGGGAATCTGGTACGAAAGTATTTTTTTGTTTTTGTTAATATGAATTAGGCACTCTTATTAATTCATAAAGATGTATCTCCCATCTTGAAACTATCAAACCCCAAATGATGATTACACCATCTTATCACTAAAAGTCAAATAACTTTTCTTCGTTCTCTGCCAGTGTATTCTTTCAGGAACTCTCATCCCCATTTTTTGCTACACTGATCAGTAAGCCAGGAAGAAAGATATGATAAGTTGTAGTGTTCAACAAATGTCACGGCATACCACAGACCTCACAAATGACAGTAGTAGGTTCACAGGCTTAATAACAGGTATATTAATCATTTCTTTCACTTTACTAGCATCTTATGTAAGTCAGAATAAGTGGTTTGCATAGGTAGCTCTTTTATGAATATCACCAACTTAACAGTAAGAAGTCTGTATTTCCTAGTATAGGAAAGACATTAAAATAGAATACTCTGGCATATAAGACTATAATATTGCCAAATATGTCACCGAAGCCAGGATCATATATGTGCAATGTCCTGCTTCAAGAAAAATATGGATTTTAAAATTGCAGCCTGCGAAATCCATTTTAAGATGACATAACAGAAGATATATTAGTGTTTCTCACAAATGAATCAACCTATTGCATAATTATAATCACATTTAATAATGAAAGCAAAATAAAGTGAGCAATATAATCTCTTTTCTATTTGGACAACATCTCATACAAGAATTCGTCTGAGAGTAAAGTCATCAAGGGTTGCTTGTTTGGTTACACCTGACCAGTGAGTATACATTAATCTTTTTAAAAAAATTCTGGGTTTGAACAGAAACATGGCTTTCTAAAATAAATGCAGTTTTTTGTTGTTTTTTTAATGCAATCACTCAGTGTTTGTTTAATGTTTGATTCACTCAATAGCAATTCCTCCCTTAAGCATTTGTGAAGTAGTTTGTGGACATGCTTGCAGTAGTATACTTGTGTGCAAAAATCAAACATAAAAACTGATCACATGCTCACAGCTGGAAACCGTGTCAGGCTTTATTCAGTAAGGTATCAGGCATTATCATTTAGCACTCCCACAGCGGGAGGAAAAATGGTGGCACAGAGGAGAATGAGCACATCAGACACACTCCAGGGGTTTTCTTTCTCTACATTGTTCCTCTCCCAAATGTAACTCTTTAAATTTTAAATAGGAAAAGAACACACAGAATCATTGCTCAGAACAAAAAAAGGGGGAGGGGAAGTGGATATAGAGGAGGAAGGAAGTGGCCAAACAAGAAGACAAACATTTCTCATTAAATCAAGAGAATACTAGAAAGTTCAATATACACTTTCATGCGTCCTTAAGACCTAAGGAGGCACGCAAATCAAAGGGGCTCTGTACAGCTACTTTAGTTCCGACAGGGCAGTGCTTTACTGTGCTGTTTTTTACGATTGTTGATTGTGCACAAGTTACTCTTTAGTAATCAAATGCAAATACATTCGGGAACAGCTAACTGATGAGGTTTTGTCTTGTAAACCTATACTTAATGGCTATATAATATACCTCAATACATATTAGGAGAATTGAAAGAACTGAAGACACTTTATGATTCCTTTTCTGGAGAAGAAATCATCTTCAAACCCTGTTACCTAATTCTATTTCTTCATAGAAATTATATAATTTAGAAATTGATTTAAACCTCCAAAAAATCCCAATTTTCACATTAGTCCTTGTTTAATACAATAAGGCCATGATTATTTAGAAGATAATTAAAAGTGCTAGATTTATTTTACCAGACAAGCAAAGTTCACGAGAGGTTTCATTTCAGCGAGTGGAGGAATTTCTAGAAAAAATAATGATTGCAGCTTCCTGTTAATGGCGTCCACACCGATGCCTTCGACAGAGCCCCAGCCAGCTCCGGAAGGCCCACAGGAGGAGGATCCATCGGATGCTCCCACTTCAACACACTCGCTGCGCCACTGCTCTTCCTGTGGACACTGCAGGCCCTCTTGGTGTGCTCGGCAGTGTCGCCTGAAAGGTGGCCCTCTGAGCCCCAGACACTTGGCTAGCCACGCTGCTTTTGGAATGGTTTGCGAAAGAAATCTTTATCAGCATGTAATAAATAGCGAAATAAGAGTAAAAAAACAGATCTTGGTCCATCCACCGATCCTTTTATAAATCCCCTAGGATTAGAGATGAATAGTCCTCATCCCTAACTCTCACCCTGAAACATCAAGGCCAACTTCTGTTGTGTCTTTCTTGTGGCTCTGTCACAAATACAGAAACTAAGCCATAATAAAATTAAATGCTTAGCTTAAAATAAACCTTGAATATAAATTCTGACCTCTAGTTTCTTACTATAATGCTGTGCTTTCTAGCTTCTATTCTGAATTGTATGTGTATAAGTATATATGTATGAATATATATTATATTATATATGTATGTGAATGTATAGTATATACACATGTGAGTATATATAGTATATATGGATGTGAATATATACATACATATATATACATACTTTAAAACTTTTAGTTTTTTCTAAAAGGGGAAAAATACAATAGATCCTTAGACCAAAATAAAAAGGAACAAACTGAGTATGTGCATTTTCTTTTAAACAGGGAATCAAATCAGCCTAACAAGATGTTTCCCTGAAATATTGGCCTCAAATGAGTCCATTCAGCCATGGCAAGGAGAGGTTTCCAGCCAAAACATTTAATTAGTGCCCAATTAAGACAGCCAGAATGATGTGAAGTCCAGGCTCTGGCCGTGTGCATGCCTCAGGATGGGTAAGCAGCTTAAGTGAGTCAAGTCTGGCTAAAAGCTGTCAACTGTCAAACTGTCAACGGGCCATATGGGTCAGGCAGCATCCCTCTGAAGAATTCGGCTTGTCCACTCATCAGGGGAAAAATACCTTCAGCACCATTGGGTTGACAAATACACAGCAGTTCTTCAAAGCTGGAAGGAACTGAAACTATGTGGGGATAAAAGGGAGAGTCCTGTCGTGTCTGTCCCCTTTTAAACTTTCCTGGCACCCCATCAGCTAGAGGAAAAGGTCTAAACTCTGTCACATGTCAGATAATACCCCTCCCTAATTCTCTGGCCACATCTCTCATCCCTCCTTTTCTCTGCTTTATCCTTCAGCAGTGCTGAACTGCTTGACACTGCCTTCCTATGCACTCGAGCTTTCTGGACTCCATAGCTTCTCAAATACTGGTATCTTCTGTCAATACCATTTATTCTCTCTTCTCCCTCCCCCTCAACTCATTCAGCTCCTTTGCTCAAATTCATCCTTCTATACTAGACTTAGAAGTCAGCTGCTACCAGCAGCCTTCCTTCCCCAGCCATCAACCTCAGGCAGGGTTATAGACACCCTCACTAGGCTCTCATAGTCCCTGAGTGTCTAGCTTCTACCTTAATGTGTCTGATTCTCATCCCTTCTTGATGAGCCCATTTTCCTCCCTTGATTCTACACAACCTGATGGCAGGATGTCTTAATCCTAGTACCAGGGGCATTGAATGTTCCTGATAATGTTATTGATAGAAATCAACAAGTAATCATGAAATAATCACATCAAAATTAAACTCCCCCATGTTTCTTTTGTTTCAAAATGCCCCTTATATGCATGCAAATATCACCTTGCAATTGGACTGATTTGCCTGTGTAGACACAGTAAGTTAATAATACGAAACTCTATTGCTCATCTTGTGCAGAGGTCTGTGGGTATGCCCTTCCGAGAGGACATGCATAAGCAGAAGAGCCTGGGATTAAAATCAACTGAGGTATTTGGCTGAGTGATATTAATTAGAGAGTGTACTGGCAATCAAAGTCAAGTGATCTTTAAACTGTCTTTACATTGATATTTTATTATAACCAGGAATCAAACAGGTGTGGAAGACTCTTGAAGCCCTGAGGAAAGTCTTGGTTTGTGAAAACACCCTACTCCTCTTCTAGCCTCCTGCTCACTAGAAATCTTTTCATGTAAATATTAGAAAGAAGAAACTGTCACAGGCAAACTCAGAAAGACGATGGGGGAGAAAAGCTACCAGAGTTCAGTTACAGCTCAAAGTTATGTGTGAGTGCATGTGCGTGTGCATGTGCATGTGTGTGTGTGTGTGTGTGTGTTGGAGATAGAAGTGCTAATTCCCCAGAGCCTATTGAGTAAATATTGGCGATTGTGACCTTTTCATTCATCTGTCTACTACCTTCTTGAATAAATGTGCTGCATTAACTCTCCCCAATGCCAGCCCATATCTGCCCCCTAACAATCCAGGGACCAAAGGGTGTTGCCCCTGCGACAGTTCTGTAAAGAAATGCAAATGTTTTAAATTTTAGGTAAAGAATAAGCCCCCTCTATTGCTTCAGAGAAACTACCTTAAAATTAGATAAAAGATTAGAAATACTAATTCAATCCCAAATGTCATATAATAATTAATGTAACCAAAAATGAAGAGAAACTTTGATAAAGAGCATGTATTAGGAAACAATAAACATTCTCAAACTTAACACTTCCTAAGCTCCCAATAAAGGTAGAACCTATCAAAACAAAGGTGAACTAATCATTTGACAAAGGACCTTGAAAAACAGCAGGTGTAGATAATGTCACTTTGCATATATCAACTGTTGGTCACACCTCCCAGTACTGCTACATCAGGCTGTGACTATTACTCCCCAAAAAAGTCAAAAGAGAAATTTTTTTAATTCATTGATGAGCCCCTTTAAAAAAACAATGCTCATGCACAAACCTAGAAAACTGCTTTTTCTGGCTATAAGGACAAAAACCCTAAAGCCTCTGCACTAAGGGCACTGAGATACGTGAACAGTCGCATGCTTCTCCTAGGAGTGCAATCTGTTGTCTGGATAAGAAACTGGTGGGAAGAGTATTATCCTAGGGTAGGCATGCCCAGGAGATAAAAAAAGAAAAAAAAACAATTAAAATGTAACTATGACTTTTTACCTAAAGAATCGAATGTGTCACTCCCCTAAAAAAGTAGTAATTTTTTTCTTCATTCCCAAAGGAGAAAAGCTTGTTTCGCCTTCACAAAAAGAACATGTGTCTGTCAAGAGTTCACAGATCCACCACGTCCACGAGGGCGTGCAAGATGCACGCAAACGTGCAAGAGGTGGCCCTTCACCAAGCCACCGTGGTGACTGGACCAGCCATGCTTCCCTCTATACTAGAGCCACACCACCCCAGGGGACAGCACTCACCCCACTTTTCCTGCAGGAGCTGGCCAACCACATGTATAAGAGGCCACAGGTTCCTCCTCACCTCCCCACCATCTGCAGGGAAGTTTCTGAGCCTCTTCAAAGAGATACTAAGGATACTCTTGTGGCCAGGATGGGACTTTTTCACCCCTTCACCTGACCCTTTACTCCTTCCTTTGCATTCGTCCCTTCTTAGGAGGAAACTATCATGCTTGGTGAGACTCAGAAAAGACAAAGAACCTCTCAGTATAATGAAGTATGTCTGGCATATGATGTGTCAAACCTAGGGGCCTGCTGTTGCCATCCAGCTAGCTGTATCTAGAGGGAAAAATCAAGGGACATATCATCTAAGAAACAAACTCTAGCCCTGGCTGGTGTGGCTCAGTGGATTGAGTGCTGGCCTATGAACTAAAAGGTCACTGGTTCGATTCCCAGTCAGAACACACACCTGGGTTGCAGGCCAGGTCCCCAGTAGAGGGGGCACAAAAGGCACATAGATGTAGATGTTTCACTCCCTCTCTTTCTCTCTCCCTTCCCCTCTCTCTAAAAGTAAATAAATAAAATCTTTATTAAAAAAATAAATAGAACTCTTGAGAGAAGCAGAAACAAACAAAAAACAATAAAAGACAGAAGGAAGAAAAAGGCAAGGGAAAGAGAAGGAGCCTCTGATGTCTGTATTTGTGAACATCATTTTTCCTGATAATGAACTGTTTACCCTTTACCTGTTGCTCTTAGAAATAAGTCCCTGAGATCTCTCTTGCTCCCTCCTGGAGCAACTGTGGGAGGAGAAGGAAGAAGCCTCCTCTCTTGCTTTTCAAGGAGCATTTCTTTCTAAACCCAGAGATAAGCAAACTGTATCACAAGGAATTCTTAATTTGAATATGCTTATCTTGCAATATACAGCATAAGTGAGAAAGGAATCAGAACAAGGCTGTTTGTATAGACAAAATGAAAATCCAAGACATGGGTACTGAAGGGGGAAGTTCCCAGAGTCTTGGTACTGAATTTGCAGAGTGAGTTAACCAAAGTTAGGGACGAAGCTAACATCAGAGGTGTCAAATCAGCCTCTCATTTCAAAGGGGCCATAGTGGTCAATGTCAGGGCACAATTTGGGAAAAACCTACAGCATAAAGAAAGTGATGCCAGAATCAGACATTAGCCGAGATTAAAGAGTAAGACACAGTGGCTACAGAAGACCTATGACTCAGACTCACAGGTTTGCAAGGTCAGGGCCACAGAGCCAGGTCATCAATAGAATGGAATCTCCCTATGCATGAGTTTTAAGAGCGAAAGGACAAAACTAGCAAACTCACATAGGTACTCTTCTACAATTTATTTTGTAAAGATATATTACAGCACAAGAAAAGTACCAAATTCCCCAAGCCTTGGAAAGTAAAAATAAGCTTTGTACTGGTAATAACTAAAAACTAATTATAATTGAACAGTAATGAATACATAGTGAATAGAGCTTGCTATTGACATATAAAAATACTTAAAAAGTAGCCAATTCCCTTGACCTGGATTAACCCAGATAGCATGACTAGGAAAGAAAACTGAATGAGAACCCTCCAGGTAAAAATGATCATGGGGTCTATAGATTGTTTGAATGAATACACACACACACGCACACACACACACATACATACACATAAGCACACCCAAACCTAAGCCTCAAATGACTCAAGGTTAAGAAATCAAAACCTAAAGACAGCCATCCTCACCCAGACAGCCAACTAGGCTTTCCCAAATATGGTAACTACTTAAGCTGCTGCCAGTGAAACAATTTCCTTGCTTTGCTTGCACATCTTTCCTATAAAAATCTTTTTCCTGGGAACATGCCTAACCACTTCCGGTTTGGCAGCGCCCAGTTCAAATTTTTGCTCAATAAACTTCTTAAAATTTGTGATATGCCTCAGTTTATCTTTTAAGAAATGTAAAACAATACAAACTTGTTGGTTAGCAACCTGGGGCATTTCCCGGGTGAAATTCAAAACTGGCACCCATACACAGAGGGTAAGGGGAGACAGAAGAAAGAGGCAGGGCACTCCTCATGGGTAGGTGGCAGTTTCAACAAGCAAGAGAACTTGTGTAGGAGGCTTGTCTCAGGCAGCCACAAGACAAGTAAATCTCTGTGCACCCACCCACCAGAATCTTAAAAGTTTATATAGAGGACTTAATGGGATTCAATCGCAGATACAGTCCAGAAGATCTCAATGACACCTTACTCTCTCAAGGCTGTGTCTTCTCCAACAGCTCCACCAATGGGAACAGTGGGCAGAACAGACGCTGCAAGGACAGGGCAGGGTCAGAAGCTCCAGTAGTTCAGTTCGAGGGTGGATAGGTGGTCACTTCTTCTCAATGACCAATTCCAACAGACTCCCAACTGAATGGCTTCAATTTGATGACCCAGTCTGATAGAGTTCCATTTATTTACTTCCATCTCTCCTATATACTATTAGCCAATTCTGACTTCTTAAAAATACATATAGAAAGTCCTTGAATAACTTCATGTCATTATAACACTGATGGAAAAAAAATCAATTCTGGCCAGGGCCACAGCCCGTGTGGAGGTTGCATGTCCTCCTACATCTGTGTGGGTTTCTCCAGATACGCTGGTTTATGTGAATCAGCATGGCTGAATTGTCCCACAGGTGCAAGCGTGGGCGTGAGGCACCCAGAGATGGAAGGGCACCTCGTCCAGGGTGGGTTCCTGCCTGCTGCCCTAAGCTGCCAGGATAGGTGTGGGCCCATAACCTTGAGCTGGAAGAAGCGGGTTGGAAAACATCTACTCGTTTTTATGAACCTTTCCTAAATGTGTATCTAGGTCACATTTATTTCAATGTTCAATATTTGAAGTGTTTTGAGTTTTTATTAAGAAGTTTGGTGTTTTTCTGATCAGAAATACACCATAGGAACTTAACTCTTGTTTCTATCAATCAGCCTACGGTAAAATTGGTTTGATTACAAGTTGTTTCACTTAAAGCTGCAGTTTCCGAGAACATATCAACAATGTTAAGTGAGAACAAATGTACACTATTTGTTCATGGCGCCCTTATTCCAAACTTCCAGCAGCCCATTTCTACGGGTAGCCTCACACCTTTGATAATAAGGTCCCAGCCTTCCTACCCACTCTCCTCACCGGCAATGCCCCATTTGGAGCCCAGTGCTACAACCTTCCAAATCTTACCACGTGTCTTCCTCTCTCTACAAATTTGCTCCTGTCCTCCTTTTCCCTCTTCTTTTCAAATTCAAAACATCCTTGAAGTCCCTGTTCACATCTTTCCTAGTCCATGAAGCCTCACCCCTTAACCCTAGTACACTGACTATTTACCATCCCTGGATGTCTCTGGGTATTCTCTTCTGCATCTAAATTTACCACTTGGCTACGTTTCTCTAAATGCCCGTATGCATTAAGACATTTAGAGAATATCTTATCACAAAACTGAAAAATCCCTTTAGAAGAGGGATCATCTATATTTGTTCACCCTTTTCTCGGTACTTACACAGAATTAAGTACACAGTATCAAGGTAATGAAACTAAGGTTCAATAAATATTGGGGTTCTTGAAAACTATTGAAGGAAGTAAATTAAGTTAATAATGTCTGAAGGGAGCATGGGACAGTTCCACTGATGTCTGTGTAGCAAAGGCATTATTTCTCTTACTCACTTCAAATATATCTTCTGAGAAGCATTTTAAGAAACCACAGACAAATGCAATCCTATATTAGAAGGGACAGAGAAATAACTATGCCACTGTCTTGGATATACAGGACTCAGATTAAATTAATCCACACCCAGGACTCAGATAAATACAAAATTAATCCAAAACACACAAATACAAAAGATTGATGATCCCAAACATGAATGTACCTAATACATGCTTAAGGGGTGGCTGAGTTTTGACAAAGGGAGTTCTGCCAAGTTGTCTCAAGATTAGATTCAACAAACCAGGTCACTAAGGATGGAGGGGTAAAAATGGGTATGGGCTCCAAAAGTCAGCTGCGTTTCAGACTTGGCCGTTAAGTGCACCTGATTAAAGTCCTGCAAAGAGGTCTCACTGTAGGAGGGTGGTGGCAGTGAGATAAGCAGGGTGCTCAATGTGGAAAGGAGAAAGGAGAAAAGGGGGGTTGGTGCAGAGGAAATAAAGGAAAAGGTTTCTGGAAACCACTGGTTGGCTAACTTTTGTGATTCCAGTTTTGGGCTTTTTCTTTTCTTTTTTACATTTTCCCCCTCCATTTTGTACTCCTGCCCAGATTCAGAGTGATGACTTCATAATAATAAATAAATAATTAAGGAACCAAGAAAAGATCCAAAAGATATGCCAAGAAGGCTTACCAGCTTGGCTCCAGACCTGCCCACAGGGAGAGGCAGAAAGTGGGTCTGGCTTTGCCTGCCTGGATGGCTGGGAGGCAGTGACAGGCATCCAGTTACAAAGCTCAGTGTGGGGCGGTGGGGCGGGGTGCACCAGTTGATGCCCAAGCTGCCTGGCATTCATATTTTAAAACATTTCTTCAAAGGATAGTCATGCTTTTTCTTCCCTTCTAGGGGATTTAAATGTACACATATAATCCTGTAGACCACAGACCGCAAGCACGAGTGGAATCCGGCCCTCCACCTTGTTTCTACCCAGTGGCAGCGCTGAGCTCTCACTTAGCTGTTAAGGAGTAGTTACATGTATCCAGTCCTAACATTACATTCGGCCCTTCGAAGGCAACCGCAAGGCTGATGTGGGCTCTGGCGGAAATGAGTCTGACACCTCTACTGTAGACCTTCCTTTAGCTCTAGGAATGAGCTGGGTTTGGAAACTACCTAGATGCCTACAGAGTTAATGCCCTAGAGAACGAGGGCTCTCGCAGCCCTAGCTGAGATCACATGCCTTTCCACACTTGCCACTCAGAGACTGGCCCGGTGAACTCAAAGGTAGAGGGACGAATATTTGCTATAGAAAGGTGATGATTTAGACCAGGCGTCCCCAAGCCCTAGGCCATGGACGGGTACCAGTCTGTGGTCTTTCAGGAACTGGGCCACACAGCAGGAGGCGAGTGGCGGGCCAGTGAGGGAAGCTTCATCTCTATTTACAGCTGCTCCCACTACTCTCATTACAGCCTGAGCTCAGCCTCCTGTCAGATCAGCAGCCGCATCAGATTCTCACAGGATCACGAACCCCACTGTGAACCGCACACACGAGGATCTAGGTTGCCCACTCCGTATGAGAGTCTAGTGCCGGATGATCTGAGATGGAGCTGAGGCGGCGAGGGTAGCCCTGGGGAGCCGCTGCAAATACGGGTTATCATTAGCAGAGAGGTCTGACTGCACAGAGACCATAATAAATCAGTTTCCTGCAGACTCACATCGAAACCCTATCTGTGAGTGGCAAGTAACAGTGCAGCTGCATCTGGTGGCAGGCTTTATAGTGGCAAGTGAGTTGATGCACTTCAATTGTACAGCTGCATCTGGTGTCAGGCTTGAAGTCACAATCTGACACTTCAGTCCATGTGTGGCCTGCCCATTATTTTATTTACTGCTTCCTTACATGCCTGTTTCCCACAATGCACACTTGGCTCAGTTGCAGTTGTGGTAAGGGTGAGCATGTGGTGAGTTGTATGATTATTTCATCATATATTACCATGTAATAACAATAGAAATAAAGTGCACAATAAATGTAATGCCCTTGAATCATCCTGAAACTATCCCTCCTCCCTGGTCTATGGAAAAATTGTCTTCCACAAAACTGTTCCTTGGTGCCAAAAACGTTGGGGACAGCTGATTTAGACAGTTCATAAATTCTTTTTAAACAAGTTTTCAAATTTTTTTCGCAACTCTTATCTCACTGGATCCTCACACAACACTGTGCAGCCTGCTGAGGAAAGATGATCATCCTAATTAGGTAAACAGACAGAATTCAGGGGTAGTGTCTGCCTAACTCTTGGCCACAGGGCTGGTGCACAGCCCCAGTGGGACTGGAACCCAGGCACCCAGACATACACAGGCTCCAGAAACAGAAAACTGAGCACCCTGAAAATGAAGGGCTCAGGATCTTTCAGGAAGATATGAGACAGACATAAAATCTCCAAGCCAGAAGATATCAAGGCTTAGAAAATATCTAAAGCCAACTCCCTCACCGGATAAGGTCTAGTTTGGTGAAATGATTGATTGGCCCAAAGTTATTCACTAAACCATATAACAGCCAGCACTGCTAACTTCCAGTCCAGTGTTCTTGTCCACCCATCATGATGATAATTCCTTATACCTAGGCTGGCTTAACCAGAAAACTCACAAAGTCAGGGAGGCAGGGCAGTGTCCATTTACCCTGGCAAAGTAACTTGGAAGTCTGAACAAATACCAGATGAAACTGGGAACTGCAAATGGATCAAGTAGAGTTAAAAGACTTCCTATTGTGAAACAGGAAAAGCTGAGAAGTCTGGGAGGCAGGAAAAAGCACTAGGTCCAGAATGTGCAGGTCCTCATTTGCCTCCTGGCCCTGCCCCTCCATCCAGAGTGATTCTGGAAGCCTGGCAGAGGGTAGATTTCTCCATTTGCTATGCCCCAAGTGAGCTGTGCCCACTTGACTGTGTTGTTAAGAGAAAGCAATGAGATGATGGGTGTGAAAGTTCATTACAAATGATGATAGGGTATTTTCATCCTTGCTGTTGTGGTTTCCTGAATTATCTGCTTAATTGTCCTTCCTTTCATTTGATGTTTGTTTTTGTTATGGGGCCTCATACTGTCTAGCGTGAAGATTAAAGGCCATGGTATAATCACTCTCAGATTAGATCTTAAAATTGTTCTTTTCCACCCAGGTGCCTCATATAAGATAGTGAGTGTACATGGGCACCCCAGAACGTGGAACTAAGATTACCTCTGAGAGACTGAAAAACAATGCCTAATAAATGAGCTTAGCCATCCATGAATAAGTCACATAAGAGATTGTTCAGTTATGTCTGATGAAGAAAATGTGAAAATACCCAAATTTTAAATAAATATTACTAATATTACTAATAGAGCAAAAACTGAAGACCAAGACCTGCTGCAGGGAGAGAATATGCCGATATTGTTTTAAGTGCATACACAAGCATTAATTATTACAGTAGTTTCATGTGAGCTAGGGTCACAGTGGGTTAGTCCTCCTGACCTTCGTTACTCTGGGAACAGACAGGAAAGGAAACCAGAAGACCTCACCTGTCTAAAGGTGACTGTGGTGAGGATGCTACAAATTGCAAGTTACAGACCTGAGAAAGGCTGAGAGAAAGGGGTGTAACTCGCTATTTGTGGCATCCACGCCACAACCACCATAAGCAGGACTGGGATGCAGGTGACAGCAGTCAACCTGGGTGGGAAGGCCACGTTATTCAAGAGGGTCCTCTTCTCTGACCTTGTAATCAGTGAGAACTCAACCAGAATACATGCTAACTTGATTTCCTTCCAAAAATACTTTGGGAAGATGAAGGAAAGATACGTCAACAATACTATACACTTTTTAAAAATTAGGCTAGGATCTGTGTGAGGTACAAGTATAGTCCAATTTTTCTTCTTTCTGAGGCAGTTTTGAAAACGGCCAACATAAGGGTAAAGAACAATGAAGAAGTGAATAAAAGCACTTTTTAAAAACTCTATTGCTAAAGTTAAAAAGCAAACAAATGTGTTCAAGAAAAACATTTCAATTAAGGTAGTTGAAATCATAGGAATTACATTACCTTTCAACTAACCAGAAAACCCAACTAACCAAAGTCAACTTATTCACTACACTTTTCAGTTAATAAAGATTTTGGAAATTTTAATAATAATTATACTTCAGAATTTGTCACAAAGATAAAATCCAGTATTTATAGTAAATACTGTGCCAAGAATTTCCTTCAATTGTTAGCGTATTGAGTGCTGTTTACTTCAGAAGTAGTCTAGAGGTAAAGAGGGGTGACAGTCTAGTGATTAACCCCAAATCCTTTCAGAAGGGGCACATGGCCCTCGGCCAGCAACACGAACAAGATGCACTGCCATGGAAAATCGGCAACTCCTTCCTCAAACTTCCTAATCCGAGTGGACAATTGTTGGCTGTCACTGCGTTAATCTAATTATAACTCTTTCCTATTGAATTTTAAAATACATGAAATGACTGAGAAAAAAATATCAACTTGTAAAAATCAAAGGGTTCCACAGTTAATGTTACATTCAAAGGTAATTACTTAACACATGCAAAGCTGAACTGCACAACCTACAATTCTGCGACTTTCTATAGGCTCTTTTGCTTCTACTTTAAATAAAAGAAATCCCTTTCTTTTTGTCAAGAAAACTTTTCTCTACCTCACTACTGCCTGACAAGGGAACAGATGGCAATTTAAGGGGAGAATTTATGAGAGCCACAATCTTAATGTTGCATAAAGGAAAGAAAAAGACTCGCATCAAAACCACTGACAAATGTACTTGCTAATATTAATGCACTCCCCATTCATCCAATATGCTTCCTAATTGCTTTTCTGTACATAATAATGTGGCACCTGCTGCTCAACATTGCAAACGCATCAGGATTTCTCCAAAGTCAAACAGCTCTGCAACTGGCCTTCTCCCAGTGATAAATGTAGAGCACTGTATCACGCACAGTTCCTGTCAGTGGCATAATTAAAATTTTATACTTACAGAAAAAGATAGTAAACAATCAGTTCTTAAATGGATTCACAAGAGGAACTCTTGTTACAGCCAACTTTATAATTAGTATGCATCATGTACTGCTAATATACCCATGACAAGAAAATAGGGAAAAAATTAGAAACTTGAGTTGTTTCCTTTAATGCAATGTTGGAATACGGGGGGGAAAAAGGGAAAGAAAAAGAAAAGAAATAAAACAGAAAAGAATCTACTGTAACTGTAGTGGCATACAAAGAGATTTCTCTCATGTTAACATAACTGCTTCTTCCCTATAGCGGGTCTCTACTCTCTTGAGTGGTGTGAGAATAAGATTAGAGATTGGGATGAAGAAAATTTTCTAATGCACACACACACACACACACACACCAATGAAAGCATGACCCAAAATTCCATATTTTATTTAGTGCAAGGTTGGCCAAATCCAGGCCACAGACTATTTTTGTAGGACTTAGGAATTGAGAATGATTTTTACACTTTAAACATTTGCCTCAAGAATTAAAAGAATAATAATATTTGGAGACACATCAAATTATATGACTATCAATGTTCAGTGCCCCTGAACAAAGTTTTATTGGAAAATAGCCAAGTTCCCTCATTTGTGTATTATCTATGACCGCTTTATTGCTACAAGGGCAGAGTGAGTAGTTGCCACAAACCCTAAAATATTTACTATCTAGCCCTGTTCAGCAAGAGTTTGCTGGGCCTGATCAAAGGCATTGGCACTCTATGAATCTACGCAGTGGAAATGTGTTCTTATTTGTATGTGTGCACATGCATAAACAACAATGAACGATCAGTGAGACAAAGTAGGATTACAGGAAGCTAATCCCTGATGCACATGTGTATGTCTGTGAAAAGGTAAAAATCATAATTATAAGAGTAATTAAAAATTAATGTCTGAGTTCTGATAAAAATCAAATTGTACTAATTATCTATCCGGGGTTTTTCTTGGTTGTAATTATATCTTGCTTTGCTTTTGAATCTAAACAATGTCTATTCCGATGTCTATGAAGAGTCCGTTTATTAAACAAGAAAGCAACTGAAACATAACAATGAGACTTACTTTTGGCTATCATGCAGTATTGAAATAATGGGAGATTTAGTAAGATCTCATCACTGTGTAGGCCACTTGGTTTTTTCTTTACAAAGCTAAAAAGAGTTATTTGATAAAATTGCTTAGAACTATACATGCACACAAAAATACACAAATATATAAACGAATGCATGTCACACGGGTAAAATCTAAATAACATCTATGGAGGATATCAATCTCAGTCTCCTGGTGCTGGTTTTGTACTACAACTGTGTCAGATGTTCCTGCAGGAGACAGTTAGGCAGGCATGAGCAGAGCAAGGATGGCGAGCCAGGTATGGAAGATCACCAGGGCCGAAAACCCCAAGTACCTAGCAGTGAACAACTGTAGGGTGGGACCTGGCCCATGGGGTGACCTGTCCGCCCCTGACACTTCCTACCGTAGAGCCCCACAACATGGGGGCTGCAGAAGAGCCTCATGTGACTCTCATACAAGTCCTTGCAGGATCACTCCGTAAAGCATTAAGCTCTCAAAACAGTGAGGTTCCGACCCACATCGAACAATCTTAGGAATGAAGCCTCCAGTGTGTGGAGCAGAGACAGACTTCTGATCAAACTAGAGATAACATGTAGGCCTCAGTTGTGTTTCAGCTCCAGGCCCAGAAAAGTAGCAAGGCCAGGTGGGCCCCAGATGACATCAGGACCAGCTTAGGTTACTATTGATCCCTTGCCCTGGTGCCAGGGGATCAGTGGAGACCAGGATTCTAAAAAGACACACCTGGAAAGCTGATGAATATTCTACTGAGATTCTCTTCTAGGACCTCTCCTAAAATTACTGCCCTTAGAAACCCTGAGGACTGAGGGCCCAGGGTCCCCGCCCCTTCTCTCTGCCCTTTCATCTTCTTTTTTTAGGCATATCTCTTTGCTTTCTCTCTCCTAAGCTCTAAGGCCCCTTATTTGGCCCCTGTAACTTGTTTCCTGAGCCTATGCAACCCCGCTGGCTCACTTCTTCCATGGCTCACTTCAACTACCTCTGTGATCTTTTAAGTAAACTGCTGCTTGTATTTGAGTCTTGGCTCTGAATTCTTCCTTAGCCAAAACTCAAGTACTGAGGTTGCTGAATCAAGGTCTAATATCTGGTACTCTTTCACTACTAATCTTACCAGTGGGAGAATCTGGGGGAAGGGTATATGGGACCTGTCTATGCTATTTTTGCAACTTCCTATGATCAATTTCAAAGTTTTTTAGAAGGTGCCCTGGCTGGTGTGGCTCAGTGGATTGAGAGCTGGCCTGTGAATCAAAAGGTTGCTGGTTCGATTCCCAATCAGAGCACATGCCTGGGCTGCAAGGCAGGTCCCCAGTTGGGGATGTGTGAGAGGCAACCATGTATCTCACACACTGATGTCTCTCCCTCTCTTTCTCCCTCCCTTCTCCTCTCTCTAAAAAAAAATCAATCAATCAAATATTTTTAAAAAATTTAAAGTTATTTGAGAGCAAAAAAACTTCTCTGGACAACGGTTTAGCTCCTCTGTCTGATAAGAAATTATATTATACGTGAATTTTTAAAAAGTTGTCATGGTGATAGAGATAGATAAACGAACAGATCTAAAGATTTACACACTCTCCATATATGAAATGAGGCTGAAACAAATCAATCAGTTTAATTTTTTTCTAGTCAATATAGTGGAGGGAGCCAGCCAAATGGATTATTTGGTTTGGACAAAGTGCCTGGTTGACTAGCTGACCATTCTGCTGCATGTGGGTCATCAGGCGTTCCTCTTCAGTAAGTCTGACTTGCATGGCCTGATGACAATTTCTTTGCTCCTCTTTTCATGTCCCCAAGGCATATTTCCATTGGTCAGAACCTTTCTCTTATTGTACAATTACCATCTTTTATATCTAGATGAAAATCCTTTTCTTCACAGCTGAAAGCTGAAAGCAAAAGGAATTTGAATCTAGAGGATTTTTAACTTGCTTTACTTCACTAGGAAAGCATGCCCCGGACGATGCTGTGCCTTTTTAAAATTGCTGCTCCTTTGAGCAAATAGTGTTAATTCCAACACGTTTTTAAAGAAAGGGAGAACTACCTATGAATATAAATAAAATGACAAATTCTACAACTAAAGATCTCAGGGAGATTAAGGTCTAAATCAGAGACATAGATGCAGATAAAATAATTTGTATCATGAATGAAAATGTTGCACACTAAACTCCTAGGAAAAACAAAACCTTTTTAAAGATAAAACTGCATAAAAATTGCTGATGTGAGTGAGGAAATAAAGTATGTTTTTAGTTTTCATGGCAGGAAGAAGATGAGATTCATTTTTATACTAGCTCCACAAAGGCTTGCTAGCAACCTGCTTAGAATACAATAGATGGGATTTAAATTTTCTTTTCCTTAACATGGTTTGCTCATTTGCATGCTGGGCCCCAGAATAGTCTCGATCTCCCTCCCTCCCTCCCTCCCTCCCTCCCTCTCTCTCTCTCTCTCTCTCTCTCTGCCATTTCACAGAAACACTGGGATCTGAGCACTGGGAGCAAACTGAAAGGTTCAAGAGTGCTTGTGAGTTCAACATAACGCTCTTTTATCAACGTATTTGCAAGGGAAAAATGTAGTCCTTTCCCCACTTCATTGGGCAGCTTTTCCTTTGAGGGATGGCTTCAAAATCTGCTCCCTAGAAGCACGGCTCAGCCTAGAAAGGGCTCTGGACCCCTCAAACACCCAGAAACAAACAAGCCATGGGATGGCTAACGAACAAAGACAAAATTAGTATTGGTTTAAAAGGGCTTTAGAAAAGGGATGACTCTACCTTTCTCCACCCAATGTCAGTTTTTCAAATTTCTTCATTTAAAATGTGATACGTGGCTGTTATTCAAGCTTATCAGAAAGTCCAAGGGGATCAAGACATTGAAGAAGAGGAATATCTAGACCTTTTGTAATCCATTTCAGGATGATTAAAGTGTACACAAATGTCACAACTATCCAACCCACTGGCTAATAATTTTAAAGAAAGGAGGAAATAAACACAAGACATGTAGTTTAAATAGGGCTAATCAATCCAATCCAGTGATTGCAGTAGGTTTTTCAAGCCTGGAAAGCGCATTCTAATCATAAAAAGACATACTGTATATGAAGAGAAATGCTCCCTCATTGCAATATAAAGAACTCAGATGTGGTGCCCAATGAAATAATAAAAGGGCTATATTCATCAACAGACTTAAAACTGCACGCCGCTCTCTGTTACTGACAGACAACAGTTCACAGGCTCTGGGAGAGGTCGGGATAGCATTCCTATGTAAATAAGAGGGAGTGGTGTTGGAGTGTTGTTTTTTCCAGCCTTGCAAGAGACCTCACAGCAGGAAATGTTTTATTGTGATGCAAATGTATTTGATTTCCTCCAAAATCCCCTTTCACTGTCTTTCCTGTCTGAATGTATCATCACACCATATTTGCAATTCTATTAAGCACCATTTTATATTAGCCTAATTTACGTAACCTGCCTAATAGGAATCGGAAATGTTACAGTTATTTTACTGGATCCAATTAGTATTTCATTGTTTTAGCCCGAGCACAATATTGTACAATCGTCCTCAATACTCAGCTAAATGGAATAGGATGTACTCCACATAATACGATAAATGGAAGCATATGTTTTAAGCTAATTAAAACGCAGTTAAAACCTGCCTGAACTGAAACCAATTGCATCCTTTAATATCTGGTGGGTGACTTTTTTTTTTAATCTAATAATGAAATGTCATATCATGGTGAACTTCAGGAAAAAAACCCACAAAAGTTAAGTACTGAAAATAGCTGGACTAAATTACTAGTGAATTGTTTCCTGGAGACGCATTTTTTTCTTTTTACATGTCACACAGTGAAGAATGGTGAGTTTTTCTCAAGTTAAATACACGGATTCACAAATTGTGTACAATTGTTAGTTCCAAGGCACCAGTTAAAAAGAGGGTAGATGAATATTTTTAAGTATTTCTGTAATTAAAAACACAGTTTGTTGTCCTATTTCTCATTTTAACATCTGTTCAATTTTAACAAATATATCAAGTGTTGCTTTTTGTGCATGTGTGAGATATATTTAGAAAAAAATAAATTACAAGACTTCAGATCAAAAAAATTTTGCAGCAATGATCAATTTTATAAGCGAACCAAAGGTTATACAAATATATCAATAGTTTTACATGGGGATGCTGCGAATGTAAAGACTGATATATTCTATAAAAGTGTGAAATAATTAGTAAACATTGTAGCTATTAACAGCACATATTATATGTATTTCTTATGATCCAAAAAATATGTTTTCACTAATTTCATAATTTTGCTACTGAATTCATATGGAGTAGTTATGCTGTTTTATCCTGGTATTGTTCTCCCAAGAACCACAGGCTCCATTAAAATATAAGCAGGAAATAATCAACTTATATCCAGGAGGAGAAAATACTGAGTGATGCATAACACAATGAAAAGCACATTTGCTTCTTAGTTTATACACAGACCCCTCTCATACCCCATTACAATAAAGAGAAAATAGTCTTTTTAAATTCCAGCTTTACCAAAAATAACTTTTAAAAAAAGTAATAGGTACAAGAGGTTTCTTTCATACATTAAAAAAGAGCTCTTTTTTTACGTTAAACATTAAAAAGTT
Organism: Sturnira hondurensis; assembly: GCF_014824575.4. Classification (NCBI taxonomy): domain Eukaryota; kingdom Metazoa; phylum Chordata; class Mammalia; order Chiroptera; family Phyllostomidae; genus Sturnira; species Sturnira hondurensis. The sequence continues at coordinate 8,497,349 of NW_028079044.1, read as the reverse complement.
TAATGTTTAGCAACATATCAAATGTAATATTTCATGAAAAAAATCTTATTTTTCAATCATGGCAATAGTGAGAAACAATACTAAAGTGAACTCCTGGGCCAAAGAGAAATTTTTAACAGTAACATTATGATGGTTGAACTAAATGTAAGAGTGTGCTTTATGTCATTTCTTTCGACTTTGCCATTAACTCCATAACAGCTGGCATCAAATATATTAAATTGTAATATAATGAGCTAGTATATTGCTAGCAATTACAGCATTAAGTTAAATAAATCCTTAGAGTACAAAGTCAGTGTGCTCTCCACCTAACTATAAATTAAAGGTGACACCTGTCTTAATTTAAGATTGCCTAAGATCATATATAAAAATCAACAAAAAAATACTGTGATTGAAACCACATCTCAAATTTTGCCAGGTTTGACTATATCTATTTCATATCTTTATGACATCTGTCATCTCAATCTATTATTCAAAAACTTTTTATACATTGCTGAGTTATGAAGTATGTTTGTGATAACTACTTCTGAATTTGATAGGCTGTATTGGAAATGCTATATATCTTAGTGTGTGTGTATATATATACACACACACACACACATATATATATATATATACACACCAAACCATAATATTCTTTCAAAGTATGATACCAGAGGGACTGTGCCTTTAGAAAAACAGTACAGTTAAATGTCTGAGGACCAGATTTTGTTTGAATGCTGCTGATTACTAAGTAGCCACCACTTATTCAGTGAAACTCATACATGTCATGAAATTAATTTTTATCTTTAATTAATTTGGGGAAAATTTATTATTTAAAAATATAATTTGGACCACAGATTGATGGACTGTGTCCTAAAGGAATTCAGATGGCAGGCAGACTCAAAAGAGCAGGGCTTGGATTTGATCTGTTCAGCATGAAAATGCCCATGCAAAAGAGAAGGGGATGGGACAGGTACCAACGCAGGTCCCATCCACACACACACACACACACACACACACACACACACACACACATAAACACACAGCACAAATATTAAAAGCTAAACAGGAGCCATGGAGTCATACGGATTACACATAGTTGGAAGCGATTTTTAAGAAGTGACTAGAGGCAGCTTTTGGTATTTGGGAAAGGAATAAAACTACTGCAACTGATTAATTATATATTTCCCTTCTGAATATTTTCAGGGTCTATGGCCACATCACCCCGAATGCACCAGATCTTGTCTGAATATTTTCAGGGATGCAAACAATTATCTGAGAAAAATGTGGCATCTTTCCACGTTAACCACTTCATCATATTTCAAATAAATCTATTATGTACCCTAAAATTTTATGGTGCCTTGGAAGGTATCATTTCCATAGAATCAATTTGTATTATCAAGTATGAAGGGTACAGATTGACATAGATCCAAGGTACAAAATCAGATCAGCCCTAAAAGAAACTAAGCTTGTTGGCAGGCCAGAATTTGAACTGAACTGGAAATTACAAAATATAACAATTAACCATTACTTTTAAAATTGCCTAACTCTCAGACCTTGAGTGGGTAAAAGAAATGGTGAAAATCTGAAGTCTAAAAGAAATGTTTCTCAGTTATTTGTAGATCCAAGGACAAAGCCAAATGCAAGACACTCAATTCAGAATGCTCAACTTTTTTCAGTTAGCTGTGCATTGATTCCAAAGAATTAGCTTATGTGGTGACCAAAATAATGACTAAAATGACCACAAAAACAGATTCGGAGACATTTACCTGTCAAGCTTATACTGATGTGCATGTTCTCCAATGTACACATTTTGCAACCATAGATTGACTGAGAAAAGATATATGAACCAAAAAAAAAAAGAGGGGGGTATTAATGAGAATTTTTTCTGCATCACAGATGGTCTTGACCTGTTTGATCTTGTGAAGAATTTTATGACAATGTAAAGTCTTCTATTCGCCCAAGACACCCTACAATTACTTCTCAAAATATCTCTCCTCTTTGTTACTCTGAAACTTTGTAACACTGTTTTAAAGTAATAATAATAATCAACAAAGACAATATTCTGGAAGAAAAAGAAAAGACCATCTGTAATTGATTAGGAAAGAAAAGGTTGGTGCTGGAATTGTAATGTATAGAAAGTATATATCCCACAATGTCTTACATATTAAATAATCTGCTGACAAACATCCCCATTAATCTCTTGAATCTATATAAGATATGATTTCTCTTCTACTCCTGACTCATAAAATCATAAGAGATCCAACCCATGGACCGACATCCCTTCCTTAAGTGGCCAAAGTTTCGGATGGGCGGGGGGGGGGGGGGGGGGGGNGGGGGGGGGGGGCTTTACTTTTGTTCTGGGTGGGATGTGAATTAGTGGGCAGATGACAAGGGGCTAATGAGAAGCTAATGTCCCTGCAGCTGGCAAACTGCCAACCTCAAGATGGGAGGATTAACGCATTTGTCTGCATTAGCCCTGGACAAAGGAGGGAGGGGCTGGGGAAAAGCCAACTCCAGGTTGAATAACTTAACTCACGTTGGAATCTGTGTCCCATTCCTAAGGTAAGGGACTATTGCAGGATAATTATGCACTTTTCCTAGGCGACATGGTGAGTTCTCATGTGGATACACTTGACTTGGTTCTCGTTCTGGAATAAATTAGTTAGAATAGGCAAGTTCAGAACCTGTCCCACCTCATCACCAACTCAGGATAGAATCATATTAATGAGGAGCCAGGTGAAACTCCTCGTCTACATTGCATTCATTCATCATGAATGCGAAATTAGTTTACACAAGTGTCTAGCCAGATCACTTTTGAATTAAAAACTTATTTTTGAAAGAGAAGGGCACTTTATTTTATAATTTTGCCATCAAAAATTCACATCATGAGTTTCTAAGCCAGGCGGCTGATTGGAAAAAAACCCCAGAGAGACTTGAAATTCCAACAGAATCACGCTGCCGGAGCAGAGAACAGCCGAGGCGCCTCCACCCGGGCCATCTTCACCCAGGTCTCCCAACATCCATTTCAATAGCAATTACCCCTGTTACATTTTAAAATCCCACCAACGTGCTTATTAATGTGGACTTTCACATACACGAGGAAAACTAAGGAAGGTTTTTTTCATGGAAATACAGGTTTGAAGAGACAGAATAAATACTTTCTTTTCCTAGCAACGAGTTTTTAAAAGCTTGAAACATGGAAAGTAAATATTCACACACTAAATAATAATTCCAAACTACGCACATTTTTTTATTGTTTTAGAATCTTAACTTAAGGGCATCTCTTTTACAAAGACATACAGTGTGTGTATGTAATATTTATTTTAGTTACATATTCTATATAAGCTCACTGCTTATATTCATTCGCAGCAGTGCTCTGAATTTCCCACATGATTTGCTCACTAAGGATCATGGCTATACGCTCCTAGTCACGCCTCCCACCCCCACTCCATGGGCAACATGTCGTCATGCTCCTGCAGTATACAAACTCCGTGGGCCACTTCAGCAACATTCTACCTGTAACCTTTGTCTGAGATTTTCTACACAGAAGCCAGTTGGACCTTCTCAGGTAGTAAGCCAGAAATCAGATTGTACCCCTGCCTGACCAGAAGTCTCCCTGGCTCCCTTTCATCACCTTTCCCAATCTCCCTGCTCACCAGGCTTCAACTGTCCTTTGGGTTCTTCTAAACAGGACAGTTTCGGCCCCAGGACTTTCTGAAGTGCTGTGCAGTGTGCCTGGGATGCTCTTCTCCCCACAGGCAGCCCAGCTGGTTCCTTTCCATCCTGCGGATCTAAGCCTAACTGTCCCTCACCGAGTCCCCTCTGCCTGCTTGGATCCCTGTCGTAGTGCTGTGGTTCAGTACTCTATTTTTTCTTCCATAACACTGCAGTGCAGTATTTGTCTCTTTCACCACTGTTTCATCTGCTTTTGTTTGCCTGCTTTCTTCCCTCCAGGAACCATGTGGACTTTCCTCACTGACGATGTGTCCACAGGGCCTGGCCCAGTACCCTTACTCAGGAGGTACTCCTCAGCAGGTATTTGCTCAGTCAACGAGTGAATGAAAGATGTTGTCAGGCAAGGCCTAAAATACTCTAGGATGCAAGTATTTTAATGTGGAACATTAATAGGGCATGTGAACGGAGCACCTTTCAAAGCACTTGCATGAACTCATGTAACCTTCACCTTGAGGAGGAAGGCAGGGAAGCACTGAGGTGATGTGTTAACTGCCCAGGGACATACAGCCAGGAAGTGGTGGAATCTGGACACTGGTGCAGGGACCACACTTGTAACCACCGCGATATGCTGTTGCTCATATTCCTGCCTGCGTAGTGGGCACTCTGACAAACTGTCCGACGGCCACAGGCTCTCGCTGCATGTGCGTATATACAACAAGTCGGAGAAAAGAAACAAAAGAAGGACTTACAGAATCTTGGACTTGCTCCAGTCTGGTGTGGTCAGTTAATCAATTCCCCTCTCTCACATGGATCTGAATTACAAGCTCCTGTTCATCCTCTCACCACATTGCATAAAATATCTGCTTTGTCTGTAGCGCTGACTCATCCTGTGCATTATAACCTTTGACCTCATCTGGCCCCGACTATCCTTGAGTACTCATGGTTTTCTCTATTTACTTCCCAAAAGGACTCATCAGCAAAACAACAGCTAATATTGCTTAGGTTGCTACTATTGGCCATAGTCAAAAAAGCTGCATATACTAGATCAAGGAGACATAATATGGATAATATGGGAAGAGTTGCTCACAGGGCTCTGTGTGTGTGTGTGTGTGTGTGTGTGTGTGTGTGTCTTTCAGAACATGGCTGATACCAGTTGAGGAAATGGCCTTAACAAACACAGAGGATTAACTAAAGAAACTTCCCACAGATATCTGAGGATCAACAAGTGCTTGTGGTAAGTCAACACTTTACTTCTGGAAGACAAAGGCAGGTGTGATTCCCATGTAAAAACTGCAAAATATTAACCAGGTTACCAGCCTAAGGGTATGCACTGAGTCAGCAGGAATTTGGTGAAGGCAGAGATAGACAGCCCCACAACGATACTGAAAACTGACCTGATGGAAGGACGAAGGTAAGCGGCAACACCCCCTAAAAATATTTTTCAGCGCAGTTGCTGGCTCTGTTGGTTCGCTTTCATCAGTCACGTGGAGGCTCTGATGGGCATGAATGTAGACTCCAAAATAACTGCCCTGGCAAGTATGGGTAATCTCTGAGTTAGGTGATACCAGGGGGTAGCAAATTTCATACATCATTTGAATAGCAATACTATAAAAAACCCTGTAGTAATATCATTTGACTGTTGACCCCATACCCGCAGCTGACTGTTCTGCCAAATGAACCATCACTTTCTTACCTAGACGGTAAATATTTTAGGCTTTTTAAGCCACACGATCTCTGTCACAACTATTCAGCGCTGCCACTGTCCTGCAAAGACAACGGTAATGGTGTAAAACGGACGACAAAAAGAGCAGATAATCCAGACATGAATGAGTACGGCTAAATTCCCATTACATTGGATCTCTGGACACTGACATTTGAATGTCCTACCATTTTCATGTGTCATAAAATGTCATTTCCATTTTGATTTTGTTTCAACCATTTAACAATGTAAAAACTATTCTAAGCTCACAGGCTATTCCAAACCAGGCAGTGGGCTGGATTTGGCCCGGAGGTCACAGTTTGCAGACCTCTGCCTTCTACTGCTACAGAAAAACAAACAAAAAACTCTAGTCATCCCTCTAGGAGGGACTTAAAAAGTAGATAAGTCTCTTGAAATATGAAATTCAAAAAAATAACCATATTGCCTATATTTGTATGTGGGCATCCAGAAGCTTCTTTCATTCTCACCACTATCATTAGCCACAAATACACAAATCAGTAGGCTGTGGGGTTTTCTGTATGATGATTTACTTGAAAAAACAAATTTTAAAATGTTATAGGATAACGTGTAGTCACACAATAAAAACAATTAGCTTCTACAACAAAAATTTACAATTTTAAAACCACATGATCATAGACTCTAAAGATGGAAGAGGTTTTAGAGAGAATTGATATTTACAGCCTCATATTCCACCAGATTCCCAGTAACCTAACCAATATATTTATAAGTCAATCACCTATCTAAATACTAGTTGGATGTGCATGTGGTCAAAATCCATATATCAATAATAATATTGGCATTAAGTAAAATAATAAATTAAATTTCTGGTTCTGCTATTGTTGTGAAAGCTATTATCTCCTTCATTTTCATCACATAACTGACAAAGCATTGAATTCTTTTACACTGAATAGCTATGACTGGCCAATACACCAATGCCTTCAACTATTGGTGCTGCTAACGAAGATGAAGATTTTTACTCCAATTCACAAATAATTAGCTTTCATGATAAGATGCAAACTGAATAACTTATTTAATAATGCATTAATGGTTTTCTTTCACTATATATATATCGAGTATGTCCATGTTTTAGCTATACAATCAACTAAATATAAAAGAGCATTTGCTAATTTTATGGAAGTCAAAACAAAAACTTGCTTTAATAGCAATACAGCAAGTTTGGGTATTTCAACAATCTGATAACAGAGCAGAAATTTAAAACTTACCTGCTACATTTGGAAACTATGATATAAATACAGGAGCAACATTAGATAAAAGGTAAGATCTGGAGCAGTTTTCTAACACTGTTGTGTACAGCCTCCTACGCAAAGTCTACTTTCTGTTTCTCCTAACAGTGAATGTTTTCACCATAAAGGTACTTCATACTAACAGAATCTGAAAATATTTGTTTTACGGAGAAAGGTTAAAATGTGCTATTTAAGTACAAATAACAATGCCTAATTTATCATGAAATAACCCATTAGTATTTCTACATATAAAAATAGACTATTTGTAAAGGTTTGTACAGAATTGGGTAACCCTGCGCAGAGATGTTCTGGTCTCTGCTTGTGACCAAGCTCTTGCTTTGTGACCTTGACCATGGTGAATTACTTTGAACCCCAGTTTCTTCATCTAAGCTGTGATATTGCAAAGTTACTTTCCAGTTCTAAAAACACAACTATTCTAAAAACAAGAAAGTAATTAATGTCCAAGAAAAAGAATGCTTCTTTCCTGAATTGCCTAAATATATCATAATTAAGTAACAATTAAAGTTAAAAAGCAATTTTCCTAAAATGTAATGAGTTTGTCTAATAGTTCAGAGGCAAAATGTTAAAACAGATCAATGTTAAGAAATTGTTTTAAATAGCAAGAATATGTTCTCCAAACAGACAGTTACATTTTTCCAGCTGCTGGCTGGAAAACTTTTATCAACTCTACATCTTTTGAAAGTGAAGACTTCTGGAGCTGGCCCACACCGATCGGTATAAATTCAATCCAATTTAAAGCACGGTAACAACGTGGGCAGTCTCACACTATTACTTTCAATGGGATTGAGTCCCTAAGGATGGCAACGACTGAGTCCCATTGAAAGTAATGGAGTAAGCAATCACATGCCATTACTTTCAAGGAGACACAGTCTCTACTACCCGTAATAACATGGTAATATAAATCTGCACTGACTCCTCAGCATGAAGAATGAAAATGCAAAAGAATTCCAAAGCTGCAAATGTGCACCCTGAGACAAAAAGAAAAAGTCCTCTCCCCTCTTGCACCCATAACTTATCAAAGTTGAAAAGTTGTAGTGAAGCTAGAAAGGTCCAAGAACCCAGGGTGAGGCAGCATGAAGATTAGGAGCAAGTGCCTGGCCTCACATTTCCCTTCGAGCAACTGCTGACATGCTATTAAGTTTTGTCTGTAATCCCATTCCTGTTTGTGCCCTTTTCATTCTCATTGTTGAAGTATTGGTAATTTAGAGAACAGTTTTTCTCCCTGAAAACAATTGGGCAAATGAATTTTTCCCTCCTGTCTTAATACATGTGTTGATTTCCTTAATAGGTGAAAAAAATCCCATTTGGATTTCTTTCCATCTTGGCATGTGGGTAAAAGTCCAAGCAAACCTGTGTTTGAGACATAAAAGGGTTTGCCAAAACTTCCTCATTTCATTTTCACTAGAATCTGGTTTTGAGCAAGTAGATAGCTGCTCTTCCAAACCTCCCCTCACTCCTAATCGGTAAACCAGTGAAAACAAGATGAACAAGAGATTGCAGCTATTTAGATTAAATATTGATGAGGTTCCTTTTGTTAAAGGAATAATCAAGAGACTCAAGACTAAAGGAAAAATCAAGAGACTCAAAAGCGTTATACTTACTAGGACACAGAGGTGTCCTAGTAAAGGTTTATCAGCTAGCTCTCGGAGAGGGGGAAAAAGGGCTCTGATTGAGGTATTTGCGAAGTTTCTTGGTATAAATTCTCCCAACAGGCCTGACTTCAAATTACTGACATGACGATGCTAAAGAGAAAGCATGAGAAAATATCTGCAGTGATACACCCTTGCATAGTGTTTTCACCATCAAGATACAACACATGCCAATTACCTCAGGACCATAAACAAAGTAAGGTGTCATAGAGTAATTAAAAAGGGAAGTATCTGTTAGTATCTGTACTAACAGATACAGGGAAGTATGTTTTTAGTATCTGTTACCTTTAGTTTAAATACAATGAATTTAACTGTAAGTCTAATAATATGCTGTATTTAACGGGCTTATTAAATGCCTGGCAATCAAAAAATGGACTCATGTGAGCCAGTATCAGCCACCTCCAGCACAACCACGGGGCGTTTTTCTCTTTAACTTGGACCAGTCAAACTGACATTTATGTCAAGGATTACAAGGGATTTAAGTGAAAACTCTCACATACTGTTCTAAAACCAGTGGGATTTATCCTAAGTAAAAGATTCAAGTAGACTGAAATTTTTAAAAAGTCATGTGCAGCCTGCTTGTTACATGACTCAACTTTTGTGATGCAAATGAATTAAGGTCACAGCTTCAAAGTTTTTTTTTTTTAAATCTGAAATGTTTGATTGGAAAAAACATGTGAGTCGGACAAACCCAGGTTTATCTCAACTCCCATTTGTTACTTGTGTGCCCTTGGATTATTTGTTTTAACTTTTTTGTGCTTTTTACCTGACTTATAACAGAGGCTGATAAGAGACTACACTGTTGACAATTATGAGGGTTATAAACAGAGTCAAATCCATATTTCCAAACACCAAAATAATGTAGAATTTCTCTCATGAAATGCAATAAGTGAAAAAAAAATTAGGCAACTCCCTCAGACCCCCTAATGATCTTACATGATCTTATAAACACAGGTTTTAAGTCATTTACGAAGCTATTAAAATAAATTCTACCATCTATAATTTTCACAAAAGTCTCCTCTCTTATTTAAAGAACAACTTTTGACTCTGAAACAGCTTCATGAGTCACTATTTATTCTGCCTTTTCAATGTATGTAGTGGATTCTTCATTTATAGATTTTAGCCACAGACAAATGCGGACTGCATTCTTAAATGTATCCAACTTCTAATTTTCTTTTTTTTTAAAGATTTATTTATTTATTTTTAGAGAGGGGAAGGGAGGGAAAAGGGGAGAGAAATACCAATGTGTGGTTGCCTCTCTCTAGCTCCCTACTGGGTACCTGGCCTGCAACCCAGTCATGTGCCCTGACTAGGATTCGAACCGACAACCCTTTGGTTCGCAGGCCAGCACTCAATCCACTGGGCCACACCAGCCAGGGCCAACTTCTAATTTTCCAATTAATACTCCTCATTGTCTTAGACCTCTTCCCTTCTATCACTAGCACTTGGCTTTATAATTTTATATATTTTCCACACTCAAAAAAGTATACAAAAGTATTTAAATTACAAAAATTCCCAGTGGTGAGAAAATAAAGATATGTAAAGGTATGAATGCTGAGAGATAAGCCAGGCGCATTCACTGTCTACTCTCTATTCCTACAATTCAGACACCCTTTTTTGGTATAACTAGAAATCCTATATACAGCAGACTTTTTTGGTGCCTCATGAGGAGTCATAATGTGAATGACTCATTTACAAATGCCAAGGTCCCACTAACTGGAACTCCTGGCATGTTTCTGAGAGTACTAAATAAAATAGTGTATGTGAAGTACTGGGAATAATGCTTGGGACTTAAGTATATCAGGTGCCTCTCCCTGAGTTCCTCATCTGACACCATAATGATTAAAACGGCCTCAGAAGAAGACAGAACATGGAAGAGAAAGCTCTACACTGCTTTCCCACTAATTTTAGACTTTTCAAGTCCCATCACTCCTTAAAGTTCAGTGACAGATCTGGAGAAAGAAGAAACAAAAGTTTCTTCCTCAGGTATGCCTGTACACATCTCCATTAACTCACTTCTACCTATCTGGAACTTCCCCCTTTGGTTTTGCTAGATAGTCCCAATTTATCCCCCAAAAGGGAGGTAAAGCAGGGCAGGGGGAGAACCATTCTTTATAGCAATCATTATTGCTACATGTCTCACTTCCACATTCCTCCTTCTGTCTTCTCATGTGGCTCCGCTATATATACCATCAAAACTTTCAGTGCCTGTTTCCCTATTGACTTAGGTCAGGCTGCTACAGCAAAAATATCATAAGCTAGGTGACTTAAACAACAGAAATTTATCTCTCACAGTACTAGAGGCTGGCAAGCCTCAGATTTGAATGCCTGCATGATTGGGTTCTGACGAGCACACTCTTCCTCGCTCACAGATGTTCATCTTCTTGCTGTGTCCTCACACGACAGAGAAGAAAGAGAGACAGTCACAGAGACAGAGAGAGCAAGCGAGCTCTCTTCTCTCTTCTTAGAAGGACTCAAATCCCAACATGAGAGCTCCACCCTCAAGATCTAATTATCTCTGAGAGACCCCACCTCCCAATACCATCCACTGGTGCTTAAGGTTTTACCCCATGAATTTGGGGAGGACACAAACATGCAGTCCAAAACTCCTCTCTCCTATCTCTATTCCACTGGATCCTTTGAAATGTCCAATCTTTAGTGACCGAGTATCCTAAATTGTCCTTGAGGATGACTTTCAGTGTTCCTGTGCTGACCAAATTCTGGCCCCTTCTGGCAATGCTACATAGTCAAATGCCTAAAATGTAAATCAATGGGGCGGGAGGAAGAGGGCAGTCCTAAGAGAAAAAAATGTAAATATTTATAATAAAAATTAATTTAGGGCATATGAAATGGCAAAAGTATCAGTTTTCCATTTTTAGCATAGGAATGCTTCGTTGTTTTTCATAAGATGCCAGTATCCCACCAGAGACGGGGGTTTAGCTATGACTTAACCTTTAAAAGAGCATATATAGGGTTCTCAGGAAAAGCTCCACCAGAAAGTCAATCTCTATAAATTAAATATATAAGATCAGACCTCAGATCAGATGCCTTAGCCAAAGTATTTCCTGGGATATATGTCTGTAGCTACTTAATAAATGTTTGTTGATTTATTCTATAAATTCAACATATAGAATATTCTGAAACTGAGGGATTACTCCTGATACAGATACTTTTAGAATCTTCAAGGCCACATATCATAAAATCAGCAACCCTGGGAAAGAATCTTAAATTTAAAACATGAAATTTTATTATAAAATGAAAGCTTAGTTTAAAACCACCCATTAGTATATTATTATTACAAGAAAATCTTATTCTAAACAGAGATTATTTAGTAACCAGTTTAGAAAAAAATATCCTTCCTTTCTTACCTAACCATATCTCAATCTTTCCTCTAGCTACCAAATATAGTTCCCATTAGGCTAAGTGATAGACTCGCAAGCAATATTTTAGACGTGCTCTTGGACATTAATCTATCCTTAATATTTATGTGTTTCAAAGAAGACCAAAGAATACAGTTGAATAATGGGGGATAATTTCAATGGTGCATGCAAATTGTCATGAAAGAAATGGAGAGGAAATTGTGTCAAAACAGAATGTTCGCATTATAATACTGAAAGAATGGTTTTCAATGCCTACTGACTTCTAGAAAAATATTTTAATCCTACTAAACTGAACTTTGAAGATGTCCCCATTGCTTGTGAAAATTCCTAAAGCAGAAAAAAAAAATTGAACCATCCAGCACTTGAAAATAGATAAATATATTCTTTTAGAGGAATATCATGAACATTTTTAAGAACTATTTTGGATATATCTGTATAAGCAATGGTGCTCACTAGAGATGCATTTGTATTCATTTCTGTGTTCACCACACAACCACAGAATTTTGCCCAGTTGTCATTTCTTGAAACAATCTCAGGGCTACAGACAATTTTCAATGTGTAAGTACTAGCTAGGTGATAACATCGCCAACTAAGCATGGAGAGGCTTAAACAAATTTGAATGAGCATTTACTTCTTTAGAGAAGTCTCCTTCATTTTCTTTCCCATTATCTGCTTTCATCTACAACAGCTTCAATTTTTCCTATTTTATATAAACCTCTATATGTTTAAGAATTTATCAGTGCAAAGTGAGTCATTTCCTAAAGTGTTCCGAACAACACACACACACACACACAAATGACAATGATAAATTTAAACAATTGAAATTTCTTGTATCTCTAAATAAAAGCTATTTTATCTTACTAATTCTGATTGTAATATGAAAATCTATTCAGTAAATAGTTATTTTTCAAAAAGTTTGTTTCTTATAATTACACTTATTTACATCTATGAATTTGAGAAAGAAGAACAAAGAAATAAAGATGGACCAAGGGAGTAAAGGAAGATGAAGAGATTGATTATACTGGCATTTATAGTCAGCTCTTTCTAACTAAAAGCAGAACTTAAAGAGAGGACAAATGAACAATGGAATCTCGTTTTAGTTCGATTAGCACCCAGAGTGGGTGATCTCATGGGCAAATTCAGTGCCTAGTACATAATACTGATATAACACAGTTCAGTTCGTTTTTCAGATGAATGGTAATCCTATACCCAGCACATCTGTATCTGGTAGAGAAGTGTCAGAGTTTTGATGAATGGTGAGAGGAAGCTGTCCTAAATACGGAAATTCAGCAAACTGCGCTTACCAGGTAAAAACTATTTGGTTTTTCAGAAAATTTGAAAGTGTAAAATAGCTATTTATCATAGGATTTTCAAGGTCAGGATAAGCAGGGAGAAAATTAAGTTCTGTGTTCTCTCCTGGACGGAGCTTCTGCTTTGTTTACTTTGTTTCGTTTTATGCTACATTTTGGGGCAGTTCACCTTTCAGAGCATCCAAGTGACGCCATGTTGCCCTGGACGCGTTTTGAGTTTTCTGTGTGTAGGACTTGACTGCGATTTGTAAATATTCCCCCCATGCGAAGTCCCACTTTGTCCTAGGGGGTTCCGGAATCCGGGGAGCGGGAAGGGAGAGGGCGGCGCAGCCTGGCAGCCACGCCCCTCTCCTGATTTGTGACTTATCTGCAGGTACAGTAAGTTGAGGAACAGCCCCCCTCCCCCCAATAAAGTGGTATGTACATTCCTGTCCAAAGGACCGTATTCATTTCACAGATTATACAGAGGAGTTTAACATGGTCTCCAAATGGAAACACTGTGTTGAAGCTCTAAAACTGTTTTCACAGGATTCGCATTTAAAAAAAAAAAACACAAAACTAACTCTTCAATGTACTTGAGTCCTGTTCTCGGTTTCTATAAACTCTCCCTTGAAAATTCAGGATTCTTTCACTTGGTACCTCTGAAAACCAAAATAATCACAAGGTTTGTTTTTTTTATGGTTTTCATATTTTAAGAGGAAAAATGGAAAATAAATCATTCATACATTAAGAATGATTACCAGCGTGTAAAGTGGAACGCAGAATTACTTTAGATATATTACACACAAAGCTTTTCAGGGCGGCAGCTAATTTCCAGCAGAAAGGTCACACAAAAAATAATGTGATTAGAAGAGGTTGAAGGGAAAAAATAGCCACATATTTGGACACAGACCAAATTCCCTTTCTGCCACTGTAACTGAAAACCATTGCTTCAATATTTAATGAAACGCTTATGCTGCAGCACCTGGTCACATTGTCAGCACTGCCTAACCACTGCCTCCCCCGTGGGTCATTACTGCAGCCATCTGAAAGGGGGCAAACTGTTCATTGACGACAATAATGCCAGTCTTTAAGAATCTACAGCTACAAAACAGCAGGAGACAGAGTTACTTTGGCTTTGATCTTGGGAAAAATGGCTGGGGGCAAAACGCTGTTTCCTACCCTCAGAGACTATACAGTTAGCAATAATTCTGTAAGTCAAAGCCATTCACAGGACTCAACTTGGCTGCCCTGCTTTGCTTTCCTCTCTCCCTTTGCAGAAAGCCAGCGGCTCCTGGTGAGAGATCCTTGTCAACAGGAAAACACTAGTCCACGCTACCCTGCTAATGATCCAATGCATCAATACCTCAAACAATCACAACAAGCAGATGTCCTAAGTTAATATAGACTTCCCTGGGATTTTCCTGGTGAAACACGGCTTTAAGAGGCATTAGTCTTTTGTCCTCGCTAGAGAATGGCTAAATCCTGGCACCAATTCCTTGGGTATGTGAACCTCAGCCTAATGGAATTTAATTACTTTAGTGGTATTAATCATCTGTACAGTAGAGCAAAGAGTATTTTATTACCACTTTTAAGGGTTATCGGCACATTTATTTCAAATGAACTGTCAAACTGCATTACGTGAAAGGCATGCCAGGTTTGAATTCTGCAGCTTAGGTAAAAATAAATTCATAGCTTAAAACTCTACCTCTACCATCAGAATCCCACCAAAATAGTACAAGCACATATGTAAGGCTCTCAAAATTAAAAGAAATTAAATGTTGAATTAGCTATCCACTTTTTACCCTCTGGCTTTATTTCTTACCCCAACCATTTTGACTACTCATTTGCAAAGGTTGCTTTATACCAAGGACCCCAGGAACACCAATTGGCATCAAATAGGCTGTGACACCATTACAGGCTTAGTTACAGGAAAGTGACGCTAATCTTGTCCATTATCAGGCAACAAGCACCAGCTCAATAATATAAGATTCCTCCAATTCACACCATGTAGCAAAGGCTTTTGTTTTTGTTCAAATTGAGAGAAAACGAATGTGTACTGCTCTCTCCTCTTGGTTGTTTTTAGCCCTATTTAAATTGTTCTATAAAGAACTCTAAGAAACTCTTGCATCATTTATAAAGCTCTTCTCCTGTGCTAAATAGATCCAAGAGTGGATTGCAAGATGCCCAATTCAGGTTAATTCTGTAGATTTCAGTAAACTTTCTGTTTTTCATAAAGCATTCTACAGAATTCAGCAAATTAGAAGACCAAGAGTGGTTGAAATGCATTTCAAGAGTCCTGATACAAATGTGGCCAGAGAGCTCACTAGGAATCAGTCCCCCAACTATTAGTATTTAACATATAGTATACAGTACATAGTACATATGTATAGTATACAGTACATAGGTATCCAACCTGTGGCCCCCAGTACACAGGATATCTATGAATGTGGCCCAACACAAAATTGTAAATCTACTTAAAATATCATGAGATTTTTTTTGTGATTATGTATCACAATGTACTTGATGTGTGGCCCAAGACAACTGGTCGGCTTCCAGTGCGGCCCAGAGATGCCAAAAGGTTGGACACACCTATATAGTACATAGTATATAGTATATAGTATATAGTACCTAGTACCTAGTACATAGTATGTACCAATTGTATGTAGTATATACTATAAGTATATAGTGTAATAAGTTATATATTTGGTCTTTGCCTTTGGTTCCTGGCACAAAGCTCCTCAAACTCCTGAAATTTGGAGTGACTGTTGGTCATTGGAAAGGAGCGCATTTTGAGTTCATGCTACTGAGCTGACTTAGGGTGGGGTCCCTAAACTGCCTCAGGATGGGGCTGGTCAGCAAGCAAAGACCAAGTGAACAGATGGTTAGAAAGTTCTGACCCACCAAGCAGCCTCTAGGAAGAAAAGTGGGGTTGGTCTTCAGATTAAGTTCTATAAAACTCCTGAATGACAAGATTCGATAAGTGTCCCAGACGGTGAGCACATACATAGAAGTGCTGAGAGAGTAGTATGCCCAGAGAGGAAACGGAAGCTCCCAGCCCTTCCCGCACACCCCACACCTTGCCCTATACACCTCTTCCACCTGGCCAAGTTACAACCTTTTATAATAAACTGGTGATTTAGTAAGTAAATGTATCTGAGTTCTGTGAGCCATGCTAACAAATTAATTGAACCAAGGAGGCCTCTATGGTTGGTCCAAAGCACAGGTGACAAGTTGGACTCGTGACTGGCATAGGAAGTGGGGAGAAGTCTTACAGGACGGAGCCCGTAACCAACAGAGCCTGATGCTATGTCCAGGTAGTGTCAGACTTGCATTAACTGCTGGGTGGGGTTGAGGAAAAGACACTTATTGGAAACAGTGTAGGTCAACTCCTAACTGCCTCAGTTTTTTCATCTGTAAAATAGGAATATAATTATAGGTTTAGCTTTAGGTTAAAGACCCCATGTACAAATAAAATAAACTTAGCACAGCATCAATACTGTTGTCATGATTTTAAAAAGGACACATATTATTTGAAAAGCCATATATGCCACCTTATCATGTGGATCAACGTCACGTTGAAAAAATTCCCTATAAATTCCAGTGACTTCTAAGACACCTTCATTTTTTCCTTCTTCAACCCACCCCTCCTCCACCAAAACCCTTATAGGCCCCCAAACCATCTCACATCCACCTGTTTAAGGCATTTTCCACTCATCTCATTTCAGAGATATTCTGCAATGAGAAGCAAATGAGAGCAATTTGTGACATGAGATACTGCATGTGTAAAAGACACATAATTAGTGTCAAAATGGATGCATTTGCTTTTTAAAGTCTATTTGTCCTGTGATTTCAAATGAATCAAGCTGCTATATCTCTCTCAACAGCTTCATACTACTCCATAATGAATTAAATGGCTCCTTTGAAAAAAAAGTGTAAGGTTTATGAATAAAATGCTTTTTCAAATGTTGGGATAAGAAGGACTTAAAAAGACTCTTATGTCTAGTACCCCTTCGTTTAAAGATCTTCTCCAAACTCACAATCTTTGAAAGAAAAGCATCCTCCAAGAAAAAAAAAACACAAAACTCTTTTTTTCATCTTTCCAAAGGTTATAATTACCAGTGGGGGGTAGAAAAAAGCTACAATATTCAGCAAAAACAGAATAGGGCTCTGAATTTCCCTACCCCTGCTTAGTACTCTGACATCCTAAACATGCAATCAAGGCCCCAAATCCTTTTCAAAGATATTTCATAAGAGAGGAAAGAATGCTCCACTCAAAGCCATAAAATGTTTAGATTCTACTATTCATTTCCTCTATTTGTGCTCTATTTTTGTCTCCCTCTCTCTTCTCTCAATATCTTTGTTTGCTTTTGAAAATAACACATCTTCTGAGTTATTAACTCTAACTCATTCTCTTAACTCTACCTTTGAAATAGGCTTGGTTCCTCCAAGTTTCCCAAATTTTGGTCTTTACTAGTCTCCTGATAGATTTGAAAAGAGGAATAAAAAATGTTTGAACCTAGAAATTTATGGAAAAGGCAAAAAATCATTTAACATTTAAGGCCAGAACTACAGGTGGTTCAAGGGGGAGTATTAATGAATAATTTAATTGAAAGTAATTGGATATTTAAGAAAACAGTTGGTACTGGTCCAGCTAGGTATGTGCACATCTAGACATATACAAGTCCAATTTTTAGTACTGGTGTATGCTTTGCATTTTTAAAGGAAATTAAAATTAGCAATAGATTTATGAGACTAATCTTCCTATTTAAACAAGCAGAAA
Organism: Sturnira hondurensis; assembly: GCF_014824575.4. NCBI lineage: Eukaryota > Metazoa > Chordata > Mammalia > Chiroptera > Phyllostomidae > Sturnira > Sturnira hondurensis. The sequence goes on along the minus strand of NW_028079044.1, from coordinate 8,479,606 downwards.
ACAAAGGATGTCTCAGGTTTCATCCAGTGAGGGTCAAGTTTGCTTCATCATTTTCACTTGCAATATAAAAACTAATATGTAAAAACTGTAAACTAGGTTCACAGTGAGGAGTTTAGGATTTAATCCTAGTTCTTTTTACCCTTCCAACCATAAACTTTGTTTCTTCGTGGTGAAATGAAGATAATGCTCATTATCATAACTAGTATATGAAGATAAATGAAGTAAACCTTATACATCAAGTCAAACTACATAAATCCAACATGTTATAAAATGACAACTATATTACAGAAAACATAAAATAATACCATTTCCTTCCAGAGATGAAGCCCCACACTTCACAATAGTGAGTTCTCGCTATTTGCAGTTCTAGGTAATAGGCACGAAATATCCTTTGTACTGAAAAAGTCTTTTGTATAATCTGCATTCTCCAAATCTAGACTTCCTCTGGGATAACGTCTCTGTTTCTCAGGTATTTGTCTTTGGAATGGGGCACGATCACTGTTTGAATGATAAACCCCGTTGGCCACTATCAGAACCTACTGGCTAAGTTTCCAGTTGCATACGGAGCTGAGGTCATGGGAACCCAACACCATCATAGAAACCCAATGGATGTCTCTACGTTAGAGGACAAGGGTAACTTGATGTGATTCCATGTAACTGAAAATAAACAGAGGTGAAAATAGCAAGTGGGAGTCATTCCTTCTTACTGCTTGTGCGATCATTAAGTTTATCATTTTATTAAACATCTCCTATTCAGGAATCGCTTGACAATTTTATCTCAGAGTATAAAACTGTCAATATAAGAATCAGCAGTTTTATAGAAATACTTGCATAAGTTGTGGTACATGTAGTGATATAATATTATTACATCAAAATTAACTCTGAGCACTTATAATGACATAGGAATATGTTTTTGTTAAATTGAAAAGAAACAAAACAATTATACCTGCGATATAATTACAACTATATAAAATAAAGCAACTAAGCACTATATACATAGGTAAAATGTTGGGAGAAAATACATCAAAATGCTTAATGTGATCAGTGTTGGTTCGGAGCATAAGAACTTTTTTCTTTCTAATTCTCCAAATTTACTAATATTCTATAATATGTGCCTCTTTCATGCTGAGAAAACACATGTGCCAAAGACCTTAACTTATACGTTTGGGTCACTATAAAAGGGTAGAAGCCTACAATTAATGTCACACATCGTCTGAGGACAGAGGTAAGTACATGACCTGGGAAGGAAGAAGGCTACCCGGCACAGAAGTTCTGCTCCCATCATTGATGCTTCCTATTCACTTCCTTTAAATCAGAAGCTCTTTTTTCAAATCCCAAACTGGTTTTAAGTATCATTCCTCTTCTCAGATAATACTATCTATTTTTTTACTTTTGGTTTAGGTTTATTTATTACTGATACTTATTTTAATATAAGCACCAACCACCCAATTACCAAAATGTCCTTTATCGTGCTGTTTGGGGAAAAAAAGTGCCTAACCACTTAACACAACTTATTTTTGTAGAAATACATTATCTTTACACAAATTCAAGCCCAATTTACTCATTTTTCTCTACTGCTCTGAATATTTTCATTCTCTGCTTGACATGTCTTAAGGTGCATTGATTGAAATTAGACTCAGCATTCTAGATGAAAGTGTATCATTATTTGATATAACATCAACCTAATATTTCCACATTATTTTCTCCCTTTTTTACTGTACCCTGGAGTCCTATTTGCCTTTCTAACTGCCTCTGTGTGATGGGAGACTTCTTCCTTGAGCTGTCCGTGATGACTCCTAATTCATTTAAACAGCACACACTGTTTTAATCATATCTGTTTTCATGGCTAATCACATCTTTTTATGATCTGAATTGTTCTTTTCCTAACTTAGCTTTTCTTTTATGTGAAATGTTCTAGGTCAGAGAAGTAATACAATATCCAAAGATATAGCGATAAAAAGTAATGTTAGCTCAGTGGCAAAAAAAAAATCACTTTTTAAACATAGTATTAGTCATTTCTGTAAGTACATGAGAATTACATTAAAGATTTTCATGAGTGAATATTAAAATATTTAACATTTTTGAAAGAGATTTATGTGCTTCTCTTGTTTTTCATAATGTCCTTGCCATTTTACTAATTAACCAAGGATATTTTTATTTAGACAAATTTTGCCTCCATCACAGCCCATGCTCTTTCTACATTACTTTTTGCTAGAGCAAAATTAAAGCACTCAGTTCTACACACTAATCATCCTCTAGATAACAGATTGCAATATTTTGAACACAAAAGGCTGAGGCAGGAAGACAGGACTTTTGGGCTCTCGGCCCAGATCTTCTGCCCAGGGTGTGCCGCGCTCCCGAAAACGTCCTGCTTTCTCCTTTGCGTCAGTTAACCTGTTCTCAGAATGGATGCTGCCATTTTAAGTACCTTACAAGATGTTGCCATGTTTGTGGTTTTAAACATCTATTATTCTAATTATTTTTTCCTCAAATTACATTTGGGTGTTCTTAATCACATCTTCACATACTTTTCTAAAATTATGAACAGTGAGAATGTGCCTGTGGGTGTGTAGTCCCAAACTTAAATTTCATAACTGAGCTTTCTTGCAAAGGTTTCAGGTTCTTTCCAACCAGGCCTTTCAAAGCATATTCTTACTATAAATTTTTAAAAAGGCATTTACCTCCTGATGTTCACACTTTTCATGATTTCAAAGCCTTTCCTTTCAAATTTGGTCAATATTTATTTGTAGAGAAATATCACTATGTCGTTTATTTGAACCAACAGTGTAATCCCATACCAGTTCTGCCCTTTCAGGGTACCTCCCATCCACTTTTAGATGAAATGTGCCCAGGACACAAAAATCAAAACTTATATTAGTAGTCTTAGTAAAAAAGCATAATTAATGAAATTAACATTATATAAACCTTGCAAATATTTATATTATATAAATAGATTAGATGAATACATTAGATTTTAATTTATATCATATACCTCTTTCAAATAATTACACCATTCCCCTGGACTCATCCCTATCGCATATTAATTTAGTTACTGTCTGAAAATGATGGTGATTGATTTTTACATATGGAGATAAAACAGGAAAAAGATTGATACATGGACTGAAACCTGAACAGCATACTGCAGGTACCTTAGAAGTACTGCTGATTCATTCATTTATTTTATTCTATGGATGTCTATTGAGTATGTATTATGTACCAACCACTATTCTACGAGCTGGGGCTGTAAGAGAGAACAAAACAGAAAAAGTTTCTTCTATCACAGAGCTTACAAATAAATAAGAAATATGAATTAGCCTGAACTCCATGCACTGGCAATTTTTGTAGGACAAAAAATGGTCATTATCTACAAGTTCATACGGTTCAGCCTAAATAATATGTCAGATGGTGATAAGTGATGTGGAGAACAATACAGCTGGGATAAAAGAGAAAGTGAGTGTATGTGGGATATCACTCTTCTAAATAGGGTAGTTGGGGAAGGGAGGAAGGAGCCTTAAATAAGCCAGGGAGCAAGACAAAGTAAATATCTCTGAAAAGAGCATTCGAAGCGCAGGAAACGACAGAAGTGATAGCCTGACACAGCACTGGGTTTGGCTGGAGCAGAATGAGCAAGTTGGTGGGGGGAAGTGGAAGACCGAGAGATCAGCGAGGCAGAGAAGGGGTTGTAAAGGCAGCAAGGTCATATAGGGCCAAGCAGCCTCGACAAGGAACTTGATTTTATGCTGATACAATTGGAAGTTCTGGGAGGGCTTTGAGAAGAGAAGTAATATGATGTAATTTACTTTTTAATAGGATGACCCTGGTTGTTGGGTTGAGGACAGCATCTAAGGTGACAGAGAGAAGGACAGAGGTGGGGTGGTACATTAGGATGCTCCTACAACAATCCAGGCAGGACGTGAGAGTGGGCGAGCAGGTGGAAGTAAAGTCGGTGATAAGGAGTCCTGTCCAGGTGCAAACTGAAGGTAGACCTGACAGGTCTTGCTTATGAACTGACTACAGACTGAGAGAGAATGGGGTGGGCTGGGTAAGGATGACTGCAGACTGCAAAGTGTGTGGCCTGAGCAAATGGAAAGATGGAGCTGTTTCTAACATTCAGAAGATTTCGGGTTTGGTGGGCAGGGTGGAAGAGTATAGGTTTCTTTTTGGAACATGATACACTAATGAAATGTATTAAGTATTCAGTGTGCAATAGCAAATAGATGAATACATGTCTGGAGTTCTGAAGAGTGGTCTGGGCTGAATTAGGTTTTAGCGTTATCAGCTCATAAATTGTGTATAGACCCATGAATGACACTGAATGGTATCATCTGGGGAGTCAGTAGAGACAGAGATGTGATGAGGGCTGAAGACTGAGCCTAGGGATAACCCCAGTGCTCAGAGGTCAGGAAGATGGGGATAAACCAGCAAAGGACACTAACAAGAAATGACAAGTAAGAAAGGAAGGCTCAAGTGCAGCCATGTTCTGAAAGCCCACACGAAGTATTTCCAGAAGCAGAGAGCTGATTACGTATGTTAGATATTGCATACAGGCCATAGCAGCAGAGGCTGAGAATGAACCCTTGGGTTTAGCAACAGGGAGCTCATTGGTGACTTGGACAAAAATTATTTTGCTGAAAAATGAAAGCAAAAGTGTGGTAGGATTTTAAAGGAATCACTGTACTTCATACTCAGGGTTTCTGTTTCAATAGGTTTGGGGCTGAGCCCCCAAATTTAAATTTTTAATAAGTCCCAGGTGATGCTGAATCTGCTTCTCTTAAGACCACACTTTGAGAACCACTGGTCTGGAATGTGACCATGGCTGAGGCTGGGTGGGAATAGGCTGCTGTGGGAGAGGAGGCCAAGGAACTTAGAGGCTAGGGTATCAGAAGAATCACCATGAGACTGGTATGTTAACAGAGATATTCAGTGCACACAGGGTTTAGTCGGCCACCAATTATGACACCAGTGCTGTGTCTGATGTGAGGTCTCATATACAATTAAAAAACAAAACCAAGACGAATCAGAAACACCTTCACTTCTGGTGAGACTCAGATTTTAAAACCATATCTCTCCCATGCAAAGAAGTAGCCTTTTATGAACTATAGAAATTCCTGGTGTACATTGTCCCGAGCAAAGAACATGTGCTTCTGAAAAGTGACACATAAATGAAGTAATTTTAAATGTGTGGGGGAACTCACATTCAAACAAAGTCTGACCTGATCATTTCATAAAGTGAACATCACCCAATTTATAAATTTGGATTTGTATGCATTGGAAACATATATGTGTAATATTTACACACACACACATATATATACATATACATATATATATGTAAGGTAAGAGTGAAGGTAATACTCAGAGTAACCCTCTTTGGTAGTACCCTCAACATCCAGACAAAAAGGCCTTTGATGCCAGCTTTGTTACTGCGCATGTCAGCTTACACGTCTTTACTAGTCAACCCAGTCCTGCTGGTATCTTCTAATTCAATGACCCTCAACTATCTTTGAGTCACTTACAATCTTTGAGAATCTAATAAAAATTATGGACTCTTTCCCCATAAAGGGAACAAAGTCCCCAAACACACCATATTATTCACATAGCTACAGGGAGCTGAAATATCCTATGAGGCCCATTCACTTTAACTATCGTCAATCTAACTGAAGATCAATCCCAGATAGAACGGCAAGAAAAAACTATTACTGTATCTTTCCTCTGTCCACACCACACAGCACCCTTTTTATAAAAGAAAACCTCTTTAGTAAAAAAAAAGTAAATAAACAAACAAATAAATAAATAAGATATGTTTTCTAAGCACAAGAAGTTTTATGAATATCTCTTTGGTGATCAAAATCAAATGAACAAAAACAACTGATTATATATTTTCATGGTTCCTGAGCACTGTGAAGCACCCAAAGTTATGTACAGCTTTCCTTTTGAACCTAAAGAATTTTCTACTATGAAAGTGAATATGTTACAGACATAAAATTTGCCAAAAAATACATAGGTGTGAGTATGATTCCAGGAAGCAAAAGAAGAACTGTCACAAGACTGTTAAGTTTATTGCCAACAAGAGTTCAGATATTAAGAGCCACTGAAGCAATGGTCCTTCATGTCAGAATAGTGAAGAATAGTATTCTTTTCAGAAGATTTCTTTCTTCTGAAAGAAATCAGCCTGAAGTTGGGCCTTGTAGAAGGAGAAACAAAATCAACATGTAGAAAGAATGTCTCACAGACAGTGGTGGCTGGCTACCTGTTGGTCTGAAATTTAACATGTTCGATAGGTTCTCCATCAAAATGCACCAGGCTATTATTAGAGAGCGAAGTAGGCCAGACAATGTGCAAGATCTCAGCAGAGCTGATGAGCAGATTCAAATTAATGCAGAAGCTAAAGTCCTAGAAAGTCTCTTCCAGGAAAGTTGCCTCTGATTCCCAGTCAGCACTTAGGGAGCACTCAACCATCAGCCTTGTTCAGAACACCCACTCTGGACATGTTCTCCCTATTAATATATCTGTGAGCCCTTTACAGTTGACAAAGGTGTTTCACAAGCATGGCCTTGCTTCTCGCTGTTCATAGCATTTGTGATGACCTTTCTTTAAGCAACTTCAGGGAGATAAAAACAATGAAGAAAATGGATGCAATCATTTGATCTATATAAAGGCTCACTTGATTAAGAAGAAAAGTCACTAAGAAGTCACATAGATTGGTACAATTTGCACCAGAACAGCAACGGGCCAAGCAGCTTTGCTGCTCTTGTGCCCTGTGAGCTCCATGTAAGTTGAGATTCATGAGTCAAAGAGACAAGGAAACATAACTATTTGTCTCTGGGTAATTTTTAAAAGCTTTCATATTTTTCTGCATTTTATAAGCTGATGAAACAAATGTGTTTTAATCTTGTGTTTGTTTCTTTTACCAAATTCTTGAAATTAAATAATGTTGTCCAAATTGGAAATATTCAAGGTACATTATTAGTGAGTTCTCTGGTTGACTTGGGTAGTATAAATTGAACATAATTTAATATTTTTTTCATAATTTGCAACCTTGAAAGGTCTCTTGATCACTGGTGATCTGGGGCAGCAGGAAGATGACAAGGTCGATTTGAACTTGAACAGCCCTAGCCCTAAGGTAAAAAAGGTCAGTGCTGAAAAACAATCCAATTAATTAATGGTTCTGGTAGGTTAGGATCCAGGTAATTAGGATTTTAAATAAAAAAATTAAAACCTTGCATTTTAATTATTTTAACTATCCATTTTACCTCCTAGATCTGGCCTCACTAGCTTTAACACTTTATTCACACCTTTTAGAATGTGCTTTTACTAAAGGAGTTGAGAAGTTTGCTCTACCTTGGAAATAGATATTGAAGATCTGATATATTGAGCAAGGCTCCCCTTTCTGAATACTACAAATGGAATGTGAACTTCAAGGGTGGGGTGACAGGGGTGGGGTGGGGTGGGGAGAAAGAAGGAGAGATGGCTACTAAGAAGGGCTCCTGGTGGCTGACTGGGCTCAAATTTAAAAAAAAAAAAGGCAGAGGCCTAGCAGCCATTTCTGCACACGGGTCTCTCACACAAGGTGCACTTTCCAGAGAAGCCTCTGAGCTAGATTGCCTGTCTGCACTGTGTTTCTACCGTATAAGCCAGCCCTTATAAAAGCAGTCCCTGGAGTTATGTTTTAACCAATAGGACTGTGGCTTTCCCCATTTAATCAGAGCTGCAAATCTCTGACCAATCAGAATGGCTCTATACTGCCCCATCAGGGACCAGGGGTGGGGACTTCTGTGTATAGAACCCAACTTTCCTTTCCTTCTGGCACTGGGAGTGAACTTCCCACTTAAGACAGAAAACTGTGGCTGCCCAGCTGCAGACTAGTGTGGAGCGGCGCAGACCACGCTGCTGCCCCTGTGAAGTGGGGCAGAGACTAGCAACCATCACAGAGCAGGGCTGCTTCACTGTGAAGAGGACTGGCCCCAGGGCAGCCTCACAGCCGTGCTGTTTTCACCGCCATGCTGAATTACCTTTGAGCCGCTCACATTCAGTGAAGTTTCCTCCTTCACCACACCTCAAATTGGGGGATCCTGTTGGCATCTGAACTGACACCAACCAGCATCAGTTAACAGTTACATTACTGAATATTTTGCAGCTTTATAGCGTAAGTATAATGGAGCCTGGAGTGAGGGATGGCATGCCCCACTCGGAAAGTCCTGAGACAACTTCTGACTCCTCAAAAGCCGAAGTACAGTTAAAGTTGCTTTTAGTTTTAAGGGACGTTAGCTTGGCTCTGATTAATAAATAATTAATTTTTCATAAATATATATGAATATATGTAGATATGAGCATTTGGTCAAAGTTTTATTTTATAATCATTTCAGATAACAGAGTTCACTATAACTTATATTCAGAATTTTAATCATTAACAATCAATCCTCTGTAGCTATCTGTCATGGTGTATTGAAAAAAATAACTTAAATTTCCCTTTGCTATGAAAAACTGCATGCACTAGCCTGGTAGTAAAAGATCTAGAAAGAAAACTCAAATAAATCTAGAACCAAGAAAAAAAATGCAAGGTATCCAATTTCCCCCAGTAGTGATTAAAATCTCCAAACTATATGTAAAGTTTTGCTGACTAGATTGGGCCAGAAGTGAAATAAAGCCAGCAAAAGTTTTTATATATAGCAAAAAAAAAATCATGGTTAATCATAAGCTCTGCTCCACCAGGAAAAAATAACAAGACTTAAAATTGTTATAATAAGGCAGTGGTTAAGAATACAACTACATTGCTAATTATCATAGTTATACCATTAGCCGATGTAAATTACTACACTTATTAAAGGGACAAAAATGGCTCTGTGCTGGAAGATACAGATAAGTTATAGTAAGGTTTATAGGCTGAGAGTAAAATTATGCCTCTTTTGCAATAAAAATAATGATTTTAAATAGAAAATAATAAATAACATGAGTGAACATGCGAGTGTATAATAATTAGTTCAACTTTTATGGAGGGCAGGACCTCAGTTTATTATCAACAGTGTATCACACTCATGTCAGCGCTGTAGAACTGCAGCTTTCTTTAGTCAAAGCAAATGTCTGGTGCGTTGCTACGGCTTTAATTCCTACAGGGGCAAATTCATTTCTTTTCCTTTTGCACCTGTGAAGAAAGAACCAAAATAATTTTCAAGACCCTTTCATCCAATTGTTACTAAATTAGGTCACGGAATATTCCCCTCGTGCCCAAGTCAGTGATTGGAAGACATTTTTGACATCTTCTCCACACCGTGAATCAATTGCTAAGACCTGTGAATTGGGGTTCCCAAATGCTTTTGAAATCTTTTCCTTTCTCTCCATCTCTACTACTAATAACCAGCCAGCCCCAGTCCCCCTAATTTCTAACCTCGCCGCTACTGTCAGTCTTTTACCTGGTCTCTCTTCTCATGCCCTGTCAGAGAACTCAGGATAAACATGCCTCTCCCAAGCTTCTCACTGCTCCAGGGGCAACTGCCAAACTCTTCACTGTGACCCACAAGCCCTGCAGAATCCTGCCCTGACTCACGCCCTGGTTTTATTTCAGTCAGACTTTGCCATTCACATTCCAGCCTTTCCTTTACACCTCGGTTTTTTCATATCCTTCAATGTTCCAGCCTCTATCCTGCATTAAGGCTTCCCCCAAACTGTGGCATTCTCAGTTCAACAATCACTTCCTCAGAAAAGTTCACTCTGCTATCCACCTAGGCCAGGTCAAATATTGTGTGTACCGTTTACTACTCAGCTGTATAATTATCACAGTTTCAATGATTTGTTTATACGTTTATTACCTTGCCTTCCCTGTCTTAGATATCCCTCCCCTCAAATACACAATCATATCATGTCACACCCACTTTGTGAGGGCAGGGCCCATGGTGGTCTTGTTTTCTGCTGGATCTCCATCCCCAAGAACAATCCACACTACGCAATACAAATATCTCTTAAACTCCTGCATACCTCGCCCCTGGGGGGAAGAATGACCCATAGCTTTGGTACTGGGAACAAGAAAGGCTCCAGTGAAGAATAAACCTGGGTAAAGTGCAGCAGGAGTTAAATCATCTTTTTTGAAAGGATCTTGACCTTGCTTACCCTAAACATCTTATTTTGAGCATCAGTAAATCAGAGCCACAAACAGCTGCTGGACAGTGTTCTCAATGTTGTATGTACATTCTAATCCAACAATTTTTATGAAAATACTTTCTGAACTATAAAGAGCCATGCTATTCAAATGTAAGTTATTGCTGGGATATATGTGTGTGTATATGTGTATAAAGATGTTGACTTGAGATGTATTTAGATATAATTATAAATATTTATATTTCCCCAAATGTGCTGTGATTTTCTCAAGGATAGAAATTGTGTCTTATTTTAGTGAAGTAAAAGTTATCTTTGATTTTCAAAGCTGAAACAAGTCGTATCTTCTTTTGTAGGTCTTAACCGGTGAAGAGGCACACCATGGTTGCCTACAAATGGTTCCTAGGTGAGGAGTTCCACGGTCTGTAGTAACCCAGGAACAGAAAGCCATGCATAGTGACAGGCTCCTCGAGGAATCACCTGTAAGCAAGTCACACATAGCTTCTCCCAGGAATGCTTGTGTATCATTCTATACTTTCATCCAACACACTCACAGATTAATGTAGTGGTACTGGATCAGGTATAGAACACTAAGGGTTTATATGAGACTTGATATAACGGGCTTATCTCTGTATTTCCCTCAGATGGAACCAATTAAGTACCAATCTTTTCTTGCTAATCAGGATTACAAGTTACAGATTTAGCAAGCAGAAATATAAATAAATTATCTAGTCACTTATTTCCGAATGAATTCTTAAATTTATTGCTTTTAAAATCCACAATTAAAAAAACAAAGTAATGTTTCTTGCCTACAATAAAAAAATATATAGGTACATTAATATAAGCTCAGGAAAAAAAATGCAACCAGGAAAGAAGACTCTGAACAGTACGAAACACGAATCAAAGAGTATGGTATTGGCAGCATACTAATAGATCAGTGGAACACACTAGAGAAAACAAAAAAAGTCAATAGCAGGAATTTAATATACAGAAAGATGTGATTTCAATCAAGTAAAGAAAGGAGCATTTATTAAAAAATAAATGATAACTATAGCCATCCCTGTGAGAAAAATATAAATTATAAACTGGAATTCCAGTTTGCTTAAAAATTTAAATGTAAACCTAAACCAATAAAAGTATGAGAATAAACTTTAGGACACTGAATTGCCAACCCAGAGATTAAAGAAAAGACATATGTATCTGAATGTGTAAAAATTACAGTCTTTTGTATGACAACTCTATAAACAAAATTCACTGGCAAATAATATACTAAGGAAGACTTTGCAATCCAGATGGCATAAAAATTTTAAAATCTAGAATCCACAAATAGCTTTCCAAATTGATAACAGAAAGATATACCACCCAGGCTGATGCACCTTGAAAACATTATGCTAAGTGAAAGAAGCCAGACACAAAAGGTCCCACGGCGTATGATTCCATTTATATGGAATATCCACAACAGGCAAACCCACAGTGACAGAAAGCAGATCAGTAGTTGCCAGAAGCTCGGGGGAGGGAGACAAGGGGAGTAACTGTTAACAGGTATGGTTTTCTCTTGGGACAATGAAAATATCTTGAAACTAGTAGAGGCGTGGTTGTGCAACACTGAATGTACTGAATGCCAAGGAATTGTTCACTTTAAAATGGCTAGTTTCATGTTATATAAATTTCACCTCAATTAAAAAAAAATACTGTCCAACACATGTAGAAGGCAAGCATTTGAAAAGACATTTCACAAAGAGGAAGTTCTAATGCCCAATAAACTTATAAAAAGATGTTCAACCTTCCTAGTAGCCAGAAAAAATGTAAATTTCATGAGATAGTTTATGTCCATCAGATTGGAAAAATTAAACAAAGAAGTAACATCTACTTTTGGTGAGGGTTTAGGAAAATGGTTACATTTCACACCTGTAACTGCAGAATCAGCTCAAAGTGATCCTATCTTGTTTAACAAGATATTGAGTTGAATTTCAGAAACCAAAACCACAAGTCACGTAGCCAGAACTTGTGCAGAGGAGAGAACTTTGACCTCCAGCTGTATGTACCCAAAACAAAAGTCTCACCCACCTTCCCCAAAGCAAACCAAAGGGCCGGGACATGACCAGGACTTGAACACAGAAACCCTTCAGAAGTGAAGGGTGTGTTGTCCAGGAAGATCCATTGGCCACGCCCCTTACTGTCAGCGACCGAGCTCCAAGACCCTCCAATTAAAACTTGTCCCACCAGCACTTCTTCAGACCTGTTGACCTACACCCTTAAAAACCCACCTGAACCCTGGATGGGGGAGAGAGAGCTTTTGAGACATAGCTTTCCTGTTCTCCTTGCTCACTGCTCTGCAAATAAATGGACTTTGACTCTAATTTCTCCCCTGCAATTCTTGATGTTTAGTGTTTGGCTTTGATAGCACTAGGTTGAGGAATTCTTTCTGCTCGGTAACACAACTAGTTGCTGGAAATGTGAATGTTACAGAACTTTCTGAAAATAATCCAGACACATCTATAAAAATTAAATTGTATATAACCTAGTTCCAGTCATCCTATTCCTGGGAATCAGTCTAAAACATAAAATCATCAGTAACAAGTGGTTTACTGAAAAAAAGAATTAGAAAGAAGGGACATGCCTTCAGTAAGGAAATGGTTGAAGATCAGCTGAATTAGAGGAATTTTTTCCCAATGTCAAGTGACAACTTGAGAAATCTATACCATGTGATCTTCTTTTTATAATGTAAAGGACATATGCAAGTTCATATATGATTATATGAACACAGAGAAAGGCATGGTGCATACACACAGGTTACTACTACTAGTGACATACTAGGGGAGGGTGACGCAGATGGTCTGAGGACAAAAAAGGGGAGAATGAAACAGAGCAAAAGAAAAAAAACTGTTGTATTATTTACAGCCCCACTTTAAGCAGGTACAAAATAAAACCTACACATTCAATAATAGAGGCCCTGAAGCAAGGAGACAAGTCCAGTCTGAGACAGCTGGAAAGACTCCTTCAGTCTGTCAAAAGCCCTCTGTTGGCGGCAGTGATGAAGGATTTGGGATTTTAACTTATTTTAGGAGGAAGACTGAGGTTGGTATTAGATGTTATATCTAGTATGCTTAAATAAGGGCTCCTCCTCTTATTAGCAGAACTTCGGGCAAGGTTTTTAAATTATTTAACCCAAAGCTTTTTCTTTTATACATCTATACAGTTGGAATACTGTAATAGTACCCACTCAATAAGGCTGTTGTAAGAATTAAGTGAGACAATACATATAAAAGCCTTATCACAATGGCTGGCACTTAGTGAGCTTTTGGTGAATGGGAGTGTGTAGAGGCAGAGAGCAAGATCCCAACGCTATGTACAGTTCCAAATCCACCATCTTCCCACCACCTGTGCCAGTCCCCACTGCCGGGATTTGAATAAACTTTGCAGATTACAAACCCACCAAATAAAAGGAGTCACTCTTTCTGCGATACATGAACAAGTATTAAAATACCCCTGCCTGGGAAAATACAATAGGATCGCATGATCAATGATTCCAGTATGAGTGTTTTTCAAGTTGTTTTTATTATTTATTTATTCTGTAGTTCTAGTACCCCAATAAGTGGCACACTGTAGGCACTTTATAAATATCTGTTTCCTGAGTGGGAAGCATTGCTTAAAATTTTTGAGATAATATTACATACTTACACATTTACATGTAATATATACATATAATGTTATTAATAACTAAAGTAAAATGTGAAGATTAACATGACAGCTTTAAAAGGTAGATATTTTAGTCCTGGCTGGTGTAGCTCAGTGGACTGAGCGCGGGCCTTCAAACCACACGATTGCAGTTCGATTCCCAGTCAGGGCACATGCCTGGGTTGCAGGCCAGCTCCCAGCAGGGGGCTCATGAGAGGCAACCATACATTGATATTTCTCTCCTTCTCTCCTTCCCTTCCCCTCTAAAGATAAATAAATAAAATCTTTTAAAAAAATAAAAGGTAGATATTTTAAACAATTTTATTGAATTAAAAACAAGCTCCTCTTTTTAGACTTTAAGTAAACATATCAAAGATTTTAAATTTCTGGTTTCCATAAGATTAACGAGTCATCCAAGAGAGTTGAAAGTAATTTTCATATTATTTAGGTCTCACAACAGGGCATTATATTTGTAAGATATAGGTGTTTATGGGATTTTTCTTTAAGAAATAGCATCCGATCCAAGAGAAGAGGCCCTTAATAATATAAGGCAATCGCTAAGTAAATAATGCAGATGAAACAAGATACGAGCAAAAGATGTCCTCTTACTCTTAAACTTCAGAGTCTATACAATAGAAATACTATGGAGCATAACTAGTGTTGCCCCAGACCTACCACAGTGCCCTCTGGGTCACGGCCATAGGAGAGGTGGCTTGTCTCAGAGAGATTCACTGATGGCATTGCCACACTGGAAGAAGACAGGAGTCGATTCCCAGGGAGACCCAAAATCTTGACTGCAGAGAAAACATAGTCATGAAAAGAGGAAGGAGAGCATACTGCTAGGAATTCGTATTTCCATAGGTGTGAGGCGAGGTATTTTCATCACCGTCAGATGTAAAAAAAAAATGACACCTTAGGAGTAGATTTTTAAAAACGACACCCTGTCATTATCACAGGAAACGTGAATTGAAATATGTTGTTGCTTGTCAGTCCAATCGATTGATTAATTTTTAACTGTTTACCCAGCAGCCACCTGGTGGCCCCGCCCTTCACTGAGCACTGGGAAGGATACAAAAGAATCTTCTGACAGGATCCTTTCAAGAGGATTGCAATCTCTTCAGCTGGGAAGGTAAAACTAGTATCCAGGAGCTAAATTGGGAACCACTAAGCTTTGCCAGGACGATAACAGGACAGCCGATGTTGTCTTCTCCACAGAGAAGGTGTAATCTGAAATGAGCCTGAAAAAGGTGGGAGGGGCAGGAGGGGGGAAGGGCTGGGGGAGCCACAAAGAAGGTGGCCTGGGAGGAGGCATTGAGTTTAGCACATGTGAGGGTCTTAGCAGAACAAGGGGGTGAAACAAAACCGTGCAGGACCTACACATCCAGACAGAGGAATGTGGATTATATGCCGACCGAAAGGAGAAACACTAAGGTTGGAATTTGATCTTTTGACTTCCTGTTCCACCGACACTTTCTTATAAGATACAGATCTTGGTTTCTCTAGTTTGAGATGAGAGCTATTTGGCTTTTCCAAATCCTCTGAAAATGGCCCAGACACACCATTTTGTTCAGACTATTACTACAACCAAAACTGGGGTCTTCAAAACTCAATGAATTTCACTGTTTCTATTTGTGCACATTGTAAAGCATTTCTCCTTTCTCTTAGTTGCTGCCCATTTCACCTCGCACAACAGTAACAAAAATCTTCAGTGATGACTGGCCTGCAAACTTTGAGCCAATCCTGACTCAGACACTATTGAGGGCCTAACTGGGGCCTAAATCCCTCCCAGAGATTAGGATCCTTGGGTGTTCCCACTGATTCAGGGCCTACTCCCCAAAATCTGTGATCTTTGTCCAGGCCATATGACTATCCTTCTGCCTCAGTTCCCAGAAGGAATTTTAACTCCTCGGTCCCTTTTTTTACTTCTGGGGCTAGAGAGCCTTGTCCCGAGCTTTGGTTTAGCTGCCTGAGGCCTGGACCTGGTTCTCTGACCAATATTCTGCTCCTGGTACCTGGGCTCTCCTATACTTACAGTCCCTCTTTCAGTACAGCTACATCTTTCTGGAATCATGACGATCATATATATTGCTTTTAATATGACTTACACCCCAGATCTTGGTGCCATGGCCTTCCAGCCAACAGACAGCACTCTGTGGGTATCTGCCAGCCTGGACATTTGGACTCCAGTTGAACAGATGACCTTACCTATGTGGTAAATACTGTGATATGCCATCCATACCCCCCTTCAATAAAGGACAGGTTGTTGGCCCAGTTGCTGGGTATGCGGTCAGCACACTCTTCAATGAGCTCTTCCAGGGATCACCCCACTTCCAAAGAGTGGCCTTACTCAAGTTCGCTCCTTTATTTGGAGCAGTCCACATCCAATGACCCTCTGAGAACTACAAATATCCAGCCACCCTGGTCCAACTCTGAGAGGCCATCCTACCCCTAGAACTCTCTTTTAGGTCATCCTAAGTGGATATCAGGCCTGTGTCACAGCTTGACCTCCCCTTTCTCTCTGTCCTGACTGCACAGGAGTCTGTCTCCTGGGCGTTCTCTTACCAACACCCCCCACACGTAGCACTGTCTCAGAGTCTGTGGCCTAAGTAATCCAGCTTATCCCACACCGTGGGGGGGATTCTGTCCCCAGCACAAGCCTTATGCTGTACATTTTTTTCTTAGTGTCCTTTTCACTTCATTTCACACTTAGGGAATAATTTTGGTTGGGCTTATGAAAATTTCTTAGCTAAATTTGGGGGGATATTTTTAGTACAATTCCCCCCCCCAAAAAAAATATTCCTTCTCTCAAGAATTGCGTATCTAGAAATGGTCACATGCTCATCATCAGAAGATCTGTTACAATTTCAAGTACCTTCAAGTCCAAAATAAAGCTTTTGATAAAGATCATATTTTATATTCACACGATTTTAACCTATTTACTGCAATTGAGCCCAAATAGGAAAGACTCAATGACACTTAGCTTGGAGTAGGGTCCACTTATCTCCCTTCTTCCATAGAACAGAGCAGCACTCACCTCTCATCATGTGGTTCTCAATGGAAAGTCCTAGTTGTCATTTGGGAAAACGCAGGGACATTTTTGGCAGTTGTAATGATGAAGAGGGTCCTTTCGGCACTTAGTGGGTAGAGACCAGGGAGGCTAAATATGCTGCAATAAGTGAGTCAGTCCAATATCTAACAAAATACTAACCTTCATGCTGAATAATTTTCTATTGTCTTGTAATACATTCACATAGTTGAAAAACCCACTTATAATTTTGAGCTAAGGGGATAACCCCACTTTATACATAAACACAAAGAATTTCTACCACAAATTTAACATACATTACATTTTCTGGGAATGCAACCACTATGTGATCAAACAAGATTTTACGCTGCTTTGTTCATAACCTTACCAAGAATGATTCATTGTTTAGCAATGCACTTCATAGATGACAAAGCCACTCCTGGGTCTGAATAGCCTGTCAGCAACAGTCAGTCGTGACAATCACACAAGTGTGTGATCCATCAGACACACCTCAGCCAACTTTGCTCCATCTTATCTACTTCTGCCAAATCTTCACATCCTAAGGTACGTATTGTGTTATGGAAATCATGCTCCTTTTCCCTCCCCTTGACATTACCGTTAGGGAATTATGTTGATTATTTTAAAATGCATGTGTGTATTAAGTTATATTAAATATAAATTTTATCCCAGGATAAGAGGAGTTATAAAATATTTATATTAAACAAGATTACGGGTTACCCTGGAAAGACTCCCTCTGTAGCATAAGCAAGTATGCTTTGCCCACCCCCGTAAAAAAAACTCTAATAAGCTTGAGAAATACCCATGCACCATGTAGAATATTTTGCCGATTGTTAAAGTCAGTTTATATCTTTTTTTATATACAAAAAGCTGTGTATATTTAATGTGTACAACTTGATGCGTTTCAAGTTTTTACCCATGAAACCATCAACATACTCTATGCCATAAACATATCTATGACCTCAAAAAGTTTCCTCCCACTCTCTTTAGTTTTTTTATTTGTATGTATGTATATGGGGGGGGCGGTGATGGAGATAAGAACATTAAACAAAGATCCACCCTTTTACTAGCATTTTAATAAAGCTTTTTAAGCAGAGAAAATATCAGCCTATAATCACAAAATATCAGCTTTTAACTATTAAACCCATGATCACTGTTCATATTTTAATTCACAGTGATTAAACATGATGATACAATGATCAAATAGAACTGAAATAAAGGCATCAAAATTAAAAAATAGGTTTCTTGGTCATCTTTCTCTTCTGGTCATATATTCTAACAGAGAAGACAAAGTTATCGTACACTTACAAGCTAATATCCACTCCACACAAAAGAACAGACAGCAGATTTGAAATCTCAAGGTGTAAATCCATGAAATTTCTTTAAGTTAACATTAAGTTCAATGTTACCTCTTTTACCTTTATCTAGACCAGAATCGTTTATAGACGCAGAAAGAAACAGACTTATTTGTTAGATGAATTAATGAAGTTTCTCAAATGTTGAATATAAAATAAAGCAATCTAGGCAACTTAAAAATATTGTGCGTGTTCATAATAGCTGCCATGCATAAGTTCAAGTAGAAAAACAATGTACAAATGTTTGCCTTTTCTTTGCCTCTAAGCATATTGGGAATCCGCACTTAAGAAAGGAAAGAGGGAAGCACAGTTTCATTCTACTATTGATCTATCAGACAAGAACTTAATCAATCTTCTTTATAAGCTATTAAAGCTGAGCTCGAGAAATGAACTCACCTGACGCATTCAACATTGATCGCCTCTTTCTAAGAACTGAATACGTCAGTCTTGTCTGCTACTACAGCTGTGATTCAGTTTTTAAGGGACACAATTTTTCCTTCATTAGTTTTCCCAAAATGCTCCAATTAAGAGAAAGCATTTTTGATAGTGGTCCACCATTAAATGACTAAAACAAAATGAGGACCATAACCCTCTATTTCAGCCACAGCCTCCAGAGAAAATGGGAGACCAAAAGCACATGTTCATCAAAGGAAATTCAGCACTAGCCCCAAGATCCTGCTGTAGCATGAATTCTGAGGAATGCACTGCAGCATAAACTAAGATTGAGACCTTAAGCTCAGATAAATCTTGGAAATTCACAGGGAAACTCAAGGCAGCTGTAAATCTGTCTCTACTGCATATACATTTCAGCCAGGGGCTCCTATATGTAGTATTAGGTTATGTGACAACCCATTCAGCATCTAACTGCCTCATAAATATAGGCAGAGAGGTCGTTTTATATTTACAGGGCACTCCCCAAGTGCTAGATGCTATACGCTGGGGAAGGGAGGAGGGGGAAGGCCCTATTTTCTCTGTTTATTAGGAAAGGTTAATAGCACAAATCCTCAATGACCAGAGAGAGTTCCTTTTGGCTCAGCTTTCTGGTTTCCATTTCCTCTTTCTCGGTCCCTTAACAGTCAAAAATTAAATACTGGGAGAAGCAGCAATAAAGATTTGTCTCTACAGTGTTCCAAGGCTCTTGAGTGTGTTTGCCCGTTTCAGCACAGAAACATCGCTAACTCCCTCATCTAATATGAAGACTGTTTTCTCTGGATGTGTTGTTAGTTTTCCTGTGGTAGATAAGAGGGGAGAAAATATCTTGTCCCACTACCCAACCCCTCCACTCCCGGCATCTCCTTTATTTCTCTGTAGTCCCTGCAAATATAATCCAGCCCTGTCAGAGTCTGTCTGTTGGGTTTCTTTGACCAGGGCTGGTTTTTCACGTGCCCCCCAACCATACCTGCATCCCTTCTCAGCATTCCTAATGAATTCACCCACCGGCAGAGATTGTGACAAAGTACAGGAAAAGCAAAGGCCCAGGGCAATATTCCCTATCAGAACTGGTCTCCTTCCACCTGAAGCTCAACTGTCTTCTGGAAGCTTCTCTAGAGCCTCTTACCCTAACAAAACAATCAACCTTTGTGCTATTAAAGGTGCTATTATATGTACAAATTTCCTTAGAAATCTAAGGAGTTAATGGCCTCAATATTTCAGAATACCTAATATGTTCAGGAAGATGGGATGCAGTATGGGGTCTAATGTTTATTTATTGCAAAAGTCAAGAATAGCTGGAAGTCCATTAAGAGGATGTTCAGCAGATTATATTAATTTGTAATTAATTTTCAGTGATATTTATGAGAGAACCCTTTAATCAGCATAATTCAGACTTTGAAAATTACAATATTAACTAATATTAATTAAATAATAATTTATACATTTCAATAGTTTTAATTATCTTTTGATTAAATTACCTGTTAGTCAATTCCACACTGCTTTTGATATTAATTAGCTAACTTAAGCATGATCTACTGAAACTAGTCCCCTGTGGATAAAGGCACATTGTCTAAACAGGTCAACACTGAGATACTTAAGTGTGACAATTTAGATTGCATGATTAGCAAAATTAATTGTTTAAGACACTTGCTTTTTCATTCTCAATTTGCCAGCGGGTAAGGTCTTTAAAATATGCCCTGGGTTTCCCTAGGCCCAGATTCTGAGACATCTCACATTCTGTTATTTCCCCTCTTCCCTCCTACATCTCCCATCTCCTTCACTATCCCGTTACAGAACAATCTAGTCTTCTGAGACCTAAATTAGTGTCAGCCTATTAATCAGCCAACAAAATATGTCAGAGGAAAATGAAGTTGCAACCCCGCCTCCCTCTACAGACGAATCCTTCGCCCCTCTCTCAGTGCGCTGTCTTTGCCGGGGAGCTGGGACCTCAGGGCCACAGCCCAATTTAGGTCTCCTCTGTGCAGTGACAATCAGCCCAGACCTCATTTTTTAAAAATGTTAATATTTAATTTAAAGCCATCTACCCTAAAGTTCTCAAAGAAAAATGTACCAATGACTCCCGATGCCACCCTGTCTCATTGGCTGGTTCTGCAGGGCTCCCTGCCCCCTGCCCTCAGCTCCCGTCCCAGCCTCCCACTTCAGGAGTTAAGATCTTTTTACAGGGGTCTCTTGAAGCCGGTAATCAAAGTGACAGTTGGTATCAATTATGAACATCTTCCAGAAAGGCAGAAGGATATATGCTAAACTAAGTAAGAGAGGTGTTTTATTTTTGCCATGCGAAATACTTTCTTTTTGAAGTATGCCTGTTTCCAGAAGCCCCAGCTGACCTTCTTCTCTTAGGAAAGACCACAGGGTTATTAAAGCTCCGTGCCCCCAAAGGGGACATAACTTTGTTCACGGATCACGCTATTTGGGGGGATGAAACCTTCCCCAGGAATGCGCTACAGACAGTTTTTATCAAAGAAGGTGCGATGTTTAGATTATTCACATAATAATATATATTATACTCTAAAAAATTCCATCACAGAACTCCGTATTTACAGTGACTCATGAGGGTCTATTGCATTTCAGAGCCCTTCGCCTTCTCCAGGACAGGATCTGATATGTCTTGCCCTGGAGTTGAAAATAGTGTATCACAGAGACATGAAAAGCAACAGTGTACAGGAAATAAAAGAAATACTGTATGTCCTTAAATATCACCAGAAAAGTGTAATGTCCAAGGAAGAAAGAAGTCCTAGACTTATATGACTTCATATTCTGAGACAGTCAGACATTTTGGGGCAACCAGAGAGTTAAGCAATCAACCAATTAATCAATAACATTATTTTAGATAGCAATAGGTGATTGAAAACTAATGTAGAGTCAGAGTACAGAGTAACAGGTAGGGTTAGACCTGCTTGAGATAGGTGGTCAGGGAGGGCTTTTCTGAGGAGCTGATATTTGAGAGGCAACCTAGATAAGGTGAAGGCACAAACCACGTGTATTTGGGGGCAGGGCCTAGCTGGTAGAGGTGACTGCAAGAGGAAAGGTGCTGAGAAGACAGCTTGCTTGTCTGTCCAGCTGCAGTGGGGCCCATGTGGCTGGGACACAGAAAATGGCTGGGAACCGGGGAAGCCTAGGACCAAATAATGCAGGGCCTCATAGGTCACAGTGAGGGCTTACTTAGCATTTTGTTCTAAGTGTGATAGAGCAGAAGAGTGACGTGATCTGATTTAAATTTTGAGAGAATTACTGTTTTGTGAAAAGTAGACCATCAGGGGCCAGAGTGAGAGCAAGGGGTCCTGTCAGGATCTCCTGCCGTGTGTCTCAGGGGAGAGGTGATGACTTGGCGAGAAAGTGATAATCAATGTTTGGATTCAGGACACACTTTGAAAATAAAGCAAACAGGATTTGCTTACTTATTGGATGTGGGATATAAAATAAATGACCTGAAAGATGCAAGAAAAAAATACCAAAACAATATCATTGTGTTGATAATATCAATATTTAAATCAAAATGGAAATCTTGCATAGAGACAGAAAGGCTTTCTGATAACTAGAAAATATAGTTCTTTCACTGGGGAAAGAATAGTGGATGGCCCTAAAAATCATGTGTTCAGAATCTGAGAGCTACACAGACCATATCTTTGCAGTTCTGAGGGATATACCATTATTTATTTACCTTCAGTTTCCTCTTCTCATCTCTGTCCCCAACCATAGATGCTACTTGATGCGTTGCGATGGAGTTCATAACAAGAAGAGAAATTAAAACGATAGTCCCCAAATCTCATTTCAATAATTCTCTCCGACTTCAGCAACCATCAGCTGCCTCGCCAGGGTTGCTGACAAGGTGACAAAATTGATGCTTTACATTTCTAATCCTCTTATTTTCTCTGCTCATGTTCTAGGGAAGGGACTGGACGTGGTAAACTGGCCCCAAATAAAAAAAAATAAAGATTAGATGCTCGCACATATTCATGTAATGAAATAATTGTTATTCTTAGAATGATCTAAAGTCAAACTTTTAGCTATAATACTACCATTTTGCCACATGATTTTTTTTAGAAATTTTAAAATAAATTGTAATATAGAACTAATGGCAGTATGTAAATTTGGCCCTTTAAGTTTACTGACATTATTTTCATTCGAGTAAGGTAAAGATGACATGTAATATTATTACACCAAGTCTGACTTACCAAATGTTATCAGAGAGATAAGAAAAAAATTGATCTTAAAAACTCAGCTGAAAATATTGAATTTGAAAGTGTCCTTTCTTTTCACATATATGCCTATATCCATATTCTTACATATTTCAAATTTTCCCACACTATCTAATTATTAGATGTGAGATATACAGATTTATCTCCTTTCTGGCTTTTATCTAAGGTTTTACATAGCTGGTAATAATCTGTCAACAAAACTGGTGATTGTACCTTGACTTGTAAAATAAAACTCATTTTAAGAGTATCATAAATCTAACAGAGCATATCGTGTGTTCTGATTGGTAGAAAATTGGATATTAAACACCAGGGACAAGCTGATCTTCTAATCTAGCACTTGAATACATACAAAAAGAAAAAAAACGAAAAGCAGAGAGAAGAAATCATTCCCTGGAATAGATAGTTTAACTGATCATGATCAATTTAGAGTGCTTATTGCTTAAGTAAATGACCTCTGGGGTGATTTCATTAGCTCCACATACTGCAAACGGTTATATCTGAATTCAATTTTATGATAGAGTCTAGGCATATAAAATCTCAAAATAGGTTGAATGGGTGTTAAAAAAAACACAGATTCTGACACAAAGAGTGGACTATAAAAACCCACTCGGCACAGTTGCTGTAATTGCTGGCTTTGTGTGTGAGTCAACATTGAAGAGAGGCATGGCAACGTGCTCATACCCCATCACCTGGTGCTTGTGGTTAGGAAATGACTTTAAAATTAGCTACCAGTCCCACTTTTTAGTTGTAAATAACTTCTTGCTGTAAATGACTGTAAATAATATTTGGTCCCCATGGATCTATTTTACTTGTTTGATAAAATCTCTTTACCTTTACAGAGTTGCAATACCTTGTAATTATTTGGTTTGGGTTCTACCTTCCTTTTCCTCTTAAAAGTGCTAGAAGTCACCTGCTCATTGTTTTATTAAATTGAGATATGTCTTAAATGCTTGCGGAAAGAATTTGACATGCTTCTTTGAGACACTAGGTAGGAGAACTAAGGATGGGTGTTTGAAAACAAAATTTGACATAGATGCTTCTAGTCTTCACATGTCATTGGTAGATGAAAGAAAACCGAAAGTCATCTCTAAAAATGCCCAACTTGAAATCAATATAATTAATTTTCTTGCAGTTTCATTCTCTTCAGTCATTGCCTGTCTTCTAAGTCTCTTAGAAGTTCAGAGTCACTTTTGTATTCCTTTCCATTCTTGTCATTTCTCCTCCATTTTCTTATTTCACCCTACTGCTCATCATTTCACAGTGGGGGGCCACCTCCTAGAAACCGGTCTCAATCTCTTCCTGAGTCTCATTAGCAGCCAAGGGCAGGATCAGTGGTCAACCGAGAAGAAGGGGACAATGATGTGACCCTTTGGTGGTCCCTCTTTCCTCTCTTCCTGCCCCTCATTCACAATCCACATAAAGGACTTCAAACCAGACTTCACCATCTCCTGGACCTGTGACTTCATATGTCACTTCGCATCTTTAAACCTCTTTGTTTTTAATTAAATGAGACTCAAAACTCTTCCTCTACCTACCTTACTGGGCTGCTGAGAAGTCGGCTGAATTAAAAGTACCTAGTGAACTATTTGGTACTTTGCAAAGTGAAAAGGTGGCTATTAAACATTTTATTTTTTAAAAAAAGCAGAGGATCAAGTGGACAGGGCAGAAAGCAGTGGTCCGGCTGTGAGTCACAGTGCTGCTTCCTGGTGGTATGCTTCTGACCATGTCACCCACCCTCTTTGCTCCCCAATTTCCTCATCTGTAAAAGGAATAATATTAATATTAGGTCATCCATCACCTCTGCGAGCTGGTAATAACATTTACCTCACTTTCATTACAAGGATTGGGAAAATGATTTCCAAAGTTCTTTGTGCAATACAAGTAGAATGGTTGTCAAACTGACCCTATGGAAACCGTGTCTAATCCGTACAGTCCTGACTGTTGTGACGTATAGGCCACGCTTCCTTCAGAAGAGCAATGATTCCGAGGAACACGCAGTATAACCTCTGAATCTCTGAAACACTGGTAATTTTTTACGAACTTAGCATTGCACAGTATGATTTTATGATTACAAAATTAGCGAGTTGATGGGTTGATGGTATACAATTGTAAGACAATTTTTAGGCTTCTGTGGTTTGATGGCTATTTGAGGATTTTAAAAGAGATTAAAAAATAGAGCTGACATTAGGACAGTGGCCTCCTTTATAGGAGCAAGATGGGGGTAGTAGTTGGAGTGCCAGGCGGGAGGAAGTGAGTTTCTAGGTTGTGGGGGAGTTCTTTTCTTGACCAGAATGAGAGCTGCAGTAATGTTCACTTGTAAAGGTTCATTAAAGCGGCACTTTATTTTGTTTTATATGCTTGTACTAATTGTATGATATAATTTGAAATTTTAAGGTTTTAAAAATTGAAAAAGAAAAATGTAACTAACAATTCTGACCACTTTCCATATTTATAGTGCTCCATGAAAAATAGGGGTTCAACATTCTTTTATACTTTTTTATTCATTTTAATGGCAAAAACATCATTTGTATGGAATTATCCCATATATTAAAGGATTGAGAGAGAAGAAATGTGGGCCCTGTATATCAGTAATATCATGATGTACAAGTGGTTATTTATTTTGCACATAATATCTTGCACAAACCCCCTCCTCAGAGCTGATATTTTACATGACTTATCCTATAGGATATGGGATAATTCAGTCCCATACACTTTGAAGATTTTTTAAAATAAATAACTGTTTTGGCCATGTCCTAGAAATTTGGAAATTCTACTTTCCCCTTTTTTCTTTTAAAACATGTTATCCTCTTCCTGCTTCCAATCCTTCCCCAGGAAAGCCTCGAAACTCCATTTTTAAATTATAATAAGTTAATGCTTCATAGTATGGTAGATAAGATTCAGATTCTGGACCTAGACTGGCTGAATTCAAATCTCACGTGCCCTTTTTATTAGCTACGTGACATTGTGCCACTGTGCCTCAGTTTCCCCGTCTGGTAAATGGGTACTACCAGTAGCACCTATGGTGCAGGGTTGTTGTGGTTTAATACAGGCAAAGTACCTGTGAGGGTGCCTCAGGTGCACACAGTAAAGGTTTAGTCAGCACTCTCAAAACCAGACTGTCTTTTCAGGGCTAGCTTTCCTCTTCTGAAGCCTAGAACTCCTTTAATCAAGTTTCTCATATGCTTCTTTGGGCCTGCTTAGGAATAGACACCGCTTACCCTTGGTTATTTTGTTGCATGTTCTCTGGCCACCGGCTGTATCTACAGCAGATCTTACAATGTGCTTTCCTTTCATGGTATAAAACCTAAAAAAAATTGGGTGGCTGGCTTATTCAAATATCTCCATTTTCTGTCTTTGAAAGAACAGAGGCTGCTCATCCATTGTCACCCCAACTCCCTTCTCTGGAGGCATAATTGAGCATTACTTTCTAAAAGTTCTCTTTCACCAGGCAGCCCCACGCCACACAAATAAGTGCTTTTGAACTATCTAAAACATTTCAAAATATTTGGAATAAACCACTTTGTAGCTAGGTTGATGTGTTTGTTTCCTGGTAGGAAAGGAGGGAAGAGGAGAATTTAAGAATTTTATCATTATGAGCGGAATCGTCACTACAGAATTCATTCAGATAATGCAAATCTTAGACTATAATTGCTAGGAGGAACCTAAGAAATTGTACTAGTCCTCTGTTACAGACAAGGACACTGGGCTTCAGACACACCACCTTCTTACCCAAAGCCATCAGGAGCTAACAGAGAGTAGAAGTAGGTTTCCCGCCCTGGCCAGCATTCTTTCTTTCCTCTGTTCCGTGGTGTCTCTCAGCCAACGTGGCTGTGCTGTGATATCTCACAGGAAATGTAATCAAGGATAACTGTCCACCCAGATGAACAACAAAGGCAAATGGCCTTTACACATCAAGGTAAAATCTGGTGGAAATGCCACTTCTATCTTCAGCTGTTCAGATAATTAATATTTTCAGAGTGCTTAAAGCATAATCACATACATTTAATAATTCCAACAACCCTGTGAGAAAACTCACTTTCTCCTGCCCAAAGTCACAGAGCGAGTAAGTAGTTAACACCTAGGCTCAAGCTCAAGTCTTCTTTAAACACTGACTCACATTCTTAAACACTCAGCAATTAACTGTAGACAGTACTTAGTACTCGGCACAGAAGAAGACAGACATAAAAAGAGCTCAAACCAGGTAGACACCTACAGGAAACTAAGGTAGTAAGCACAGCGATAGGGATATTCATAGGGTGCAGTGGAAGCCCAGAGGAGAGGGTCAGAGAACTTTTGGGGATATGCAAGACAAAGCTTTAAAGACAAAGAAGACATTAACTACATCGGCAGTAGGAGAATGGCAGTGCAAGCACTAAAGAATGTGCAAGAACAATAAAAACAGCCACTTTATATTGAGCACTTGCTATCCTCTGTGCTTCACCCATTTTTAACTAGCCCATATAGTAGATACTATAATATTTCCCTTTATAGTTGGGAAAAGCAAGAACCAGAGAGGAGAGGTAATTTGTCTAAGGTCACACAGAGCCTGGATTTCAACTTTGTCAGGCTTCAGGAGTCCACATGCTTAATAACTGCCCTACATTTCACCAGTCACACCATGTGAGAGGAAAAGAACGGTGCTTGATCAAGGTCAGGCCAGTTGTCTGAATTGCAGAAAGAGAAAATGTGTGAAGTGCAGTACATAAAGGCTGGCAGAACGGGCAGGCGCCAGACCTTGATCTGTGTGCATTCCCTGTGAGCATGCTACCGCGCTCGGGGCTTGCTGGCTGCCTCTGCCCTGATGATGAGGGGATGCTTGCCACTGGAGAATAATCGTTTTGCCATGGAAGAGGCATAACTGGATTTATGTTGTGTGGATACTCGTTCAGCTTTGCTTGGACATGACGGTTCTGTGGTATGGTGAGAGATGGGAGAACTACCTGGCAGTCAGTTGGGTACAGAGGTTTGGTGCTCAAAAGACACACAGGGTTACAGTTTGGGGAGAGAGTCACGGACGGTAATGAGAGTGGCAGCAGTGTTAGAGGCAGAGGAGCAGCAGACCAAAGAGGGAGCCCGGAGAAATGGCTCCCTCTGGTAGAAGGAGTGAACCCAAGAGTATTTTTACAGGCAGGAGAAACCCATACAATCTGGTGTCACTGAAGTTCAAGGGAAAAGGAGCTTCGAGGAGAGAGAATTGCTCCATAGTATCAATTGCAGCAATAAGTACCAATAAGACAAAAGCAACCTGGAAGTAATTGTTGACTTTACACACTTTACTCATCATCACATTTCTTCAAACCATTTGAGAGCCAAACACCATCCAGTAAAAATGCAAGTGGTTTCTTTGATTATGCAGTTTGTTTACATGTGGAATTTCTGTCACATACATAATTATTTACCATTCCTTGAAGTGCAAGAGAAATTCAAGAGGAATATGAAAAAATGAAACTTACAGCTTACTTGGCCATGCCATAAGCAATTAGAAAGCAGTTTCGACAAGTTGAATATAATAGAGCTATGCAAAATGGAGAAAAAGGTCGTTAAGAAAAAGGTAGTTAAAATTTGAGTTAAGATGGCTTCTGAAAGAGAAACATTTTATAACAGGTATTAAGTGCATTTACAGGTAGAAGTTTAAGAAGTGGTCAGCGGCATTGTAGGCAGGGGCACACTAAGACAAAGAAATCTACCAATGCATCTTTATGATGGATCCTCTAGGCTCCATACTGGAACCTCAAAGCATGAGGTAGGGTCTGGGCTAAGAAGACAGGCATTACTAATGCACAGGCAAAAGCAGTGGCCAGCAAGCAGGTGGGTGAGAATGAAAGGATTGTGTCAGACAGACTGGGGGTGTGGTTCCCTGTTCCACCCTTACTGGCCTTTAGGCAAGTTAGGGAACTAGACTAAGCTTCAGTTTTGTAATTAATTATATGAAATGTTCTATTGCTTCCTGATAATATCATAAGAAAGTAATAGCTAACATTTATTGGGTATTTGTTACATGCAGTGTAACTATGCACTGTTCTATCTCATTTAATCATCACAAATCTCCTAATCATGCGTTATTATCACCACCTCCTTTTACCAGACGAAGAAAGAGGGGCACAGAAGCGCTCAGAAATTTGTCGAGGAACACACAGATACTAAGGGGCAGAGTTAGGATTTTAACCCAGGTGGTTTTAGCCTGGAGGACTACACTCTCTACAGACTATACTCTCCTGCTTTTTAATAAGCATCATAGTGGTTCCAATAAACACAAATGTCTGTTTCATGGAGGAAGACATATGGGATTGTGGGACAATATGATTGGGATAGGCAGCAGGTATCCCTAACAAATCTGCTGTCCACCAAGCCCCTCCCAAACCCAGGCACCCAAGCATATTAAAATTCCTATGGAGACACACACACACACACATACCCATCTATACACATGCACATATAAGTGATTCTAATTTGGTGTGTGTGTAAAATACAGCAGCATTAGAGAAAATACACTTGAGCAACTACACTTGAGCAAGCAAGGACATGCTTGTCCTTGCTCAAGTGAAAGGCATATTGGTGGGAGCGAAGTTTAAATTCAGCTTTTTCCTTTGCTCAAACTCGGACAAGCTGTCAGTCAGCAGGGAGGCACCTTACCCAGGAGAGCCAAGGCAGTCACCTGACTGCTCCCTACCAATTTAGTGAGGGATTCATTCTAACTCTTATTTGAAGTGCCTAGAAATTAATGTAATATTTCCTGTATTCATTTGCATTGCCTGCGGGCTGGAAGCGCCCCCTTGTGAGGGCCACCGAGTTAGGCAGGGAGCTGTATCCAGGGCAACTCAATACCAAGTTAAAGCGGGAGGAGCCCTTGTAGACTGATGCTGACACTGGGATTAGTATCTGTTCTGTGAGACCGTGCCTGGCTGATAAATTGAAGTGGTAATTTGGGATTTAAGTAGATAGAGAAGTAAAGGTATTGAAAGGAGGGAAATTCAAGGGGAGTAAAGACTAGGGGAACCATCCACATTGGTGAGTGAGGGTTTGTTTTGTTTTGATTTTTAAATTCCAGTCTCTCCTTTGGCTTTGCATTTGAGTCCTGAATTTGAGCATCTCTTCTCCTACCGCAAATATGTTAGTAAAGTGGATTGCCTTTGTTAGTCTAAATTGTTGTGTGTTTGCAAATACATTTCAAGAGAATGCCACTCGAGAGAAAGCTTCTCTTGGACCCAAATCACAGTGTCTATAAGTAACTCTTGACCCTGATGCATCCGTGCCCTGTGCGTAACGAAAGTAGGTGCAGAAGCAGTTGAAATCTTCCCAAACTATTCATCTCTTATTGATTCACTTGTTCTATTGTGAGCAGAGAGACACCTACACACTAGTTTAAAATTAGGAGCTCCCGAGACTGTGAAGAATAAAAGAGACATGATTTGCCCTCTGGGATTTAGAAGTAGTGAATTTTCTCAGCCAGTAGTTTTTAGAACCTTATTATTCTGGCACATCCTAAACACATTCATTAATTTATCTCTTTAGTCTACAGATCCCCAAACATTTCTAGGATCACTATTTTTTAAACCCAATCATCTGGCAATTCTTCAAAGTGTTGTCTAATTTTTAAATAAATAAAAAAAATTTTGAGAATTCAAATGAATTGAGGGAAATATTATGAAGTATTGGATGGAGCAAAGGTCTGAAATTCCTTTCAGTCAGTCAGAATCTAGGAACCCACACACGATGTTGCTGCCTATATACAGGGAAAAAAAGAACCCATTTACACAAATAGTAATGAAAGAAGCACAGGCTACTTTAAATGCATATGTAGTCCTCTATTTCCACTAAAAATATTTCTCTCCCTTCTCATACTTTTATTTTAAAACTGGGGTAAAACAGTTACCCCATGCTCACGGGAAATCTGTCACCTCATATCAGAGCCAGGGTTGATTTCTGAGCTGCTTCTCCAACCTGGAGCTTAGTAACATTTGAAAAAAGCCAGACAACTCAACAGTTCCCAGCCCTGAGAAGGACCCGTCAGCAGGGGAAGGGCTGCGGGTGCAGGTAAAGCAGAAGGGACGGGTGCTGATCATTGTAGCGATGGTGAGGAGAATGACTCTCTATGTTTTATACTTTCTCACCTCCAGAAAATTTCTCTTCCTGGAACAGTGACAGTGGATTGGACACATTCCTCTTCGGTCTTCTGTATGGATAGTGTTATATCCACTGATGGGTTTTGACCCCTGCTTCTTTGTTCATAGTTTTCCATCCATTCAGAATGCCTTAGCTCAGGCAGATCCACCTGGGAATATTTTCACGGGCTTCTAACAAGCTTTATACCCAGTTTTATATTTATAATTTGCACTGTTTGTCTTTTTAAGGGACCCAACAGTGTTCACACTTCAGGCTCCACAAAACCTGGATCCTTCCCAGGCCTGTCCACCTGTTCAAATCCTAGGCATCCCCTAAAACCCTGGTCAGGTCCTGTCCCCCTCCCCTCCGTGATTTGTATGCTGAAAACCTAGTTACAAAAGAGGGAAAGGATAAAATCAGTACCACAAAAATATCACACTGTTCTTTCATTAGTTTAGGCTCCTCTGAATTTGCATTTTGTGAAAAATATTCCATAAATATTGGCCAAACAGTGTTTGTTTTAAAGTCCAGTATCAGTAACCTACATTTCATTAAGTTAAATGTTTTGTCAGTGGAGGTCATTTGCTTACATACAGATATATCATTAATTTCAGATTGCCTTCATTTGTCTCTAAAATTTTAGATTCGAAATTGATGCTTTTTTGAGCCTTTTTTGCACTATGATGTCAAAAACTCAGATTAAGCCTGTAAAACTAAGCCTTATACAAAACTATGGTAAAACCAAAAACCTCTGCATGTAAAACAACAGAGGATTCTCAACATCATGAAAATATGTCTATAATAAAATATATTAGTTCACTCATTTTTTCATAGACTAATACTCTATATGCTTCTGGTAACTGGTATGTAGAAAACAATTTTTAAATACAGAATTTTACAATTCTGAGGTAAAATTTTCTTACAAAGGGTTCTAATGTGTCAGAGAATAATTTGTACAAGCTAAACAGCCACTTCCATTTTTTCAGAAAGCCAAATCTTAACAATGTGTTACTTAAAGACATTTTTGCGTTTGAAAAAAAAATGTTGGGATAAGGGCAAACAAAACATTTACTACTCTTTTTAAAAAGATTGTATTTACTTCTAGAGAGAGGGGAAGGGAAAAAGAAAGAGGGAGAGAAACAACAATGTGTGGTTGCCTCTCACATGCCCCCCCAACTGGGGACTTGGCCTGCAAGCCGGGCATGTACCTTGACCTGGAATCGAACTGGTAACCCTCTGGTTCACAGGCCTGCACTCAGTCCACTGAGCTACACCAGCCAGGGCTCATTTACTATTCTTATTTCATTAATCTAGAGCAGTGTTTCCCAACTATAATATGCAAAAAATCCTATGAGATCATCTGTGTGGCCTGGAGCTGGAGAGTCTGCAGTTCTCACAGCTCCTGGTGATACAGTTGGTGGTCCCTGGAGGGCCTAGAAGACATTTTCATCTACCTCCTCTAACCTGATTTTGTCTTTTTTAGAAACACAGATCAGAAATCCTATCATATTCACATCTCATTAATGGCTTAGTATTGCTAGAAATTTCCTGGTAAAGAGCTCCAGTTTTTCCATGATTTGGGAAATAATTATAGAAAGGTACGACTGAGAAAAAGATCTGACTGCTAGGCTGGAAGTACCCTAAATTTGTATTAGTGAATCTAAGACTAATAACAGTGTGATCCTCGATACGTCAATGGGCCCTTCCAAGCCTTGGTCTCTTCATGCTTAAAATCAGGAAGCTGGACAAAGTCCTCACGAAGGCCTCTCCTCCGTTTCTAGATTCTATAATACTGGTCATGCATTTGCATGTGTCATGAAAAATAACACACAATTAATCTGTTTACTTTTGTCATTTAAAATCATCAGTGCCAACTGCCAATCAATGTATCTTTACAATCAATATAATGATACTGGGGCTTAGTATCAATTCAGAAGATTGCTGAAAAGAATAAATATTTATGTATTTCTTTGTTCATTTATTGCCAGCTATAGACTCTGCTTTTGTGCTTTATTCACAGTAAGTGAGTCCCAAAATAAGAAGGAGGAGATATGCATCAGGACTTGTCTGCACTACAATCAGTTTTGAATGAGTCACTGGACCTCTCTGTAGATGAGCCTTTTAATCACCATCCTGGGAATATACACATACTACCTGGCCCACTAACTCATAGGACCAGTGAGAAGCCAGAATGGGACACGGTATGCCTGTGCTGCTTTAGAAACTTTTTAAAAGTTTTTGCAAATTCAGGTTATATTTTTGTCATCCTCTACATCTTTTCTAAATAATTTATCAACCAGCAAACAAAAATATACTTTGCATTTTGTTATGCAGGCACTTTTTTTTCATCTATTTATTGACTAAAATAAACACAAAGAGGCAGGAAAAAGAGAAAGAGACGAGTAGATGAAAGTAAACATTCCCCAACAACTCACAGAAATCTATGGATATATTTTTTATAAGAAAAGGGTCTATTAGAATATTCTTAATGATGTAATAAAAGAAAGGAAAAAGATTCAAAAGTATCATAGATCATTTTGCACTTATTTTGTTACTAGGAGAAGAGGAAATCGTGTGGCAATAAGCAATTATGAACACAAGAAATTATAAAGTGCACATCTGTGAATGGAGTGAACATATATTTCACCAGGAATGTAGTTGATAACTGTGCCCACAACCATTTTATACTGTGATGGAGTAACTACTAAATTATTATGGAAATAAAAAATTTTCTTGACAAAGTTACATTTTTAATAGATTCACAATATGTGAGATTATTCTATTTTCCTTTCTACTGGATGATCGTGGTAATCATTCTAAATATGATCTGATCTTATCTTCTCACTGCTCTTCTAACGCTCAAAGTTTATATAATACATTAAAATATGAATAAATACGCTAACGCCATCAAAGAAACTAGAAAAAAAAATGAGGATTTGTTTAGATTCTTTTGATTTCCAATATAAGGAGAAACACAGACCACTAATGAAAATAGAAATAAATTGTCACCTTGCAGTCTTGCTAATCCAGTTTTACTTGTTCTACCTCAAAAGCAAGATAATTCTTAAGTCTCTAAAATATACTTTAGTTATATAACTGAATAAAGGTAGAATTTTCATCACACTGCCTTCCTGACTTAAAATTTTTAAAAATAAGCAAACAAAAGGCAGATGTGAATGTCCCTGGATTCTTGAAGTCTGGTTAAAGAAAAGCTTTATTATTTTAAAACCTTATTATTTTAGTCCTAGTTAAAGTATCCTTTAGACCTGTACTAGAAAATATAGTCTGGTTACCATAATGAATTCTTGTTTGCATAATGAAGGGTCTTGTACAATTTCAGGATCATTACTTCAAACATCACCTCCCATTGTCCAGGATGGTACACATAAAAGTTTGAGATATGACTGCTCCCAGGGCACCCCTAGAATTTTTTCTTTTAATACATAACATTATTTTCTTATGGTTCCTATATTTAAAACTACTTTTTAAAATATCCAATACAGTTTCAACTTTTTTTTATTGCTGTAATTGTCCCAGTTGAAACTTTTATCATCTTGCACCCAAGCTGGTATAGAACCCTCCTAATTATTCTGTCTGCCTCAGTTTCTCCCCTTTCTACCCTCCATGTACTGACAGAGTCATCTCTGTAAAGCACCATTCTGTCAGGTCAGCCCTTGATCTTGATTCTAGTTCCAGAAAGCAAACAAGTGCTTTTGTCTGCCTTCCCTTCCTTTCCAAGTCCACTGAAATGGCAGGAAAGGTGGATTTGTTTTGCTTTCCAAAGAATAAAACCCTAAGAGTCCTGGTAAACAAGGAAGCAACCCAAAAGCAAACCATAAAGTTGGAGAAAATTAATTCACAGAAAATGGGAGTAAATTAATACTGGGAGAAAGGAATTAATGAGACTAAAGGAAAATGGCACCTGAAACTTCAAAGGAGACATCAGCCCAGTTGAATCAACAGCTTCAAAGCGTGTGGGACTGTCAGGAGGGAGAGAGCGGAAGAATTACATTTCGAACAACTAGACCATGGAGACCTTTTTCCCCACTCTCCACCTCCAGTGTGACATAAACAATAGGTTTTGTCCAAGAAAAAAAAAAAAAAAGCTCAAGAATTTCTTTCTAAAGACAGTTGGTGATATGGCTGGTAAGTATACCCAGTGAGAGCTGCAGCTGAGAGAGAAACAGAGCAGAGCTGGATGGAATATTAGACCTTCTGTCCAGCAACGAAGGAGAAATGAGAGAATCGAGTGCTCCGAGGCCAAAATAAAGTATTCGTATTTGTCAGTTGTGGAAGTCGCTGCAGTGCCTGTCTGCTTGGTGACCACGCCTCCTTCAGAGAAACCTGGCAAGCACACAGTGCATCCATCTGAGGGGGCGGGGCCCTTTGGAAACCTACCTGCGGCAGAAGAAATACACGTGGGGAATCACCATATTTCAGGGGCTCCCAGAGCATGGAAGGACCAAGAAGAAATTGGAGAATCAATGAGTTCGTGGAGAAAAGATATTGTTCAGCAAACAAAAGAAAACTAAAAAATTATAATTNTCCTTCAGAGAAACCTGGCAAGCACACAGTGCATCCATCTGAGGGGGCGGGGCCCTTTGGAAACCTACCTGCGGCAGAAGAAATACACATGGGGAATCACCATATTTCAGGGGCTCCCAGAGCATGGAAGGACCAAGAAGAAATTGGAGAATCAATGAGTTCGTGGAGAAAAGATATTGTTCAGCAAACAAGAGAAAACTAAAAAATTATAATTCGTATCTTCAAAGGTATTTGAAAGAATGTGATATCCATTAATAAGAATAGGCTGCTTATGAAAAGAAACAGGAAAAATACCTGGAAATTAAGAAAAAAAGCCTGCTGGGATTTAAATATATATTCATTGGATGTGGAATCTTCAGAATCCCTCATTCCTGTGGTGGGAGTTCAGTGAAATATTACTACGTTTACACAAAGCCCAACCAGAACTCATGATACTGTGCTGAACAGAATTTGCATACTGTTTTACTGAATTAAAGTGTGTAGAATCATCCTGTAGTTAAAAAGAAAAAGATGAAGAAGAAGGCTTAATTATGGCTACAGAATAGAACGTATGGGTTACAACGCTTGACAAAAATCAGAATGCAAGGAAGTAAGAGGATGCGCAAGGCGGTCATTGTGTGAAATGAATGTGCCTTTCACAGTAGACAACCATCTGAGTAGCCTAAGATGGATCAACTCAGAAAATAAAGAATAATTTTACCACCTGACAAGATCATTAAATAGAAGAACAAAAATAGACAGAGAAGGATAGAGAGCTGGCAGGAAGGCCAAAGGGAGGGAAGGAGGGAAAGGAGAAGAGAAAGGGTAAAAGTAATGTCCAAGGGGAGGGAAGTTGTTGGTTAAGAGGAACTTTCTTTCACGTTTCATATTTGTCCCATCTGGACAGTTTTAATTCTTGAAAAACATTATAGGTGTTACTTTTATTTTTATCCCACAATTAATAAACAAAAGCCATTGAATTGAGTTCCAGTGAGCTAAAAATTCAGTGTACATACAATTTTCTCTGGCAAAATGTCACAAAGGCATAGATGTTTCTCTTTCACTAGCCTGTACAACATTTTTCTCATGCAGTTTACTGTAAGACAGAAGCCTGGATGGTAGAAAACGGGAATTTCAAAGTCATATTTTAATTTTTCTTCAATTTAAAAACTTAGGTTTTATATGCAATCAGTACTTAGACATTAGAAGAGATTGACGGAGTTGATGTGACATAAATCACATATATACAATATAAACACTGTTTTTAAAGTAGGCATTACTCCAGAAACCATATCCTTTTTGTGTTTGTTTTGTTTGGAATTCATATCATATACACACTTCCACCGCTTTCACTCATCCCCTAGTGAACAGAAAGGATCCTCCGCCTGTGATGCAGTGAGCTAGACACACACCCAGAGCCATGTATTTCATTCTTGATACTTCTCTATTGGTACACATATGTGTGTGGATACGTGTGTGTTTGAATTCACGTGTCTATAATGAAAACATAGGTTTACACCTTGGCTGCCTTGGATCAAATTATGAAAAGTTTATGCTTCTAGTATTTATATAAACTGTAATCACCAAGGAATCAATCTTTAAGGAATGTAATTCACAAGACATACATAATAATTGCTGTCAACCAGGAACTTGTTACCAAGAACTGCCCAAGAGGACTTTCTATATTCTTAGGAGTGTCTGAACCCCAGATAGAAGGCTCTGTCACTGAGTCATGGGAAAAGGTCATGGCTTTGAAAACCACACGTAGTCCAAGGCCCAGAAAACACAATACAGCTTCCTAAGGATTATTACTCTGATCCACAGCCAGAGAGACATCAGGGCACCCCACGTGACAACCACATTCCAGATAGTACGGCAGGTATTCTACTTTGAAATATAAGATGTCTCATCTAGAATCTGAAATCAAATCACCACTTTGCTTCTGGTAAAACAGAGTGGAGGATACCACCTGCCTCAAATTAAGACATCATTGAAGTCTTCTGAGTTTCAGAGCTTCTTCCCTCTAACCACAATGCACACATCTCATATCGCTTGTCACTCTTCTAGGCTACTCAGGGGCTCAGCCTCCCTGAACAAGTATAACTTCCTTTGATATAATGAAGGAGATAATATTTTTTTCTCTTACCTTCATTTTTTGGAGGAAAAAACCTTTAAAATTTAATCAAATCATATCTTCCATGTGTGGATCATTTTGTTCTGCATCTTGACAGATGCAAAATAGTACATGGATGCATCACTATGGGAAAAAAACTACAAAATCAGTTGATAAGACAACAAATATAGACAGAGAAAAATTATTGCAACCAGACAGTACATGATGTGTGCCACATGAGGGGAGCTCAGAGAGTAGGAAGAAAATTATTATTACTTATAATATTGGATGCCAATATTCTTATAATATTCCTATTGGATGCCAACTGTATGTCAAGCTTATATGAGAGTATATATATAATGCACTTAATTCTTACAACTCTATGGAACTAATATTATATTCTCCACTTTAAAGTTGGAGTAAGTAAATTTGCCCAAGGTCAAGTAGCCACTTTGTGGTAAAAAGTTTGTTCAAATCACACTGGCCAGTGTGGCTCAGTTGGCTGGGGAGCACTGTCCCATAAAGCAGAAGGTTTGGGGTTTGATTCTCAGTTAGGGTACATACCTAGGTTGTGGGTTTGGTCCCCAGTTGGAACACATACGAGAGGGAACTGATTCATGTTTTTCTCTCTCTCTCTCTCCCTCCCTTCCCCTCCCTCTAAAATCAATCATCATGTCTTCAGGTGAGGATAAAATATAATTAAATTAAAATTTATTCAACTCTTAAGTATATGTTTCTATTAAGGCACATTTTGTGCAAGTGAGCAGATAACCTGTTGAAGCAATAGGACATGAGGCATTAGGGCTTGAAGAATGGGTAGAAACTGGACAAGCAGTAAGGAGAAAGGATGGAAGGAAAGGGCGCTTTAACCAAGGGAAGAGTGTGAGCAAAATAAAATGAGCAAGGTGTATTTGTAAACTCTCGTAGCCCACGGTTTGTTTTTGGAGAAGTGCAGGACAAGAGCGAAAAGCCAGGTTGAAGACCAATTCCCCATTTTTACATGCTCGGGAATAGACTTTCAATTCTGTCCTTTAAGGAAGTGAAGAGTCCAGGGAAACTTTTAGACAAGAAGTGCTAAGCGGTGGCAATGACTTAAGATTCTCCTGAGCAGTATGCAGAATTCATCTCGGGTAGATAAAGATGGGAGAAGTGGTATAAAGAGGTGGGGTGGTTTCCTCTTGTGACCTTAAGTGTCTCAAAGATGGAGAACTTCAAAAAAAAGCACTGACATCATTGTAAATTTGTCACCTTCATGTTTTGTATCTATTAAGATCTGGTTCCACTTTCATTTGTCGTTCTATTTTTACTAAAAAAAAGTAATTGCAAAATTGAGCCCCAGTTCTAACCAACACACTTCAGCTCCCGGGTGCTAATGGGTCAAGTCCCCGGAGGGCTCCGCATTTAGAAGAGACTGTTCGCACATGTGAACAGGCCTCATGCATTTTGTCTGTGCCCCTGAAACAATTGATGTACTCCAGTATATAGTGTATGTTTTTTATAATTACACCAGAAGAAAGCATTCTTTATGGAAATAAATGTGCTTTTTAAAAACACATTTCTGAAAAGCAGCAGGCAAGGCATTAATAACGAAGTGAAATGATAAACCGAATGGAAGTCTGAGAAAAATTCTATATTTGTATTATACAGGCATTGTTTTCATTCCTGGCACCTTATTTTTCATGCACATAAAGAGAGCACAAGCTACAGCAGGGTGAGACAAAGATCAATGCTGAGTGTATTACTTGGTACTGGTCAGATGCAGTTTAATAAGAAAAAAATTGATCCATTAAGCTAAACCTAATTCTTGGCCTAAAATGGTTGAAATCTCTTTTTTATATTGCTAGCTTCATAAAGACCTATAATATTTGGAAGAAACAACTCAAGGCTGAGTTTAATAAGATTAAATGTATTGCAAATATACTTAACAAGAATCTATCAAGTTGTTAATGATTGCTATTAATATCAAACAATTTTTGTATAGAATTTTTTATTAGAGCAATTGTAAAATACAGCCATAAGAAATGCAATATAAAAAGGTTTTCAGGTAATTTGTAACAGCTACAATTGCAAAACTCAAATCTTAACCTACAAGATACAGTAATTTATTTTATCAATCAGTTTCTAACACGAGTGCAACTCGATTTGTAAAGTATTTAAGTTCTGGTCTTAGGACCGTGTTGATAAGTTCAGAAGGACCCCATGTACAGCAGGCAGTAGTGCTGTTACATGTCGGAAAATTACAGAGTGGAGGATCTGATGTTATACTATTTGGAATTATTTCTGAAAGTGCAAGGCTAGTTTCAAAGAAATTATTTTAATTCAGCTTCATCTCAAATGATTAAAAAGCAGAAATTTTGGTCTCCTAGTTCAGAGAGTCACAGAACTTTAAAGATAAGGAATTCAGTGACCGTCTGG
This sequence comes from Sturnira hondurensis, assembly GCF_014824575.4. Taxonomy (NCBI): domain Eukaryota; kingdom Metazoa; phylum Chordata; class Mammalia; order Chiroptera; family Phyllostomidae; genus Sturnira; species Sturnira hondurensis. Next base: position 8,439,634 of record NW_028079044.1, on the reverse strand, counting down.
TTCAATTTTCCCATCTACAGATATGAAACTCCAGCTACAGACGGATTCTGCAAAATAATCTGCCAAGTGTGTACACACTGGAGGAACACTGAATGTTTGCATTCACGAGATGAAAAATGCAGCTAACAAAAACTGAGGTTACATAAATGTGAAATAGACACTTGTAACCATAACCACATATCTCAACCTGAAAAGCAGATGGACGATAAATACGTTCTTACCTAAAATAGAGACTTTGGTTTGAGTGCTCTAATTCTTCACTTCCCCTTATTTATAAGAATATTCACTACCTATTAAAGTAAACCTAGAGATAAGCACACACACTCACCTATATACCATTTTGCTCAGAACTTAAATGATCGATATTTAAAATGGATCCATAAAAATTAGAATATTTTAAAGATCGTGATTTGTACAAGCACTTAAATATTCAAATAAAATATTTTGAATGACTATATTCCCAAAAATTGGAAAAGAAAAATCATGTTCTTGTACCGGTGTAAAAAAAATTAAAATCCCCTACAGCCTGGGCACTGGGCGATGAGTCATGCTCTTTTACCTCCAGGATACCAATTTCAATCTTCTCTGTATCGGGAAGGAGAAAATATTATCTCTATTTTAATGGCTGCCCAGTGTTCTATGCAAAATGGGTAGGAGGTTTCAGTTCAGTTCTTAGTAGATAGATGCTTACACTATAGAATTATCACCCAGGAGAAAGGACAAGAACTGAAAGATTGCGGTGGAGAGGCACCCTCTTGCCCTCCATCCATTGCATCCACATATGGGAAGGAGACCTAGGGTGCCTAAGGATGCCTGTCGGTTCAGGGGAGCTAATTCGGTATGTCTCCTAATTGCTGGATTTATTACAACTTGTAAAATCATGGTGTTTGCATGTACCTCTTTTACACACAGGACCCCAGGCTGCGGGAGGAGGTCCATATGCTGGTGGCCAAATACTATGGTCATTAGTTTACAGTGCGCTGAGCATATTTTTTCATAATTACAACTCCTGAGTATTTTAACTACAAAGTATGATATAAAAACAAGTCGTGATTAATTTGTATTTTAAGCATACAAATCACCTCCTGGTTGCCATGTTAATACTGATTTAGAAAAATACACACTTCAGCTTATATTGATCTGTTTTTCTAATTCTTCATCAGAAGGGTCTAATATGGTTGCTTTTGCAATTTACTTTCAAAGTTATCCTTTTAGGAGATGAAGTAACCAAAAGATATTGAAAACCCAAAGTAAATTACATCGTACCACTTAGACTTCCCTGAAGGGATGGATACACCCCTGTAATCTGCTCAGCTCACAACTAATAGGCTGGGGATTCAGCTCTGTCTTAATCTTTGCTAAACTATGACTCTTTTTAGCATACAACATTTATCTTCAGGACATCTATCAAATATTTAGTATATCATCTAACACAATTAAATTATTAAACTACAATCTACATTATGAACCAGAGCTTTAAAATGTATATAAACTCCAACATCATGCTATGATACTTATTAAGGCGCACTGAAAAGCAATGCTTTGGAAAATATTGTGCCTCATTTTTAAAGCTCTGAACATCTCATTAAACAATTTTTTTCATTCTCTTGTTTCTTGAAACTGAGAAGTTGAGTTTCTATGAAGGAATGAAACAAATGTCGCCGCCACCAACAGGAGTGTGACGGTCTCCAGGGGAGAAGAGGGGCGGGGGGGGATGCAGAGGGTAAAGGGGGTCAAACACGCGGTGACAGGGGGAGACTGGACCTGGAGTGCTGAGCACGCAGTGCAATACACAGATAGTGGATGGCAGAATTGCACACTCGGAGCCTACAGACTATTATACACAAATGCCACTCCAGTAAATTTCATTAAAAAAAGAAGCTGAGTTTATTTATATACAGTTTCCTAATGGAAAAAGAGTCTAAACATACACCAGGGAGAAAAAAATAAACCCTAATCCTCTAAATTGCTAGAATTTGAATATTGCCACACAGGAGAGCAGGCGACAGTTGTCATCCAAAACAAAGAAAGTAAAGCTGAATCACATCTATCTATGCATACATGCATGCAGACAGAATATATACATGTGTGTACATATATGTACATGTGTCTGTATATACATACACACAAACACACATATAGTACGTGCATAAAGATAGATGGATCAGGTATACAAATACATATTTAATGTCTTTGATAACTATAGCTAAAAGCTAGAGAAGGAGCTACCAGGTGAATGTATCTAAATGTAATCTCTAAAATAAAAGCCCTGAAACACCAATCCAAAAGAACCTATGCACCCTCATGTTCATAGCAGCACAATTTACAATGGCCAAGAGTTGGAAGCAACCTAGATGCCCATCAGTAAATGACTGGATCAACAAGCTATGGTACATTTACACAATGGAATTCTATGCTGCAGAAAGGAAGAAGGAAGTCCTACCCTTTGCAACATCATGGATGGAACTGGAAAGCATCATGCTGAGTGAAATAAGCCAGGCAGTGAAAGACAAATACCATATGATCTCACTGTTAACAAGAATCTAAACAACAAAACAAACAAGCAAGCAAAATATGACCAATAACACTCAAATACGGAACAGGCTGACAGGGTCTAGAGGGGAGAGGGGAGAGAATCATAGGGGAAAAGGGGATGGACTCACATGAACAAATATAAAGGACAGGTGGAAAATAACTAAGGTGGGGGGTGGAAATGGGAGTGAGGTGGGGAGCACTGGGGGGGGGCAGGGCTGGGAATATAAGACAGAAAAATGTACTTAAANGGAGCATTGGGGGGGGCCAGGGCTGGGAATATAAGACAGAAAAAATGTACTTAAACAAGAATTAAATAAAAATTAAAATTTAAATAAAAAATAAAAAATAAATAAATAATAAAATAAAAATAATGCCAGAATAGCAAAAGCTTAGTGGGCCTCCTATTCTTAAATGTCATTGAGATCAAATTTAAAAAAAAAAACATGCTAAACAGTAAACAGTGAACAGAGTATCTAGAAGTAAACAGTGTTTCAGAATTCATTGAACAATGGAAAGGAAATTAATATAGAAAGCTCAACACTATCAAAAATAGAATACAAGAGAAGAGACGCAAAGAAATCAAGAATGGTGAAGGCGCTTTAAAATAGAAGTTAGTTTTAGGAACTGCTACAAAGCTACAGGACATGCGGGAGAACTCTTGAGAGGGCTGAATGACAGTTCAGCACGTGGTCCACCAAAAAACACAGTAATAGAGGAACACAAAAATGAAATTTATTAACCGTTTCATAAGGTACTATTCTACCTTTCCATTAATGAAATGGTAGACAGCCCCTGACAATGTTTCCTTGGTTTAAACAGAAGGATAATCTGGTGGGAGTCTTGATTCTATTTCCCAGAAATGTTTTCTTTGAGTTGCTGCTGACTGCCACATCTCTATGTGGACAAACGGATAGCAAGCCTACGGAAGCAATCTGTAATCACACGTCATCTGCCATAGGTTTACTACCGTTAGTATAAGTTGTTTTTATTAGTTCCCATGCTATCTAAGTCCTGAACCTAGAAATATAGAATTCGGGTCTTTTGATTTTTAGTTTACTTTAAAAATTAATTTTAAATACTGCTTCCTATAAAGTTTCCCAATGATAAGCAGTCAGTTCTCGGTTAATCAGGGTAATGGGGAGATGGAGGTCATAGATCACCAAAATCATGATTAAGACAAAGCTAATAAAAACACATTTTAAATGGAGTCAATGTAAAATTACTTAGTTGAAATTACATTCAGTTGGGTAATTTAATTATGATGCATTTAGAAAATAGAATACATGCAACTATTTTTTAAAAGATGAGATTGATATATTTTATGTATATATGAATGCATATATATGTAAAATGCATATGTAAATAAATGTATACATATATATGAAAATACAGAAACAAATACAGTGTTATTTTTGTGATAATTGTGTGTGTATAACATTCTAACTTCATGGATGTATTTAACATCTGAAATGAGGCACACCAAAACAGTGACTAATCAAAAAAATATGTCCAATATCAAAATAGTCTAACTTGGTCTTGTTTTTGCCAGCTACTTCCTCCTGCAGATGGATCACAGCTGCTACTTCTTCCCCTCATAACACTCTCATTTCAATGTCGCAAACCCTGGTCCCCACACAGCTACTTACTTTCATCGGTTGTTAAACATGAGCCCTTCGTTGTTGTTTGGGGCAGGCTGACCTACCAGAGTGTTCATCACAGTCACCTGCCCTTCTGAACCTATCATAACCAACACGTTCCCATAGCAGCCCAGATTAACACCAATTCAGGCATTCCCTGTACCTCATCCTGACTGGACAGCGGCCAGAATTGCGTGGTCAAGGTCACCACAAAGGAGTGCCTTTTCATGGCTTGAGGGCTGTCTCTCTCTGTTTTTCAGTCTACTTGCAGAACTTCACCAATCCTTAGAAGCCTAATTTTTATTTTTATTTTTCAAATTAAAACTTCTTCCCCTATTTCCACTATAATGTTGATTGTTTAACACGCCCCTTTTTTCTAATTGTCTGACAATGTCAAGAATTTTTTCTTGAATGTTAAGCATTGTGATCCTTTTTACATTCAGTGGATGGTATTTTAAGTGCACAGCTACTCATCTGGTGGGTAGGTGCCTCCGATTTTTACATGTAGCAGTAAACACTGCCTGGCATTTATTAGCTAATACATATTTCTAAACAATTAAATGTCTTCTAATACCTAGGGTGCTTGTTTGAAGTAGATTTATACTGGCTCTGTTTCATTTTTAACACAGTAAATTTGCAAATTGGTTAAATTTTAGTTGATATTTATTTTTTAACTACTGCCTCTCAAGCACTGCTTGCTGGTACAATGTCACACAACCAAACTGAACAGCTAGTGCAAACATAAGGGGAGGCACCTAAAGTGGTGCAGAAACTTCTTCAGTCTGTAGAGTTGTCATGCTACCCTTCCAATCCCTTCTTCTTCTTCCCCACTAAGAAAACAGGAAAGAAAAAGATGTTTTTAAATTCTTTGCTTTGGGTGTATATTTGTTTCAATGGGCTTTAGAGATTCCTATAGTCTGTATAATTAAGAGGAAAAATTATTTAGGAGACAGAAGAGATCAGTACAATAAGGATGTGGGTTCGAACCTCACTGGTGCCTTTTGCTAATTATATGACCATGGACAAGTCACACAACTTTTCTCTAAAACACGATTTAGTAAAACGGAACTATTATAAGAAAAAGTGCAGTTACTTAGAGCTTCTATCTGTTCAAGAGAGAAAGTTTGTCCTTGGAATTCAAGTGATTTCTTAGCCCAATGCCATAAACACTCTTAAAGTAGAAATATATGTAGAGAATTTCAAAGAGCAAACATCAAGTAGTTTTGGTGCATAAGATAAGACCATGTCTATGTGTATACGAATATGTTAAATATAAATGAAAAGTTTCCCCAGGTCTACATAAGAAATGTTCCACTTCTCTCTGAGAAGCAAGACTGGGAGTTTTAAGACAGAAAGAGGTCATGGAGGGAGATTTTAACTTTCATTTCATTCCCTACTATAATGTTTAAGTCTTTAACAATGAATGTATCTTGTTATATAACTCAAAAAATAATCTGGAAGACAAATTAATTATCTCAAACACCAGCATAATGCAATATATCTTTTCCAGTATATGAAAGTAATTAATCCATGCTTCTTTTCTCACAAAGACTAAATGACCTATGATATATAAAGTATAAAAATGTACCAAAAGCAATTCATTTATAATAGAAGATTAAAATGGTAATAAGTGATTTTTTTTAAGAATGCCTTATAGGTACATGATGCCTTCGGGTCAAGGGCTAACATTCATCAGCCTCTGGAGATACAGAATACACCTGAAACTCGGAGAGAGAAGAGATGAGTCCCTTCATTGCCTCATTAAACTCAATCATAATTGGTCCTACTTGGTTTTCTGAACTACTACTATATACTCCCCAAAATGTCACTTTGCTTTTAAACTTTGTTTAAGTATGTTTCTGTTCCAGGCAGATAAGTATGGAGACCCCTCTACCACAACTGCCTGTAGCATCTTCACTATCTGCTCTGGCTTCTCCCACTGAGAATACAGATAAACTGTACATACTGATATCTAAAGCCAAGCCCTGCACTTGCGAACTGGATCACACTCTTCCTCACCTACTCAGGGAAATGTAATCCCGCAGTTCACCACTTTCTCGACTATTTCATCAATTTTTAGCTATTGACTGGATTAGGCCCTTCAGGATACACAAAGTAGCTGCTATTTTTCTCATCTTAAAACAAAGCCCAACTCCTGTGGACACAGTGGTGTGCACTAGTGTGGGCACACGCCAGCCTCTAAGAGCCAGCTGTGCACATCTCTTCTCAATTCTTCATCACTGAGCTCAGTGAGATCAGCCACCCTGTGGGTTTTATACTATCAAAGTTGGCAAAATCTACACATCAAAGTTGTCTTTTACCCAGAGAAACAGTTGTTAGATATTTTATCAGCATATTACTTTCTTGATCTCACTATCTACTCCAAGGATAATCCCATTTCTTTGCTATCTTTTCATCAAAATACATAAAAAAGAGTTGCGTATACATTTTCTCCAACATTTTTCGCTTGAACCCCTCACAATTGAACTTTTGCCCCCACCACTCCACAGAAACTGCTCTTACCAAGGTCTCCGATGACTGCCACATTGCTAAACCCAGTCATGGACACTCAGTCTCCTTACTACTTTACCCATCAGCAATATTTGACCCCATTAACCATTTTTCTGTTTCTGCACTGGCCATTTCTTCTCAGTTTCCTGTGCTAGTGCATCCTCTTTCCAGTGATATTTTAATGTTGGAGAGCTCCAGGGCTCAGTCACTGGCCATTTTCTCTTCTCCATCTTGACTCACTCACTCTTTTGATGGCTAAGTTCACACTCATGGTTTTAAATATCAATAGAGGCTCATGGCTCCCCAACCATATCTATAGCCCAGACTTTTCTCTTGAAGTCCACACTCTTTGAACCAACTGACATGTCCACTTGGGTACATAAAATACATCTCCAATTCACACGCCCAAACTGAATTTCTAATCTTCCTTCCCAAACCAGTTTCACCATCAACTGTACATGAGGTGACGGCGACACCATCTCTCCAGATGCTCAAGCCAACACCCTTAGAATCACCGTTGTTTTCCTTTTTACTCTCAGGTTCCACACCCAATCCAATAGGAAATTCCACTGGTTCTGCCTCCAAAATAGTTCCAAAACATGACATTGGTCACTCAACTCTGCTGTGGCTAGCCTGGTTTAGTCTAAGAATCTCTAATAAAGCCCAGAACTGAACTATTACTGTAGCTCCCACATTGTTTACGCTCAACACAAAAGCCAGAATGACTGACCCTTTTAAAAGTAAAGTTAGATCTCATCACTCTCTGCTGAAAATCCCAAGATTGCACCCTAGTTTTCTCAAAATAGAAGTCAACCCAGATAACGGCCTATAGGCCTTTCATGATAACTTTTTGATACCACTTCCTAGCAGTCTGTCCTCACCCCTTTCCAGCCACATGGAAGCTGTACCCGGAACATGCTAGACATGCTCTTGCCTTGGAGCTTCTTCTTCAGTTGCTTGGTTTGCCTGACACCATACCATCTTCTCTTATCTATGAAACTGGCTGACTCCCATAAGCCTTCCAGTCTTTTCTCACATCTTCCCCTATTTAACATATTACAATTTATCCACCAATTCCCTTCTCACCCTGTTCTTTTTTCATTTTTAACTGTACTTTATAATTTTCTTGTTATGTTTACTGTCTGCCTTTCCCCACAGGAAGTAAACTTCACGAGGGCAAGTATTATTGTCTGGTTTGCTGAGGATCCAAAGTATTTAGGGTAGTCTGGCTCTCAGTAAATTCTCAATAGATACTTACTGGGGGAAAAATAAGTAAGTGACTAACAAAGACCATAAATGGCAAAGACCTTCCTGAAATGATATCATAGAAATAAATCAGTGGTTATAAAAATTAGAAGTTTTAAAATTGTTTCCCTAATGAAATGTCTGCATCTATAGTTTTCTGCTTGAAATTTAAAATTTACAGAAGAAACGCAGCTGTATTCCCACAACTGTACCTAAACCTCTCTCATATCTGGGACTCAAATCCTGGCTCTTATAAGAGCTCACAGCTCCTATAGGAGTTGTGCATTTATCAGTGGTGACACAAATGGGCCCATGTGGTATTTTGTACATATGGTGTTAACTTTTATGCTTTAATATATATGTACAATACGTCTGAATTACACTTGCTCTAGGAACCATCACTTTTATTTTACTGACTTTTGTGTATTTAACACCTCAGGCATAATACAGTTTTGAATTAAGGTTTTGGGGTTTTTTGTTTGTTTAATTTCCACAGAAGTTAGAAAAACAACAGAAAAGTTGCTTTAACGTGCAAATTTCTTCATGGCTTGCACAATACAAAATTTTCCCACATTTAGAAAGCATATGAGAATTAAATATTAGAAAATGAAGGTGAAGTCCCCAAACACCTCTGCATGAACTTCAAGCAGGTTTCTAACACATTTATTATGTTTAATTCATCTAACATAGTTAAATAAAAGAATAATGTATGGAGCTTATAAAATATTGATAAAATATACTCATTCAAACATGAATTAAAAACTTATAGGCATAGGTTGCCGTTGTTTCAAAATGAATCTTATTTTATACTCTTCAATTCGTTTATTGCAACATTTTTGTTTTTTAAAGATTTTTATTTATTTATTTTTAGAGAGGGAGAATGAGAGGGAAAGAAACATCAGTGTGAGAGAGAAACCTGGTTGTGAGAAAGAAGCATCAGTCAGTTGCCTCTTGCATGTTCCCCAGCCAGGAACCAAACCCAAACCCCAGTCATGTGCCCTGACCAGGAATCGAACCAGGAAATGAACCAGCAAGCTTTCTTTTGCCAGAGGATGCCCAACCAACTGAGACACAGGGCTATACTCTTTGATTTAATCTTACTGTTATGGTAGTGCAAGAAAACATCTGAAAAAGACTGTTTAATTAATTAAGGTTTAATTAATTAATTTAATTAATTTTAAATGTCATATGACATTTAAACAACAACAAAAGAATGGGCACATATGCAATGAGGCTAAAAATTGAATTTAAAAGAAAACACAAAATCCAAAACACAAAAGCATAAAAATTAAGAGCATTATGAATGCATCACGATAGTTAGTGTTACCTAAAATAATAACTAGATGGGATAACTTTTTCAAATTACATACCTAACTGTTATGTAAATATTATATAAAGCCACAGATATGCCTAAGGAAGACTTCAAAAAAGTTTGCAAATATATCGAAGTAAAATATAATTCTATAAAATAGAAAGATCACTTGAATAAAACATCTTTGAATACTATCCGGGGTTTATTGTTTTCAAGCTTATTTCACCTACATCCATCAGAAATCTTATCATAACTGTACATCAAGTCCTGGGCCTCAGCTTCCACACCTGCAGACCCAGATTATAACCAACACTGACACCAAGCATTGTAGCTGGAATAGTGTCCTGGCCCAGATTTTCTACAATAGTTTCAATTTCAAATATTCCCTCCCTACTAATCAGTTCAAATGAACCAATGTTTTTTTAAGCATGTGGTTCAAAAAAAAATTCTCTTTGCCCATTGTAATTCTAAATTTATAAAAATTAAGAAATAATTTTAATTTTGATATATCGATCCAAAAAATAAGATTTTAGGGAGAACATATGTACTAATCTCCTTACTTCAACACAATTTTTTATAATCCTTGGGCATCATCATTTACATATAAACAAGGTACTACTAATATCCAATTCTTATCTTTTTGATCTGTCAAGCTTCTACTTGAAAAATGCTTCTAGCTGCAACATTTTGTAAGGGAAAGTAAATTCTATTTTTTAGAATTTCACAATTCATTTTCACTAACTCAGACTGGCCTGCCCATGAATCCTTCAGATTAGTTTAAATTAAATAAAGTATTGGTTTACAAAATTGAGACAGTTATTTAAACAAATAATAAATAGCTGAGCAGGCTGGTCAAAATTATGTTCACTGATACACTCAAATCAGAGTCACCTGCCTCGGCTACAGGTAAAGGACTCTCCTGGCGGGGGACCGCTTTTCTAAAACTTCCTTCCTACGTCTACTTTTGTATTACTTATGACTTTTTTTATAAGAATTTTTTAAGAGCACATAAACTTAAAAAACAACCAAACATCAGGGAAAGATTGACTCAAAAAGTATGACTGTCCTGGTTATTCAGCTTTATTTGTGTCTTGAAACAAGAAAGTATGCTAGGCTTGCTTGCCATTGGAACTCAGCAGAGGAAGAAGGAAACCAGACCATAAGGTGAAATGGAAGGATGGAGCTGGGAGACCAGGAATAGAACGGCCTTGTTATCTCTCTTCTGTGGTTTTTGGTGCATAGGTGCTTGGGCAGTTCACCCCTATTCTGACATCTTACTTTCATTTCTCACTCTATTTTTTAGCTCTGTGATTTCCTGTAAATGTCCTATTAACATCCATCAGAAAACCTAGCTCCAGTTCTGACCAGCCTAAGGGCAATAGGTTGAATTGGGTCATGGAAAATGCGAAGTAACTGATATAGTTTCCACATGGTCTTCATGGACTGAAATGAAATTATTCAGGAAGCACTAAAAGAAATAAATATTTATATTCTGTCTTTTTGCCTGTATCTTGCTCTTTCATGGTCTTTTTGTATTTGGTTTTGATGGAAATCTGTGCCTCTAAGGAAACTTTTAAAAAAAATTCCAGCCAGTATTGGAATTATCTTAAGCTAATAAAAATATGCCAGACAGAAGGTATAAATGGATCAAGATTTATAATTTCCAGTGAATATTTTGAGTTTCTCTGGATCACCTACATTGTTTTCTTATTAATATCATTTTTAAAGAGTTTACTTATTTTTAGAGAGGAGGGGAAGGGAGGGAGGAAGAGAGGGAGATAAACATCAATGTATGGTTGCCTCTCAAGGGAACCTGGCCTGCAACCCAGGCATGTGCCCTGACTGGGAATCGAACCAGCAACTCTTTGGTTCACAGGCCCACACTCAATCCACTGAGCTATGCCATCTGGGGCTTACTAATATAAATTTTAGAAAGTCACCTTCAGTGGAACATGTAGAGTAGTTAAAATACAACATATTTCTGATGAGGGAAGCAAAAATAGAGAAAACAAGGGTTGTAAAAAAATAAGTAAAACCAGACTCAACAAATCATTTTCATTTATCTAACAACTATTCATTTCCTCAAAAAATTACTGAGTTACTATCAGTGGGATAACGTACTAGGGTAGATGGAAGAGAGGCAGCAAGGAGGTTGGAAAAAAATATCAGGGGCCAAATCATGTGGGGCTTTGTGGGGCATCATAGGTCTTTGGATTTATTCTAAACATGGTAGAAACTCAGTGGAAAGCACCCATTATCTGAATGACCCCTGTAAAGCCTCACTGATTTGCTGGGTTGAGAAGGCACTGTGAGGACAAGAGGTGGAAGCAGGAAAACCAGTTAGGGGCTAATGTAGGAGGGTGGACAAGAGACGATGGTGACTAGAGTGGGAAGGCAGAGAGTGGGCAGAAGGGTCAACTTTGAAATATCACTGGGAGGTAGAGTTAGCAAAAATTGCCAAGAGGGTTGGACAGCATAGTCTGAAAGACAGGAGGCAAGAATGAATCAGGGAATTTTGGCTTGAACAACTGAATGGATGGGGATGGTGGTGCTGGCATTTGCTGAGATTAAGAATACAGTGGGGGGAGAGAGTTGTGGAGTTGAGGCTAAATGCAAACCAAGTGTTCTGTGTTAAATGTGTTCATTTTGAGATACCTATTAGATGCTGATAGGCAATTGGAGCTTAGAAGAGATGCAGGTGCTAGCAATAAATGATCGGGGTCCTCAGCACATAAATGGTATCTAAGCCACAGGAGTAAATGTGATTGCCTCCAGAGTGAGAGCAGATCCATAAGATGAGACACATGAGGACTGGGCCCTGTGTCACACAGATAGTTTGAGGTGGCAGTGAAGGGGAGGGACATGCAGCAAAGAGCACTAGGGAGACAACACTGAGGTAGGAGGGAAAGCAGAGGGGTGATGTCCAGGAACACGAGCCAAGAAAGTGGTTGACGTGTATCCAGTGCATTGAGAGGTTAAACATGAGTAGTGGAAACTCAGTGGACTGACAAGTATAAAAGCCCCACTGAAGTGTGGTCAAGAAAAAGAGGCCAGCTTGCAGGGAACACCAGTACCTTAGCAACAGTCTCTTGCCAAATTAGCAAAACATCAGCTGGAATTGCACTTCATATTGTTCCTCAGTTCTTTGTTGCTTACATTTCAGCATGGCCTCCAGTCATTTTAGTATTGAACTTCTAAATTCAGTGTTTGGTGTTGCAGTAAAAGCTTCACTCTGAGCAGTTTAAGTAAGAAATATATATATATATATATATATATATATATATATATATATATATTAAAAAGCAGAAACCATGCAGGCACTTCAGTGTAGAATTCTTCTACAAAGTAAACTTATGTTGTTGTCATTAGCATGGTATCATACTAATTAATTATCTCATGTTAATATTTATGCCATTATTTTTTCTCTAAATCTGTCAAAGAGGAGAAGTTAAAGAACTATGAAACATTCAAATGGCAGAATTTTTTAAAAGCATGTGTTGGATTTAATGAGTGTTTAGATAGAAGTAAGCTTTGAGGACATCAGGTCTCTGAGGTCATTCTGCATGGGTAGGAGGAGAGTGATAGGCTTAATGTGATTGCTGCAGTGGTTTTTCTTTCACTTTTGTCATTTCTCTTACCACCACGAAACAAAATGGACCATTATACAGATGGGTGAAAAGTATATTCTCATACCCAAAAGAATTTTACAGGCATTCTTCCGTTTCTTCAATATCCTTCTTATTGACTTTAATAAAAATACGGTGAATAAAAATTATAAAACAGTATTAAAGGAAAAAATACTTAAAACAATGAGCAAAACAGTTGCACCTAAATGCATCTGGATATATCTAAATTCTATTCATGTTATCAAGATCCATCTCAGAAACCCTACGAGTGAGATCTGCCTGATACCTTCCTCTTGGGATAAACACCTTTCACCTGTAAGTTTTGCTAATATTCAATCTGTAAATCTTATTCATTTCTTCATTCATTCAACTACTATTCAAGCATGCTTATTATGGGTTGGCACTTCTCTAAGTTGTTCAAAGGCATCAGCAAAAAAAATAGATTCCTGCCTTAAGGAGCTGACATTCTCATGAGGAACAATAAACAATACAAATCATAAAACAAGCAACCACCTAATATTTAGCAGGTGGCAGAGTCTGTGGCAAAATCAAATGTAGTGCAGAAAAACAGGACGCAGGGGATTCCAATTTTTACTACAGCGGTTAAGGTAGAGCTCACGAAGTGGGTGACATCTGAAGCAAGACCTGGTGACGTGAAGGAGGGGAGAGTTAGGATAGGGCTATGTGGCGAAGATCATTCCAGACAGCAGGAGGAGCCAATAGAAAAAGCTAAAAGGAACATACCTTGTGTTTTTAAGCAACAGCAGAGACCAGAAACCAGAGGAGCTTGAGGGAGGAGAGGGAGGAAGACTGGGAGACAGGGTCAGAGGCTCCTAGTCAACGGCTCCTGGTCAGGGGCTCTGCGGGACAGCTTGTGGCAATGCAATGGGGGCCATTAGCCTTTGAACTGAGGAGTGACATGATTTCACTTTCAGTTCAAAAGGACTCTCTGGGTATTGTGTTGAAAAAATGGGGGGGTGGGTGAGAAATAAAAGAAGTGAGACCAATTAGCAGACCCCAGTAGTTGTCTGAGCAACAGATGATGTTGACATACACTCAGTGGGAAGAGCAGAACAGGTAAGAAGTGGTTGAATTCTTTTAACATAGCACCTTTTAACTTTGGTCATATTTATGTGCACATCTCATCACCATTTCTAGACTGCACAGCCCTTGAAGCCAGGATTCATGTTCATGACTACATTTTCAACAAGGGTGCTCTGAAATATTTTTAATGACTAAATGAATCAATGATCACTAGACCAAGAATCTAGCTTATCAGAATTTCTGGCACACACCCTGTAGTTCAAGGCATATTCGTGAATGGACAATAGCACCACCAAGAGCATCAACTTGAAGTAAGAAGGTCAAAAGAAAAAAGGAGAAAAATCTTCATATTGCATAACTGATGGCAGAATAATATAAAGAGAAAGCTGTGCTTCCTATGTATGAGTTTTATTTAATTGCTTACAAGTTTCTAGAAGTAACCTATAGCTACTTCATTCCTCTGCTTTCTCCTTAAGGTAAAATAGTAGCCAAGGGAGAGAGAAAATTCTAGAGAGTACAGGTTCACGGTAGGTTTTGTCCTGGAAATGTTTATCAGTATAAGAGCCAGTAGTGGAACGCCATTCCATACAACTAACCCTTAATGTAGTTAACACTGCAGGGAGGAAATCTATCTCTGTCTTCAAATTCCATTATAATAATAAAAATGAAACAACAAACGCATATAAAATAAATAACTTCTCTGATACATACGTATTTCCATTATAATAGCCAAGTGATGCAATCATTTGGTATTAAATCACAAATTCTGAAACTTCAATGTAGTAAGAGGGAAATTCCTTCAGAAAAGAAGTCCCACAAAGATGTCCATTCATAGTTATAGTATATAGTTAAAGGATTTTTCTTTTTAAATAAAGTGGTCCAGGTTTTAAAAATGCAACATCCAATCTGAGTAGAGTTCAGGAAAAGCTGCCTCATGCAACATGGAAATAATTTACATGCACATAATGAAAAAGCCAGGAAAGGGATAGATTTCAATCCCTCTCTTAAAAATACAATGTCAGAGTCTGCAATTCCTAATTGAGTCCATAATCTGCAGGAAAATTTAATCTTTCTCTAAAATATATCTCCTGTTTCCTGTGTTCCCTATTTCCACTTTCTTTAGTAACTATTGAAAAGACTGAGTTCAACAAATGATAAATCTAATTGATAACTGTCAGCCTGAAGTGTAGATTAATGTTTTGAGACAGCGGTTCTTCCTTCTAATTATTCCCCAACTATGTATCAAGGGCTTACTATTTCCTGGGAAAAAAAGAGATATAGTCACTACCTTTTGAGAAGTTAACATTTTATGAGGAAGAGAGACAAAGTCGCAGTGAAACAAGTTGACAGTGCTCTGACAGTGCAAGGCCCCAGGCTGTGGCCACCCAGGGTGGGGGTCCCCTGACAAAACCAAGGGAGCAAGGGAAGCTCCACCACTGCAGTTTGAAGGGTGAGAAAAGCTGGCCAGAGAAGGCAAAAGGAAAGGGAATCTTCAGTGCAGGGCAGGCACGATCTTCAGCTAATTTTAAACTGACCACCCCAATAGTCGTGCCAAAGATGAAGTGATACAGGCGGCCTGGAGGCAGCGGGATACTCCCAGAGGCTCAAAAAAACAGTTAGAATATAATGAGGGTCTGAATATAAAAAGGACAGAGGGCATGAAAAAAGAGGCAAGTTCAAGATGTATCTAGGAAATAGACTGTAAGGGATGTGGCCTTGACTGAGCAGGGAGAAGGAAGAGGGTGAGGCGCCTAGGACGACCACCAGTTCTCTAGGAGAAAGGCTGCATGGATAGAGCACTGGGCTCGAAGGTAAGGGGCACAGAAGAAAAAGCTCATAGGAGCAGGAGAATGTTTTTTAATCAAAATAGAAGATCTGGCATGATACATATTTGAGATTGTGAGTGCATTTACAAACATAAACTTGTTGTCTGAAGAATGTATTCATTGAGGAATACTACCACAAATTTCCTACATCTCATTTCTCCTCAAATGTAAAGGATTGACAAGACAGAGACCAGTAGACAGGCTAGATTTTAGAGGGTTTCCCAACTTTAGACCTTCCATTGTGCATTCAGAAGTGCGCCTGCTTTTTGAACACTTTTTTCTGCCATACATCCCATAACAAAATCTCTTAGCATACTGTATTTTAATGAGCACTGACATGTAAAATGAAAAGGAGAGTACACCAATAACAATTTTCTAAATGCTCAACTTTCTTTACAAATAAATAGTGGTGACTTTTTCATTTGGGATCCTAATTTCAAATTAATTCTTTCATTAAAATTCAGATACATTTCAACACCTTGTGAAATTCCATTATTCAAAGACTTCCTTACCATTAAAAAGAAGATGAAAATCTCTGTCTGGTCATTTATCATTTTTGCAGCACTATTTTCATTTTTTTTTTCTCCTTCCAAATCTGCACTGGAAATCAACAAGGCCCATGAAATGAATCCCTTCTGAAGCAGGACATTCCGAGTCTGAAACCTGATGTATCACTCTGTACAGCTCTCATTAAATAATCTCTACAGCTTCAATAATCACCAAAACTTTTGAATAATGTACTGTAGGATGCTCTATTTTAAGATCTTTAACACTAGGGATGTAAATGAGAAAATTCACATCTTTACTATGTATGAGTCAACCTTTGACTACACAACTTTGATTCACCAAGAATGCTTCCATTCCAAACCTAACCAGATTTTATTTACATATAATAAAGCATGGAAGCTTTGTGTATCCCAGCAATAAAAAGCCTTGTCTAAATCAATGGTTTTCCAATTATCAGCAGTGACCCATTTTGTAGGTCATGAAACTGAATGGCTGAGTCACAACCACTATGTTTACAAAATGAAAAAAAAAAACAGTAGATATTTAGAGTGCATTACATTTTATAAGGGCATGTATGCTTTTGTGAAAGTTTTGTATACATGTATATACTAGCTCCTAATGTAAATTATTTCCTACTAAGAGTTGCCATCAGAGAAACTTGAAAGCCACTGGTTTAAACAACCTCATCCATCGATGTTAAAAAATGTCAGGAGTTTATAGCTCAAATATGAGGTGAAAACAAATTTTATGAAATATGAAGATTTATTTTTGCATAACAGCGCTCTGAAAATCAAGCACTTACTTATTTCAAGCTGTCAAGTATCCTACAGAATAATACCTAACAAATAGGATCAAAGGTTTCTCCCATACTGTTTTCTGTTACTAAGAATATATGGTCCAACCTCGCTAAATGACAGATTCTCACTTGCTTGATTTAGCCCTGCTAGTTAGTAGTAATTATGGACAGAAGTCTCATTTGGTTGCATTGATGCAGTATTTAACTTCAGAATAAATCAGAAGTTTGACACAAAATGTACCACGAGTCCTTAACCCATGAGGACCCATAAAGGATAAGAAAGCAACTATAATCCTCATGAAAAACATACAAATGCATATATTATTATTATGCTTAACCTATATGCAAACTCAAAATCTTAGTATATACAAACTCTAAGGTATTCTCCTTCACTGAAAGAATAGATGAACATAAATACAATTCTAATGATTGTGCCTCACTGTAATGAGGTTAAGAAATATTAAAAGCTATATACAATGTTTTATTTATGTTATAAATAATGTTTTTTATCTATGGAAATGGTAAAAAACTTGGCCTAATATCACACTACCAGTTATTCTTCACCCATTGATTCTGTAGCTTACCTATTTATCCAAATAAATTTTAAGTCAGTAGTTATCAATAAAGTATCAGCCATGAGTTTTACCTTGAAATAGTTTAAACTTTTAATAGCCCTCTTGTGAGAGAGTTATAGTAAATATGAGTTTATACTTGATTTCATTTCCATCATTCCATTTCTTAGGTTCTTTATGGTGTTTTTAAAAATCCATAATATAATTCTATGAGAGTTAACATAATAGACTGTAACAGCTGTTATGGTCTATTGTGTAAATAAGTAATTACAGAATTTACAGACTATCATGTAAATATGTAATTATGGACTTTTTAAAATGTGCATTATTTACTCAATAGTCTATCGTTTACATATGTAATTATGGACTTTAAAACATGTATTATGTACTCAGTCTGTAACAGCTCCTTGGGACAGAGTCGTTCTGGCCTATCGGGTAAACATGTAATTACAGAAATTTTTAAAATATGTATTATTTATCTGATAGTGCTGCTACAGATTATCACATCCATACATAATCACAGATTTTTAAAAAATGATTATCATTATTTTGTATACTGCTCCTGCAAGTCAACCGAGAGACTTTCCATTCATGGATCAGTTATCCAAAATTATGACTCTATATATAGAATATTTGCAAAGAATACTGGTTTTCTGCCAGCCACCTGAGTAAATTTTCAAGTTCCCCAAGTAAGTTAAAGAACTGAGCCCCAAAAGAACTAGCTATCTTCAGAGAAATGATGTTTTTGTAACAGTCTCTAACATAAGGTTCTATATTTGTTTCCCATGGTTATCTACTTTGCCATAATATTTATCTTTAAAAGCCAGAATCTCTCAGCATTGGTTTCTTTTTTAAAAAAATATATTTTATTGATTGTGCTATCATAGTTCTTTCATTTTTTTCTCCCCTTTATTCTCCTCCGCCCTGTACCCCCTCCTACCAGCATTCCCCCACCTTACTTCAGGTCCATGGGTCATACATATAAGTTTTTTGGCTTATATAAGTCCATTTCCCATACTATTCTTAACCTTCCCCTATTTTCTACCTACCATTTATGCTTCTTATTCCCTGTACTTTCCCCCCCATTCTTCCCCTACCCCCTCCTCACTTATAACCCTCCATGTGATCTCCATGTCTGTGACTGTATTCCTGTTGTAGTTTTTGCTTAGTTTTTGTTTTGGGGGGATTTTTTAGGTTCACTTCTTGATAGTTGTGAGTTTGTTGGCATTTTACTATTCATAGTTTTGATCATCTTTTTTTTCTTAGCTAAGTCCCTTTAACATTTCATATAATAAGGGTTTGATGATGATGAACTCCTTTAATTTTACCTTCTGGGAAACACTTATCTGCCCTCCCTTTCTAAATAATAGCTTTGCTGGGTCATTAGGTCTTTGCTTTTCATGACTTTGAATACTTCCTTCCAGCCCCTTCTTGCTTGTGAGGTTTCTTTCAAGAAATCAGCTGGTAGTCTTATGGGGACTCCTCTGTAGGTAATTGTCTCCTTTTCTCTTACTATTTTTAAGATTCTTTCCCTATCTTATAATCTTGGATAATGTAATTATGATGTGCCTTAGTGTGTGCTTCCCTGGGTCTAACTTCTTTGGGATTCTCTGAGCTTCCTGGTATTCCTGGAAGTTTATGTCCCTTGCCATATTAGGGAAGTTCTCCTTCATTATTTTTTCAAATAACTTTTTCATTTCTTGCTCTTCCTCTTCTCCTTCTGGCATGCTTATGATTCAGATGTTGGAACATTTTAAGTTGTCCTGGAGGTTCCTACACCTCTCCTTGTTTTTCTGAATTCTTATTTCTTTATTCTGTTCTAGTTGAATGTTTCTTTCTTCCTTCCAGTCCACACCACTGACTTGAGTGCCGGTTTCCAACCTTTCACTATTGATTCCCTGTACATTTTCCTTTATTTCACTTTGCATAGCCTTTACTTCATCCTCTATTTTGTGACCACACTCAACCATTTCTGTGAGCACCCTGATTACCAGTGTTTTGAACTGTGCATCTGATAGGCTGGCTAAATCTTCATTGCTTAGTTTTATTTTTTGAGCTTTGATCTGTTCTTTCATTTGGGCCATAATTTTTTGTGTCAGTGCACCTATTAGGTAGTAAGGGGTAGAGACTTGGATATTCACCAGGGTGTGACAACCAATGTAGCTGTGTTGCTGTGCTGTATGTGGGGAAGGGGTCTGAGAGGGACCAGTGCCTCTTGGTCAGCTCTAAGCCAGTTTTCAGTCACTTCCTCAGCTATCCGCAAGCAAATTGGGCCCTTCTGGTGCTGATTCCTGGGTGGGTGGTTTTGTGTACATTCTAGGACCCTGTGGGTCTCGCCAAGGAACTCTCCTGTGAGGCTGAGAGTTTCTCTCATGACTGCAACTCCTACAGGTTTTTATAGGCAGAGGTTTTGAGGCTTAATTTCTCCACACTGGAACCCTGGGTTGTGCCATCTGTCTTGCTCCCCAGTTGTTCCTCCTGGTTTATCCACATGCAAATGTGAGACTGCTCAGTCTACCAGCTGCAGGCCTCAAGTCCTCTCCACTGCGCTGCCCATCTCCACCCCTTCTACCAGCTTCTTCTTTAACTCCTTGATCATTGGACTTCCATACAGTTCAATTTTCTGGCAGTTCTGGTTATTTTTTGTTGTTGTTTTTAAATTTATTGTTATCTTTCTTTTGCTTGTGTGAGAAGGCAAAGTGTATCTACCTATGCCTCTATCTTGGCCAGGAGTTTCCAGCATTGGTTTCCTTAGGCAGTGTATCTGGAATGCATTTGTTATCTTTGTTCATATTCAATGATGAATATCTTAGGACGATGATTTAAACCATTTGCCAATCTCTGTGGTGTAAATACTTTCACCAAGACTGATTTCAAGCTAGCCAAGGGGTATCAGTTAACTCAAGTGTCACTTAACTGCCAAACCACTGTTTCTGGCAAGAGCCTGTTTCAGCACACCGCTGCATATTATGCCATTTCAAATTTCAGTGAGACTTGTGGTACCTGAATCTAATTTCTCACTCTGAGAAAGTCAGCAACAAAAGGCCAATTGCATAGGGCATATCAGGTGTTTAAACTTGAAATTCAGTGACATACTCTCAATAAAGAGTGACTAAGAGACTCTGTAGTGACCTCTTTCCTGGTTCAGAGATGCCTCATCTTCCTCTTAATCGAGTGTGTTGAGCAGTGCTCTGAAGTTTGGGGGTGGAGAGGAAATTGCTTCAGATATCAAATAGAAGCCCAGTCTTAGGGTAACTTCATTACAGTTGAGGTACACATATGAAAATGGTTTTGAAAAATATTTTAAAGGTGACATCAGTATCAGATGGTGGTTGGGCTGGAGAATTTTCAGATCTATTCTAAGTCTATGACACTACATTTTTGTGATTTAGTAAATTACTGAGATAAAGGTTAAATATACATTACATTTCAAGAAGCCATCCATTGTCCTAGAATTGTATATTAACAAAAAAAAATGCCATTTTAACAGAGTAATAAGTTGTAAGCTAAGCAACTCTGGAAGGTGGACCTTTAAGAAAATTACCATAATAAAATTCAGATACTGTTAATGCCAAAACTAAGGATGTTAAAATTGTCTTTTATTTTAATAACAGACTTAAACATTGTTCTGAGCTGAAAATCAGAAACTAAAATTTTTTAAAAAATCTTTGCTGTGTTCATTCAACTTTTAAAAAATCTATGATTGAATATTCATAGATAAATCATAAAAATGGACAGTATATTCAGTGATTACTAATTATTTCAAATACTCCTTATTTCCAATTTAGGGCAGAATACACTGGTCTTTTTACAGAAGACAGATAAGGGATCAGCACCTATATATGATGGATTCTCTATACAATAGGCTGTGTTAAACACATCACACTGTGTGGCCAATACAATACATGGCTAGGGCAAAGGAGCTTTCAGGAAATCTCCATCCAAAGGGAACAAGATATTACATACATTTGTCTAAGATTCTTATACAATTTTTTTTTATTCACCACTCAAAACACCCTCTGGAAGACAGGACCTTCCATACACACTAAATTTTAATTGTGTGGAGCCTTTGTCATGATCTGACACTATAGGTTGCATACCTTCAGGGAGAAATTGTTTCCCAACATTTATATCTCCACGTAGAGCAAAACACAAAATATACATCACATTAGAGTATCACATGGCCAACGACTGACTAGAGCATGCCAGCAAGAAGGCAGGTGATGCTTGCCAGAGGCTGCGATTTCACATCCTGCCATAAAAGCAATAGGAGGCTCCTGTTCGTCTGAAACCTAGAACTTATAATAAAAACAGTGAACAATTCAAAACTGGCACGTTAGTCCTACTGGCCGATTATGTGCCAGGATTGTTTAACCATACCAGAGTTGCAAATTGTGTACAGTCCCCCCAACACAACTGAGGTCTTCCTATTTGTAAGGTGGAATTGTGCGTAGGGAGGGATTTACCATGTAGGAAACCATGTTTTCTTTGTTTTAAGGAAATAAGTATAATATATGTTTCAATGGTTCTTTGGGGAACTCACTTATTCTGGGTTTATTAAAAAGCTGAACTACATAATTTCAGATACAGTAGGACGTCAGCAGTTAACAACCCGAGGCACAGAAATGGAAAAGGTATGTCAGATTTTATAAACATTCATTTCATCCAGGTGCACCTCACTTTAAACAATAAATGCATCCCAGGAGTGAAGTGAAAATAAAATACTTAGAAATCAAATCATATTTTAAACTAACCAGGACTCCGGTGACTTAAAGGAAGCTTCAGCTGGTTCTTTGGTAATGGGGATGACCAGTCTGCAAATCATCAGTTTATGAAAGATGAATTTTCAAATGTAAGATATTTATATGTATGTCCAAACTTTCCCCTATATGTCCTTCTAAGTATTCTAAAAGTCATACAGTTAAGATCCAAATTCAGGAAAGACAGTCATGTTTAGCTTGAGCCACATGGAATTTCTCCGTGCAAATGAACTAATGAAATATTTGCTTGAATAATAATGTGTTAGAAAATGAAAAACAAAGGTTTCCACGGTTGCAGTTATCTGTGAAGTGGGAGTGCCGTGCAGTGAAATTCCATGTCCACTTGGCTGCAACAATTAATATGGAGCTATTTTCAAGGTGGGATTATGGGCAATGGAACCTCTAGGGATGGGCTGTTTTGCCCATGCGTTAAATCCTCATTTCGTGTGAACTTAATGAAAAGATTGCAATATGTTCTGTCAATGGTTCCTAGAGCACAGAGATGTCTCTTTCTTTTCCCCTGAGTCAATGTTCTGAGATTTGTGCTGCACTTTATGGGTGGAGATGTAAAGAAAGTGTGTGCTTTCTACTTGGTTTAGAAGTCCTGAAGTCAGACTTAAAATCACACAGGGAAATGCAGTTGGTCTAAGGATGCAGCACTGACTGGATACACAATCAGTGCATTTGCAAACTTTGCTGTGTTTGGGGAAAAATGTCTAACTTGATAAAATATGAAGAAGAAAGAGTAGGGGTTTTCTGTAGCATTTTAAATTAGGCAGTGGCAGTTTTCAACAGAAGCATGTCGATCTGCTCTTAAAAAAAGTTTTTATTTATTACTCTAATTTAAATTCACAAGTACTGTTTGCTCCCACCAGAATAAAGACTTGTTTTGCACAGAAATGTTCAGATGCTGTGATAGTCATGTGTGTGCTTATCTCATTTTGATGAAAAAGAGACTATTTAGGATAGCAAGTAAATGCACAATACTGACAAGTAACCAAAAGCCCGGGGAAGAGTAGACAGGGACAGACACCGAAGGTTCACTCATTCACTTGTGGTGTACATGCCAGTAGGTGTCCAGTCCGCTTTCAGGGGTCCTTAGCACCACCCCCCATACTCGATACGCACCAGTGTATGTAGGGCCTTTTGGAGCTGAAAGGACACTCAGACATCTGGTTGAAGCCCAGGGCCCCCAGAGATGCCCAGGGAGTCAGGTTTTTCCCTCCCTCCTCAACCCACGGCTTACATGGGGCCAAATGTATTTTTCCTTTGGGTTGTTAAAGAGTACCTTACCTTGGGATTCCTGGGACCAAAAAATATTTAGGATCATAGCAAACAACTCTGAGAGGCACTTCATAATTAGCACCAGTGACCCAGTTACCTTAATCTCTGAATTGTCTTTATGTGGAGCCATCAGAAGTTTTGAAATCTAAACAAGTCTTGTTTCAGTAGGCCAAAGTTTATCTTTGTTTTTAATACCATAGAATACTCCAGATAGAAGGAGATCTTAGAGATAACTTAGTCAAATCCCTTCACTTTACTGTTAAGAAAGCTAAGCGCAGAAAATTGTCATGATTTGACACAGTTGGTTAGTGGCCCAACCATAGATGGACCTTCACTGCATGGAAAAGGAAATGACATTTATTACACTAAGTGTGAGGTAGCATATGTTACCTCACAAAACCCCTAAGACAGGGGTGTCCAATGTTCAGCCTGTGGCCTGCTTGCAGCTCAGGATAGCTATGAATGAGACCCCACACAAAACAGTAAATTTACTTACAACATTACGAGATTTTTTTGTGATTACGTGTCACAATGTATTTACTGCGTGGCCCAAGACAACTCTTCTTCTTCCAGTGTGGCCCAGAGATGCCAAAAGTTTGGACACCCCTGCCTAAGACACATTCACCTTTATCATCCCCATTCATAGAATAAAGCAAGCGAGACTTAGAACGGTTGACTAAATTGCCCTAAGTTGTACAGTTTTAGGGAAATATGCTGAAAATCTATTCACCAAATGGCCAATTTATCAAATAATGAATTTGAAGAATTTGCTAAATTTACCGAGAACTGCTTTCCTTAAAGTATCACTTTTATAGCAATTAATACTACCCATAGGAGTTAAAGTTTTGAAGACTATTTTTTAAAGTTTTTATTAGCTGTTTTCATTTTGCCTTCATGGCAAAACTCTTAGGAATTTACATTCATTTTATATTGATGACCAGTGTATGTCAAATCTGAGGCCCAATTATATGGTTCTTCTAGGCATTCCTACCTTTTACTGTGGCTTTTAATAATGGTATTGCCTTTCGTCTCAAATTTTCCTACACACTTGTACCAAGTCAATATAACAGAGAGAAGTCATAAGCTTTTTGCATTTTATGAAATTTCTAGCAAACTGAGCTTTCGTGGGATGGTTCAATAGTGCTTAATGATATTTGGAAGACTGGGTTTAATATTGTTTAGTGTTTTTTGTTTGTTTGTTTGTTTTGCCATGGCCATGTAAGCCCAGCAGCTCCACAGTGCATTTCTCCGTCCAAATCAGCTAAATGCCATTTCTGGTATGTTTCCCATTTTGGATACTTTAAAGAGAGGTTTAAAATATATTGTAAATAATCCACTCCATTTACTCCAGTTAGCAAATCCATGAATCAAAAAAGTACAAAAGGGAACAGGTGGAGTAAAAATGAGTTGGTTCCCTTTCCTCCAAATCCTTGCCACCCTCACACAGTTTGGTGGGAATGCAGACTGGTGCAGCCATTGTGGAAAGCAGTGTGAGTTATCTCCAAATTTTTTAAATGGAACTGCCTTATAACCCAGAGATCCCACTTCCAGGAATTTATCTGAAGAAACCTGAAACACTAATTTGAAAGAATATATACACCCCTATGTTCACAGCAGCATTATTTGCAATAGCCAAGATTTGTAGCAGCAGCCCAAGGGCCCATCAATAGATGAGTGGATAAAAAAGCTGTGGAATATTTACACAATGGAATACTACTCAGATATAAATAAAGAAGAAAATCTTACCCTTTGCAATAGTATGATGGACGTGGACTGAAATAGTATGAGTGAAATAGTATGATTTCACTCATATGTGGAATCTAATGAACAAAATAGAGACAGACCATAGACAGAGAGCAGTCTGACAGTTGTTGAGGGGTGGAGGATGGAAGGGTTGGGGAGCCTGGAGGAGGGGAAAGGGGAGGGATTGAGAAAAAAAGTAAGAAAAAACTCATGAGCATAGTGAACAGTGTGGGGACGGCAGGGAGGAAGGAGGATGAGCAGAGGTCGGGGAGGACACAGGGGAGAAAAACGGTGATGGACAGAGACTTGACCTGGGGTGGTAAACACACAATACAGTGTACAGTTGATGTAAAACTGTGCATCTTAAACCTGTATAATTTTGTTAACCAATGTCACCCTAATAAATTCAATAAAAGGGAAAAACAAAAAATGAGTTGGGTGGCAAGAAACTCACCTTATCCTTATTTTTATAAAACTTCTTGATTTTAAGATAGGCATATGCTATGATTTTAAAAACACTAATTTTAATTTCCCACAGTAGAGACCAATACACTGAGAAAATCTGGACCATACTGAAGTTTGTTCAGAGCCTATCAACTAATTAGTGTAAAGCAGCTACAGCAGGAATAGAAACTAAGAGGAGTTAGACCAAACTAAACTAAAACTATGGGATATCCCCAAAGTTGTTGCCACAGCCTTATACCACGGGATTTGTTATAAACTTTAGGAAAGCTTACTAAAAGAAAAGTTTTGATAAATCAGTGATTTGTCAAATTGGTCATTCCAAAAATAGTTCAATAGAACTGGATTTTGGTGAATTGACTTTCAGAGAAGTAATATTGGGAGAAATAGCAATCCAAGAAAATACTCCTCCAGAAAGTTGTTTTCTGGTGAACTGACTGGCTTTTCATCACCAGATGGTAAGGCACAGATCCCTGTCTGCTCATTCCAAAGCTCAATTCTAGCCTCCGTCGAGTCTTTCCAAGTAACCGTGCAACCACTGGATATAAAGCGTGTAAAGATTTTTGAAGTTCTCCAAAACCAAAGAAATGAAACGTGGACTGACTTTCAACCACTAAAGAAGTTCCCTTTAAATATATTAAAATAAGTATATTGAATAGAATCTCACAGGTGAGTTGAATGCAAATCTCGAACTACTCTATGTCCCAGTAGAGAGTGAGGTACAGCGATTTTGACTTGCCTAGTGAGAAAGAGCCTTCCCCGATACCAAGAACCTTAATGTAAACAAGACTCAAACATTTGCATTCACATCATGTGGATCTGTCTGGCCACAGTTAATTCGAGCATGTCACTTTATTTCATGTACAGAATATCTAAAGCTTTAAGGCAGATTCAGGGAGCCTCTTATTCCTGAAACACAAACACTTACACAGTGCTCTCATTAACTGGCACTTTCACATCCGCACAGAAGTGAAAATAGAACCTAAAGCTCTGTCCTATCTCGTACTTGTCAAATAATACAGATTAGAGGGGGTGTACTTGACAATGGCATTTCATTCAGCCTTGGAGGGAGAGAGTTGGACAAGTCATAAACCTGCCTAACTTGAAATAAAAATAAATATAGTGATGCTTAAAAATATATATACTGAAATAAAAACTTTAAAAATACTCGATAAAGGTAAAGTTTTACCTGTTACTCACTGACTCCCCCCCCCCATGTGGCACGACCTTGAAAAGGTGCCTCTGCAACTTTAAAGCAAAGCCACGCCCACATCATCTGGTGGCACAGATGGAACTGGGAGTGTGTTTCCACGGTGGGGGAAAAAATGATCATTCGGTTGCCTCCTCGGGATGAAATAGTGTAGGCTAGTTCTGCCCACAAAATATAATGTGATCCAAATATGTAATTTTAAATGTTCTCATAGCAACACCTAAAAAGTGAGGGTGAAATTAATTTTAATACATTTTATTTAATCCCCATGTACCCCAAATATTAGCATTTTAGCATGTAATCACTGTAAAATATTATTGAGATAGTTTACTCTTTTGTAAGAAGTCTTTAAAATCTGATGGGTATTTTATACTTACAGCCCAACTCGATTTGGACTAACCACATTCGAGCACTCAATATCCAGATAAGGCTAAGTCATTACTGTATTGGGTCTAGACCCACAGCCTCATTTGAGAAGAAAGGTACTTTAAAGGTACTGGAATTGGGTGATTCTGTCTGAATTGGACTGGCCCTTGGTTTGTGTTTTGTCAATTCTGAGTGTTAGGTTGCTTATAAGAACACAGACCAAAAGAGCACAGTTACAGTATCACCAAACTCAGAGCTGAAATACATACCCCAGTTAACATACAATTAATATTTCCAAACTCTAAAATGTTTGATCTTCCCCTTGTTGTCTAAATATTTCCCTTTATATCTAAAGCCAGGCAAGTAAAAAGCACAGGAATCTTCTCCTCCCTGCACCCCACCTCCTGTGATCCTTGGGGCTCTACTCCATTCCTTCCACTCTGTTACCAAGAGCAGGCACTCCCGTGGTGGTTCTCCCTCTGTGCCTCAGCTGCTCTCTTCCTCCTTGCCATGCCCTCTGAACAGGGCTGCCTGCATCCCCACACCTCCGTCAGCTGGCTCACTCCTGATTACTGTCTGGAGTCTACTTGCTTTTCACTTGCCCTAAAAACATCAAAGCCACCCTAGATAGAGACCAGGTCAGACCACCCCAAAGTCCCAGATTCAATGTTCTTTCTCCATGTTCCCATAGCGAACATCACAGGCTCTTAGGCCACAATGTTTCCACTGCGTCTCTTACCCAACAGTGTTATCACATCTGAGCATTGTTCCTCTCTTTCCCCGAGCTAGACAGTGAGCTCCTAGAAAGCATCTCAGGTACCTCTGTAGTTACTGTGCTTAGCATAAATCAGGTACTCAGGAAAGGCTCATAAAGATGAAATGCTGATCAGTATATCGAAAGTATAATCAAGTTCATTCATTCAAAGAATAATTTTTCAAAAGTATGTGTCTAACCTATTTTACAACAAAGAGAAATTTAAAATTCAACCAATAGTTACCTTCCAAGTGCCAGGTACTATGTTGGATGTTGAAGCTACGGAGGTGAATGAAACTCCAGACTCTCAGAGATGGCAGTTAAACAATGGTTAGGTTGAGGCCTTTGCAAAGGAATGTGAATGCCCATCACCCACAAGGGGTTGTTGAAAAGCAGATTCTGATTCAGGAGGTCAGGGGCAGAGTGTGAGATTACGCATTTCTAACAAGCTCCCAGGGGGTGCTGCTGGTCCCAGCACCACACTTCAAGTGGGACAGGACTGTGGCATGGGGGTCAGGGAGCCTGAAATTAAGCTCAGACTCCTGTTGTATGGACGTGAGTCATTTCTCTTAACACTGCCAGATCTGCTTGCTCACCTCTGCCATTGCCTAGGAGGGGAGAATAGATAATCTCTACACTGTCTTTAACTCTGCAATCTGCAATATCCATATTCCGTTATCATGCAGAAGATGATAGGGGTTAAATTAGTGATTCTCAGCCACCTGGAGTTTATTTGAGGATGCTGATGTCCAAAACACAGCCCAAACCCTATTGCCTCAGAATCTCTGCAGGGAGGACTCATGCCCAGGCCAAGTGCCTAGGAGTATTTTAAATTTCTAGGATTGAGGACTACTAAAGAATGTTACTAGCATTCACTCTTATGCTTTCTTTCCTTCATTCCTTTGGTCATAGAGGGTTTTTCCTTTGTTTGTTTGTTTGTTTGTTTTTCTGGGCTAATGATCTGCAATATTATTAATAATATGTGTTGTTTATTAACTCAATTGATTGGTGTTAATGAGGTCAGAGATTAGCAAATTATGCCCCCCCCTACCCGCCGGCAGATAGCTTTATCCTGTTGGCAGTACTTGTGTTGGCAGTACTGTTGGTCCAAAGACCCAGATTAAAATAATTGTGAAACACCATTTCCAACAGTAAAAGGGCAACGTAAAACACAGACCTTGGTGTGTCCCACTGTTCACAGAAGAACAGCTATGCTGATACCCTAAAGATCAACCATGAGGCTTCCTAGCTTTTCAGTCACCTCCTTGACTCACAAGATCAAAATAAAAGCAGGACTTTTTTTCCGATGGAAAATAGAAGAACCAGCATCCAAGAAGCCACTGGATATTTTTGCTTTGCAAGTGCAGTCATATCCTAGATTCTTTTAAAATCAGATTTTAAATGAGAACATTTTAAATGAAAGAGCCCAAACAGTTTTCAAATGTATCTCATCAGTTTTCAAAAATGAAAAGGTCCTTTGTAATTCTCACCACAGCCTTTTGCGCTGGTTTAAGAATAGAGGGACACACCCAAACTTCTATACTTTTAAGATATCTTAGTTTCAAACCTGTTGGTGTCTTTAGCTTTTCAAAATTTGATTGCTTGAAGAAAGGAAAAAGAACTAGATTCTTTTAACATCAATTCAAGTAATAAATTGCTCTGTAGCACAGTAGAAGCACATGTCACCAAAATGCTAATGTTTTTCCCTTTATCAGTTTTCACTTTGGTCAAAATATGCTGCTCTATATTTTCCCAAAAGGAGATTACTTGTGTTTAACAAATATATCAACAAATAGCTAAAGAATACATGCTCTAAGCAAAACATTCTAGGATTTGAGAGGCAAAAATATATGATGTCCTATTATCTTCAAAGGTCTTAAAATCTGTCTCAAAAGATTCAACTTACCTTCTACAAAAAGGTAGCTAAAATTACGAACAAAAAAATAATAAAAGCTAAAATAGTAGCTTTAAAGGGTTCAGAAAGGAGCGATCTCTCACTTCCAGCTGGGATGGGCTAATGGACGGCTAAACAGAGAAGGGAAAGGTTTCACCCGAAACTTGAAGGATGGGCAGGGATTAGATCATTAGCCCAGAAAAAGAAAGTCTATGACCAAGAGCATAAAGAAAGTGTTAGATGGGCTTAAAAATAGTAATGAGACAAGTAAAGAGATTAATAAGACGAGAGTGTTTGACCTGGGTCAGGTGAAATGTTCCATTTCATGAAGGCTTAGATCTAAAAGATTAAGAACTCTGGGGGGGGAATACATAAATTAATATAGTTCTCTTGCTTTCCAGGGCCAGGGAAAAGCTGATAAACACAAGTTGGTATAAGAATTGACAAAGATAAGGTAGGGTGGGTCCAGAATGGATGTACCTGAAGGCCAGACTAAGGATTCTTATTTTTTTTTTAATTTTCACATAGGTAATAGGAAATTAGTGAAGACTTTTGTTTGCTTGCTTGCTTGCTTGCTTGCCTATTTCTTTCAGTAACACAGTAAAAGTCATGTTTTCAGGAAGACAAACTTTGAAGGCAGATATAATACAAACTGTAGTGAAACATAACTTGAGGTGGAAAGAAAGGGTTAGTGGAGTGATATAGAGAAGCTGGTCTGAATTGTAGCAATAGAAAGAGGGATGTGGCAGAGAAATGCTGGAGGAAGAATAAAAGGTAGGCCTTGGTGATGAATTAAACCTGAGAGGTGCCCATTGGTGCCCCACACATGAAGTGCTAGCACCTGCCTCACACTGCCGCCTGCTTGCTGGGAACGCCTGTGATCTCTGCTTGAGGTCGTTAGCCTGGTGGAAGGAACTGGCTTGGCCAAGCCATGAGCGCTAGAGAGGTAACACTGAGAAGCAGCCTGAGCCTATCAGCACAGGGATTTAGAGGATAAATGCTGAGTTTTGCTCACCCCTCCATTAGAACAACTTTGAGTTCTACGATATCCCTCAGAGTACCCCAATGAGATTAAACTCCAACATCCCAGTGACCACTTCTTTGATGGCACACCATTTCTTGTCTTTCTTTTATTCTTCATCGCCTTTCCCCACTCCCTTATCAGCATTTCTTGGTATTATTGCCAAATAAACCCAAGGCACTAGGATCCTTGCCTTGCCTTGTCTGCTCCTAGGGAGGAGCAAAATTAAGTTAGGAGGAAAGTAGAATTGAAAATTGGGCAGAATAATGCCCCCTCCCCCACACCCAGAGAGACGTCTACAACCTAATCCTAGGATCTGTGAATGTACTACCTTCTATGGCAAAAGGAATTCTGTAAAGACCTTATGGTTAAAGACCATGAAATGGAGAGTCTGTTCAGGCATGCCCAGTCAAACCACACGGATCCTTAAACCCAGCAACCGTTCCCAGCTCTGGTTAGAGGGAGATGTGGCTATGAAAGAGGGATCAGAAAGATGCAACGCCCAGAGGGAGGAAGAGGACCACTAGCAAAGAAATGTGGGTGGCCTGGAGATGCTGGAAAAGGCAAGGAAATTCGTTTCCCACAGAGCCCTTAGAAAGAAATGCAACCCTCTGTGAGAGTTCTGACCTACAGAACTATAAGGTAATAAACTGTGTTGTCCTAAGCCAGAGTTTATAGTAATTTTAAAAACAGCAATAGAAAACTCAGACATTATTCTTAAAAGTAAAGACTACCGAAAATTGGAGGTAGCCATAGAAAGTGAAAAAAAAACAGAAGACACAGATGTTTCAGGGGCTGTTGATGTGGATGTTCAATAAGCTGCATTTTATGTGTGTTCTTGATTGTGTGATATTCTTCGAGATGCACAGAGCCTCTCGTGTGTGTGTGTGTGTGTGTGTGTAATCACTCTTCAACCAATTTTGAAACAGGAAAGATGTTTGGTATTTGTTGTGTTGTTTTTGTTTTAGCCAGGAAGTTATTGTCATTTAATCAGTTATGTTAATTCATATGTGATGCCTTCAAGAAGACATAATTTTCCAAACGTGTCGGTATAGTGGAAACTGTGAAAATGGACAATAAAATGCCATTGTCAAACTCACTGTCTCTTTCCAGTGCTCGGTTTCACCTGGGCTATCTTTAGAAGCTTTCCTTTGGAACGAAAGGCTCTTTGACAAATGTGTTGTATAAGCATACTCTTTGGATTTAAAATTTTCATTGAGCTGTGGCAACACACAAAGACTTGATGTAAGAATTTTGACACATTAATTCAGAGCAAGTTAAACTTCCAGTGCAGTGTTGGAAATACATAATCCCAGACACAGTTTTATTTGAGCATGTGGTTTTTGCTCTCAGATTCTATACCTTTAGAATATTATATCCTGAATGTTTTACTACATTTTAGTCCTGCAGTTTCACTTTGTTTCCCTATTTTTATCAGCTCCTGTCTTTTCCTACCTGTCCCTCCAATCTTTGCCCTTTGAAGGATTGGACAGTCCTCCCCCCAAAAAACTCACAAAAGAGACACAATAGAGCATTAAAAACTCGAACCAACTGGTGAGTGGGATTTGGCAAGAGGGTTAGATCTGCTGCTTCTTTACAAAGAGTTCTCAGAGGCAATACCCACGCCTCCAACTAACCCCCTTCACATGCAACCTTCCTCTCTTTCTGATTCGTCATCTGCCTGCCTCTCACAGTATGGACAGTGGTAGAAATGGAGCCCAACTGTGACCAAGGCAGGGCCTTGGCCTCTCAGCGAGGTCAGGTCATCCTCTTACCCCAAGATTCCTTCCCCACTAGCTCTCCTACTCACTACCTGGAAGCCCACTGATGATAAGAGCTGGTGCTCCTTCGAAATCCTGCTTTTCCTTAAAGTAGGTTCCACAGGTTTGAACTAGCCTTACTCTGTGGCCTTGGTTATTTATATTGCTGCTGCTTCTGAGGTAAACAGCAGTGAAGTGAGGGGACGACAATATTTGCTACCCCACTTTGTTTTCCACAGATTCTGATTCATCGCAGCCTTCCCCTGCTGCTCCAAACACACAGCATACCTCAAAGCCACAGTAATTATCAAATTCCTACGTAAAACAAACGGTATCTATCTGCAGATTGTCAAAGCCAAATGTTTTGCTTTTCCTTCTCTCTTTCTCACAATATAACATTCATTATAAAATAAGGACTTCCAAACAATTTTTAAATAACTCACTTTATACATTACAAGTACAAAGCCTATAATCTTTGTATATATTATCGATTCAGTTCAATCTCCTAAGTGTCAGGACAGGACAATAAATGTGGCTGCTCTCCTACGTGGGCTGTGCGGTCCAGAGCTGCACAGAGGCCTCTGCTCACAGCACATCGTCTAACTGCAAATACAACACCAGATGCACACCTCCACCTCCAAAAAAAAGAAAAATTTCCCCTAAATACCAACATACCTTGTAGAAATGCTATGTAGTTAGAAAAGCAATTTGTCAGGGCTTAAGAAAATGAAATAAAGGAGAAAGCGAGTACAAAAGACATTGACTTTCAAGTAAGAATGGGCTCAAACACCTTAAAGCCAAAACTAATCTGTGTACCCTAGAGCTTGGGGACCCTCTGCCTTAGCTGATCACAATCCCACGGCCATGTGTCTAAATGACTAAAGACGATTCAAGAGGATTACCCGTTGGTACAGGCTTTTAATGCTGACAAATGTGGCTAGTTTTGAGGACAGGTGCCTTCCACAGCTTTTATTTGCTATTGAGTTTTTAACGTACTTAATGCTCTTTTAATTCTGTTTCTACTAGGATCCTATCTTCTTTGAGAGCTGGGTTTGGGAACTGAGGATTTGTCAACCATAGCACCTTTCAAGAACATCATCTGGAGACATTCTTCATTAAAATGACCTACTACAACTTTTTTACCACCCCCTTCTCCTTGTCCTTCCACAATATGGCCTCTGATCCTACTCCCTCAATCGATCCTACCCACCCCAAGTTCATCAGCGACCTCCTCATTGCCAAGTTCAGTGGCCTCTCATGATTCTGGAAACCAATCCATTGTTTCTGAAACTTTCCGACTTCCTTGACCACCTTCTTAGCCTCGATTTTAGAGATATAAAAATACCCTAATTCTCCTATATTTTTCTGTAGAATAATTATTGGGTTTGTTTTGTTTTTACTTTCATTCTAATAAATGTCTATCGATTAATCAATTCAAACGTGTCTACAGGAAATTACTGCTCCTTCTGCAGCCTAGCTGACGGAAGAACAGACTGAGCTTTGAATGAAGTTCCATAGGAAGCAAACCATCTCCACAACTCCTAATCTAGCATGTGGCTGGGAAGAGAAATCGTGCCATCTTGTTAGGCAGTTTCCCAGCACTATTAACATGTTGAAGGTGAGAGTGAAGGGTAGTCACTGATGATATGTCCATTCCACCAAGATTCCAACTACCTAGGAATGTTCCAGCAATTTCAGGAAGGCCAGGAAAGGAGAAGCACGCAAAGGATTTAATAGTACAGTCAGGAGACTGATTTCTAACATGTTGATCACAAACGAGAGCCTCATTGGGATCTAGATTCACACTCCCTGGTAGGCAAAGACCATGCTTAGACATTGAAGACAAAGAATTATTCCTAGCCAGCAAGTTGCACAGACAATCATTTAAAGTCTAAATATCATACATTAAATTTGACAGTAAAATGCACTCAGAAAATAAGAGTCAGGGTGCCAGCTACTAAAGAGAAAGACATTAATTTTAAATCCTTAATGTTTCTATTAGATGTATTTTTTCATTTGAAGATGGTGTTTCTAATTGGATAGTTCTGTGTATATTGCAAATTCTTCAACCAGAATATATTTTGCATCCCAAAGTCATATATAGTCATAGTATTAAATCTTCTTTTTTTCCCCCAAAGAGTTTATTTAACTAATCTCTTTAGTTGAAAAAATGTTAAGGCCATGATAAATATTGATTAACCTTGGGAACTAAAGAGTAAACATAAAAACAATTTCTTACTCTAAGTTCAGGTTTAACAATGTACTAATAGACCATAATGAAGATAGCAGCCATCAGTTAATCAACCCATTAAGTTGGGATCAGAAGTGTCAACTCAAGTGCAGTCTACTAATTTATTGACCCTTAATGGGTCAGCAAGATCTATAACCTAAAGACTGATCTTTCTGCTTCTGTTAAAGTCACTTTGGAGGCCAATTCACTTCCTTCCATGATTATGATCTCTGACCTAGTATGGGCACAGAGTCAACATAAAATCCATTTATGAGAATGTGCTTGGGGTTACTGAGTAATGGAATCTCAAGCTAAATGGTGAATTAAGTGTCTGGGTAGAAGCCCTTTATGGAAGCACCAACTTTGTTTTTCTAATGTGCACATAACGGGGAAAATAGACATTCACAGTCCTCAATGGGAGCTTCTGACTATAGTAAGTTCTGGGTTGCACAGTTAGCAAAGGCTTGTTAGCCACTCCCATTCCTATCCTGTTCTGTGAGTAAATCTTAGTTTTTGAAATATCAGTGGGTCAAAAAGAATTGAGTGGTAAGATGGTAAAGTGCAAGGATTTGCCTGCCAAATTGTAATTGTAAAGTAAGTTTTGCTTTAGTAAAGATGTAATGGGTTGGATAGAAAGTTGTTTTGGTGATTAACAGGCTATATATATATATATATATATATATAATTTGGTTATATATATATATATAATTTGGTTAAATCTAATAAACAAGATTCAATTACTCAATGTTTACTATTTTCGAGGGAAAGGAAAGGAAATGAAAGGAAAATTAGGAGCATACCTATTCCAGATGGGACTTTGAGAGGCTATAATAAAAATTATGAATCAAAAATTCATTCACTTTAGCCCTGGCTGGTGTAGCTCAGTGGATTGAGCGCGGGCCTGCGAACCACAGGATCGCGGTTCAATTCCCAGTCAGGGCACATGCCTGGGTTGCAGGCCAGTTCCCAGTTCCCGGCAGGGGACCCACGAGAGGCAACCATACATTGATATTTCTCTCTCTCTCTCTCTCCTTCCCTTCCCCTCTTAGATAAATAAATAAAATCTATCTTTAAAAAAATGCATTCACTTTAATCATATTTGTATAGAAAGTATAATAATGGCTATGATAACAAGGTTTTTTTAAACAGCAGTATTTTTCTCTCTCAGGTGATAAAGCAATTTGCTGAACTACAATTTACAGTGTCTATTAGCAACCTGTCAACCTTGAGGGGTCAGAGACTCAAAAGGATATGTGCAGAAGAAGCTGCTGGGCTGGGTTGTGTTGCCCGAGTCCCTGCTTGAGCCTGTGCCAAGGAGAACGCGATCAACCCCAATGCTGCTCTTGCACACAATTCTTGGCTGTGATTTCCCCCCAAATAGGACACAGGTAAGACACATTAATAGAGATTATGGGAAGGGAAAGCATGAAAAGGAGAAAATGCAAACTACTAAATTCACTAAACATTCAAGTTTAATTGAAAAGAAATTGAGATTGACTTGAAGGACCTAAGGATTGGTGTTTCTCTCTACAAAGGAAATATGCCATTCGTGTCCATGATGCTTGAAGGATTCCTGCAAAGGAAACCATTTTTCCTAGGAATATAGAGGGCCCCTTCTGTTGGTGATGGCATTGCCCTCTGTTCCCCCCGCTATTTGTTGCCTTTGTTTTCCTCCGGTCCTCATTAGCCAATCTCCTTGTATCACTGTGCCGACCTCTGCACAAAGACACTGGCCCAAAAGCCTTTGTAGGAACAAGAGAGTTTTATCCAATGGGGGGAAAAAAGGTGGACCCTAGGGCCAAAAAGATGAAGAGTCAGCCTTTTAGAAAAGCTCTCACAAATGTGGCGGCGTTGGCCAGATCAGCCTTTAGAGGTAGGACCTCTTGTGCAGGTTCTCAACCTTAAGGGCTGCCTCAGAGAACTACTGAGAGACAGAAGGGAGGGTGAGAAAGGTCATGGGGATGGAGGGCAAGAGAGCCACGTAGGTGACAGCGAAGAAGCCTACTGACCCTGAAGATGGAAGAGGTGACCCTTCCTGGGGCCACTTCTTTTAGTAGCCATCCCCGCCCTCCACACTCGCACTTCCCGAGGGGTCACTGCCAGGTCCCACCTCCAGGCTGCAGCACGCACGCCTGGGTCCAGGAGGCAGAGGCGCACAGCGAGCACGAACGAGGGCCACCAGCTGAGCTAGTCCAACGGGAGAGGGTCTGACCCGAAGAGGCGACAAGCACGTGGAAGGGAGTCCTGCTCCCCAGACTGCTCTGCTGCCCCCACCCCAGGTCTCCCCACCCCTTCCCCATGGCTGCAGCAGCTGCACCATTTAGCAGCAGCAACAGCAGTAGCAAAGGAACAGAGCCACAGCGTCACCGAAATCCAAACAGAGCCCAGCTGCGCCGGGGGCAGGAGGAGGGGGCTAGGGCGATTGACGAGGGGGAGTGGCGGGGCCGGGTGGGGGGGCGCCGGGGGCCGGCGGGGCGGGGTGGCGGCGGGGGCGGTGCGCGCGGTGGCCGCGCCCCGGGCCCGCGCCGGCGTCACTTACCCGGCCAGGGCGCTGGGGCAGCTCGACCGACTCCTCGGGGGCGGTGGCGGCTCCGGGCGGGCGGTCAGCGCAGCCCGGGTGCTGCCAAGTGTAAACAATCCGCCATGATTTCTTTGTTTAGCTAATTGAACCTGCCGCCGTCTGGCGTCCCAGGCGCTCCCTCTCTCCCGTCTCTCCCCTTCCCCCACTCCCGCTCACTTTTATTTATTGATTTGTCTTCCCCTTGCTCCTCAGTCATTCCCTCTTTGGGCTCAGTTGCTGCTTTTAATGGGAAGTCGAGGCAGTTGGGTGTGTTTTGCAGGGAGTGCGGTGGTAGTTCCTATAAATACAGTGAAATAATACCCAAATATCAGGCCGAGGTGCGTTTCTGAACGAGGAGGACGGTACTGCTCTCCCTCCTTTCCCACATCCTCCTCCTTCAGTTTATTAGACTGTACTCCGTGGGAAGTGCGAGACAAACCTGGTGCAACTCCCAAACTCCCAGGCACCTCTCCTTTCCCGCCGAACTCTCTGGTACCCAAGTTCACAGGCGGAATTGGAACTCAGCAAAAAAGCCAGGTTCTTCGCTTACTTTGAAAATCTCAAATATAAGTGATATCCGACTGCTCAAGAGCGTGCAGAATAGTCTTTACCCCGGGCAGGAATAATCATCATAAAGCCAGTCTGCTCATCAGGGGAGATGACCTATTGGCGTCCATTCAACTCCTTCTTTAAGAAAAGACCTGATTTTTACACACACACACACACACACACACACACACACACAGCGCCAAACTAGCACCAAACACAATGGAAAGCTCCCAGAAGAGGGAAGAACTGGACATTTAGCCTTCTGTTTGTATAAGTTACTGGTATTTAGTTGTGTGCAAATATTTGGGGAGGGGGTAGACTGTGAGCCGTATTTAGAGTTTATTTTTTTGTTTTTTTAAAGATGTTATTTATTTATGTATTTTTAGAGGGGATGGAAGGAAGAAAGGGAGAGAGAGAAATATCAATGTGTGGCGGCTGCCTCTCACGTGTCTGCCAAAGGGAACCTGGCCTGCGACCCAGGCATGTGCCCTGACTCAGAATCAACCAGCAACCCTTTGGTCCACAGGCCAGCACTCAATCCACTGAGCCACTCCAGCCGGGGCCTATTTTGAGTTTATAACTAGAAAGAAATATGTAGGCCCTGATGGGAAGGAAGGCTCATCACCTCTTTTTTATGGGTTCCTATGTCTAGAACTGCATTTGATCAGTTTTCACTATTGTTAGTGCAAGCATTATTTAAGTCCTATTCTAGGCAGATTTTATGATGAAATTCAGGGTAATCTGCAGCAGAAAAATCCTGGAGTTATGGCCTCATCGATTTAATAAAAAAACAAACTATTCTCTCAGCCTCACTTGTATTTATGACCACCATGGTGATGAGACCAAAAAGTATTCACTATTTTAATTCATAAGGAGGATTAGAAGTCATCTATATCTTACAGTAAAAGGGTACCTAAGTTATCATCAGAATTAACCAATTAAAAGAAGCTATTGCCCTACGTGTGCTTAATTCTGTGTGGGAAAAGCACTACTGAATAAAGTAACGCCATCCTTAGAAGTCTGGACCAACCATTCACAAGCCACATAACATTGATGATATGGGTAAAAGGACCATCTGATAAACTCAAGAGACCTGAATAAGGAGTATTTACAATATAGGCCATACACTGTGACGTTTTAACTACTAGGTCAAGTAATAAATAGGTGCTCAAGTATTCCAATTATAAATAAAGAAAAAGGAATTATATTGTCAAGCCAGTAAAATGATCTTAAATCCCTATTTTACACATGGCTTTTGATTATTCCCTCAAGATAGTTGAACTAAAATTATAATCATGTTCTTTCCCACACTTGTGATGTTTTTCTCCATATCATGCTGAAACTTACATCTTTTCCCAAAGTCTAACTTAACTCTGTCCATAGGATGCTCACCATAGGATACTCTATTTACTTTCTTCCAATGGTTGTGACTTATTCCTCTTGGCATCAGCTATAAGACTTCTGAGCTTCAGAACTATGAGATTGAGGTCTTTAAGTGTACAATTTATGGTATAAACACATGGAAGAGTTTACTGCACAAAATGAGACTTAAGGGACCATAGTTTCACTTTTTTAAATTATATTTTATGGATTTGGCTATTACAGTTGTCCCGTTTTTTCCTCTTTGTCCCCCTCCATGCAGTGCACCCCCCCTCAGGCAATCCCCACACCACTGTTCATGCCCATGGGTCATTCCTATAAGTCCCTTGGCTATTCCATTTCCTATTCTGTACTTTACATCCCATGGCTATTCTGTAACTACCTAGTTGTACTTCTTAATCCCCTCACTTCATTACCCATTCTCCACACCCCCTCCCATCTAGGCAACCATCAAAATGCTCTCCGTATCCATGATTCTGTCTCTGTTCTTCTCGTTTGTTTAGTTTGTTTTTTAGAATTAGTCGTTGGCAAGTATGTATCTTTTGCCATTTTTTATTCATAGTTTTGATCTTTGATCTTCTCCTTTAACATTTCATATAATAATGGTTTTGTGATGATGAACTCCTTTAGTTTTTTTCTTGTCTGGGAAGCTCTTCATCTGCCCTTAAATTCTAAATGATAGCTTTGCTGGGTAGAGTAATCTTGCCTGTAGGTCTTTGCTTTTTGTGACTTTGAATACTTCCTACCAGCCCCTTCAAAGTTTCTTTTGAGAAATCTGCTGAAATTCTTATGGGAATTCTCTTGTAGGTAACAAACTACTTTTCTCTTGCTACTCTTAAGATTCTCTCTTTCTCTTTAACTTTTAGCATTCTAATTATGATGTGTCTTGGACAGGGTTTCTTTGGGTTCATCTTGTTTAGGACTCTCTGTGCTTCCTGGACTTGCATGTCTATTTCCTTCACCAAATTAAAGAATTTTCTTTCATTATTTTTTAAATAGATTTCCAAGTTCTTGTGTTACCGAGCAGGGACCCAAGGTGGGGAGCAGTATTTGGCCCACTCAGGGATGCCCCCCCAAAACTGTTAAAGAACAGATACACTAGGGCCCCAGACTCCAGAGGATGGTATACTAATACCGTCCGGACCCCCCTACTGGGCCCAATTGTCCATCGCCAATTGGAAAGACATCTCTCAATGCCAGAGATTTGTGAAAAGGAAATGAAATGTTTATTTAATGTTATTCAGGCCTAGTGCCTCCATTAAAATATCGAAGTTCTTTAGGGTGTACATCTACACACACACAGTGCTCCCTTCTCCTCCTGTCCTAATTCTGGGTACCGTAAATCAGGAAAAGAGCACACATCCGTTTTTCTAGGCCGCTGGTATCGTCAGCTGTGTTGACATCCAGGTAGGATCTCCAATTAATCCAAAGTCATGTGGCACCTTCCACTGGCAAGAGTTCTTTTTACCAAGTTCCAGTCAAAGTCTCTCCTGCTTTCCAGGTCACTCAGCCAAAGGGAGCACCCCAAAGTCACATGGGCCTCTTCTACCAAAGCTGCAGGGATCCACACTCCACCAAAAGTGCGTGTCTTTCTTCTTCATCTGGCCGCAGGAATCCCCATTCTGGCAGCGCTGCGTGGTTTTCCCTTTCACCTGGGAAAGACGGGGTCTGCACTCTGCCCAAACCACGTGGCTCTCTCTTTCACCTCGCCAAGAAGGGGTCCTCACTCTGTCCAAAACCGCATGGCTCTCTCTTACATGACTGCAGGGGTCTACATTCTTCCAAAACCACGTGGTTCTCCCTCAATGGCTGCCATGTCTGGATTTAAGTCCCTGCATCAGTCTTCCTCTGTACCCATATTTCCAACTGCTCCCACGATCAGTTACACCTGCCAGTATTTCTGTATTATTACAAGTTTACCGGGGTGCCATCATTAGTCTGGGCAGGTATGACCCCATGTCCTAGAGCTTATCTTCTCCAAGCTCCCACGCAGGTGCTGTAACTCAGGCGACCTGCACCCCAGTTACATCTTGGGGGGAAGTGACTTCATCCCCCTAGCTTCAAGCCTGGCCACAGCCATTTAACATATCCAAGTGACCTGCCGAAGGCTATAGATATGTTAAATGACCATGTCATGGATTAGCTGCAAGGCTGTGGCTGTACAAAACAGCCCTGCGTGTTCCCGCTCCATGTGTCCCTTCTCCCAACTCATAGCTGTCGGGGAAGGGGTGAGGACATTTTATATGTCTCTCCAATATTCCTATACACTTTGAGTTCTGGACACCATTCCAAATCTTTTTTTTGCCCCCCCCTCTTTGGCTGCACCCTGTGTCACTTCCTTTTTTTCTTCTCCTTCTGGCACTAATGATGCAAGTGTTTGGATGCTTGAAGTTGTCCCAGAGGCTGCTTATACTATCCTCATTTTTTAAATTTTTTTCTTCTTGTTGTTCTGATTGTTTTCTGCTTCTTTATATTCCAAGTCATTGATTTGATTTTGTCTTTATTCACTCTACTGTTGTTTCCCTGTAAATTGTTCTTTATTTCAATTAGAGTATTCTTCATTTCTGATTGGATCTTTTTTATGCTGTTGAGGTCCTCATTAAATTCCTTGAGCATCCTTATAACCAGTGCTTTGAACTCAGCATCTGATTGCTTATCTCCATTTTGTTTACTTCTTTTTCTGGAGGTTTGTTCTGTTCTTTCATTCCGGCCAGTTTCTTTGCCTCTTCATTTTGGCGGCCTCCCTGTGTTTGTTTCTGTGTATTAGGTAGAGCTGCTATGATTCCCTGTCTTGGTATCATGGCTTCATGTAGTAGGTATGCTTGAGGGTCCAGTGGCACAGCCTCCTCTCTCACTCAAGCTGGGTACTCAAGGTGCACCCTTTTTATGGGCTGAGTACACCCTCCTCTTAGAGTTGAGCTTTTGTTGCTGTTGGCAGATCAATGGGAGGGATTTACCAGGCCAGAGTGTTGTAATGATTGTCTGTGACCACTGACCACCAACCTGGGCCCTCCCTGGAGGATCAGTGGGGCAGGGGCACAATGGTAGTGCTCCAGTGTGGTCTGTAGTTGTCCACTGGGTGCCCCAGCCCTGCAGTTTCCTGGGTTGTGCAGGCCAAGTTCAGCCCTCACCTGTGTTTTGTCTGGAGCCAACCTGCCTGAGCTATAGACCAATCTGAAGTGGCTGCTACTTGTGCTGGACTTGGAGATTCCCAGATGAAGCCAAGCTGTGAATCTAGGCTGGCTGCTGCTAGTGCTGGGACTGGGGCTCACTTAGCAAGAGGTCAGGGGGATAAAGGAATGAGGCTCACTGTGGTCAGGTGTTGCTTGTTTGAAAGGATTTAAGAAGTTGTGAAGCTTGAGCCAAGATCAGCCATTCATATGGAAAAGCTACTGTTAACAGCTGTAAATTGGGTGGAATAGAGGCTTAGGGGATCTCCTGGGCAGGGCAAACAGTGTTAGCTCGGTTGATGGTGTCTCAGGTACGGCACCCTGCCTGCTTTGTAATTTACCCACCAAACTGTCCGGGAGAAAGCTGTCCCCCAAATCTTGCCTTGATGCCAGCTACTTCAGTTCCTCCCTGTATGCCACTGGTGACCTTTAAGCTGTTACCCCAATGTTGGAGCTCAGAAGGGAGTGAGTCTGATTAAGTCCATTTGTGGATTTTTTAGTAAGAATTCCTTGGAGATTCTAGCAGTTTCTTCCACTGACAATCCTTGGTGGGTTTTGCAGCCAGACTATATGGGGACTTCTGTTCCTGGCATTGGTACCCTGGACTGGGAGGCCTGGTGTGGGGCCAGTACTCCTCACTCCTGAAATATCACTCCTGGAATTTTATCTACCATAAGTGTATGTGAAACCAGCCCATTCTGTGTCTCTGCTCCTCCTGCCAGTCTGGATAGATGTGATTTCTTTAATTCCACAGCTGTCAGACTTCCATTCAACTCAAATTCTGGTGGTTCAGAGTGATGGTTGTTCTATAATTTAGTTGTAATTTTGATGTGGTTGTGTGAAGAGGTGAGCTGTGTTTACCTATGTCCCCATCTTCACTGGGAGTTTCCATTTTTTCCCTCATGCTTCCATAATAGGGGGAAATGCCTTATCTCAGAATTTATACCTTCATGTGTTGCTGGCCATTGGGAAATGCAGGCAGGTACAGCACCATTATCCAGGAATCCTTGAGGAAGAGAGCGCAAGTGCCAGAGCCCAAGAGCCAGAGAGCCAGAGCCAGTCCCGTAGTTTCATTTTTAAGTATATTTTATTAATTTTGCTATTACAGTTGTCCAAATTTTTTTCTCCCCTTTCTCTTTTTCCTGCCTTCATACCTCCTCCCTCCAGCATCCCCCCCACCTTAGTTCATGTCCATGGGTTGTACATATAAGTTCTTTGGCTTCTCCATTTCCCATACTATTCTTAACCTCCTCCTGTCTGTTTTGTGCCTACCTATTATGCTTCTTATTCCCTGTACATTTTGCTCTTGTTCTTCCTTTCCCTCCCTCCACTGATAATTCTCAATGTGATCTCCATTTCTGTGATTATTTTTAAATTTATTTTTAATTAAATATATTTTATTGATTATGCTATTATAGTTGTTCCATTTCCCCCCCTTTATTCCCCTCTGCCCTGCACAGCCTTTCCCACCCACATTCCCCCTCTTCAGTTCATGTCCATGGGTCATACATATAAGTTTGTTGGATTCTACATTTCCTATACTATTCTTAACGACCCACCCATT
This sequence comes from Sturnira hondurensis, assembly GCF_014824575.4. NCBI lineage: Eukaryota > Metazoa > Chordata > Mammalia > Chiroptera > Phyllostomidae > Sturnira > Sturnira hondurensis. Next base: position 8,395,316 of record NW_028079044.1, on the reverse strand, counting down.
TATTTTTCCCTACCATTTATGCTACTTATTCTCTGTACCTTTTCCCCCTCTCTCCCACTCCCCCACTGATTACCCTCCATGTGATCTCTATTTCTGTGATTCTGTTCCTGTTCTAGTTGTTTGCTTAGTTTGTTTTTGTTTGTGTTTTTGTTTTAGGTTTGGTTTTTAATAACTGTTAGTTTGTTGTCATTTTACTGTTCATATTTTTTATCTTCTGTTTCTTAGATAACTCCCTTTACCATTTCATATAATAAGGGCTTGGTATTGATGAACTCCTTTAACTTGACCTTATCTGGGAAGCACTTTATCTGCCCTTCCATTCTAAATGATAACTTTGCTGGATAGAGTAATTTTGGATGCAGGTCCTTGCCTTTCATGACTTGGAATACTTCTTTCTAGCCCCTTCTTGCCTGCAAGGTTTCTTTTGAGAAATCAGCTGACAGTCTTATGGGCACTCCTTCGTAGGTAACTGTCTCCTTTTCTTTTGCTGCTTTTAAGATTCTCTCCTATGTTTTGTTGTTTAGCTTTCTGTTAAAGGTGAGATCATATGGTATTCGTCTTTCAACACCTGGCTTATTTCACTCAGCATAATGCTTTCCAGTTTCATCCATGCTGTTGCAAAGGGTAGGAGTTTCTTCTTTATTTCTGCTGCATAGAATTCTATTGTGTATATGTACCATAGCTTTTGGGTCCATTCATCTACTGATGGGCACCTAGGTTGCTTCCAACTCTTGGCTATTGTAAATTGTGCTGCTATGAACACTGGGGTGTATAGGTTCTTTTGGATTGGTGTTTTAGGGTTCTTAGAATATAATTCTAGCAGTGGAATTGCCAGGTCAAAAGGCAGGTCCATTTTTAGTTTTCTGAAAAAATTCAATACTGTTTTCCATAAACAAGCAAGCAAAATATAACCAAAGACACTGAAATAGAGAACAGGCAGACAATGACCAGAGGGAAGAGGGGAGGGAATCTCAGGGGAAAAGAGGAAGGATTTACAGGAACTAATATAAAGGACACATGGACAACAACTAAGGGGGGTGGAAATGGGAGGGAGGTAGGGAGCACTCGGGGGATGGGCTGGGATGGGAATAAAAGACAGAAAACTGTACTTGAACAACAATTAAATTTAAAAAACATTTTCTTAAAAAAAAACAGTTTTGGCTTCTAAAAGCGAAAGTTTCAAAAACTTTTCCTTATCGTTCATCTTGGCTAATGTAATTATGATGTGCCTTGGTGTGTTCCTCCTTGGGTCCTTCTTTTTTGAGACTCTCTGATTATCTGGACTTCCTGGATGTCTATTTCCTTTGCCAGATTGGGTAAGTTCTCCTTCATTATGTTTTCAAATAAGTTTTCAATTTCTTGCTCTTGCTCTTCCCCTTCTGGTACCCCTATAATTTGGATGTTGGAACATTTAAAGTTGTCCTGGAGATTCATAACCCTCTCCTCATTTTTTGAATTCTTGTTACTTCATTCTGTTTTGGTTGAATGTTTACTTCTTCCTTCTGCTCCAAATAATTGATTTAAGTCCCAGTTTCTTTCCCTTCACTGTTGGTTCCCTGTACATTTTTCTTTATTTCACTTTGCATATCCTTTACTTTTTCCTCTATTTTGTGACCATTCTCAACCAATTCTGTGAGCATCCTCATTACCAGTGTTGTGAACTGTGCATGTGATAGGTTATCTATCTCTTTGTTGCTTAGTTGTATTTCTTCTGGAGCTTTGATCTGTTCTTTCATTTGGGCCTTTTTTTTTGGTCTCAGTGTGCCTGTCACACTGAGTAAGGGGTGGAGCCTTAGGTGTTCACCAGGATGGGGCTACCCAGGTCACTGCCTTGTGATGCTGTACGTGGGGGAGGGGTCTGAGAGGGAACAATGCTACTTGCTTTGCACCTTGCCAGTTTTCAGTCACTTTACCCACTACCCACAATCAAATTGGGCCCCTCTGGTGCTGATTCCCAGATGGGTGGTTTTGTATACATCCCCTCTATGGCCCTGTGGGTCTCTTTGACAAACTCTCCTGTGTGGCTGTGAATTTCTCCCTCTGCCTCAACTCCCACAAGTGTTTTCAGGCGGAGGCTTTAAGACTTTATTCTCCTGCACTGGAACCCTGGGTTTCGCAGTCTGTCTCCCTCTCCAGTTGTTCCTCCTGGTTTATCTCCACACAAATGTGGGACTGCTGGTTCTGCCAGCCACTGACTTACTGGGTTAACCAGCCCAAACCTCACCCACATGCAGTCTGCCACCTTGCCACAAGTCCTCTCTGCCCTGCTGCCCGTCTCCACCCCTCCTACCAGTCTGGGTGAATGGTTCTTTAACTTCTTGATTGTCAGACTTCCACGCAGTTTGATTTTCTGGCAGTTCTGGTTGTTTCAGGTCTTTAAATAAATGATGTTTCAAAAATAAATTTAAAAAATGAATTTATTTAAAGGCCTGGGCTGCTTATATAGAATTGCTGATCCACCATGACATTGCTTTTTTTCTAACACAGTTGAATTTTGCAAATTTGAACCATTTTCCTGTCCATCCTCATATTCATTTTGTCAATTTTATGAGCTGAGATTTGTTTTGAAAGTTGAAGGGAAAGGTGCAAGTAGAACTACTCTTGAGTCCATCTCAAATTTTTTAAGCTCTCATTAACCAGTTGTACAGGAAAAACTCAGACTTCTACCTTGTATCTCCTTTACTTGCGCAGTACCCCTACACTCATAGCACCTCACCTCTGACACTCTGCTCACCAAATATGTGGGGTTTTTTTCCCCACACCAAGCAATTCTCATGATACCAGCTTGGGGGGGGTCCCATAATTTAACTCAATTCTGACACCATCTACCTGGAGGTGGTGCAGTCCCACAAGACTGCCCCCTCATTTCAGATGCCAATCAGAAGCCGTAGGTCCCCAGCTTCCCCACAACTTCAGTTCGACTTGGCTATGAATAAGGGATTCCAGTGACCTCCTCCCCTGTGGATTCAATTAATTTGCTAGAACAGTTCACCAAACTCTGGATGTACCTAGTTATATGTGCCAGTTTATTATATAATAAAGGATAAAATGAAAGCTATAGATGGTGAGCCAAATGATGACATACATAGGGTCAGATCGGGGAGTTCCCAATCACAGGAGCTTCTGTTTCTATAGTGTTGGTACTTTCATGGAGCCTTCATCATGTAGGAACAATTGGATCAGTGACTCCAATTTCAACCCTTCCCCCTGCTCAAGAGAACTGGGGATGGGGTTGAAAATTCCAAGTTTCTAATCATGGTTTTGTCTTTCTATTAACCACCCCCATCCAGGAGCCATCTAGGAGTCTACCCAGAGCAGCCTTAATAGAAGAAAAATTACTCCTACCACTTTCATCACTTAGAAATGTACAAGGGATGGGTCAAAGACCAAATATTAGGACAGAAGATACTCCTATTGCTCTTATCACTTAAGAATTTACAAGGATTTCACACCAGGCAAGATCGCATTACAGACTTCAGTATGTATAGATTTGTGCATCTTCCCTCTATTAGTTAATACCTAACGAATGTTAATTATACACCAGACTCTTCCTAAAAATAGGTTGAAAAAGATTGAAAACTAATACATTTCTAGAATTTATTTTAGGTCCTTATGGTAGACTCTTACATTGATGGCCCTCAGTTAAGCACATCTCTCTATATTCATGCTCTTGTATAGTCCCCTCACTGACCATGGATTTAGTGATGTGAATTGCTTTGGTCACTAGGAAGTGTACAAATCAGAAGCTTGATAGCACTTACATGTTGAGGCTTGTCCTTTGGGGATGTTTCATTTTGGAATCCAGCCACCAAGTTTTAAAGAAGTCTAGACTCTCTACTAGAGAGAAAGGCCCTGTGGAGAACTGTTGTACCCTAGCCCACTGACCAGCTGAATTCAGTCACATGGGTGATCCCGGAGTTATAACCCACATGAGTTATTCTGCGTGGAGCAGAATAACTGTTCAGTCAATTCATGGAATCATGACACTCCATCATTGCTGTCTCGAGCCACTAAGTTTTAGAGTGATCTGTTATGCAGCAGTGGATAACTGATACAGCTCTCACCAGTTTTAAGGACTGGAGACATGGTTCCTGCTAAAGATAAGGATTTATTAAAAGGATGTGAAAGTGGATAGAGAAAAAATCTCTTAAAAACTGTCTGGTAAAGCTTCACAGAGCTAGAACTTCATTTGTCTCTCAGAGCTCAGTGACACACTTACTCCAGGGATGTAATAGCCATTCTGGTGACTGTCGTTATTTCATCATTCTACAATTACCATATTTTGCCATGTATAATGTGCACCCATGTTTTTGAGTGCATTATACATGGGGTTATTATACCCATTATTATACCCAAGGTATGTAATTATTATACCCATGTACAATGCACATCTTTATTTTTCCCTCAAAAATTGGGGCAAAAAAGTACACCTTATACATGGCAAAGGTACTAAGCACCTTTGAGACTGTGAATCAAGGAGGTTAACACACACAGGCCGTGGCTGGAGTTTAGTTATCCTGTATTCAAATCCCAGCTCTGCTCCTAATAGACAAAGTAGAATGTATGAACTTGAATCCCGCCCAGTCCTTGTGACTCCTAGAAATTAGGTATATTTAAAATATATGTATATGTATGTATGTATATATATATATATACATATATATACATACATACATATACATATATATGCATATATATATATATATATATATATATATATATATATATGTACATATATATATTCCCAGGAAATTTTTCAAGTGACACCAAGAATGAGAAGAAATAATTAACGGTTGGAAATTTTGGGTTCAGATCCCAATCCAATTCATGAAAGTGGTTGTCCGACTATCTCTAAGTAAAGTTATCTACCTCTGTACAATGGTCCATGGTTCTGAATTAGGCACCTGAAGACCTGGGTCTTGTGACCTTTGATTTGGCTCTCTCTATTTGCTTCTGATACATAAACATACCCACATACCTGTGCATGTGTGCACATAGCTGTTATCCAGATTACAAATTAGGAGTAGGGAGTGGGTGTGATAGAATAGATGTCTCTGCATGGCAAAGGACTGAGTTTGCTAAACCTGAAAACTTGAGCAACGTTTTGTCTTCAAAAGAATCTCTCAGACCCCTAAATGCTAAAAAGTTTTATACTATGAAGTAACATTTACAAATTAATCAAACCTATAAAGTCAATGAGAATGCTTTGCCTAAGCTAACTTACTTGTAGCCTTATGAATATGATGCTGGTGATTTCTGGCATTCCTGTACTACCATGTGTTAAGTAGTTGAGCAGTGAGCCCACCACTGTTAGTGTTCAGAGTTCTGTAAAATTTCCCTTTGCACAGTGCTCCCTCACCTACGACTTGGGATGCATTAAGTTCTTATCTGTCTCAGTGCAAGATTGTTAAAGTTTAACTACTTAGCATCAGCTCTAGGTGCAAATATGGGCATTCAAATGACCAATAATATACTTATTTTTAAGGTTAGCACTGAATTAAAAATCCCACTTTGAGAAAGATTACTGTTGAGTAAATAGTACTGGGGTAGAAAGGAGACCTGAGTTCCAATTGTATATTTGACACTAATCACAATTTACCTTGATGGGTATTTCAATTTGGAAAGAGGAAAAATCTCAGACTAACAAAAGGACTTTTGGTAGAAATCATAAAGTAATATTTTTATGGTGGAATTTCACTAATGTGTCAGGGAAGGAGGGGACTTTTTGTAGTAGAGTGGCTTTTTGGTGTCTCTCCTGTAATGTCTAACTTTTAATTCCACCTAGACTTAAGTCTTATCCTCATTTCTTACTCTTTAATGTTTTCTTTTTCAATTTTAACTCTACTGTTTCTCCTAGAAATTTAGGCATATAGTAGTATTATTTTCAGTTTCCTTACATTATATCATTTACTTCCAAAACATGTCCATTAATGATGAATACAACAGCTTTTCTATTATAGCTCCCAAATGTTCATTAGGTTTTCAGGAAATGCAATTTCTTTCTCTCAGCCTAGGAAAAAGTTTTGGCTTAGGAAGATTGTTTTTCAGATCCAAGGAGAATAAAATTTGGAAAACTCATGCATTCTGTAGTGTTTGGAATGAGTATAACATCCCAATATGTAGCAGAGTTATGGAAAGACGAAATTCTCCCAACAGTTTCAGTACCCCTTTTTTAAAAAAAAAACTATAACCACGGCATCCATGGCAAACCCAAAGAGAAGAATTGCAGGTCTTGACAATGCTTCTCCCTGCACTTGGCTCAGGCAGTCAGGGAACATGAATCTCCCACTTCCAGCCAGGCACTTCTTGGAATGGGTGCAGGATCATCTATGGGCGCAGCTGCTGCTATACTTGAGGGGTCCCAGAACCCAGACACAGCTTTCCTAGCAGCCAAATGAGTATCTTCCTAACTACTACCACCTCATTCACATTTTTTAAAGCCTGAAATATTAATATTAGCCCTAAGTGTTTTTAAATTTTAATTATACCCTTTGGAATCTGTGCTTTGGAAAACTGTTATTTTTTCTTTTAAATAAACCAATATCTGTAATACATACATACATGCATATGTACATATGTACATACATACAAAACACACTTTACTGTAGCATGCAGCTTAGTAAGAAAAAAGAGAAAAATTCACAGTTCACTCTTTCACATGTTCTTCCAAGGATTTTCAGACTATACCTGGCAAGCTGTTGTCTTTCAGCGATGTGCACGCTCGATTGTGAAGCAAATCTTATCACTTGTCTTAGCAGTAACCCTATGGGGCTGGGGAGGGAGGACAATGACTGCCACCTCTCTATCCTTCCATCGTAAGCTCTTTCAAGGCGGGTCTGGTAATGCTCTCCACACAGCAGCAATAAGGGCTATCTTCAGGAGATGGTGATTATAATAAGGATGCTCCCTTGCCAGAAAAAGTAACAAAGGTATTTTAAATTGTATTTTTATCATGATAGGAAGATTTCAAATAATTTAGCTAACTTTAACTAATAACTACTGAGAATTAACATTATTATTTAATGTAATCAGTGCTTGAATAGAGCATAAATCCAAGAAGTAAGCACTAGGGAAGATGTATAACAGATAAGGCTTGGAGATTTGTAATTCTCTGGAACAGAAAAGGAAAAACCCAAAGGAAATTAAATGCTGGTTTTCTCAAATATGGAGATTAGATATTTTTATTTCTTAAAATTACCCTGCAAAGCACAAATTTTATGACATATGTATATTCTTACAATTTTCCAATATCTATGATGTAGATTATACACATTTTCTACATCAAGACTTGTTATTTTATTTCTAGTTTCTCTTTCTTTTCCCAAACATCAAAATGAACTGTTCCTTTCTCTTGTTTTCATAGATTACTTGAAAATATAAAGTATATTTTAAAAGTTTATATATTATAAATGCCGTATCAACTTCTTCACTCTCATAAAGGCTCTTAGCACTGTAGTTGCATTTGAGAAATATAGAAGCACAATAAAACTTCACTTAATATGCTCCAGCATTTTTTCAATAAACAGTGTGGAGTCAGATTCTTGTGTAATCTGACAGTTGCTGGCAGCGGCACTCTGTGATACTAGTTGAAAATAGCTACTCTGAAACATGAAGCATAACACAGAGAAATTATTCTATAGGTTTGCTCATTTCCCAGGGTTCTGTCCAGATTGAACCAACTGGTGCAGAAGCATGAACTTGAGAAAGAACAGTATGAGCAAGTTCAGGTGTTGAGCTATTTTAGCTATTTCTTTTTCTCCCTCCTTCTGTTCCTCTCCTTGGGTCACTTGAAAACACAAATAAAAGTGACTAGCATTTTAAAATGCCAAACAAAGTGGAAAATTACATAAAACAGTGCAAGAAAAGTACAGTGCCAGAAAAAAATGATCAGAACTTCTACCTATAGGCATTTATTATTACTCTATTATGTTTTATTATTTTCATCTAAAAATAAATTATGCTAAACATTTAACAAGTGAATGAACACCAGTGCTCTCAATAATGGAAATGGCCAATAGCCACCCATCAAGTACGGTAAACACAAATCCTGATGGAAGAAATGTGTTCACGGAAAGATATTTCAATGCACAGTGAAGCTATTCTATTTCACCCCCCGGATTCAGCCCTATTTGTCCATTGATTTGAAGCAGGAAAAGACAAACCACATTCAGAAGGAGCCACATATTCTCTGTTGGTACCAGCTATCCAAGAGTAATGATTTCTGGACTGTAAGGGACAGTGTTAGAGAATGGGAAGCTGGATCTCTGGGCCATTTTCATGTTTTTGCTTTTGTCCATGTACGATTTGAATAGATTTCCTTCCTTTCTTCTATTTCTCCTTTCCTTTTTCCTTCCCCTTTCTGCTTCTCCTCCTCCACCCTTCTTCCTTCCTTCCTTCCATATATATGTATATATTTGTATGCATATACATATATGTTATATATTTATATGCCAATTTTTTAAAGATTATATTTATTTATATTTGGAGACAGGGGAAGGGAAGGAGAAAGAGAAGGAGAGAAACATCGATATGTGGCTGCTCCTCATGCATCCCATACTGGGGACCTGGCCCACAACCCAGGCATGTGCCCTGACTGGGAATCAAACCAGTACTCTTTGGTTTGCCAGCCAGCACTCAATCCACTGATCCACACTAGCCAGAGCTATATTTGCCAATATTACAGTGCTTAATATAATTAAACCATATCTGGGGGGAAATGAAACCTGTGTACATGTAAGTCACTGTCTGACACTTATTTAATGTGCTTCTGTCATATGTTCTCACACAACAGTGCCCTATAACTAAGAAAAGATGCTAATGGAATAGGAATGTTGTTGGTGTTATAATGACATTTAAAAAACCTTTATATAGAGATTCCCAAAGTTTTTAAGTGAGTGCCCTATCAGTAGAAATTACTTGAGAATGAGTACCTAAAAATATATATTTAAATACATTTAAAGATACTAACATATATTTTATAAAATAATAATGTATTTTATACTTTTATATGATGAATATAAATGTGTATCATTTAGTGCATAAATATACATCTGAGATAATTTATAAATAATGTGTAAATATACATTAGTTCTAAATTATATATTAAATTTAAAAAAATATTTTTTGTTTTTCAATTATAGTTGACATACACTATTATATTAGTTTCAGGTGTATACCCCAGTGATTAAGCATATAACTTACTAAGTGATCATTCTGATAAATCTAATACCCATCTGACCGCACATATAGGCATTAGAATATTATTGACTGTATTTCCTATGTTGTACTCTACATCCCCATGAGTATGTGTTACTACCAATTTATACTTCTTAATCCCTTCACCTTTTTCCCACTGTCCTAACACCCCTCATTTGGCCAGTATCAAAATGTTCTTTGTATCTATGTGTCAGTTTCTGTTCTTCTTGTTCATTTATTTTGTTTTTTACATTCAACTGTTGATAGCTATGAATTTACTGCCATCTTACTGTTCATATTTTCTATCATTCTTCTTAAAGACGACCCTTTAACCTTTCATGTAGTGCTGGTTTGGTGGTAATAAACTCATTTAATTTTTTCTTGTCTGAGAAGATCTTTATCTGTTCTTTGATTCTAAATGGCAGCTTTGCTGAGTAGAGTAATCTTGTTTGTAGGTCCTTGTTTTTCATAACATTGAATATTTCTTGCCAGTCCCTTCTAGCTTGCAAAATTCCTAGTGTGAAATCAGCTGACAGTCTAATGGGAGTTCCCATGTAGGTTACTAACTGCTTTTCTCTTGTTGCTTTTAAATTTATCTCTTTGTCTTTTTTTTTTTTTTTTTACCTTTGGCATTTTAATTATGATGTGTCTTGGTGTGGGCCTCTTTGAATTCAACTTATTTGGGACTCTCTGTGCTTTCTGTATTTGTATGTCTATTTCCTTTGGGTTAAGGAAGCTTTCTGTCTTTATTTTTTTCAAATAGGTTTTTGATTCTTTGCTCTCTCTTCTCCTTCTGGCACCCACATGATGTGAATGTTGATATGCTTGAAGCTGTCCAGAACTTCCTTATATTCCATGTCACTGTTTTGATTCTTGGCTTCATCTACTTTACTCTTTATTCCCTGTATTCTTTATTTCAATTGGTGTATTCTTCATTTCTAACTGGTTATTTTTTATGGTTTGCATAACCTTTTTTATGCTGTTGAAGTTCTAAGTTTGTATATTCTTCCCCTGAGTTCATTCAACATCCTTAAGACCAGTGTTTTGAATTCTGCATCTTGTAGATTGCTTGTCTCCATTTTGTTTAGCTTTTTTCCTGGAGTTTTGTTCTGTTATTTAACTTGAGACATGTTTCTTTGTTTTGTCATTTTGGCAGCCTCCCTGTGTTTGTTTCTATTCATTAGATAGAGCTGCTGTGTCTCCTAGCCTTGGTAGTGCAGCCCAGTGAAGTAGGTGTCCTGTAGGGTCCAGTGGCACAGCCTCCTGGTTCACCTAAGCTGGGCACACCAAGTAGATACCCTTTCACCACATGTGGACTGTGTACACCCACCCCGTTGTAGTTGAGCATTGATTGCTGTTGACAAGGCAATGGGAAGGATTTACCCCCAGGCCAATTTGCTGCAAGGACTGCCTGTGATAGATCAGCTATGCAGAGACCAACTCCATGGAGCAGGACTTACTTCAGTGGGACTCTGGTGCCAACTAAGTCTGTGCCTTGACTCTGTTGCTTGTAGAGTTGGTTGGGTGTTTTGATATGGTCTGAAGTTGCCCACCCAGTGTGAGGCCTCCAAGGAGGTACAGACCAAGGTCTGCCATCTCCTATGTTCTGCTTGGGACAACCCAGCATGAGCTACAAAGTGACCTGCAGATGGCTGCTATTTGAGCTGGGCTTTGAGGTGTTCCAGAGAGAATAAGCTGTGAATCAAGACTGGGTTTTGCTAGTGTTAGGCCTGGGACCACTTAGTGAGAGGTATGGGGCACCCTGAGGCCACATCTGTTTGTCTGAAAATTTTTAGGAAAATCTGAAGCATGAGTCAAGATAACACATTTATATGGAAAAGCGACTGGAAAGGGCTTGGGTTAGCCCATAATTTGGGTGGGGCTGGGTCTTAGGGAATCATCAGGGGGGGGGACAAAAGTAGCCAGGTTGATAGACACTCAGATATGGATCCTGTCTGCCTGCCCTGTGCTGGGGAGAGCTCATAAAAGGAATGATGGACTCTGCCAACACTTCTGTCTTGGGAAAAGCTACCCCTCCATGTCTCACTCTGATGCCAGATAGCTCAGTCCTTCCTTTTATGTCCCTGGTTCTTTTTGAGCTGCTGCCCCAGCCCTGGAAATCAGAGGAAGTGAGTCAGAATATGTCCTTGCGACAGCCCTTTAAGAGGAATTTCTGGGACTTCAGAAGCCCTCTGTCTAACTCAATCACAATCCCTGCTGATTTTTACAGCCATAAGTTATGAAACTTCTCTTCCTGGCACTGAAACCCTTGGCTGGGGACCTGATGTGGGTCTGGGACACCTTGCTCCTCACGGGAGACCCCATAGCCAAGATAGCCCTCCTGAGTTTTATCTACTACATGTGGGTGTGCGACCAGCCCATTCTATGTCTTGCCCTTCCTATTACTCTTGATATAGCTTCCTGAAACTGTAAAAATGGAGGTAAAGCTGCTCAGAGATTAGCAGGTGCAAGGTATCTAGCAGGCCTGGGTGAGAGGACCCATAGGAGAAGAAGGACCAGGGGCCTGAGCTGCCTGGCAGAACTGACCAGGAGACATAGCCACTGCCAGGGCACTTCACAGACAAGAGAGACTGGGAGAAATGCTCTGGCCTGTACTTTCCTTCTGGTCTGCAGTGTCTGGCCAGAGCCTTGCTAACTTAGCTTCCTGCATATGTCTGTACAACACAGCCCAAAGGAGCAGCTCTAGCTGTGATACAGAGTCATACAGGGCAAAAGGTGACCATGGAAATGAGGTAACCCTATGCACAGGACCTTCCACAGTCGTGTACACATTCCCTGTCCTTTCACATCTCTATATCTTGGCATATCTTCATCCATCTGCCATGGCCATCTTTCTTCCTTTTCAAACTTCTGCACGTTCTTCAAAAACCAAGTTATTTATTTCACAAATATTCATGGAATTTTGAGAGCTGGGTCATCAAAATTATACCAACTTAAACTTTCCTGATCATTAAATCTATTTTGAGTCAGTATAGTCTAGGAGTTCTGAGCAGAGATTGAGGCTACCGAGTCAGACCTGGCCCTGCCACCTACCAACTGTGTGAGCATGCCTCTTCAACTGCAAACTGTGGAGGACAATACTACATACTTTGTAGGACTGTTAGATGGATGAAATATGTCAACATTTTATAGCACTTAGAAAAGTTTTTGGAAGTAGTAATTGATCAGTGCTTGTTAAACTAACTATATGAATACCGAGTCACTCCTTTTTCGGTGCTTCTACAGTCTTCCATCCATATTTCCATCACAGCATTCATTACATCAAGCTGGAGTCTACACATCTATCATTTCTGGTAGAATACAGGTTCTTGCCAGGGAGTCCATGATTAATCACTTTTTGGTATTTCCAGTACACACAACATAATAGATACTCAATAATTATTTGTTTAACTAATAAAGCACTTTATCTCAACCTTCCCTGTGTCACAAATCATGAAATGAAATAATGAATACCAAAGGAAAGATATATATATATATATATATATATATATATATATATATATATATATAGAGAGAGAGAGAGAGAGAGAGAGAGATTTAAAGATTTTATTTATTTATTTTTAGAGAGGGGAAGGGAGGGAGAAAGAGAGAAAGAAACATCAATGTGTGGTTGCCACTCACATGGCCCTCACTGGGGACCTGGCCTGAAACCCAGTCATGTGCCCTGACTGGGAATCGAACCTGTGACCCTTTGGTTCACAGCCCATGCTCAACCCACTGAGCTATACCAGCCAGGTCAGGAAAGATATTTTTAAGAGTTCCAAGAAGAGAGAGATTAGCCCACTGGACTTGACATTCATGGAACAGGTAGCATCTAAGCTTTTAAGAACCTGCTAGGATTAGACACACACCACTGATTAGAAGAGCTGAGGGAAATTATGAGCAAAGGCCTAGAAGTGGGAGAGCACAGGGGCTTGTACAGGAGCAATGGATGAGAGGAGCTTGGGTAGACATGGTTCAAAGACATAGGTTGGATCCAAATTGTAGAAGTCATGTAGGAAGAGCCACTTTATACTATAGGCCAAAGACTCTCTATTTCAGTGTGATACACTTAATGGGCAAAAATTACCTTTGTATCACTCATCTAGGTTTACTCAAGATTAAGTACGGCCCCTTTCTTACCATTCAAGAAAGCACATACATTTACCTCTCTATCATTTATAACCTGGACTGTTCTTAGTGTCAAATGTACAGATGCCTCAAATTATTCTGTGGTTAAGAACTATTACTTCAGACACTGAAGAGCAATTGTAGAAATGAGTTGAGTGTGTTCAGATTAATCATCAGGGAGATTATTGTGACAAAAATCCATAAAATACTTGTTAGTAATAGTGTCTGGGTTAGTATCATGATTGCAAGTTCTCAAAAATAGATGGGTAATGAAGGAAAATCAAGCTGGAGGATAAAATGCATGGCCAGATTTGTTAATTCAATAATTCAGGACATGCAAAGGATTATTCTGTACTTCATTCCAGCTAGAGAATTCATTCTAAAATCTGAAAATTGAGACTTCTGTAAGCGGCTTTGTTTTTATTCTTTTGCATGCCTGGTGCACTGCAAAGCTCATGAGAGCTGTCATTCAGCTCTGACCTACTTTGAAGAATGTTTCATTTTTGGCTGGGAGCTGTGAGAATGCACACTTCCTCGGGATGGTAAGAAATGCCCATCTTTGGGATTAAATCAAGTTTCCCACAGAGGCAGTCAATGGTAAATTGGTCTCAAAAGGTCTAAATCCTTTCCCTTGTGTGATGAGGTTGTTCTTATTGTTTGGTTTGGTGGTGAGTAGCTTCAAGGCATCTCTGGGTGAGTCACAGTCCACCTTTTGGTACAAATTACCTTTCTGCCCTCTTACAAAATTTCTGCATCTCTCTGTCCTTCTGCCTCTTTCGTGGAACTTGTTTTTCTTGTCTAGAGAGTAAAACTTTGTGACCTCCTCAGACTGTGTTATCAACATCTCTCTGTGAACTGGTCAGCAGGATGGAGATATTTTCAGAACAATTCAGCCAGCATATATGGTTCCTTCTGGGTACCAATTACCTCAAACCTCACACATAATGTAAGTCCCCTGATACTAGGAGAGAATGTTTCCTGTATTTCACGCTTCCTTATCAGGCTTGGTTTTTGCTTGCTGGTTTGAACTTTAGTTGAGAAATCTTAACTGTTTCTTTGCTTTGTATTAGAAAGTAGCGTTTTATTCATATGGAGAGCTGGTATATAGAATTTTATTATGTCATCATCCATCAGTTGAATAGTGTAGGCAATTTTCTTGCAATCCGATCTCAGTGTCTACTTGCTTTCCTGAAAGAGCACGTGGTCCAGGGTAATCTAATGGCCAGGCTCCAATATGGCTCCCAGTGAGACAAGTCTCCTGCTGTTTATGCCTTTGTGTAGTTTTTTTTCCACACTGAATGATATCTGATATCTCAGAAATAATGGGGTGTGGCTTCTGGGACTACATCATAAAAGACATTGTGGCTTCTACCTTGCCTGCTTGGAAATTATTGACTTTGGGGCATGCTGGTTGTGCCAGGAAGATACATAATCAACCCTACCGAGAGATCCACATGGGGAGAAGCTAAGGTCTCTACCAAGAGCGGCTACATGCCAGGCATGTGAGTCAGCCACCTGGAAGTGGGTTCTCCACCTGTAGTCACACCTTCAGATGAAAGCAGCCACATCTGACACCTTGACTACAAACTTGTGAGAGACCCCGAGCCAGAGCCACATAGCTAAGCCACTCCTGACTTCCTCACCCACAATGCTTGTGTGCAACAGTGTTTCTAGCCCAGAGAATCGATGTAAGATATTTTTTATGGTTGCTCTGTGTGTGTGTGTGTGTGTGTGTGTGTGTGTGTGAGACGTGCTGTGATTATTCCCTTCTGCAAACAAGGAGAGCAGCTTATACAAGATCTTGTAACACATGTGGAGCCTGGGCTCAAATATGCATCCCTCTGTCTGTAGGCTCATTCTTCATCACTCTGCTGTACTGCTCCCCTATTTTTCTTTTAAGCCTCTAAGTTTCAGGGTAATTTGCTATGCAACAATGGATACTAATACAGGGACTTCTATTCCTGGTTACAGCTATTTTACCCCTCAAGCATCTACATTTTAAAAAAAAGAGACTCCATTATGAGAATGAATTTTCTCCCCAAACCCTTTCTGCTTTACATGCAAAAATGATATTTCTTTTATATGTATTACCATTCTTTTGACCATTACAAAGTGTTTAATGTTAACTGACAGTAATTGGTACCCATGCCCCACACCTTTCTTAGTTGTTAAATTCTATTCTACCCTCTGTGAAGAGGTAATCACTATGGAAGAAATTGAATGTGAGCTTGCAGCAAGGAAAAGCCACACACAATATGCTACTCTAAAGTTGATATTTTTTTCCTGAAGGGAAAATAAATCTCCTCTAGAGAACATTGTTAGTTTTACCCACTGTGTCATTAACCAATGGATATCATATATTTTAGATTATCTTCACAGATCTTACTATAATTGATTAAGAACTAGAATTCTGAGTTTAAGTTTTATCTATGCTATTTTGTAGCCTGTGACCTAGAACAAAGGAATTTTCCTAGTCCTCAGCTTTCTCACCTGTGAAATGAAACCATTCAAGCCTATTTGTTCATTCAGCCATGCTGCATGTTCATTTAGAATCTTCTGTATGCTTGGCCCTGCACCAAAGGTGAACGAGACAGGCATGGCTCCTGACTTCTGGGATTTTGCAACTTCTGTTTAGTATTAAAGGACTTCATTCTTGGAATATATTCAGGCTGAGAAAGAGTCTATTAAATGAGCCCATCCAACACAGATTTTTTGGCATCTGTGATATGAATCTTGAGCTAGATGCTGATACTCTAAAAACATTATCAAACACTCCCAGATTAATAATACCAGATCAAATGTAGCTCTTTATATGTTGCAGGGAATGTTCTTCTAATTATCATACATGAGCCTCTTGGAAACCATTTGTGATTGCTACATTTTATTACCTGCACTATCCACCCACCTACCTCTAATTCTGCCTTTGATTACATTAGAATTCCCTGCTATCCATTCTCAAAAACATTTCTCCAGAGCATTTATTCCACCTGCATTTAAAGTTTGCCTCCCCTTCTAGAGTAAATCATAATCTAGCTCATTACTCTCTCCTACTACTTAGTACAGAGAAGTTACTCAATCATATTTATTGTGAATGAATTGTATATGTTTGTAGATGAAGAACCTGAGTCAGAGAGGTTAAGTGACTTGCCTAAAAGCACACCTTTAACTGCATTGACACTTGATCTGCAGTTTAAAACAATTTCATGTACACATTTATTTTAACATTTTTTAAACATGAAATGTGCAGCACCTACACAGAAGATTTCAGTGCTACTTGGGTTAGACAGGATGTGAGTGTGTACCCTTGGCCCTCTGTCTTTTACCTTGATTTTATTTTAAAGAGAGACTTTATTTTTTAGAGCAGTTTTGGGTTCATAGCAACACTGAGAGGAAGATACAGCCATTCCCCACATATGCCCTGCTCCATACATGCACGGGACTCCCATTATCAACATTCCCCACCAGAATGGTGTACTTGTTGTGACAGATGCACTTCCTTGGACACACCATCATTACCCAACGTCCATAGTCTACCTTATGGTTCACTCCTCCCTGATTCTTTTTTATTTTGACTGCGCCATCTTATGGAGAGTAACAGCACATGGTAAGAGAAGTGTTAAGGGGAAGACAAGAGAAAATCAGGTACATGACCCTTATTGTTCAGGGTCTTGCTCCATATAGGAAACTCTCTCAGCAAAAGAAATTTTCGCTAGTAATGAGAAAATAAAATTGAACCAACAAATTTTGCATTTTCACACAAAGTAATTTTTTAAACATTAAGTATAAATTAACTTGGCAAATAATTCCTTTAAAATTAGCTGCATTAAACTAAATTTTCCATTAAAAACATTACAAAATGTGGGAAATGAGATAAGAAATTTGTCTTACTATCTTGCATCTCTTATTATTTTCCCATTCCTAATTACAGAATCTTAATGAGAGGATTTGTCTAAATGGAAATTATATCTGTATAATAATAAAATGATATTTCTTTTTCCTTCTTCAAAAGCTGGCTTCTTTGTTTAGAAAACTGTATTTACTCACTTGCATTTTGTGGTTTTGCTCAAGTGCCAATTTCCCTGTAAAATCTAACTCTATTAAAATATATTTGCCTGTGGCCATGCCATCTTTAAATTTTCCTTAATTTGCATGCACTTCATATCTCAATGGAAAGCCTAAAATGTCTGACACAAAGTCTATACATAACAATACTTTTGATTGACAGTAAGGTTTATTATGCATTGATATGACATCATATTTATGTATAACAATGACTTTTTGACTGACAACTAAGCAATGATAGAATTCTGGATACCTTCTATATACCATTTTTATAAGACAAACTAAAATATCCAGATAATTGGCTGAATTTTTCAGTTTTAATGCCAATTGCTTAGCACTGAATATAGGAAAACACAATAAGCTAGTTTCTCATTCCTTACTGTTTTTCAGTGGTGAAAAATAATATTTTGTCCCATTAGAATATCTATTGTTCCATTGCTTTTTTTCTCTTTTAATGATTTTGTTTGTTGAAAGTTGGCAACTCTGATATTAAGTGAATTAATTTTGAGTAATAGGCATGCTTACAACTGGTGTGTGGAATATTTTCAAGAACCTGAGAATGAGAGTAGAATATCTTAATGGGATTCTGCATTGTGGTCTCCTGAGATGGCTTGTTCAGGGGGCATAATCCTCAGCCGTATGCACCAATGCCAGTCTATTAACTCAGCTTGGTAGAACACCTACCAATCAGTCAGCATTCAGCACAAGGTTCAGACACAAGCAAGACTTAGGGAGTACCACCGGGAAGTACACAATTAAGTGTTAAATAATGTACTAGACAAAAAAAAAAAAATCCAGAGAAAGGCAAAGCTGGAGTGGGAAGGGAAATCTAGTGGCCTGCCCTGTAAGAGACTGGAGCTCCATCTCAACGTTTATGCTAACCAGCTGGAAGACCTCAGGCAAGTTGCTTAACAGGTTTATGTCTCAGTTTCCTCATCCATTGTGAGCTAGAGTGATTTCCCCGCACCGTTGTTCTGTGACTGTGTATAAGGCAGGCTCCACAGGGCGAGCAAGGCCTGCACCAAGCCTGGAGGGCAGATGTTAAAGCCAACACTGGGGTGAACAAGGGCATCACAGAAGAAAGCCTGCACGAATCTGAGATTCTGCTATAGAAATGGCCCTGCTCATCCCAAATCAACATCTAACTTAGCTAAATAAAAAAGTAAAGAAGTATTAGCATGATGATAATAGAATGCTTTTTCTTTCTTCCAAATAAATGTGCAATTTTTAAAAACAGATAGCATCTAACTTTTAAAAACTGACTTGAGCACTGATCGTTGCCATAGTGAGATGATTCCTGAATCTGTGTGACTCCCTAGCACACCAGCTAGGGGCAGCTCACTCAGTCCCTCCTCTAGGAAAGAGTTTCAGTTCTTGTGTTTACATTGCGATCATGAATTGTTTTCTCCATTCTACAGGTTCCCTGAGTCATGTACATTTTCCTGTGTTCTTTACAGAAAAGGCATGAAGGGGCCAACTCTATAAAATTTTTGAAGTACTAGAGTGGAACATTAGTTAAGGCCATCTGGGAAGGATCAAAGATTCTTCACTCAATGGAGGGGACAAAGCAACCTTTTGCTCAGATTAGGATGTAAACAACAGAAGACTTTTGGCATGCACACAAAAGTGAGAACTCCGCTTGCTTTATGTTGCCTCTCCTAACACCTTTCATACCTGCGTATTTGGGCCTGGGTACACAGCTTTTCACCAGCAGTTGTACACTGAGTTAAAACAAGGCACAGCCAAGCAACGTGTGCTCAGGAGTTAGTTATAATGCACAGCTTGTATTGCTTTTGCCGAGTAAAAGCTACTTTAGAATAATTCTGCATTATTCTATTCGGAAACATTAGGCCCCACCCAGCTATGGCTATTGGTGGTCAAAATTCTTCTTCAATGGTTAATAACAAAGAAAGTGACTTTTGCCTTTTTATTTTTTTCTCATCAGAACTGAAGCCCAGTACTAAGAAAAGACAGTATAAAACAGATTCCACTTTAGGTTTCAAGAAACAATGGGTATATATGTAGGTAAGATTCATGATGTTATTCAAGGTTACATATATAGGCTAGGGCATAAAATATAAATAAATACTACAAATTTTATCAGGTGTTTTTTTCAGAACTTACAATTAACAATAGTTTGAGTGATGCTGGCTTTGTTTTTTAGTGTGTTTGTTTGATTTTGCATCTACACCATGAAAAAGCATGACAATGCTGAAATTAAAGGTTTTATATGTAAGTATTTATAACCTTCGATAGCATGGGCTGAAATTTCCTCAAATCTGGAAGTTCATATTTAGGATAGACAAAACTAACCTAACACTTCAGAAATATATCCCACTATTGTCTACTGATGTAAATTTTTAAAAACTGCAAGCAAAATAATAACATCTTGCAAACCTAAATTTCTTCAACAAACACCACAGGGAGGTCCTGGAAATACAGCAGCAAGCACCTGCTTCACTGCTGGCCACAGGCCCCCAGGCACAGAGGTGAGGGTGTGCATGAGCCCTCAGGCACAGGCTTGTTCCTGAACCCACCAGACAAGCTCTGAGGATTTGCAGAAACACTTTACAGAGGAACCTTGCCAGGTGCTGGGTCCTGCACCACCAGGTTTATTGTTGTTGTTTCTTAGAGAGGCAGAGATCAAATGTCCAAATAGCAAAAAATGAGTGTACATTTTAACATGAACTAATTGATTTCCACAGGCTGCTGAACTCTGGGACAGGAAGCTAACACTACAGAAGCTCAGAATATCTCCCACAGCTCAAGGGCAAAAGAAGTTACTTCAAAATGAAAGGTCAAAATAATGTGGAAGAAATCAGATTGAATGCACGCATTATTAGAGAAGGAATGATAAGAGAGATGAGAAGGGTAGGCAGCAACTGAACTGCCCCCACTGCCATACACTTTGGAAGCATGAATGACATTATTTGTGTTGAAACAAGATTCCATACTAATGCTGGACACAGGAGAGAAGTTGGAAGGAAGAAGGGTGTGTCTCAACCAACCCATGACCGGAAGTAATCTTAAGTTTCCATACATGGAAGCCATCCATAAACTTCACCAAGAAGATGATGTTAGGAGAAGTGAAAATGAAGTTCACAGAAATACTTGCCTTGGAAAGTCCTAGAAGAATTCACTCTCTGCGTTTCCATGCAGACATCACTCCCCGATTGCCAACACAATGAACAAGTTCAGGCACTGTCTTCAAATACTGAACAGAAGCTCTTGAGGGTTGGACATGGTGCCATCTTCACATTTAGGAGATTGTCTTCAGAGCTGAGGAGACTCAGTCCCTTTTTACTGAACCAAAAGAAAAAGAAAGAGAAAATGGCATTATTTCACTTGCTTCCCAATTGTTTTATCTCTCAATTTTAAGCTTTTCACTACAAAAGAATCTCTGTAACATTTTTGGTCTTTATAATTTGCCAACTTTTTCTATTACATGCATACAAAGCAAGCCTGGAATTCTCTTCTCATTTTTTTCTGACCTCCACCAATCCACCTTCATTAGGTTTAAATTAAGAATGGCCCTATGGGGAAATGCCCTCATTTCGCAGTCTTTCATTGCTCTGTTTGTATTCTTCCTCAACTTGATTACTCAGTTCTTCAGTGTTTATGTATTCCAGTGAAATAACCTGGTTATTCTGTCCACACCCAGATAAACACACATACAAAAACATGTATACATGCACACACACACAACCTTTCACATTAGCTCTTTCTTCAACAAAACAAGTTAGAATCATGTCAAATTTAAACTCACATATTTCTATAAAATTTTCAAAATAAATATGTCATTTTGGATTTAAAAAAATGAAGAAAATGCCTTAAGTGATAGAAAAAAATCTATAACTCCCCGGAGATTGAAATATTATGATAATGATTTTAATAATTCAAATGAAAAAGTAATTACTAGATATCAACAGGAGAGATTTATAATTTGCTAAACAAACAAAAAAAGTCAGTGGCAATCGACATAGGAGTATTTCCCCTCTTGGAGCTGAAGTAAATTAATTTTGTTACTGAAATGTCATTATGTTGTCATATTTCCACTCTTACCACTTACTCAAACACATCCACTTTTCCTTCCCAATATTTTATTGCTAAGATAATTGAGCTTTGCAGTTTTTATCTCAAGCTTATATCACTTAAAAATCTCTATGTGCATTATTACAATGAAAGGGCAAAGGTAGAGATAGGACTTATTTAGCTCTCACAGTTTATGATTGCATTGAAGCTCACAATTGATTATAGCTTTCTAACTTCTCTTTTCCTACTCATTACCCTCTTCATTTTATAGCAGTATTTCTAGCTATTACACTCTCTTTATTTAGGAGGCACAAAAGGAAAAGACCAAGAAGAATTTGAAAAATAATATATTTTTGTTTTGATGGTTCAATTTAATGCAGGTTTGAAAATGCGGAACTGTCTAAGGTATACTAAATATTCATTAGGCAGTTTAACTTTTACTAAGTTCTCAATGAAAATGACCCAGCAAAATCAAATTGAAATTTCATAGAGCACTTTTCAAGTATGGTTCTAAAACATACATTAAACAAAATGCACTCATTTGAATGCAAGTCTCTCTCTCTTTCTCCAGAATACATACACACCCTAGGGTCTATTATGCTTTCAGTTCAATGCCTCCAAAATGTGTGTGGTGTGGATCAAATAAATAGTTCAACAGCTTTCATAAGCAAACAATCTTATGGTCTGGTACATCAACAAACCTCTTGTGCTATTTCTTTATGCTTCCCCACTTACAAAGGTTAATGCAAATTTCATTTGAATTCAAGCAAAATATTCTGCGTTATTTTCTACCTAGACAAATCTGTTCAGAAAGTGCCCATCAGAATATATCCATGTGACTCCAACAGCCCGTTATGGACTTGTAGAATCATAGCAAAACATGCTCACTTGTAGAAAGCAGACTTGCCACTGGTCAGCCTTAGAGTCATAGTACTTAGAGGAGGAAGGGCCCTAGAAATCATGTGCCCAACTCTTCAATTAAAAAATAACAGCTACAATTTAGCATATATGCAAAATAGATTATTATGTCATTTAAATCATATCCTGCTTTACCTTTGATAATATTCCTTGTCTTGTGGTGTGCTTTATTTGTTATTAATATAAGCACTCTAGCTTTCTTATGCTTACAGGTTTCATGGTGTATATTTTTGTACCCCTGTACTTTCAATCTGCTTGTGTATTTACGTTCCAAATGCATTCATTTTATAGAACCTGTAAATGAGTCCTGCTTTTGGATCCACAATGACACTCTGCCTTTTAACTGGGGTGTTAGTCCATATGAACTTAATGTAATTATTTATTTACATAATTATTTTTGTTTTTATTTTTGTTGTTATTTTTCCATCTGTTTTCCCCCAAAGTTTTTGTTCCTCTTTTCATCTGCTTTTAGTTTAATAAAAGATTTTTTAAATAAAAATTTTATTTTAGAAGACTTTTACGTTTAGAAAAAAATTGTGAAGATAATTCAGAGTTCTCATATACCAAACACCCGGTTTTCCCTATTTTTAAAAAAGGTTTATTCTCATTTGACGCCTCATTCTTTGATTTTTAGAAAGAAGAGAAGGAAGAGAAAGAGAGAGAAACATCGATGTGAGAAAGAAACATTGATCTCTCGCCTCCCGCACAACACGCCCTGGCCCCAGCTGAGGACTGAACCCACAAATGAGACATGCGTTCTGACCAGGAATCAAACCAGTGACTTTTCAGTGTATGGGATGATTCTCCAAACAACTGAGCCACACTGACCAGGGCCAGTTTTCCCTATTATTAACAGCTAACATAAGCATGGTACATTTATTAAAGAGCCAGTAATTATCGATACATTATTACTAATTAAAGGCCTACTTTATTCAGATGTCCTCAGTATTTACATAATGTCTTTTGTCTGTTCCAGCATCCCTTCTGGGATATCATATTACATGTAGTCATCATGTCTCCTTAAGTTCCCCTAGCTGTGACAGTTTCTCAGACTTTCCTCGTGCTGCATGACCTTGACAGTTTAGAGGACTACTGGTCAGGTATTCTGTAGAATGTTCCCCAATGGAGATACGTCTAGGGCTTTACTCATGGTTAGACCAGGCTTACATATTTTGGAAGGCAGACCACAAATGTGAGGGGTAGGTACTATCAGCATGGCTTATTACTGTTGATGTTGCCCTTGATTACTTGGTTGAGGTAGCATGTATCATATTTCTCTATTGTTAAGTTACTTTTCCTTTCACCTCCCATACTCTACTGTTTTAAGGACACTCACTTTGTGCAGCCCACTCTTAAGGAGTTGGGAGTTATGCTCCCCTCCTTGACAGCAGGGAATCTACATAAATTATTTGGCTCTTTTTCTATTCAGGAGATGTTTTTCTTTCCTATTTATTTATGTGTGTAATCATTTATCTATATAATTATGGACTCATGTACATTAATTTTAATACTTGGGGCTATCATTCATTACTACTTTATTGTATTGCTCAAACTGTTCCAGTTTTGGCCATTGGGAGAACTTGAGGTTGGTTCTTGTATCTATTTGACATACTCCCATCATTGTGTGCATGCAGGTGTGTGTTTGTGAGTATGAGTGTATGAATTGAGTGTGTATGATATTTTGGGGTGTTGTTTGGGGGAGTGTGGTTAGCATTTCCTTGCTCTCTGATACCACAAGGTGTCCAGGATCATTTTTGTTTTTCCTTTCCCAGTCCTAGAATCAGCTGTATCTCCATGAAGCCCTGGTTCCTCTTATTAGAGAGTAGTATTAGAAACCAAGATCTGGGCACTAGGTGTGCTCATTGCTACCAGGGTATCATTGCTTCTAGGTCCTCTTGACACAGGAGAGAAATGTATGTAACTATATATACAAAGCTAAATATGAGTTCATACTGGTGTCTCCAACTCTAATCCATTACCACACTGATCATTCTAACTTTTTCCTCTTGCTTTGTGTACCCTCCTGCTCAAACAGTGAAAAACCTGGATCCCACTCTGTCGCCCAGTTACTTAACTGTTCAGTTCCAGTTTACATGTTTAGCAATGTCAGAATTATTTATCCAGAAAGAAATTTATCAACTAGACTATAGTGCTTATGTATAGATTCTCTTGTTCTTTGTCTTATACAATCTAGTCATTTCCAAAGTTACTTAGGTCAGCAACTTTTTCCCATACTCCCTGTAGTGGAGTTGTTTTAAACATGTGTGATAAAAAATATATCATTTTGTCACATTTCTGCATTTCATACTGAGATCCCACAATGTTCTATAGTAAATGTTTGTATATATTAAATGTTTGTATATATTTGTATATTAAAATTTCCTCTTTGTGTTGTCAAGGTCTATAGGTTTTGACAGAGGTTTTGACATGGATTTATCATTACAATATTATGCAGAAAAATTTAACTGCCCTAAAATATTGTTGCCCTGCATTTCACCTATTCAAATTTTCTTCTTTCCCAAAACTCTGGGCAACCACTGATCCTACAAGGTTTGCATTTTCCAAGATCCACAACTGGAATCATGAAGTATGTGGCCATTTCAGACTGGTTTATTTTACGTAGCAATGTGCACTTAACTGTGTCTTTTCATGCTTTATGATTTATTGCTTTTTTATCATGGAATAATAATCCATAGTATGGATATACCTTAGTTTGTATGCCCTTTCACCTATTGAGGGACATCTGGTGTGCTTCTAGTTTTCAGTGATTACAAACAAAGTTGCTGTAAACATTCACCTGCAGGTTTTTGTATACACATATTCTCAGGTTAGTTTAGTAAATAAATAGTACAATTACTAAGTTGTATGATACAATTATGTTGATCATGGTAAGAAACTGCCAGTGAACTTCCAAAGTGTCAATACTAATTAGTATCCTCACCATCAAGAATGAGGGTTCCTGTGGTTCATCCTTGGCAGCAATTGTTATTGTCAGGTTTGAGTTGTTTTGTTTGGGTGATGTTTTGTTCTTTTAATAGATGTGTAGTAATACTCCTTGCAGTCTTAATTTGTAATTCAATTTTTAAATTTTATTTATTTATTTTAGAGAGGGGAAAGGAGGAAGAAAGAGAGGAAAATAAACATTAATGTGTAGTTGCCTCTTGAATGCTCCGTTCCAGGGACCTGGCCCACAACCCAGGCATGTGCCCTGACTGGGAATCAAACTGGAGACCCTTTGGTTCTCAGGCTGGCACTCAATCCACTGAGCCACACCAGCTAGGGCTAATTTGTAACTCTTAAATGCCAGATAATGTTGAGCATATGTCATTTGTGTATTTGATATTTGTATATCTTCTTTCATGAGGCATCTGCTCAGATATGTGCCCATTTTTAATTGGGTTTCTGTTTTCTTATTGCTGAGTTTAAGAGTTCTTCATGTATTTTGGGTACAAGTCCTTTATCAGATAGATGTTCAAAAATATTTCTCTTAAATTATAGCTTATCTTTTCATTCTCTTGACAGTATCTTTTGCAGTGCAGAAGTTTCTAACTAATTAATTACAATTTACCAGTGCTTTTTCATGAGTCATGCTATTCATGTTGTATCTAAAAACTCACCACCAAACCCAGGTACCTAGACTTTCTCTTACTTTATTCCAAGTTTTATAGTATTGCACTTTACACTTAGGCTTATGATCTATTTTAGGATTATTCCTGTAAAAATTGTGAAATCTGTGCCAGATGCACTTTTTTGCATGTGGACATCCAATTGTTTCAGCACCATTTGTTGGAAAGACTACAGTCGTCCCTCCCTATATTGCACTCCACTTACTGGGCTTCACTGCATTGCGGGTTTTTTTTTTTTAAGTGAAGCCACAATAAGTGAACCACGATATAGCAAGGGACGACTATATACTTCACTGGCGAGTACCCACATAGAATTTTATATGTTGTTAAAATTACATAGGTTTAAGAGTGTAGAAAGTGTTTAAGAGCATATGAAGTGTTTGTAAGAGTGTGGGAAAGGTTAATAAGAGAGTGGGAAAGGTTTACAGGAGTGTGGGAAGGGTTTATAAAGCATTAAAATCCATATAAATAATAAAATAAATAAACACCGCTAATTTGCGGATTTTCACCTATCATGGGGGTCTCTGGAATGTGACTCCTGCGATAAGTGGGGGGTCACTGTATTCTTTTTCCGCCAAATTGCTGTGCTAGGCAAAATAATGTCTCTCCTCCTAAAATGCTTACATCCTAATCCCCAGGATTCGTGTACATGTTAGTTTACACAGTAAAGGGCAATGAAATTTGCAGATGGAGTTAAGATCACTAATCAGATGATCTCAAGATAGAAATATCACATTGGATTATCTAGGTGGGTGCAACTGTAATCAGGAGGGCCTTTAAAAGTGGAAGAGCGAGGCCAAAGAGAGAAGTTGTGATAGTAGAAGCAACGTTAGACTCACACAATATGAAAAAGACTTGACTGGCCACTCCTGCCTTTAAAGATGGATTTTCCCCTGAGGCAGGTAATTTGTGCCTCGGAGGCCTGAAACAGGTGAATGAAGGGAACCTCCCCTACAGTCTCCTGACAGGAGCTCAGCCCTGAAGACATCTTGATTTTAGCTCAAGGAGATTCATATCAGACATCTGAACTCCAGAACTGTAATATAATCAGTTTGTGTTGTGGAAGCCACCAAGTTGTGGTAATTTATTATCACAGCAATGAAAACTAATACAATTGCCTTTGCTTCTTAGCCAAAGATAAGCAACTATCTTTCTATGGGTCTATTTATGAACTCTATTCTTCTCAACTGATCTATGTGCCTATTATATCACCAATACCATGCTGTCTTGATTGCTGTAGTTTTATAGTAAATCTTGAAATTGAATGGAATTCTTGGTTTTTGTTGTTGTTGTTGTTATCAGCTATTTTAGGTGTTTTGCCTTTCCATATAAATTTTGGAATAAATGTGTTAATATTATGAAATAGCTTGCTGGGATTTTAATTAGAAGTGTGCTGAAGATCAATTTGGGAAGGCTTAACAATATTGAGCTTTCCAATCTGTGAACACAGAATATCTTTCCATTTTTTTAGGTCTCCTTTCATTTCTTTCATCAGAGTTTTGTAGTTTTCTGCATATAAATCCTCTATATGTGTCATTATATTAATAACTAAGCATTTGATTTCTTTATTCTTAAGTAAATTTTTTCAATTCTTCAACTTCCAATTGTTTGTTGCTAGTATATAGGAAAGCACTGACTTTTGTATAGTAACCATTGACACTAACTGTATCCTAAACTACTCATTTATTAGGTCCATTAATCTTTTTTGTTTGTTTTTTGGGCAATTATGGGGGGGATTCTCTACATATATAATCATGTCATCTGAAAATAATGACCCTTTATATCTTTCTAATCTATACATATTTTATTTCCTTTTCTTGTGTAATTGAACTCATTAGATTTTCCAATATAATGTTGAATAGAAGTGGTAAGAAAGAGGATGTCCTTGACCTATTCCTAATTTTAGGGGTAAAGCATCTAGTGTATACCTATTAAATATAATGTTAGTTGTATGGGTTTTTTGTAGATGTTCTTGAGTAAGTTGAGAAAGTCCTCTAGTCCTGGTTTACTGAGAGATATCACGCATGGGCGCTAAATTACGTTACATGCTAATGCTTCTTCTGCATCGGTTGATGCCATTGTGTGGTTTTTCTTTTCTGTTGATGTAGAAGTATACAGACTGACTGTCAAATCCTGAACTGGACTTGCCTGCCTGGAAAAAACCTACTTGATCATGGTATATGACTCATTTTATACATTGCTGAAATCTGTTTGCTAATATTTTGTTGACATTTTCCATTTATGTTCATGAGAGATATTGGTCTACAATTTTCCTTTCCTGTAATGTATGTGACTGGTGTTGGTATTACATTAATTCTGGCCTCATACAATGAGGTTAAAGGTGTTGTCTCTGCTTCCACTTCTCGAAGAGATTGTGGAAAATTGGTACAATTTTATCCTTAAATGTTTGGTAGAATTAAACTATAAAACCATCTGGGTCTGATGCTTTTATCTTGAAAGGGAAAGTTATAAATTATTGATTCAATTTTTAAAATGAATATATAGGCCTATTCAGATTATCTGCTCTTTGTGTAGATTTTGGTAGTTTGTGTCTTTCAAAGAATTG
The DNA here is from genome assembly GCF_014824575.4 of Sturnira hondurensis. Classification (NCBI taxonomy): domain Eukaryota; kingdom Metazoa; phylum Chordata; class Mammalia; order Chiroptera; family Phyllostomidae; genus Sturnira; species Sturnira hondurensis. The sequence goes on along the minus strand of NW_028079044.1, from coordinate 8,366,786 downwards.
GTCCATTTCACCTAAGTTGACAAATTTGTGGGCATAGGACTGGCTGACATGGCTCAGTTGGTGGGAATCATCCTGCAAAGCAAAAGGTCACCAGCTCTGTTCCCAGTCAGGGCACATGTCTGCGTTATGGCCTGGTCCCCAGGTTGGGGTGTGGTTGGGGCACATGCAAGAGGCAACCTATTGATGTTTCTCTCCCACTCTTCCTCCCTTTCTTCCTCTCTCTCGATAATAAATAAAAAAAATAAGCAACTGTTTGGGAAAACATATTTGCCAATGATACCTCAGACAAAGGTTTAATCTCCAAAATATACAAAGAACTCATTCGACTTCACTCAAAGAAGACAAGCAACCCGATTAAAAAATGGGCAGAGGACTTGAACAGACATTTCTCCAAGGAGGACATACAGAAGATCCAGAGACACATGAAAAGATGCTCAATATCGCTAGCTATCAGAGAGATGCAAATTAAAACCGCAATGAGATACCACTTAACACCAGTCAGATTGGCTATCATAAACAAAGAAACAAACAACAAGTGCTGGAGAGGTTGTGGGGAAAAGGGGACTCTAGTTCACTGTTGGTGGGATTGCAGACTGGTACAACCACTATGGAAAACAGTATGGAATTTTCTAAGAAAACTAAAAATGAACGTACCTTTTGACCCAGCAATTCCACTCTTGGGAGTATATCCTAAGAACCCTGAAACACCAATCCAAAAGAACCTATGCACCCCGATGTTCATAGCAGCACAATTTACGATAGCCAAGAGTTGGAAGCAGCCTAGATGCCCATCGGTAAATGACTGGATCAAAAAACTATGGTACATTTACACAATGGAATTCTATGCTGCAGAAAGGAAGAAGGAACTACTACCCTTTGCAACATCATGGATGGAACTGGAAAGCATTATGCTGAGCGAAATAAGCCAGGCGGTGAAAGACAAATATCATATGATCTCACCGTTAACAGGATTCTAAACAAACCAAACATGCAAGCAAAATACGACCAATGACACTCATATATGGAACAGGCTGCAGGGTCCAGAGGGGAGAGGGGAGAGAATTATAGGGGAAAAGGGAATGGACTCACATGAACAAGTATAAAGGACACATGGACAATAACTAAGGGTGGGGGGTGGAAAGGGGAGGGAGGCGGGGAGCATGGGTTGGGGGGCGGGCAGGGTTGGGAATATAAGACAGAAACCTGTACGTGAACAAGAATTAAATAAAAATTATATTTAAAAAATATATTTTAAAAAAAACTGTGGGCATAGAATTGTTCTTAGTATATTTAATTATTATTTTAATGTCATGGGATCAGTAGTAATGACTGCCCTTTCATCTGACATTGATAATTTGTGTCTTCTCCTTTCTCTTAATCTAGCTTAGAGGTTTATCAATTTTACTGATTGTTTCAAGGAAACAGATTTTGGTTTTGTTCATTGTTTTACTCTTTAATTTCATTGATTTCTATTCCAACTTTTACTATTGTTTTTCTTCTGCCTGATTTAGCCTTCAATATCTATGTTTTTTCCCTAAAGTAGTTAGTGGGCGAATTTTCTAATACCAGCATTAACACATTAAAATTTTAGTTTGAGCATTCAGTATATTACATTTATTTTAGCAAATGTATATATGTAGAATTATTTATATAATTTAAATTTTTTTGCTATATATCTCCTTATATAATTTTTCTTAACTTTCTTTAGATAATTTTTTTCTCATTTTGTTTCCCACTTACTACTTAGGATTTCTATTTTATATTTATATTTTGTAGTTCTTACTTGAGGATGTTACATTTACATATATTTACATACATTTAATTTATATACATAACATTATAGGGTAAAGTTAATCAGTATTTCTCTTATCCTCCTGAACAATTCTAGAACCTAGAGCATTTTATTCTAGTCACCTCTCTCACAGTAAACGCTATAGTTGAAAATTTTAATTCTACCTTTTTTATTGTTTATAATTTGCTGTATTGTTATTTTTTATATAGTTGATGCTGATTTAGATTTACTCCCATATCTACTAGTTTTATTGCTGTTTATTTTTTTAATCTGGGATCACTTTTTTTATTTTTTGTCTTAAATTGTATCCTTTAGGACGTTATTTGAAGATAGGTTGTGGGTAAAATCTATCAGTTTTTTTTCTGAGAAATATCTTTATTTTACCTTACTCTTGGATGATATTTTGCTGGCCATGGGAACATAGGTTGGCAACTGTTTTCTTTCACACCATTAAAGATAATCTCTGCCTTCTGTTGTCCATATCTACTGTTGAGGAATCAGATGCCAGTCTCATTCAGGAGTCAGCAAATCTGAATCATGATCCATTTTTTTATTTTTTGAAATAAAATTTTATTGGAACATAGCCAGTGCTTATTCATTTACAAATTTTCTATGGCTGCTTTTACTACAATGGCAGAATTGAATATTTAAAATGGAGACCAGAGAGTCCTCAAAACCTGAAATACTTTCTGTCACTTCACAGTAATAGTTCACTGACTCCTGGTCTATTATTGCTTCTGTTACCAAAATCAGTCTTTTTAATAATATCTCTGCAATTCACTGCCCTGCAGTTTCACGAGGACTTGTCTAGGCATGGAATTGTTATGTCTGTAATTGTGCAGACTTCCTGAAGATATGGATTATGTTAATTATGGGTTTTGAAAAATTTTCGAGTCTTGCCTCTGCTACCTCTTTTCTCCTTTCCATTTTTCAAAAAAAAAATGTGTCTCACTCTATGCTCCACATCCCTGATATCACTTCTGTGTATGTTCTATATCTTCATCTCTTCATTCTCAATTCTAAATGATTTCTCACATTTACCTTCCAGTTTACTTACTATTTTTTCTAATTCAGTCTGCTGTGCAGTTAGTACAATCCACTAACATTTTCATTTAATTACTGTAGTTTTTATTTCTAGAAATTCTATTTGTTTTTCTCAAAGATGCTTGTTATTTTATGTTTTCTCTGCTCATATTCTCAAGCTCCTCTGTTGTTTCTTAAAGATATTAAACATGGGTTTTTTGTAGTTGGTACTTGATAATTCATGTATCTGCATCCTTCACAGGCTTTTTTTTTCCAGTTTGTTATCTCATGTAGAGCCTTAGCTATCAGAGTTGTATAAGACTTCTGATAAGGTGAACTCCAAAGAGCATCTGCTGTTGATCTCTCAGGTGTTTTGGGGCATGACCAGTCCAGGACCATCTGCATCCACAGTTCTATCCATTTTAGGATATTTGGAAAACTGAGCCAATGTAAATTGATCTATAGGCTCTCAGGGTAGGCATTTGTTTAACAGTTGTCAGGGGAGAATTTTTTTCTCTTTTATTGAACATAATGGTTTAAGGCAGGGTGGGGTGGGGTCAGGGGAGGGGGAATCTAGTTCGTTTCTAACCCCCTTACCCTTCTATGTAGTAACTGTTCTGGGATCCTGGCTTTATTAAATTTTTGATTTGTCTGTAGTCGTCTTATGAACACACTTAAGGAGATGGAAATAATTATTTAACATTTTTAGTTGTTTTCAGCAGAAGGCTAAGTTAGAATACCTAGTCTGCAATACTGAAGTTTAATACTCAAGTCAAAGAAAGGCAAGTTACCTGAGGCCACACAGTTCTGACTGCCCAGAATAAAAAATTGTATTGTTGAACAGCAAATTGTTTAAAAGATATTCTTTTGAAAAAGTTTCTAAAAATTGTTCTTAATAAATTAAAAATTCAGAAAATAATAATGACTGGAATAAAAATAAATACCCTGCAATATTCCATAAGGTAGATTGGTTATTAAATATTCAAATTGTGCATTTCAAGCCACAAAAGACTGTCATTTGATTAAAGATTTTAGTCAACTTAACCTCAAGAATTCATTTAGATTTGCATCCTATTTGATATACTGAATACTTGCAATTTAGCCAGAAAAAATATTTTTAAGCAAAAATTAACATGGAATTAATAAGTAGTATTTATACAATTGTACCTCATGGTATTGTTTTGATCACCTGTTTAATGTTAATGTTCAATGATATAAATTTGGTTCTTGAAAACAAAATAAACCTTGAGTTATTAATCATTGAAAAAAGAAAGATTTTAATCAGATTCAAGGCCACTTCCACTTCAAATCAGTGTGCCTCAGACAAAAGTCTTTGTTTCATTTATAATTTTCCCAACTGCCCTACTTCCTAAACACCAAGGGAATCCCAGCTGCTATCCTGGTATTTAAGCCCAAATCTTTGGCATTATCTTTACTTTCAAATCTTTCTTCTTCCACATGTACTCATTTATCAACTTGGGCAGCTTTCTGTGCTCTGTCAATCCCTTGTTGGGGCCTGGTTACTTCCTGATTAGAATATTATCAATCTGATTCTGGCTTTCTAGTCTCTGTCATCTACCTATGAAGTTTCTAACCTTTTGTAAAACACACTGCCTAAACACATAATTCATCTGTATGTTTTATTTGAGCATCTCTCTATATAAATAGTTAAAAGAAGTCTGGATAGTGGTGCCTCTAGAAGAAGAGGATTCCAAAACTGAGGGTAAGGGGATAGTAAATTTGGCTTTATATGTAAAGGCATGTACCCTTGTACCACTTAGGCAATGCAAATTAAAATATAAATAATGCATCCTTGTACCACTTAGGCAATGCAAATTTAAAATGTAAAGGAATGTACCCTTGTACCACTTAGGCAATGCAAATTAAAATATAATAGGCAATGCTATAGTGATACCATTACACTTTCATTTTTGTAGTGATTCTACTTCACCCCCATATATTTGGGGGATTTCTATAGTTCCCCTCTAACATTTTGCTCTTGAACTTTGTAACCTAGTTCATAGGTCAGAACTCCTCTGTCCCTGTTTTTTCATGCAATCTATATTCTGGCTCAAAGCAGAGAATCATTCATTCAAGATGCATTCTCTTTACTCACCTGTCAGGATGAGAGATTGAATACAATATTTTAAACAAGTTTCCCATTATTTTCCTTTACAAAGAATTTTCTAAATGTTGTCTTGAAAGCTTTTACACACCTTACCTTTCTGTCCTCTGTAGCTGGTTAATATTTTCCACTCTGACCTTCTCCTCTATATGGTCTAGATAGTCCTAACATTTTCAATTGTTAATCTTCACCTGATGGCCTCTCACCCCAAATCCTGACTGTACTGGTGGTTGTCTTTGCAACCGTATCCATTTTCAAACAGCCATCAGAGTTATGCAGGATGAAGTTCAGAAAGACACAGAAATGGAGAATGTCAAAATAAGGTTAGGAGATAGAGAGGACAGAGTGAGAACGTTCAACACACGAAGTTGTAAAAGAAGACAATAGAGAGAACTGAGGAGACAAAACATTCACAGAGATAATGAATGTAAGAGACATGGGTTCTCACACTCAGGACACATCCCCTCAAAGATTAAATGAAAAGAAACACACTTATTATATTAAAATGAAACTGGAGAGAAATTTTAAGTGTAGCCAGAAAGAAAAAACAGAATATCTAATGAGGGATAATCAATTAGTCAGATGGCTGATTTTGAAATGAGTAAAAGGGGATATCTCTCATGTGCTGAGAGAAACTGTCATCCTTGAATTGTATATACCCAGTGGAATTTTGTCAGAATAAATACAAAATAAGGCAAACAAAAAGCTCAGTGTTCCATAAACAGATCCCCAGTAAACTACCTTCTGAAGTTTACTTCAGAAAGAAGAAAAACAATTCTAGAAGATCCAGAGACACATGAAAAGATGCTCAGTATCACTAGCTATCAGAGAGATGCAAATTAAAACCACAATGAGATACCACTTTACACCGGTCAGAATGCCCATCATAAACAAAGCAACAAACAAGTGCTTGAGAGGCTGTGGAGAAAAGGGGACCCTAATCCATTGTTGGTGGGATTGCAGACTGGTACAACCACTGTGGAAAACAGTATGGAATTTTCTCAGAAATCTAAAAATGGACCTGCCTTTTGACCCAGCAATTTCACTGCTAGGATTATATCCTAAGAACCCTAAAACACCAATCCAAAAGAACATATGCACCCCAATGTTCATAGCAGCACAATTTACAATAGCCAAGTGCTGGAAGCAACCTAAGTGCCCGTCAGTAAATGAATGGATCAAAAAATTATAGTACAAGCCCTGACTGGTATAGCTCAGTGGATTGAGCGTGGGCCTGTGAACCAAAGGATCTCGGTTCGATTCCCAGTCAGGGCACATGCCTGGGTTGCAGGCCAGATCCCAGCAGGGGCCAGTTCCCAGCAGGGGGTGCACCAGAAGCAACCATACATTGATATTTCTCTCCTTCTCTCCTTCCCTTCCCTTCTAAAGATAAATAAATAAAAAATTTGAAAAAAAATTATAGTACATATACACAATGGAATTCTATGCAGCAGAAAGAAGGAGCTCCTACCTTTTTCAACAGCATGGATGGAACTGGAAAGCATTACGCTGAGTGAAATAAGCCAGGCGTTGAGAGAAAAATACCATATGATCTCACCTTTAACAGGAATGTAAACAACAAAACAAACAAGCAAGCAAAATATAACCAAAGAATCTGAAATAGACAACAGACAGTGACCAAAGGGGAGAGGGGAGGGAATTTCAGGGGAAAGAGGGAAGGATTCACAGAAACTAGTATAAAGGACACATGGACAACAACTAAGGGGGGTGGAAATGGGAGGAAGGTGGGGAGCACTGGAGGGGGGGTGAGCTGGGATGGGAGTAAAAGACAGAAAAATGTACTTGAAAATTTAAAATTAAATTTTTAAAAATTTTAAAAAATAAAAAGAAAAGAAAAACAATTCTAGAAGATGGTTTGAGATTCAAGAATTGTTAGTAATAAAAATTATCATCAGTATACAAATGAATTTGAACAAACTCTTACTGTATAAAACAATAATACTGTAGTAGTTTTCTATTGCTACCATAACAAATTACCACAAATATAATAGCTAAAACAGACAAACGAACAAAAAAACCCCTGTTCTGGCTGGTGTAGTTCACTTGGTTGGAGCATCATCCCATAAACTGAAAGACTGTAGGTTCAATCCCCAGTCAGGTCACATGTCTACCTTGTGGTTTGGTCCCTGTTAGAGAGCATATGAGAGGCAACCGATTGATGTTTTTTTCTCATGTCAATTTTCTCTCTTTCTCTCTCCCTCTCTGCCCTCTCTCTAAAATCAATAAACATGTCCTTAGATGAGGATTTTTTTAAGCGTATTAAAAGATATAAGAAGCCCAACAAGAATTTCTCTTTCTTTGGAACTTGGGACTTGGAGGGTATAAGCCTGGAGATGCTGGGAACTATCATTCCTTCATTTACCCATTAATTCGATATTTATTGAGTATTTACTCTGTTAAACCAGGTACCTCTCTAGGTTCTGGAGATAATATAAAATAAGAAATATGATAAACTTGACCCTTACTTTTGTATTCTTATATCCTAAAGTGAAAGATAAATACAAAAAGTAAATAAAATAAAAATAAATACGCTCATCTCTGGTATTAAGATTCAGAAAGAAACAACAGCAGAACAGCAAAATAAAGAATGACTGGGAGCTTCCCAGATTAAGAATGGGAGGTCAGGTTACATGTTACTTCAGAGAAGGTGATCCAGTTGTGGGAAGAGACTTTTGAGTTAAAATTTAGATAATGAGAAGGAAGAGTAATTGTTTTAGACAAAGCTTCCAATTTGGGTTGATGCCTGGCCTATACAAAGCGCAAAAGCAGATTAGTGGGACAGGAATTTAGTGGATGATGGCAAAAATGAAAGGAGGGGGGAATTACCAATTTATATTTTTGTATGGTATCAAAATATTTTATGACATGTGATGGTTCATTTTATAGTTCAACTTGACAGGGCCAAGGAGGTGCCCAGATATTTGGTTAAACATTATCCTGGGTGTGTCTGGGAAGGTGTTTTTGGATGTAACTAGCACTTGAATCAGTAGGCAGAGTTCAGCAAATTGTGCTCCCCCAACCTGCCTCACAGTGGGCCTCATCCAATCCCTTTAAGCCAGGCCGGAATAGAACAGAAGGGCTGTAGAGAACTTGCTCTTCCTGCCTGACTGTCTTTGAGCTGGGACATTGGTCTCCTCCTGCCTTCTGGCTCAGACTCAGACTTGAGCACAGCACTGGCTGTCCTATTTCCGAGGCCTCCGGTCTTGCAGCAGAACTAGGCCAGCTCCTGAGTCTCCAGCTTGTCGACTGCAGGTCTGGGGATTTAGCCTCCATACATACTCACAGGAGCCGGTTCCTCATAAGTCTCTTTACATGTATGTACTCTTGGTTCTATTTCTCTAAAGAACCCTGACTAATACAGACACTCATGAATTACTTTTATATTTTGAAAAGTGTTATATTTTAAGAACATAAGAAACATATTTTATGCTAAAAGTAAGGAATACACAAATATTGAAAAAATTATATGGATAAGTGATTTGATTTCAATTTCCTCATCGTCAGAGAACAGTGTTAATAGTTCCTACCTCGCCGAGTATTGTCAAGGTTAAATAACAAAATGTGCTTAGAACAGCGATTGATATAACAGTGCCAGGTATCTACTGTCATTGCCAAAGAAGAGAATCAATAACTGAATCTGGTTGTTCCCTGATAGGAAGGAAAGTGTGCAAAAGCAACCAAGAAAGGATGAACAGAAAGGGAGCATAGGATTTAGGGGGAGAATAGCATTACAAAATCTAAGAAAAAGGAAAATGCTGAAAAAAGTGGTCAGAAATTTTAAACGTTGCCAAGAATACCCAGGAACTTATTACAACTAAATTCTGCGTACTCTCCTCTATTGGCATTCAACATTTCTTTCTCTGGTGGCAGGAATGAGTTCCCTTTGCTGTGCTGGCTTGCTCTTGTATGTATTTTAAATCATAATTATTTACAAAATATCTAGAAAAATATTTTTCTCTGTACAGGTGGTTTTCTCAACCAGACTCGAATAAAGCTAGAACTGTATCTTTTTTCCCAAATAATAAACTTTTTACTTTCTACTGTCTTGCCTCTTTTTGAACACACACATAATGCACACACACACAAACTTAATATGCAGACGGGAGACCGTCAACAAAGATATGACTGACAAATGTCAGTAAAGACAGAGCAGCAAACTTTCAAAAATCAATTTTAAACATAAACTATCCTTTCAAAGTTAGTTACAAATGCTTCATCCAAGAGCATTCAAACTTATATGCTTCTCTCAAGAGCTTTACTTTGATGTTTTCCACTGTATCGATGTCACAGAAAATAATAAAACAAACCCTATCTCTTTGGCATGTAATGTCAGTTTATCTCTTAATTTACCAACAGGATATCTTTAGATATTACCTTAAAGGACATTTTTGTTTAGATAACTTTCATTGTTTACATTTATTAACTAATTTAATAAATTAAATAAGGTGTTTCCCATTCTTCTTTTTCTGCTTTATTTGGTTACTTTAGTAACTACTACCCAGATGACTACAAATGAGTGAGACTATTTTATTTTGAAATAGATCATTTTTATGGTTGCAGGCAGAGTCAAAGTTTTATAAAAGTTTGGCATATATCCCATCATATCTGTAATGAGTGTTTTCTTTTAAAATCCCCCAAAAGCAACAATTAAATTTTATATGATGAAGTAAATAATTTCCATTGCAATGTCTTTCTTGTTTCTTAAAAAACTCAGAAATAAGCTTTCATAGTAAAAAACCTCAGTCGTTAAAAATATTGTAATATAGATTTGTGCATGATGGATACAGATAATAAATTGTAAGTGATGGAAATAAATCTCCATTATGTTATTATAAAGTGAGTAATTGTATATCTTGAAGTATTCATCTTGGCCTTACTTTGAAGGACTCAATTTCAACTGATGATTCTGCTTCTTATTTCTCTGAGAAAACAGAAGCAATGTATATGTGTCTACCATCAAAACAGCAAACACCTATATCTAAATCCACATTTATATTCTGGTTTCCCTGCTATTACTAGAGATTAATTGTATTAGAATTCCTATCTCTTATCTAACTAAGGCCAATGCCTCCTTAGATCCTGTCCCCTCATATCTACTGAAATCCACCTGCAATTGTCACCTTTGTTTTATTTACCATCCATTTTGCCTCCTCTACTGGTCATCAAGAAAGCAGCTCTCTGAACCCAATGCTCATTCTATCTGCTTCTCTCTTTCTCTGCTTCCTTTCTTAAGCAGAATTTCACCTAATGAGACTCAAGGACACTCATTGTATCCATTTTTTTCTATTGCCTTGTGAACCTACCACGGACTGTTTTTTCCCCCCCTTACTACTCTATCATCAGATCCTGTCAAGGTCACAAATGACTTTCACATTGTTATATTCAATCTTCAATTCCAATCCTCATTTAAGTTGTTCTATCAGCATCCACAGACACAGAGAATTGTTCTCAAAATACTTAGATATTTAAGAGTCAGAAGAGTGGTGCTCTGATGATTTTCTACCTCACAAGCCCCTCCTCAGTTTCCTATGCTGGTATGTCTAATCTTGAAACATGTGCGTTACTCAGAGCCAACTCACAATCTCTTTGATCTCGTCCATTTGCATGGCATTTGGTACCAGCTATCATCAATGACTTCCAAATTTGTATTTCTAATTCAGGCCTCTGCCCTGGGCTCTAAATTTGTATATCCAGCCACTTGCTTACTGTCTCCATTTGCATATCCAATAGTCTACTTAAAATTAATCAAAAACCAAAATCTTGATTAGTCTCTCAGAACTTCTTCCTCTGTATTTGCACATGCAAATTAAACCTCCTTTCTTTCAGTTCCTCAAACCAAAAAACTTGATAACACATCCTATCTATCCATGGTTTCTGAAAAATGAGCCTTAAGAAATATGTCTAAAGTCTAATCACATCTCATCTTCTAATACGACTCCATCATACAAGCCACCATCAGCTCTATCTACCTTACTCTGCTTTATTTTTCTTTGGAATATTTATAGATACCTAATGCTATAGGTTGAATTGTGGTCCCTAAAAAGATATTTTGAAGTCTTAACTCCCAGTACTGCGGAACATGACTTCATTTGGATGTAGGCTTTTGCAGATGTAACTATGAAAAGGTCACACTGGAAGAGATGGGCTCTTCATCTATTATGAATGGTTTCCTGATATGAATACAGCCATGTGAAGATGCCACAGAGAGACATACAGGGAGAATGCCATGAACTGAGAGAGTGGAGTTCTACTGCCACAAGCCAAGGAACACCTGGAACTATCAGAAGCTGGAAAAGGCAAGGAAAAGGCCTTGGAGAAAGCATGGACTTGCCCACACCTTGATTTTGGACTTCTAGCCTCTAAAACTGTGAGAGAATAAATGTCTGTTGTTCTAAGCCACTAAAGTTATAATACTTTGTCATAGAGGCCCTAGGAAACTGATACACCTAGCATGCTTGTATTTATTTTATATATTTACTTATGTTTTTGTTCATTGTCTATTCCAGGTAAACTGTGAGTTCCCTGATAACTAGGATTTTGTCAATGTTTTTTCATTGCTATAGTACTTCACCTAAAAGAGTGAGTGGTTATTATAACTAGTATAACCTCAGAGAACAGGTTTTAGATTACACGCTGTTCAGTTAGGAATAGGGACTTTCAAATATGCATTTTTAAAGGTTGCTTGCATTTTGAAAGAAAAAAATACTCAAAATGATTGGTGTAATAAGAAAAATTTTCACACAAAACTGGGACAAATTTTATTAAGAATGTATAGAACACAAAGATAGAAGTCAAGGCATGAAAATAGAGTACTTACAAAGAAAAATAAAAAGATACAGTGCTTGGGCTGTCATTGTCAAAATGATCTGCTACTCTAGTAAAAATAAAGTCAAAAAGTATAAATCAAAAATCAATGAAAAGAATTATCTAGAAGGGAGGAGGAAAATACGGTAGAGGAAACTGGAAAGAAAGTAAGACTATTCTAAATGTTTTGTTGTTCTATAATTTTGATTTTCAAAAAAATATATTGCCTTCTCTAAAATTAATTTTTAAAAAATTATGAAATAATAGAAAACAAAATTATTTATCTTGAATGCATACCAAATGATGACAAAACCACCCAAAGAAAGTCTTTGTTTCAACTCACTTTATACAAAACATATGTCCCTAGGAAAGTATATCCAAAAGCAAAAAGAGCTGCAAACCCATGTTAATTTTGCTTAGCAGTTTATTAGTGATAACATTGGTATTTTCATTTTTAAATTATTTTATGTATATGATAGGATAATGCAAACAAACATCACATTACTACTGTCAGTAGCCAAATTTTCAGTATAAAAAGAAGAGATATAAACATAAAACCCATCCAAAAAGTTAAAATTCTATTATTTTTATTTTTTATTTGTATTTATATTTGAATTGGAAGAGTGACAAATTATTTACCCAATTGTGTTTTCTCCTACAAAAGCTGTTCTTTTTAGCTTTGTCCACTAAATATGCCTAGAAGCAATGAGAAGCTAGCAAAATATGAGCACACTTAGAGCCAGTCTTTGGCATTTAAACATCAGTCCCCACTAAAATTTCAGGGTTTAATCAATCAATCAATCAATCAATAACCGAATTTTAGAGGGCAGGGCAGGAATTATGTAATATGAGCATGGATTTCCTTGGTGTATTGGAAACCAAGGACTCCATCAAACTTAAGATGTGTCAAATGAACTCAATGATTAACATGAAAGATCTCCAACTAGCAACAGATGGGACATTTTGAAAATCAAAAAGAATAATTAATGCAATTTGTTGAATGCTGTCTTATGAATCAAAATTATGTTTTGAAAGAGAGAGAGTGGTTAGAAAAAAGAACTCCAAGGTGAGCTGGTGGGGACATCTCACTGGACACTGCTGGAGGTGACTAAACACCAACACCTTACTCTGAAGACCAGCAACTAAAGGGAAGGAAGGAAGCATTAATTCTGCCTTTCCTGTTTAAATGAACTTGCAGACTGATCTAATAGCCCCACTGATGATGGAAGAAAAGTTGCACTTTATAAGTAAATTCCATAAATTTGCAATTGATGATAGAATTTTTAAAATCACTCTTCAAACTCTAATGAAGTGATTCAGGGAGAAATCATCAATGGATGAACCCTGGGTGAAAAGTAGATGGAGGGATTAGGCTGTCGGCACTTGAACCCGTTGATCAACCCTAGCAGCACTAGAAGGGGGACTTAAGACATTATGTGCCTCCTGATACATAGCACAGAGCAGCACCTATAACTTCTCCTGCTATAAAAGGCTGAACTTTATTCTAAACAAGTATCGAGGGGGAACCTCTATGTACAGCAGACACAAGAGGGAGAGAAACATACTAAATAACATGAAGAGAAAGCAATACACAAATGCAGGCTGTGGGGTGTTCTTCAAATCAACAGAGCCAGTTTTGGGGGGTTTGTTTTAAAAACAAGCCAAAAACAGAGAGGGAGGAAAGCAGGGAGCAGAAGGGAGAAAATGCTTCTGATTTTGAGAGACTTCAGGGACCTATCAAGAAAACGTCATGTGTGGACCTTGTTTGGATCCTGATTCAAACAAAACAATTACACAAAGTAATTTTGGAGATAATTAGGGGAAATATGATTATAGTACTGGGTATTGGATTATATTAGGGAATAATTGTTGATTTTGTTAGATGTGTTAGTGACATAATCATAGAAGACAATGTCCACATTTAGACAAATAGACCTAAATGTGTAGCAATAAAATGACATGACTTGGGATTTGTTTTTGAATAATTCATCAAGAAAAAAAGAAAAAAGATAAATGAAGTAAATGTAGCAAAATCTTTATTAATTTATTTTTAGAGGGAGGGGAAGGGAGGGAGAAGGAGAGGGAGAGAAACACCAATGTGAAAGAGAAACATTGACCAGCTGCTTCTCAAACATGCCCCCACCAGGGACCAAATCTGAAACCCAGGCATGTGTCCGCAGTAGGAATCAAACTGGCAACTTTTGCTTTGTGGTATGATGCCCAACCAATTGAGCCACATCAATCAGGGGGATGTGGCAAACTCTCAATAACTGTTGAATATAAGTGATGGAGATACAGAGTTTGTTGTGTTGTGACTTGCCTATATGCTTGAAATTTTTCATTATAAAAAATATTTAGGCTACTGTGTTTGAAATTAAGAGGTGATTCCTCAGAGAAATTCCAGCTGGGTGGCAGGGCGGAAGCTAGACTGCAACACAGTTAGGGAGCAGATTGGCAGCAGAGAAGGGAAAGCAGTAAGTTTTCATTCATCTATGCACAGAGAAGTTCAAGAAGAAAGAAGTAAAATAGAAGAACAAGTTGAGATGAATTGAAAAAAAATGAGTTGAGATGGTGTGTGCATCTGTTGTGTGTAATTTTGTATGTATATGTGTGTGTTTATATTTGTATGTTTTAGGTTAAGAAAGAACCGAACATAAAACATTTAACAGCTTAAAAAATCTAGTAAAGAGTAACATACTCATTATTTTCTTGTGTGTAAAGATTTTGAAGATTCAATTTATACAAATAGTCTAATCATTTTTCCCCACATTCACAGAAATCAAACAAGAGTAATTGATTCAACTTAAAGCTGGAAACATTTATTTTGGACCAAATTCAGAATTCTTTTTGTCCAAATGCATCGCCTCCAACTCCACTTCAACCTGCACTTCCATCCCAGCACCCTCTTGGATGGCAGGGTGAGGCTGCTGGGCTATGTGCCTTCACCTCCCTTTTGCTTCCAACAGCCTATGCAACTGACTGTTCTTTCTTTCAGCCCGTCATTCATGCACAAAACATCTTCAGTGCCTCCCACTGCCTTTGGAAGAGTAGCCAAATCCCTGAGTCTAACTCTGTAAAGTTCTCTACTGTCTCACTTCAATTTTACTTTTTGTTTTAATTTTCTTTATCCTCACCCAAGGACATTTTTTTTCCTTTGTCTTTAGGTAGAGAGGGTGAATGCTCCAACCAATTGAGTCACACCAGTCAGGGTCAATTTTATTTTTAAAATTTTACTTTATTTTATTTCTTATAGTTTTCTAATGAACCCTTGCACTAGCCAAATTTTTCCACTCATTCTTGACCTGACACACCTTATTATCCTTCTCACCTTCCTAACCCATACTTTATGTGTACTCACAACTGAAGAACCAGCTTAAAAAACATCTTATAAAAGAAGCCTTCTAGGACAATACCTAGTGATTGCTAATATTTTCCCTATTTCTGATTATCAGACCCATTGTGTAAAAATGTCACATTTCCTAATATATTTTATAGTACAAAGTATTATTTTATGCAGCATCTGATTATATATACAATAATGTAAACAGAGTATTTAAAGTTTTAAAAAACAACATAGGGAAAGATATACTTGAATAGAGATCCAAGGGTAGCAGCTACCCTTTGGTCATATATTGCCTTGTATTAGTTCTAAATGGTTCATGCATCTGTATATTTTCACCTTTACCAGAATATGTGCTTCTCAAGAACCAGAGTGATTAAATATTAAAATGGGATATAAAATTAAGCAGTTGGGTGTATCCTTGGAGATAGAATAGATCTGTCTCCAAGAGAAGAACCATCTGTCCTACATGGTAGATGTTCATCTCCTGAAGTCAGGACTGTGTTAAATAATCCCCAAAGTAACTTTTACTCACATCTTTTAGTAATGGAACTTCTACTAGCAAAGTTTAGTAAATACAGGGTCACTACTCAAAGTGTGGTCCCTAGACCAACAACATTGGCATTACCTGGGAACTTACTAGAAATGCAGATTTTAGGAACTATCCTAGATTTACTGAATTGGAATCTGCATTTTACACAATCCCCTGGTGACTTGTTGCACATTAAAGTTTAAGAATAGAACAGAATAGCCCTGGCCGGTGTAGCTCAGTGGATTGAGCGTGGGCCTGCGAACCAAACAACCGTGGTTTGATTCCCATTCAGGGCACATGCCTGGGTTCCAGGCCAGTTCCCAGCAGGGGACTCACGAGAGGCAACCATGCATGGATGTTTCTCTCCCTCTCTCCTACCCTTCCCCTCTAAAGATAAATAAATAAAATCTTTTAAAAAAAGAATAGAACAGCATAGCTATTCTACTCTTATAAAATATATATGCTTGAGCTAGTGGCATTAGCATTTTTTCGTGTGTCTCTGGTCCATCTGTATGTCCTCCTTGGAGAAGTGTCTATTTAGGTCCTTTGCTCATTTTTTAATTAAATTGTTTGTCTTCCTAGTGTTGAATTGTATAAGCTCTTTATATATTTTGGAGATTAAACCCTTGTCTGATGTATCAGCAAATATGTTCTCCTATGCAGGCAGTTCCCTTTTCATTTTGATGTTGGTTTTTTTAGCTATGCAGAAGCTTTTAAATGTAATGTAGTCCCATTTGTTTATTTTTTCCTTTATTACCCTTTCCCTAGAAGATATATTGGCAAAAATGCTGTTAGATAAGATATCTGAAATTTTACTGCCAATGTTTTCCTCTATGATTTTTATGGTATCACAACTTATATTTAAATTTTTTATCCATTTTGAGTTTATTCTGGTGTATGGTGTGTTCATTGTTTTAACCATATTTTAAAACTACACGCTAGATTGTTTTTTTATTGGCAAAGCTTCAACATATTGTTCAATCTTTTTCTCAATGGTCCTAATTTTACTCTTGGTGATCAAAATGAAAGTGAGATTCATTACTTTTTCTTTTTTTCCTTATTTACCTATTGATAGATTTTATTTATTTTTTAAAGATTATTTATTTATTTATTTTTAGAGAGAGGGCAAGGGAAGGAGACAGAGAGGGAGAGAAACATCAATGTGTGGTTGCCTCTTGCATGCCCCCTACCAGGAACCTGGCCTGCAACCCAGGCATGTGCCCTGACTGGGAATTGAAGCAGCGACCCTTTGATTCACAGGTTGGCATCAGTCCACTGAGCCACACCAGCCAGGACTATTTCAGATATATTGTTTGCTAATATTTTCTCCCATTCTGTGGTTGTCTTTTAACTCACTTGATAGTATTTGCAGCACAATTTTTTTTTACTTTTCATTAAGTTTAATTTATCTTTTTTCTTTTGCCATTTATGCTTTTTGTTGTTATGTCTGTCTGTGAAAGTACTGTCTAACCTAATATCATAAAGACTTATCCCTCTGTTTTTTTCTAAGAGTTTATAGCTTTAGTTCAAAACTATATTCAGATCAAAAATGAATTTTTAGTTAATTTTTGTGTGAATATCCAGCATCATTTGTTGAAAAGAATATTCTTTTCCTATTGGAACTGCTGTTAAACCTCAACTGTGCATAAATTTGGGTGTTTATTTTGTACTCTCAATTCAACTCCATTTATCTATCCTCATGCCAGTGTCTGTCTTGATTACTGTTGCATCACTGAACAAGTTACACTTTAAAATGATCACCTCTTCAGTCTTGTGTGAAATGGCTTAAAGGGGCCTAAGGTAGAAACAATGAGAATGACTAGTAGATGATCCCATTAGTTCCTGTGCAGAAATCACAGTGACTCGTCTTACAGTCATTGCAGGAAGAAAGTGCACAGATGCGTTTTGATTAAGAATGGCATGTTGGGGACGAGAAAGAGGTAAGAGGAAAAACTTGTGGGCCCCTTACTTAATCAAGTAGGCACATGGTAGAACCATTTGCTAAGGTGGGAAATATCAGAAAGGAGGCACAGTTCTGGGAGGTGATCTAGAATCTGGTTATACTTACGAGATGTCTTTGAGAGAGCCAACTAGAGATACCAAGCACAGACTTGGTTGTACAATTGTTCTATTTCTTAAATTGGTCAAGCTCAGAGTTGTTGTACCTAGAAAACTCTTGCCCTGAACCTTAGTTTATTTCTTCTCACTATTCAGCTCTAGGGCTCAAATGCTCACCTCCCTGCAAAGACGATCTCTGAGCCCTGTTTCTCTTTCCTTTCAAACTCCTAACCTCAACTTAGTCTCAGTCCATCACATTCCCCTGCTTCTTGTTCTCATAGCATTAACCACTATTTGAAATTATCATACGTATATTTTTACTGTTTTACTGTTCACTTTCCTGAAAGAATACGAGTTCCAGAAAAGAGTATACCTTATCAGTTTTGTTTACTGCTATGCCCACGGAGTGGTCACCTGGTGCTCTTGCTATGGACTATTTCCCTCCAGTGTTGCATGTTGAAGCCCCAATCCCCAGTGTGATGGTATTTGGAGAGGAGGCCTATGGGGGCTAATTAGGTTTAAATGAGGTAATGAGGGTAAGGCCCTCATGACAATGGTAGTGCTTTATAAAAACAGACACCAGAGAGCTTGCCTCCTCTCTTTCTCCCTCCACTGGGTGAGGACACAGTGAGAAGGTGGCCATCTGCAAGCCAGAAAGGGATCCCTTACTGGGGAAGTGAATCAACCAGCACCTTGATCTTGGACTTCCCAGCCTCCAGAATTTGTGTGAGGTATAAATTCCTGTTGCTTAAGCCATCCCGTCTATGGTATTTTACTTGGCAGCCTGAGCTGTCTAGTACACCTGGCACAGAAAAGATAAATAATATTTTTTTAATGAATGATTTTAGAGCTCAGAAGATCAAAGGTTAACATGGAAAAGAAATGACATTTGGGGAGTTTTCAACACTTAAACTGTGTTTAGTCCTAAAATGAGGGATGATATTACCTAAAGAGATAGAAAGAAAAGAAGGTCTAGGAGCCTGTTAAATTCTTAAAGGAGCCTGTGAAGAGTTCGCTAGAAGGCAGGAGAAAAACCACCAAAACTACAGCTCGTTTCAAAAAGTCAGTAGTGGCACTGGCCAGTGTGGCTCAGTTTTTTGAAGTGTTGATTCCCAGTCAGATCAGATACCAAAGTTGCAGGTTGGATTCCTGGTCGGGGCGTGTGTGAGAAGGTAGCCCATCAATGCTTCTCTCTCACATCAATGTTTCTCTCTCTCTCTCTCCCCCACCACACTTCCTCTTGCTCTAAAAAAACAAAAGCCATGAAAATATTTTCAGTTGAGGATAAAAACAGTGTCTCTCTCACCCATAGATTTGCCAAAGCCCTCGTTGGTATGGCTCGGTTGGGCATTGTCCTGCAAACCTGTAAGTTGTGGGTTCAATTCCCAGTCAGGACACATGCCTAGGTTGAGGATTCAGTCCCTGTTTGAGCTATATGCACAAGGCAACCAACTGATGTTTCTCTCTCACATCAATGTTTCTCTCCCTCTCTTTCTCCATTGCTCCCCCTCTCAGGAAAAAAAAAAAGTTCTGGCTGGTGTAGGTCAGTGGATTGAGCGCAGGCCTGCAAACCAAAGGATCACGGTTCAATTCCCAGTCAGGGCACATGCCTGGGTTGCAGGCCAGTTCCCAGCAGGGGACACATAAGAGGAAACCATACATTGATATTTCTCTCTATCTCTCCTCCCCTTCCCCTCTAAAGATAAATAAAATCTTTAAAAATAATAATAATAAAATAACGGTTTAAAAAAGTCAGTAATGCCAAATACTTTTGAGAGGGCAAATAAATCACTGAAAGCCAGGTCATCAATTTATCAGATATTTACTGAACACTTACTAACAGAAAGCCAGACTTAGTGGATGGGAAACATGCACAAAATATAATTGCGGTATGTAGTGGCTTATAGCCTAAGCCATAGCAGTAAAGATAAACTCTGATCAGGGGTTTCCAACCTGCAGCCCACTGGCCACATGCATCTCAGGATGGCTATGAATGAGGCCTAACACAAAAGTGTAAGTTACTTAAAACATTATGAGATCTTTTTGTGATTATGTGTTGCAGTGTATTTAATATGAGGCTCAAGACAACTCTTCTTCATCCAGTGTGGCCCAGAGACGCCAAAAGGTTGGACACCTGTGCAAGAATATGTTGGGTCCTGGGGGGATAATGTAGAGAGAAAGGCATTCATCCATTCAATCATATAAACAGTTTCTGAATACTATTCCAAGAAAAAGGAACCATATTAACACAGATTAATAATCTTCGCATAGTCCAGGATTTTTCGTTAGAATGCAGGACAACATACTGCTTTCAGAGTTTTTGATTTGCAAATACTGTAATTCCTTCTACCTTGTCTATGCAGAAAACAGTGTATCTTTCTGAAGATAAGGAAAGAACATGTTTCGCCGACATTGGGAAACACATGAGTGCAGGACCTTTGCAGAAGAACTCAAAGAGGACTCAATTCATTTAGAGCAACTAATGTGTGTCTAGCATTAGACTTAACCTTAACTTATAGTGATCCAAAAGAAGTCATGGAAACTGTTATCACAAGCTTACAATTAGAATACTCAAGTGCTAAACAATGGCATATGGACCAGACACATATCACAATGAGCATGAATTATTTTAAACTCAAAATATATTTCTCCAAAAATGAATTGAGATATTGTCCAATGATATGAGCTGCATCATTAAAGCCTTCCACCGGCCACCTTACTTAGCCTCTGTTGAACATACAATAATTGGTGTTCATTATGTGGAAAAGAAAGATGTGCAGGCAAGTATCCATAACTTTACCGAATTTTTCACTACATTAAAAAAGAAAACTTACACCTTGGAAAGGATATAATAGGATATCTGAGGCTAGGAGAGTTTTAACATTTACATAGAAAATGACCCATTTTCCTCCAACGGCAAAATCTGGCTGTAAAAGCCCTCTTCTCTGAGCTTTGCCCAGGCCATGATCGTGGGACTATCAGCTATAATGAGGGCTTTGTGGCTAAGTCCCCATGCAGTGTACTGAATACTTATCTCAATAAAGTGTCTGTCGACATAATGAATGTAACAGCCACATTAGAATTATGGGCTGTAAAAAATATTGCAGTATGAATTATTTGTCAAGAAAGAGAAGATGCATTGTAATTTGCCAAGAAACAACTGTCTAATGTGTTGCCTTTTTTTAAAAAAAATGTGCCTGCTTGCAAAATATTTGGAAAGTAAATTATCTATTACTATAGCTTGCTTGCTAATTGTCAGTAATAATCCCTTTCAATTACTATGGTGAAGTAGGTCAGCCAATTTTTAGTGCTTATGAAACTCGCAATTTAGAGCAAGGCAGCATATCAGCAAGCTAGGCTGTAATACGATTGAGCGAATAGGCTTCCTTTCAGTCCTCTTAACCCTGAACGTACATGCAGACCAGCTGCAATATCTAAAAGTAATTATGCTTAATTTCACTTATTTTCTTTTTATCACTATTTGTGATGATGACAATCCAGTTTCAACAATTTTTATTTTATATTTTAATTAATAGATTTTTTACAGCAGGTTTAAAGAAAACTTAAGTAGGTAGTACAGAGTCCCCATATGTCCCCTCTTCCTTATTCGCCAGGCATTTTTTACCAAAACTCTTTTTTGAATATTTAATATTCTTAGCTTAGAAATCTGAGACTATGTATAGTTTTAATAATGCAACTTTTCTACCATATTTGCTCCCAAAATTTCATCGATGTTTCTCGTATCTCATCCAGCCATATTTCTGATGTAATTCAGGTCTCCTGGCTATCAGACCTAGAGCAGGAAGAATCTGGGAGAAGGCAGAGTCTGGGCAGAACTGGTGAGGGACTGAACTGTAGTAGTGCTAACGAAGATGGGAAGGAAGAGTCAGATTTGAGAGAATCTGGGGGTCAAGTTCAATGTGGCCTAGCAATGAGTTAGATATGTGCATCAACAAAAGAGTGGAACAAAGTCCAGGTGTCTCGCTTGAACTACTCGGGTGGCTGTTGATAGAGATGTGAGATCTGAGAAGAACAGAGTTGGGGAGGCAGTAAATATTAAATTGCTATCCTTAATGGCCCCCCAAGTCAGGATGCCCACTTTGCTGTTATATAGGGGCTTGTGCCTGAGAAAATCTGTCAGGACTCGTTTAAAGCTGAGTGAATCATCAGTGTGTGGTGATAAACGGAGGCATGGGTGAATAGGGCACAGGCTAGGTAGGGAAGCCGTGGCACTTGTAGAAAGAAAAGATCAGTTTAAAAGCCACCAAATCCATGGGTCTTACTGACATTTGGAGACAGTAGAGGAGTAAAAGATTCTCACGTATTTGATTTAACATCCTCATTCTAATCCCAGCTTTACCACCTAACTGTGTGACCTTAGGTAAGTCAATTCACACTTCCCTGTCTCTCTCTCTTATCACTCATTGAAAAGACAGAATGAAGTTTGCCTAATTTCCTTCGTGGATCAATGTAAGATATGATAAGTTAGTAGATGTGTAAAATGTTCTCAGAAGCTAAACATAAGACATTATCTATCTCTTGAGGGTGAAAGTGCTTTGGAAATTCTCACAGGGAAAATAGAAGATAGAAGAGAAAGAGAGAGAGGAAGGAAAAGAGCAAGGCAGGACTAGAACACTCACTCACTCGGGTGTTAAGCAGCCAGCAGTTCCTCCAGTTTTAACCCTTTATCCCGTCAAGAACTGTTTTGAGTTGAATTGTTTCCCCACAAAAGATACATAAAGTTCTAACAACAAATACCTCACTGACCTTTATTTAGAAACAGTCATTGCAGATGTAATTAATTAAGATGAGGTCACACTGGAGAAAGGGGGACCCATATCTAGTATGACTGATGTCCTTATAAGAAGACAGTCGTGTTTACATACAGAGACCCGGGAGAAAACCATGTATCAGTGGAAGCAGAGACTGGAGTGATGCAGCCACAAGCCAAGCAATGGCCAAGGTCGAGGGCAAACCACCAGGAGCCAGAGAGAGGCAAAGAAGATTCTCCATACAAATTTCCCAGGGGGGCATAAACCCACCCACACTTAGATTTCAGACTTCTGGCTTCCAGAACTGTGAGAAAAAAATTGTGCTTCCCCATTTGTGATACTTGGTTACCGCAGCCTAGGAGCACGATATAGGACTTCCCCCTTTCCATTTAGAAAAGTCTTTAAGAAACCCCATGGTTTCTGTCCAAAGCAGATGAATAAGGGAAACAGTAGTGGATTAAGTTATAGTCAGAAAAAATAATATTTTTTTTCCTTAATTACATACAGGCATTGCATACCCAAGTACATGAAGTCACCCGTAACAGCATAAAAAGCCATTTATTTCAGGCATTAAGGAATGGAGTTGGCTGGCTGGGCAGTCTTATCAGACTCAATGTGACGGATCATCAGAGATTAAACACGTGGCTCAATATCTTTCCAAAATCCAGAGATGTGAGAGGAATGTGTCTCAGGCATCGTTTCTGCCCATACAAGTCTTAGAATTGGCATTGATTAATTATTAGGTAGTCCCGCTTCTCACCACTGTCTGCACAGGACAGAAACGATGCCACTAATTCACATAAGGTATCCCGAAGAGTAGTGGCCAAGGATTTAGGAAAGAGATGTTTCAGTTCTGGCTCGGCCACTTTTATAAACTTTCAGGTGAACATTGGAGTACGCACCTGTCAGTTTTCTGTTTTTCATTGCTGTTGTTTTTATTAATTTGGCATCTTTTTCCTCCAAGGATTGCCTCCTCCTCCCCCATGCTGACATCAAATGGCCTCACTTCTCTTACCTCAGGGCCAGGCAGATGGCCTTTCAAGTTCCTGTCTCTTGTTCAGCCAGTGTAAACGGTTAGGGAATGAACAACAAGGCAGAATATTTTTCTTTTCTACTGTGAGCGCGGAAGGACAGTGCTGGCAGCCATCTTGCTGCCCCGTGGAGCAAGTGTGCTTGAGAATGAAACTAACAGGGAGGAAAGCGGAGCCAGGAGATGGAGACAGACAGAGACACCAGAGCATCGTGTGAGCCGATCAATTCAGCTGTGCTTGAAGCCAGACCATCCACTCGGATTTTTCCAGTTATATAAACCAGTGAACTATCTCCCCCTCCCATTCCTCTTTTGCCCAGTTTGAGATGGATTTTATTATAACTTCACCTCTTTGACTTTAATTTTTCTTATTTGTAGGTAAAAAAAATTACCCTTGAACTTCTGCCACCACCATGAGAAGAATGAGTGCTGGCTAAACTCTCCAGCAAAGAAGCACAAGAGAAATGTCGAATATGGAGTGGGGTCACTCACCCACAGACCAGTGACCCCAGGCAGAGCTATCAGCAGAGTCCAGACCAGATCAGCCAAATCCCAGCACACCTAATAACGCAGAGGCGGTAATAAACAGATTGTGTCTTTTTAAGTGATAATGATACATTAAGAGGATTAGAGGATGCTTAAGACAAATAATTTTCTCATTAGCATCTCTGGTTCTAAGTTTAAAATTGTTGCTATTGTGTTCCCAAATTTCTCTAGGACAAACAAAAAGCTGCATCTGCTCTGCACCAATGGGGGAAAAAATTGGTCCAAATATCATGTTGAGCCCTTGAATTTTAGAGCTATCAGGGATTATCTAGTTCAACTTCCTCCTCTGGTGGATGAGAATCCTGAGGTTCAGTTTCCCTGACCTCTCAAAGATCTCTCAGCTAGTTCATGTCAGATGGGACTGGACCCCAAACTGTTTAATTCTCATTACGTTGCTTCTTCCAAAGACAAATCTCTTCTGGTGTTTACCAAGTTTGGAAAGATTCAAAGCTAATACTCCCTTCTGACCTCACTGTTTCTAATTTGTATAAGTATATTTGGGGCTTTTAAAACCTGAGTTTTAATTTCAAAGTTTCTTCTTGTCTAAAATATGAAGAACAAATGGAAGCAGCCAGTGAGCTTGATACTTTGTTATTAGACTATTTTATGTTGCATGCATTTCCTATTCCATAACAATACAATGCTTCTGCCATTTCAAAAAACAAAAAACAAAAAAACAAATTTAAGTCACCACTCCATCTCTGTCTTTTATGACAGCAATTTTTTAAAGGTTGAGCAGAGGTACACCCACACCTGTTTCTTTTAAACTGAGAGGGACCCAGCTGCACTCTGCAGGGAAATCACAAAGACAACTGGAGATCTTGTCAATTTACAGCCAGGCTTGGCTGGGGAAAAGTGGATAGCGGATAGCTGATTTGAGAAGATAAGGGAATGAGTACATTTACCTGAAGATGAGCATGGCCTAGCTGCAGAGAACCGAGATAATGAGGAGGGCCTCCTTTGGTTTGGCGGGAAATCCATGATTCTGTAACATCAATCAAGACGGTTTTATCTGATTGTTAAGTTTCAAGAAAACCAGTGAAAATTTGAAATAACTATATAGAAAGAGAAAAAAGGAGATAAGGGAAGGTACAATCATTCTCTGTTATGTAAAGTTGGAAACCAAAGCCCTACATGGTATGGAATTAATATTAAGTTTCAATGTGATCACAATGAACTATTGCATTTGGGCTAATTTTATAAAGAACAAAGGAATTCCATGTGGATGTCCAGGCGTCACCTGAGAGGGATTTCAATGCCGGTTCAG
This sequence comes from Sturnira hondurensis, assembly GCF_014824575.4. Lineage (NCBI taxonomy): Eukaryota > Metazoa > Chordata > Mammalia > Chiroptera > Phyllostomidae > Sturnira > Sturnira hondurensis. Next base: position 8,341,476 of record NW_028079044.1, on the reverse strand, counting down.
TGCACATAGAACAGAAACAGGCTGTTGGCATGTGAGGGCTGGGGGAACAAAGCAAACTTTAAAACTGAATGTTCAAAAAGATTTATTGAAAATAATTACAAATCTGATATTCTCCTAGATGTTTAATAAGTGTGGATTAAGATAACTTTCATTTCACTATGAGTTTGTATCATCCTCTCTCCTCCTTTACCTGTAGCCTATGGGTGTACACAGCTCATCCTCGTACAGTAGCCAGCAACTAGGGGACCTAATCTGAGAATGTTGGAAGAGCCTCCTCATCTTTTCACACACACACACACACACACACACACACACACACGCTCTACACAGAAAGTCCATAGTAACTGGCTTTAATAATCTGACTCACTCATGGGCAGGAATTAATCTGTCGGATTGACCCACTGTTCTTATCTACTAGGAAACAACCTGCTCTTAGGGGTTGTGGAGGGCATTAGAAACAGAGCCAGCTAGCTTTGTAATACGAGTAGCAAAATGCTTGGAACTGGGCAGGCAGCAGCAGGGGCAGGGCGGGCAGGGTAGAGAAGTTTCAGGAAAAAAAAAAAAGGAGAGAAATGCCTGAATATCAGATTACATAAGTAACAAAAAGAAACCGCCTCCTTCTCAATTAGTATTACTTAAACCTCTTTAAAATACCAATTATGTGTAAAGGATATGCCAAAGTATTAATCACCCTTATGTGTAAGGTGGCTACCCGATGATTAAGACTATAAAACATATGCATCTAAAATATTAAAATATACAAACAGTGACTGGCAAGGACAAATGGCTGGTTCTGGCAGTAAGGACCATCATGTTTGGAGATTAATGATATTATTACAAAGGGGATGTGAAGGTGGAGTTCAAATAAGGTTTCAGCACAAAAGAAGTCTTGGGCCAGAACTTCAGGGGTGGTAGGATGCAGATAGAGGCAGATGGGGAGAAATTCAGTGCGAGGGGAAAGGTATGAGCAAAGTGAGGAGATGAGGAAATGCTGGAAGTATGTACAGGAAGGAAACCACCAGTGACATGAGGAGGAAGATTCTTGGAAGGTTGAAAGTGAGAAAGAGGCAGAAGGCCTATGTTGTGGGCCTTTTCCCATGTAGAATATGGGGAGCCTACTTTAAAGGGAAAATATACAATTCATTTCAGTCAGTGGATCAGCTTCTAAGGACCTCAGCAAGGCCCCTTCTCCACAGAGGGGCGCCCTGTAGCAGGTCTACACTAAGTCCCTCAGTAGGGTGGTTGCATTTAGAGAACCACTGACCAGATATGACCATGTAGACACTGAGAGTCAGACCTGGCATTTGGGAGACACCTAGGCCTCTGCTAACAATACCACTTTATTTAAGTTCTCAAACCTGATCTTTTAAAAAACAATCTATTCCAGTAGCAACAGTTCATATTTCTAAATACAGAGAAAAAAACGTGCCTGTGTCTCAGAGTCACCCGTGGCTGAGCCCTTTTCGGCCGTTTTGCATCAGCAGGAGGATCTCCCTGCTCTTTCTGTTCTTGTGTGTTTTGTAATGTGATTGAGGAAGCAGGAGACCAATTCAAGATGCTGGTGGAAATGTGGGAATTGCCCCCTTTTGGGGGCCTAATCCTGAAAGAGCTTCCTATCTGGCTCTTTAGCTGCTTTAAACAAAATTTCATTCCCTATTGACTCTTCCCTGGAAACAACCAGGCACTGCCCCTCAGCCCTTAGCTTCCAGTCTCTCACCTTCCCTCACTCACATTCACAAAAGGAACAGAAAGTGCTTTTGCATCCTTTCTAGTCACTTATGTGGGCTAAATTTTATGGAATTTATATAATTCTGAAGAATATGAAAAGGCTGTAAATCCTGAAGCTTCTTTTAAAAATACAAAGTTGACCGGGAATTCTCACAGTGAGTGTTTCATGAAGGGGTACTGGCATCTTAAGCAAATAACCTGCTAAATTAATAAACCTCATAAATTACAAAATCCCTGAATACCAACTGCTGAAATATAATCACTCGCTGACCTGAACCTATTAAATGAAGAAGTCTGCTGTGCATAATTTACAATGGTGCTATGAATGAAAAATAGCTTCTTAAAAGGGAGATAAAATACAAAAATGGTCTTGCTGTAGAAACAGAATTACTGGTTATTTCAGTTCTTATTTATTCTAATAATGGTTTATGGGTCATCTAATAATTCTTTTCTTTATTGTTGTTTTATTCTCAATTGCTCAATAATCCATGATGGAGACAATATTACATTTTGTTGCTTGGATGGCAAGAGCAATGTGCATACTGTTTCCTTAAAGTTATAAAATATAATATCACATACTGATATTAACTATTGGTAATACCAATCTAATTACACATCTTGTCTAAAGAGTCAGAGTATTTTGAGTCCCAGCCAGGTGGCTCAGTTTGTTGGAGCATCACCCCATGCACCAAAAAGTTGTGGGTTCGGTTTCTAGTCAGGGCACCTACCTAGATTGTGGGTGCTAGCCCTGGTCAGGCACAGATGAGAGGCAACTGATTGATGGTTCTCTCTCACATCGTTCTCTCTCTCTCTCTCTCTCTTTCTCTCTCTTTCTTTCAACTCAACAAAACACATCCTCAAATAAGGATTTTAAAAATAGAAGAATCAAAGTATTGTGAAGGTGTTTCATGAATGGGTCTCAACTGGGCGTGGTTTTGTCCCCAGGAGACCTGTGGCGGTGGCAGGAGTGTTGCGTCTGAGACAGGGCTTGCTAGTGGCACCTGCCGGGTAGAAGCCAAAGAAGCTGCCATACATCCTATAAGGCACATCCGTCTGAATAAAGAATTATTTAGCCCCCCAAAGTCCAGAGTGGTGCTGGTGAAGAACCCTGTATCAAAGTGATAGAAACTAATTAGAATTTTGAAGTATTTGGAAGAAGAGAGACCTCTCAAGAACAATTTCTCGCCAAAGTCCTTCGCTGCATTTTTGTTCTTGAACAGGCTATTCTAAGTCGACCAAATGAATTAGAACCTTTCTAAGTCCCCTCTGGAATTTTGAATAAAAGATTTGCATCATGCATCCTTATTTATTTAAAGATTAGATGAAGAATTTCACAGAGGTAACCCTTCCAGAGAGATATAGCCCACACTATGTGAAAAAAGCGGGTAGAATCTTGGTTGCAGTATATCGCATATCAGCATTTGGGACCCAGATGGGCTGAAATAAATACAGAGAAAGACAAATCTGATGCTTGGTCATCATGCTTATTATACTAATGAAATTATATTTAAAACCTCAATTTCTAGCCATTATTTGGGACTTTGAGGGTGCACTTGCTGGGGTTGATTAAAGAATCAAAATGAAAAGGGAATCTAATCAGGGCACTTGAATGTATTGCTAGGTCAAATTGTAAAAATCGCAGCTGAAATATGCAGGACTTTCTTCATCTGAAGCAGCTTAGCTCTGGAGCTTTTCCAATACACACCAACACATACACCATGTCTGCTGATGGAAAATCTTTAATCTTCCCACTTCATGGTCAGTCCATCTTTCTAATTTAAAAATATATTTTCTCCTAGTCATATTCAAGTTTTTGTCCCTCTCTCATCTCTTGCTGTTGTCCAAGGAAGACCTAAATTCTCTGGACTTGATAGGTTTGTAAGAGCAGCAGGTTGAGAAAACCACGCTATTTATAGAACACGTCTTTGTTGCATTCAGTTTTGTTTCATTATAACATTGATGAAATGCCATAGAAACTTAGCTCTGTATCAATTACCTATGTTAATATCAGTTTTGTGATAGCTGGTTTTGCTTGAAGTCACAGAACCCACTGATGACATTAAGTGAGGACTTACTGCATCTATCTTATCTTAGAGCTACTGGGCTCTGGGACAAATGAGGTCCCAGGTAGAGGACATGTGACACTCCATCTCTTGGTAACTGTTTACCAAACCAATCTTGTGGTTCTGCTACTCTGTTTCAATTTTGTTTCTGCTTGTAGTGAATGGTTTTGTTACTTCTTGTAACTGGCATCCAAATTCATTACCACAATTCCCACATAAAATTCTGAGTTTCTCTCTGGTACTCCCATTACTTTTTGTCTAGGTTCTGTGAATACCTAAGAATAGGTCCTTACTCTGCTTTTCTCTTTCCTCAAAGGACTGGCATCCTGCATCCGAATTCTAGGCTGTGAATGAAAACCTGTGGTCTGCTGGTGAAAGACCTAATGTGCCCAAGCCATTGCTGGGGGGGTTGGGGCAATATCAAGGAAGTCGGAGAAATTACAACATCTATCTTTTCCCTGATGCTGGGGTTTTCCTTGGTTTCTCCGCTCAACCACTCTTGACTTTTCTGGCTTATCATTGCCAATAAAATCCTGTTCCTGGCAATGAATTATTCAGTTTTAAAATTAAAAAAAAAAACTGAAGATGAATGCATGACAATATCTGCAGCCCTAATTAATATATTGGAAATCTGAAGTGGAAATAGTTTAAATGACTCATTCCATTGTGAAATTCCAGTTACTAACTGTAGGATAAAGGCAGGGTTCAAAAGTTGCTTTAACCATTCTATACGAAACTGGCATGTTCTCTTAGATTCTCAATAGTCACCGAATGTATTAGATGGTCTACTATAAAATTGAAGGTATGGGTTGGATTCTTTTAATGTTTAATTTTTCATAATGTAAAAACAAAATTGTTTTAAAGATTTTTAAAACTTTCATCTTTGACCCAGTTTTGATAAGTAATTGCTAAATCCATTTTCAGTTGATTTCTTTATCTGGTAGGTACATATAGGTATTATAATATGTTTCAAAAAATTGTGAACTTGAGCAAATTAAATTACACCAGCAGCAATGTGTTTTTATTTTGTCATCTAGTTTGCAAAAGTACTTACCTGGTGAAGGTAGTCATCATTATAAAGATCTTTTTAAAAATCTAATTTCAGTCCTGGCTGGTGTGGCTCAGTGGATTGAGCACTGGCCTGCAAACCAAAGTGTCGCTGGTTCAGTTCCCAGTCAGGGCACATGCGTGGATTGCAGGCCAAGTCCCAGTAGGGGGCGTGCAAGAGGCAACCACATATTGATGTTTCTCTCCCTTTCTTTCTCCCTCCCCTATCTAAAAATACATAAATAAAATCTTTAAAATAGAATGAAGCACTTTTAAAAACTTCCCATTCAGAGACAAGATGCTTCTTTCCTTTAAAAATAAATCCAATTTCAGCCCTGATTGGTGGGGTTCAGTGGATTTAGCATTGGACTGCAAACCAAAGGGTTGCAGGTTCAATGCCCAGGCAGGGTACATGCCTGGATTGTGGGCCAAATCCCCAGTAGGGGGTGCATTAGAGGCAATCATGCATTGATGTTTCTTTCCCTTTCTTTCTATCTCCCTTATCCTCTCTCTAAAAATAAACAAATAACATCTTTTTAAAAATCTAATTCCATGGCTGTTGGAAGTTAGGAAAGGCTACAGGCTGATCAGGTCTGAGCTCACCCTACTTACTCCAGCAGGGATGGGGTACCACTGGAATCAAAGGTGTAGAATAGGGAGCTCAGAGCATTTTATTTTGCTAAAACCTGCAGCCACTTTCTCATTCGCATGTGTGAGTGCATATTGGAAGGTCACCTTGAAAGGAGAAGTGAATAGCTACCGGGAAGTAGCTTTTTTCTGAGACCAAGTTTGATGTTATCAGTGATTTTGCATTTACTTCTATAATCTCCATTATCAATACACCAGTTTCTTCAACTACTTGAAGATCTTGTCTCTGACACTTTTATGGCACTTTTTACTTTTTGCGTTCTCAGTCAATGTCAATGAACCTTGCTCATTGCCTTTTATTCACACAAGCATCAGTGTATCTCTTGAATGTTTTCAACCTCACTGCTCCCTTTGTCTTTGTATTAACCTCCATAGAAATCTCCAGTTACTTCCATGAGCTCAAAGGGTCATGCTCTTCTCTAAAGTCAACATCTAATGTATTAGTTTCTATATAATTGAGGGATAAAATGCAACTCAAGATAATTATTTAAAAGATATCTTATCCAAGCACCAATCTAAACCCTGAGTTTCTGACTCTCTTCACATCCATGCCAATGTTCCTTTCATGGAGAATAAAGGTGTAATCCTTTATTCACACTCACTAAGGCAAGCATTTAATAAGTGAAATGCATTTGCATCATTGTGACGAGTGTGACCCACTTACACTAAGTATCTTCCAATTTGTTTTCCAAATAGAAGCAATCATATCTCACAGCTGATTGGGACAAATATTAAAAATGGCATTTTATCTTTTAGATTTTATTTTTACCTAGTCAGTTCTTGAGTTTGACTTACTAAGGGAACAAAGTTGGTTCAGACATTTCCCCACAGCTCCCGACAAGACCAAAAATAGTTTTGTTTTAAATCCTTTTTTCAGCATGATCAGAGAGGTAGATAGGAGAATAGAGGAGGTGGGTCATCGGTATCACGGCTCCATGACTGTTTAGAAAGTAGGAACTGGCATTTCTCAGATGTAGCGAAGGTGGTTTGTTCGGTTGCTTCCAAGGTATGGAAGAAAGTGTTAGCTAAAAATAGCCCCGCCACAGCCCCATCATCTGTCAATATCAGAAATAATAACAGAATACCTTTAGTCTCTGGTTATTAAGAAATTATTCATTGATGAAGTACCCTTGGTGGGAGGTCACATTTTCTTTCATCACTTTTTACAGGTTAATGAAAGTCCTTTATCACTTGGGCATATAACAGGCAAGTATTAGTTTGATGTGGTAAGCAGAGGATAAGACTAACATCATTACATAATTTTTTATCTAATATAGAAGGGGGGGTGAAAATGACCAAATGAACATGCACACATATTTAGATAGGAAAGCTGAGACTGATAGATGAGGTTAGATAGATCAAATACAGAACCAGGGCTGAAAGCTGAAAGCTCTGACTCTTAGAGGCAAGGTGACGTTCTCTTCAGATGAGGAACAGGATGCGAATGCCTGAGAATGTCTCCACATACTGTTGAAAACTTTAAAAATGTTTGGTACCCCGGTACCCCAGGGTTCTTGTGCCCATTGGGGAGTAGGTTCTCTTGGTGAAGGAGATAAAATCCAATACAGGATTTGGGGATTGAAATATTCCTGAGGGATCAACTAATGTCAATCTCTCAATTTCAACATGAGGTAACTGATGCCCAGGATAATGAGCGGAGGATCCAGAGCTGAACCCAAGTCATCCAATCCCCAGATCAGCTCTCTCTTCACTTTATCATCTTTCTGCAAGGACTAGAAAATAGAAGTGGCTGCCTGACTTTCATGGACATAAACAGCAGAGCGCAAAATCGGAAAGAGTGTGTCATGTGAAGCGTGAACCTCAGGCAGAATTTCTCTTCTGGAAAGTGGTGGGATAGTGCTGTTTAAGAACAGGGTGTAAGGAGCTAGCATTGCTAGAATGGCAGTTTTCAGAGTGTGATCCCCTGATTAACAGCACCAGCACTACCTGCGAACTTGTTAAAAATGCACATTGTTGGCCCAACACGGACCTACTGAATCAGAAATTCTGGGGGGTGGATGCTACCAATGTCTACTTTAACAAGTCTGTCAGGTAACTAACTGTAAAGCACCCTAACGTGTGCGAACCATTGTGGTAAAGAAGTCTTCACAAAACTCCTCTAGACCCAGTTCTCAGCACACAAAAATTTTCTGAAAGGAAAAAGCTTCCTGTATCAACACATCTTTGTTCTGTCTCATCTAGCCCGACTATGATTTATCTTGATGCCTTTCATAGGCAACCATAAATTCTTAAGATGAACAAAATGTTCATTTAATTCACTCTCATTTCTTTTCAAGCTCTAAAATTCTGTTCCCTTCATAATTATTTCTCACCACATCATTTAGTGCTATCTATTATCTAGGGACTTTCCCCCTAGAGTTTTCATGCATTTGTATAGTTTGGAATGGCAACATATGGTACCCTAAAATTATTTCGATTCACCATATCAGAGAAACACAGTTAACAAAAACGTTCTTAAAAATAAGAGTTGTCTTTTTGTTTTCAAGGTTAATTCCACATTTGTAAATGTTATCATTTAATTGAGTCTTAAAATTAGCACACTTAAGTTCTAGTATAGACATATTTAGCTCTGAGATGCCAACTTATTGGTTTTCAAACATTTTTCCATACTAAACAAAAACAAGCCTAGTTGATAAAAATAGGTAAATAATATAGCTTGTAAAGGGGAAGTAGCTAAAAAAAATGGATACCGGAAGCCATCCTATGCACAACAAGAAAGTAGCATTGTCCTGTAGTTCACCAGACCGGGGTTTCAGTCCCTGCCTTGCCTCCTCCCGGTCAGTCATCTGGAGCACGTCACTTGTCCTCTAGGTCTCTGTTTTCTTATCTGGAAAACAAGAATACCAGTATTCTGGTATTTTCGTATCTGGAAAACAATGAATACCTCCTTCATGTTTTTTAAAATAATCAAATGAAATAATTTATGTAAGGTATATTAATGATGTTCATTTATTTTCCCTATCTTACTATTCTGCTAATTTTGCCTTTATAGTATGCTGATTTGTATTGTTAAGTGCTTCTCTTACAAATTCAGTGAGGGCAGAGAAGGTGTTTGAGGCTTATTTATAACTTAATCAGCCCTTTACACAGTGCTCTGAACATCTGAACATAGCAGACCTCCAATTACCGAGAGATATCCAGGGTGCAATGGCAACGGAATAGAAAAATACCACCCCCATTTGGCCACGGCTGCTTCATGTCATTCCTGCTACAAAGGTCATGCTCTCTGTGGCCCCTACTGTCTGGCTTTCTGAAACAGACAAACACAAGCCATAGGGTTTAGCCACTTCAACGAACCAAGAAAGGTTTTCCCTCTAAATAGAAGTGATAACTTGGTCTGGTGCTCTCAGTATTCTCTACAGTGACTCCCTGGAGGAACAGCATCCATATTACCTGGGACCAGTTAGAAATCTGGTTCTCAGGTCCCTCTGCAACCTACTAAATCAGAAATCTGAAAGCTCTCCAGGTGATTAAAAAAATAAAAATAAAATAAAAATAAAATAAAAACACTAGCCTAAAACTATGCCCTTTTTCTTCTTTCTACTTCCAGGGGTCCCGACTACCACTGATGATGAATATTTTTTAAAATTTATTTATTTATTTATTTACTTATTTATTTATTTATTTATTTTTAGAGGGAAGGGGAAGGAGTTAGGGAGAGAAACATCAATGTGTGGTTGCCTCACACATGCCCCTTCTAGGGACCTGACCTGGCCTGCAACTCAGTCCTCTGCCCTGACTGGGAATGTGGGCTTGCTTCACAGGGCCACACTCAATCCACTGAGCTATAACAGCCAGGACTGATGATACTTTTTAAAAAACCCTCATCCAAGGATATAGTCATTGATTTTAGAGAGAAAGGAAGAGAGAGATCAACTTGACAGAGAAACATTGATAGGATGCCTTTCACACCCACCCCAACCAAGGATCAAACCTGCAACCTAGGAACATACCCTGACCGAGGATTGAAACCACAACCCTCCAGTGTATGGGATGATGCTCCAGTCAGCTAAGCCACCTGGCCAGGGCTGATGATATTCTTAAGAGAGTATCTAATCAGGGGACGATGATGAGATAGCAATGCCTACATTATATCAACCAATGATAGTAACACAATGAAACTAGGACATTAAATTTCTCACAGTGTGTTTTATGGGTCAGTAGTTCACAGGCTACTAATAAATACTATGTTTAACAAAATAAAGGAAACTACTTCAGCAAATAAGATCAAGGTAACTGGGTTAAATAGAATTTCTTCTCTGAGTAATTCTTAATTTTTTAATATGCTGGAAAACATTATAAATCTTCTAAATTTCCCCAAACTTATTTGAAACTACCTTTCTTTTCAAATTAAAATGTATTTTTACAGTACAAAGACCTCTTTTGTAGTTGAACTCTTCACATCTGAATTTTGTTATAGCTCATCACTAAGAAGTGTTTGATGTTATACTATTTTTACTTGCAGCCTTTCAAAATTATTAGTCTAGTGCTTCTCAGAAGGGTTCTCATATCTCCAAGAAGATAATTGCCAATGTCTGCAGACTTTTCCACTTGTATTTGCTATTGGCATCTAGTGAGTAGTGGCCAGAGATGATGCCAAAGACCCTGCCAGAACACCCCCCCCCCCCACAAACACAACAAAGTATTATGCAGCCCCAAATGTCAATAGTGCTGAGGTCATGAAACCCTTCCTTCTCCAATCATTTAGTGATCTCTGCACTGTGTGTGCAGTACAGAGCTGCCTTCATCTTCAGAGTTCCAGAACCTACTACATTGCCTGATACAAGAGAGACCCTCAGTAAGAGCTTATTGAGTACATTAATTAATGAAAGAATTAATGATTGGGAGGAAAATATGACTATCATAAATGGAATAACAGCAAGCCTTGCAAGAGAATATAAAAACACATTATTTAATAAAACAAGTGAAATCCATGTTCAGAAAAGGTCTGGAGGAGGATGGGAAGATTGCAAATGATTTTAAAAGGACCAGAGCAGAACTGCGGGGAGCAGATGGCGGTCCACCCACGGGGGATATGAGAGACACCACAGAGAACAGCAGGGAGCCAGGTGCCCTAACACACTGTGTAGATCATTCTACACAGTGATCTACACGGGGTACCTGTAGGTTCTAATCCCTTTCTTAGATAATGTCCACGTCCTGTCACAGACAGGCAGCAAGTGGCAGAGATTACCACCTGGTGGCCTAAGAGCTATAGGAATTTGTTTACCACCCTGATTTGTCTAACTAATTATATTTAGGAGCTTTGTTTTCTTTTTATCTGTTTTTAATTATCTAAGCAATATATTATGTATATCAGTGAACATTTAGCAAACTATTGGAATAAAGTTCAAAACTATTCTTGACTCCTTCCTATCCACTCTCCAATGCCGGATACCATATTTGTTTATTCGTTTAATTGAATTTGAATATCTCTAGAGAGACACCCTCTAGTTCACCAGGGTCACCACCTACTGTTTCAGCCCCCACCCTGCTGTAATTGTGTATGCCACATACCTTCCTGGCCCTGAGATCATTTGCTATGAGAAGAAAAGGGAATCATAAGATCACCCTTTTTTGAACAAACCTCAGCTGACCACTAGGCATGTTGAGCTTTATTCTCCTCATTGCTAGGACCCGTGCTCCCTACATGACAAGATTTCTGTGAGAATTAAAGCAAATAACATCAGTGCAACTTCCTGGCAGGCCATAACTTCCTGAGCAGGAGGTGCCCTGAGCAGGAGAGAATATATCTCAAAGAAGCCTGCAAAAGAGCAAAGCCTCTCCTATGCCTATGATCTATTTGTGAAAATCAAACAAAGCCTGAAATCCACAATAAGTGATAAACTCCATTATAAGCAATAATACATGGGACGCACTTAGACATTACCAAGACAAAGGTGGTTCTCATTTTAGTATCCTTATTGATACTTTAAGTGATAGGAATCATAAATCCCTGTTTATTTTCACAGTGAAGTGTTTTAAGTCACTTTCTGTTAGGTAAATCAATATCATAGGAAGATGAACCATGTTGCTTCTACAGCTTCAGAGAACTCCTGACACTACAACACATTGAACAAGTGTGAGATACTATTATTACCAGTCTTTCAGGCCCAGCTAAAGAACGCTTTCCTAAGACCTTCACTGATCACCCCAGCACCAACTCCTCTGAATTCCAGTGCTGGTGATTTCTGTCTAGTTTTCGTGGTCATTATGTGTACACATAGCCTTCTATTGCTCCTATTGTTATCACACACTGTTATTTAAATATTGGTGGGATTGAAATGCGAGTCTTTAATTGTTCCTGTGTTTATCCAATCTCACCTCAGCTGGAATATGGCCTTCCTTATGTCAGAGGCAACATTCTCTGCCATACTTTGCAGCATGCCACACGCACAGTAGGAGCCCAGTAAGTGTCTTTGATTCCATTTGCAGAGTGTTAGATCCTGGAAGTGCTACAGGAATGTGTCTCTTAAAGCTCCTCATCTATAACCTTGTCCTTTCTGATATGTAACCAGAGAAGAACTTTGAAGTGAGGTTACAGTAAGTTTCCTTCTTGTTCCTAGGAAGGAAGGCCCTTATTTTCTACCCTAGCAAAATAAGATTATTTGACTCTCTCTAAATGCAAAACTGAGTGTTTATGCTGCTCTTTGTATTAAAGGTCATCTGCTAGAATCTAAAAGTATCTGCTGGCAATAATTACTTAAGTACCATTATTTCTAATCTTCAAAAGGATAGTTTCCTGCTTAAAATTAATTTTCTCATTTGTCTATGGTTGCAACTTTGAACACTTTTCCTTATATGTGCTATAAAATGTTAATAGCTGCATATAGAGTGACTTTACGACTGTAGTGTCATTTTTCTCAGCTTGATCAGCTCTTTTGAATGGCATCATTATGATCAAAGTTGTTTACAGTAATAAAGTGCAAATAGTTTCGATAAAAAGTGGGCACCGTTACAATTAAACAGTATCTGGCATTTTAGAATGTGATAACCACTCATAATGCTGTGGTAGGATAAGCAAGTCTACAATATAAATGTCATCACAAGAACAATCTGGACAAGTCTGTGAAGCACAAACAGGAATATGAACTGGGGGAGCTGTGGTGCCATAGGCTTGGCAAAGGGCAGGGAGGAGAAGCAGAATATTAATACACACCTGGGTTCTTTCAAAGAAATTATGAGCAGTTTTTCAACATTTTATTTATACTGGCACCCATCATCTTATATTTCTGCAAGGAAAAGCAAATTTTGCATTTAGGACAACTTGCCAAATATCTCAGTAAAACTTGGGTCTTGATACTTTGTTCAATAAGTATACTGAAAAAATGGCATCTTCCTATTTGTAGGGAACTTATTTAATTATGTTACTGTGCTACTGAAAAGTATGACAATAAGGATATATATAGAATAACTCTAAACATCTTCACACCATGAACTAACACCTCTTCACATACAACACACCCCCATACACATCGTCACCACCATTGGAGGGTGGCAGGTAAGAGGAATTTAATTAATATTGCTATTGGTTTGAACATCTGAGATAAGATTTGAAGGAGGTAATAGATGGTAGAATATTTCATTGGCGATAAAAAGAACTGGTTTTAACAATTTTAGGAAGGTGATTATCTTGGTAATGTTAACAGTAAGTGGAGTTTTGAGGGCTAACACAGAAGTAGCTGAATATGGAGAATATATTAGCTCCTTTATTGAAGAAGGGAAATAAGTCACTGTTTCCATGATTCTTAATACACAGAGTAATTAGGAATCTGTGTACAAATACAAAAACGAGTTGTTAAAATGTACTTAAACAGGCCCTAACTGGGTAGCTCAGTTGGGTAGAGTGTTGTCCCAATGTGTGAAGCTTGCAGGTGTGATCTCTGGTCAGGGGACACAGAAGATGCAACTAAGGAATGTGTAACTAAGTGGAGTGGCAATCTGATATTCCCCCTTCTTTCTCTCTCCCCCTCACTCTTTCTCTCTAAAATCAAGAAATTTAAAAAAAAGATTGACTAAAGCAGGATACACTGTATGTATAACAGTAACACTAAAGTATAACTCAAGATGTATCTCTTTACTAAGTTATGTTTTTTGTGTGAATAATAAAAGAGTTTTCTCATGCTAAAGTATTTTAGTTTGTCAAATGAACAAAATCCGGACTGCTTTAGACTTTCATTTAGGGCTTTCTACAATCTTACCTTGACATCCTTGAATATATTTATGACTCCCCAGCCCTGAATGTGAACCTCTAGTCTATCTGTAGCCTCTTGAAAAATTATACTTTTGTGTCTCCATGGAATTTCAAACACACCCCTTATGCAAACACACCCTGCACAACCCAATTCCAACTTCTCAATGTATCTAAATTGAAACACCCCAGATCATGGAGACTGAATGGTATGCTATTAAACAACAAATGGGTCAAGAATGAAATTAGGGAAGAAATTAAAAAGTTTCTGGAAACAAATGAAAATGAACTCACAACAACCCAAAACTTATGGGACACAGCGAAGGCCATGTCCTGAGGGGAAAGTTCATAGCAATACAGGCTTACCTAAAGAAGATAGAAACATTTCAAACAAACAATCTAACCTGACACCTGCAAGAACTCGAAGAACAACAACAAAGAAAGCTCAGAGCAAGTAGAAGGAAGGAAATAACCAAGATCAGAGCAGAATTAAGTGACATAGAGACTAAAAGCACAATTCTAAGGATCAATGAATCCAGGAATTGGTTTTTTGAAAAGATAAACAAAATAGACAAGCCTTTAAGTAGGCTCATCAAGAAAAGAAGAGAGAGGGCACAAATAAACACAATCAGACATGAAAGAGGAGAGATTACAACTGATACCACAGAAATAGAAGGGATTGTAAGGAATTACTATGCAGAGCTATATGCCAAGAAATTTGAAAACCTAGGTGAAATGGACAAATTTCTAGAAAAATATAATCTTCCAAAACTCAATGAAGAAGAAGTAGAATGCCCGAACAGACCAATAACAGCAGATGAAATGGAAGCAGTAATCAAAAAACTCCCATCACACAAAAGGACCAGATGGTTTCACTGGAGAATTCTACAAAGCATTTGAGGAAGAGCTAACCCCTATTGTTCACCGACTATTCCAAAAAATCCCAAATGATAGGAAACTCCCCAACTCTTTTTATGAAGCCAGCATCATCCTAATTCCAAAGCCAGATAGAGACACAACAAAGAAAGAAAACTTCAGGCCAATATCGCTGATCAACATAGACACTAAAATCCTCAACAGAATATTGGCAAATCACATCCAACAACACATCAAAAAGATCATACACCACGACCAAGTGGGATTCATCCCAGGGATATAAGGATGGTTCAATATCTACCAATCAGTAAATGTAATACATCACATAAACAAAACCAAAGACAAAAACCACATGATCATATCAATAGATGCAGAAAAAGCTTTTGATAAGGTACAACATCCATTTATGAAAAAGGCACTCAGAAAAATGGGAGTAGAGGGAACATTCCTCAATATAATAAAGGCCATATATGAAAGACCTACAGCCAACATCATACTCAATGGCCAAAAACTAAAATCTTTTCCACTAAGATCAGGAAGAAGACAAGGTTGTCCACTTTCACCACTTCTACTTAATATAATATTGGAAGTTTTAGCATCAGTGATCAGGCAAGAAAAGGAAATAAAAGGCATTCAAATTGGAAAGGAGGAAACAAAACTGTCATTGTTTGCAGATGACATGATAGTGTACATGGAAAATCCTATAGATTCTACCCCAAAACTGCTCGAACTAATAAACGAATTTGGCAAAACAGCGGGTAACAAAGTCAATATCCAGAAACCAAAGGCATTTTTGTATACCAACAATGAATCAGCAGAAGCAGAAATCGAGAAAAAATCCCATTCGATATAGCAAAAACAAAAATAAAATATCTGGGAATAAACTTAACCTTTAAGGAGGTAAAAGACCTGTATGCAGAAAACTACACAACATTGAAGAAAGAAATCAAGGAAGACACAAACAAATGGAAACATATACCATGTTCATGGATTGGAAGAATTAACATCATCGAAATGTCCATACTACCCAAAGCAATTTACAGATTTAATGCAATACCTATTAAAGTACCAATGGCATATTTCACAGACATAGAACAAACACTTCAAAAATTTATATGGAACCATAAACAACCCTGAATAGCATCTGCAATGTTGCGAAACAAGAACAAAGTAGGAGGGATCACAATACATGATATCAAACTGTATTACAAGGCCACTGTCATCAAAGCAGCCTGGTACTGGCATAAAAACAGGCATATAGACCAATGGAATAGAACAGGGAGCCCAGAAATAAACCCAACTCTCTACAGTCAATTAATATTTGACAAAGGGAGCAGTAACATAAAATGGGGTAAAGATAGCCTCTTCAACAAATGGTGTTGGGAGAACTGGACAGCTACATGCAAAAAATGAAACTTGAGCACCAACTTACACCATACACTAAAATAAATTCAAGGTGAATAAAAGACTTAAATATAAGCTGTGACACCATTAAAGTCCTAGAGGAGAACATTGGCAGGAAAATATCAAATATTTCATGCAGCAATATTTTTACTGATATGTCCCCTAGAGCAAGGAATATAACAGAAAGAATAAACAAATGAGATCTCATCAAAATAAAAAGCTTCTGCATGGCTAAAGAAAACAGCATTAAAATAAAAAGACAACCAACTGTATGGGAAAACATATTTGCCAATGATACCTCAGACAAAGGTTTAATCTCCAAAATATACAGAGAACTCACAGGACTTCACTCTAAGAAGACAACTAACTGAATCAAAATATGGAAAAAGGACTTGAATAGACACTTCTCCAAGGAGGACATACAGAAGATCCAGAGACACATGAAAAGATGCTCAATATCGCTTGCTATCAGAAACATGCAAATTAAAACCATAATGAGATACCACTTTACACCGGTGAGAATGGCTGTCATAAGCAAAGCAATAAACAACAAATGTTGGAGAGGGTGTGGGGAAAATGGGACTCTGGTCCACTGTTGGTGGGACTGCAGACTCGTACAGCCATTATGGAAAACAGTATGGAATTTTCTAAGAAAACTAAAATTGGACCTGCCTTTTGATCCAGCAATTCCACTGCTGGGATTGTATCCAAAGAATCCTAAAACACCAATCCCAAAGAACATATGCACCCCAATGTTCATGGCAGCACAATTTATAATAGCCAAGAGCCGAAAGCAACCTAGGTGCCCATCAGTAAATGAATGGATAAAAAAAACTATGGTACATATACACAATGGAATTCTATGCAGCAGAAAGAAAGAAGGAGCTCCTACCTTTTGCAACAGCATGGATGGAACTGGAAAGCATTATGCTGAGTGCAATAAGCCAGGTGTTGAAGGACAAATACCATATGATCTCACCTTTAACAGGAAGCTAAACAACAAAACAAACAAGCAAGCAAAATATAACCAAAGACAGTGAAATACAGAACAGGGGGACAGCAACCAGAGGGGAGAGGGGAGGGAATTTCAGGGGAAGTAGGGGAGGGATTTAGAGGAACAAATATAAAGGATACATGGACAACTAAGAAGGGTGGAAATGGGAGGAAGGGGGGTGGGATGGAATGGGAGTAATAGACAGAAAACTGTATTTGAAAAAAAGAAAATAAATTGAACCTTCCTCATGAGGCTATTCAATTTTCAGCACTTCTGTAGCAGCCTCTCCAAAGCCCTTTTGTCAAATCTTCTTCCATTGTCTTCCAGTCTTCTTCCGTTGTCTTCTTGCATTCAGTACATATCAAGAGTTATTCTAGATTTTCAGTTAGCTACTTCTGGCTGCCTTTCACTAGTATATGCCGAAAAATATTTAGTGGGAAATTGTAATATTTGGGAGATATTCTGATTATAGCACAGTGTTACTAAGTGTTTCAGCAACAATCTATTATGTTAAAATTTATTATAAGCTAAAATTTCTTGTAGAACTGGCTTTTCTGTTTTTCTTTAGAATTCAAAGAATTCTTTCCGTCTTTCCCATACTCTCTACAAGGGATACCGTTTCTCTCCACCAAGCAGTCTATAGGATGCTATATTCTCCAGCAGTACATTTGTTCCAGACTGAGTCAATCCATTATTATCTTCTCTAGCTACATAAAGACCAGGATTGAACTTCAAAATTGCTCCTTGCAAGTACTTGAATTGTTAGACAATTTACAAGTGTTTCAAAAGGGGAATAGCTAAATAAATTACAATAGATTTGCCTAATAGAATTTTATATTGCTATTAAGAAGAAAGAGGTGGTTCTCTATGAATTGACAATAAAATATGTTATGTTACTGTGAAATGATAGGTTTTAAGTTTAAAAAGGAAATTACATAAAATGTGAAAGATATTGTGTCATATTTTGGTAAAAATACATATTTTTGCATATCCATAGAAAAGAGTTTACATATGTCTCTCTGGCAGAAGGAAAAGTTACTACTTATTTGTATTATTTTAATTGTCACAAGTACTTTTAGACTATTTTTATGGTACAAACACCACAGAAGCTCAGAAAATTTCTACCAAAGTTCAAGAAAGACATAATTACTTCATTTTTGGCCTGTTTACAAACAAAAAGTAATAGAAAAATCTTCAGTTTGTTAAGAGGTATTTTTTTCCTATCTGTATTTGCTATTTCATTGTATTTCCTCATTTAGAAATTACTTGTTCATATTTCCTGGTCACCTACTGGAACAGTGAAAATTGACGAGACAGAAACCAGTACTGGTTTGTGCATCCCAACCTGAGCCAACCATCAGTGCATGGCATTGTGTGTGACCTCAGGACTGGCTCGGGGTGGCTGAGCAATCTCAGCCTCCCGTCTGACAGTTGTTTGACATTCCTGCTGGACAGAGCTGAGAAATCACATAGCCTTGTTTACTACTGGCAGCCACTCCACAACCCCAGGGGAACCAGCCTTCAGACGAAGCTGACTCTGAGGATGCAGAGCTGAGCGATAGAGAGTAACTGGCTGTTTGGTGGCGTTATTGGGCTCATGAATTGACCAACTCTGAAGCCTTTCCTACTCTGTATTTCCAGCTACAGGCAATAGTTCCCTTTATTATTTACACCACCTTGAGTCCGTTGTTTGGTTAGTTGCAATTGAAGGCATCCTCTTAATATATATTTTCTATTTGCTAAGCTTCCTGTGGTTTTCTCTGACTAGAATGAATGTCTCTGAATTCTTACAACTTGTAGCTCCATTCTCCTTCCCTTTGCAAATTCGGCCAAGGCACACCACCTCCAGAAAACCTCCCCATGACTGGCCCTTTCTTCCTTGAACCCCAAGTTAGTACTAGCCCCTCCTCCATGCACCCACAATAACTGTGGTTCTTGTTTCTTTGACTGATGGTGTTTTAACTATCTGATTATGTGTCTTTCTCCACAATGAGACTATGAGCTTTCAAAGACAAGAACTAAATGGTTCATATTTGGCTGGGCATACTTAATGCCCAGCCAAAGGCCTAGCATTGCATAGATGCTCTATAAATACTTATAGACTGCATGGTGGATGGTTAGATGAATAAATGAATGACTCTTCACCATGGAAATATCATGAATGTAGGATGGTGAGCTTCTCATTTTTGTAATAGTTTTCTGTATTTTACACAAAGATGAGAAAAATTATTTAAAACATAATTATTTCTGCAGAAATTAAGACTAGACCTTTTGTAAAAAATCCGTATTTTTAAAACTCCCTTTGTAAAAATTTATCAACTACAATTCATTAATAAATATTTATCATTGAGATTGCTGAAGACAAACCCCATACTGTTATTCTCTCATAAAAAATTAAATTGATTTACTCTTTTGATTAATTTTGAAAGATTTGGTTTAAGGTTATAGGAGTCTGACAGAAAAATTGAAGCCATGATTGATTTACATGACATACTTTTAATGGAAAATACTGTAAAACATTGCAGAAGCTCTCTGATACCTTCAGAGAAGAACTCAGATGAGAAATGCCAGGTCTGTGGGGCAGGGAAAGGTCTCCAAGTAACCTGCACCTCAGACCGACCCTTTCTGAAAACTGTGGCTGGGAAGGGCTTCTCCCTTTCTAACCGGGCCCCACAGGAACAGCAGCGAGGCCGGGCATCACTCCCCTGTTTTACAAACAATGTTAATATTAAGCTTTGTACAAAGACTTAAAACAGCAGAGAGAATATAAAATAAATTCTGATGTTAAAGGTACAATGCCAGGGGAAATTCCTTCTCTCTCCCTCTGCTTACAGACAGACTGTACGAGCCATTTCTGTGACCACATTGCCAGAAGAGTAGGTGCCACACAGTAGACACTGTTGGGAACTGCTGAATAAATGAAATGTTAATGGTGGTTCTATCTATGTAGTGGGATTACCCATGAGTATTATTTTCTTCTAGGCATTCTTTAGCCTTTTCTTAATTTTCTACAATAATACTATACTTGTGGTATTATTTTTCATAAACTCACAGTCAAGAGAGAGAGATGGAGAGGAAAGAAGACATTCTGACATTGGGAGCCTCTTTGTTCTCTTCTGTAATTCGATGTGCCCCTGATAAGCAGTGCTTTTGTATACGTGGCCAACTAAAATAGAAACAGGTCTTCTTTGAGCACTAGTCCATCAGTTTGGTAGCTTACCTGATTTTATTTTCTTTTCAAATTATCAGAATTTTTACTCTAATACCAACCTATGTAAAATCTGAACTCACAGATTAGTTCTGAAGAGAGCTAATATTTGCTGACTTCCCAGTGAATTTGATGCTTAGGTTACCCCAACAATCTTCCTGCTAACCCCACATCCTATGGTGGTGCTAGGGAGTGATTTGAGAATGGGATAGATATTTAACTTTCTTATAATTCCCATCACTTAAAATAAATTTAAATAAAAACATTTCTTGATAGTTGTGAGCTTTTTGTCATTTTACTGTTCATAGTTTTGATCTTCTTTTTCTTAGATAAGTCTCTTTAACATTTCATATAATAAGGCCTTGGTGATGATGAACTCATTTAACTTGACCTTATCTGGGAAGCACTTTATCTGCCCTTCCGTTCTAAATGGTATCAACAACTGAGTCTAAAAAACAAAAACAAACTAAGCAAATGACTAGAACAGGAACAGAATCACAAAATGTGAGATCACATGGAGGACTATCAACGGGGAAGGGAGGTGGGAGAATGAGGGGAAAGGTTCAGGGAGTAAGAAGCATAATTGGTAGGTACAAAATAGACAGGGGGAGGTTAAGAACAGTATAGGAAATGGAGAAGCCAAAGAACTCTTTTTGTACGACCCATGGACATTAACTAAGAGGGGAAAATGCTGGAGGGAGGGAGGTTCAGGGTGGAGGGGGATAAAGGAGAGGAAAAAATGGGGCAACTGTAATAGCATAATCAATAAAATACACCTAAAAATAAAATAAATACATTTAAATAAAATCAGTGTGCTAATTCTCCAGATTCAGCTTCAAGAAAAATTCCTTCACCCCTTATCAATAAGACTTCCATCCCTATACCCTTCTTAAATAGATAATCCATAGCTAACATTGTGAATATTATTATACTCATTTTACAGATGAGAAAAGATTAAGTAAACCATTCAGGGCATAGTTAGTGACAGGTAAAGCTCAAAAGAGAACACTTGTTTTTCTAACCCCAGAGTCTGCCCCTTTTCTACTGTACCATGCTGCCAAATTTTATAAATCTACAAAATAATAGATTTAGAATGATAGGTTTAGAATTCACAGCACAAAGACTATAGTTTATTATTTAGGCAAGTGAAGCAAAATGATAAGTGATTCTGGTATTAACTGCTAAATTCTCTTGACTGGGAAATAGAAAAGAATCTCTCAGCCAACTGCGACTAAAGGAAGTATTTGTTCTTTCCTAGTTTAATATATCTTTCAGATTGGGCTTCCTGTTCTGTTTATTTGTTCACATTTTAATGATCTCTTTGCTCTAAAGGCTATTTTCTTAATTTAGGATTTAAATATTAATTTCAGAAAAGATTTATTTATCTATTCTCCTTTAGACTCAATATTAATCAACCGTATTTCTCTCTTCCCAAGTAGCTCTGTTATTACTAGCTACTGCCAAGATCCATGTAGTTCTGGAATGTAGAAAGACAGGTGATATTTCAAATTGCTCACTTCAAACAGTTATCTTATGTTGAAAATTAATTATCTATCCTTGAGCCATTTCTAACCTTCTGTTCCTGTGACTAAACAGAAAAATTTGTAAAATCTCTGGTCTTTTGAAATAATAATAGCTATAATCTGGTAAAGGCTTCCTACCTTGGAACTGAATTTATTTACTGATACTTCCAATATAACAACTTAACATTCCTACTACCCTGGCCACAGCAAATCTGTGTGGACTACTTCAGGCTCACTAAACAACCAGGATTCTTTTTAAAAAAAAAATATTTTATTTATTTACTTTTAGATAGAGGGGGTGGGAAGAAAAAAAAGAGAGGGAGAGAAATACCAATGTGCGGTTGCCACTCATATACCCCCTATTGGGGACCTAGCTAGCAACCCAGGCAGGTGCCCTGACTGGGAATTTGACCAGTGACTTCTTGCTTTGCAGGCCAGCACTCAGTCCACTGAGCCACATAAGCCAGGGCAGGATTCTTAAACAGAAAGCTTAATTTTATCCCTGTGCCATTGTCCTTCACACATCTCACTACTGTTTATTTCCTCTTCAGAGACATCTTATCTCTTTTCCATAGAATCGATGGGTAAGTTGCAAAAGCCCCAATTTTAGTCAGGAAAAAAATTCCAGGGGTCCCTCTTGAACAATTTCCCTTTGTCTACACATATACCTAAAACGACTACAATGTATTCTTACACATGCAGGCTCCAGATCCAAATCTCCTGGGTTTGAATCCTGGCTCTATAATCCACTTGGAATACTTTTAAAGTTTAACCAAATAGTATTTATAGTTTTTGCAACTCCAGGATTCAAAAAGAAAAATTAAAAACCAGCCCCTAAATCTTATTTAAGCTGTTAAGAAAGATTTTTCCTTTCTTTTCTTTTTTCTTCTCCTTCTTTTTTTTTTTTTTTAGATTCAGATTTTACCCCTTCTTCCAGTTGATAAAAGAAGAGGTTTTCCTTTTACATGGAGAATTAGAAATTTAAGTAAGAAAAATGTGAGGCCAGATTTTACTTTGATGAAAGCTTACTTTGAACGCTAAGTTTTTGCTTTTCTTTGGTCTTTGCTGGAATCTAGTAAAAGGAAGATTCTACCTAAGGAGCAAAAGAGGTGACTGCCAATGAATCTGTAGTAGTGATCACTTAGAACTGATATTATTTTAAAAAGTTTTTTTCTGTTTCGTTTCAATTATATTCTTACTACAGCAGGCTAATATACTTAATATGAAAACAAGAATGCTATAAATATAACTCATTGACAGATGTTTAATCCACATCTGTCTGGAAGCAGGGTTTTGGGGGGGGCTTTGTTTATTTTGTGTGTGTTTAATAGCTTTAATAACATATAACTTTACATACCCTAAATACACCAATTTTAACTGTACAATTGGATGATTTTAAGTAAATTAATAGAACTGCACAACCATCACCATGATCAATTTTAAAACATTTTTACTGTTAATAAGGTCTTTCATTTGCAGTCATTCTCTCTCCACCTTCAGCCCCAGTCACAGATTTTAAGGAGGAAAAAATCTCTTAAAAATCATCCTACTGTCTTCCATTTTCTATTCTTTAAATAGCTCAGTAGACTAAGGGACTAAAATTAACAAAACAAAACCAAAATTCACCTCAAACCAAACAAGCTTATTAAAGATCAATGCCTGCTCGAGATTTATTTATTTGTTTGATTTTTTATTTTGTATAAAACGGGCACTGCTTAGGTCTAAAATATGTTGGAAGAAATATCTAAGGAGTAGAGTCAGTAAGTTTCATAGACCACTTCTATTTTTCCCTAACGACAACTGAATTAAAATGTATTGAACATATTTCTCCAAGCATGTAATTGAAATGTATAGAGTTTTTAAAGAACATAAGTTCACTTTTCAATATCATTTTCCAAACTCATTAACTTTAACTTAAAATTTTTTATTTTGAATAGACAGTCTTCCCCATACTTTTTCAATTTTCACAAGATATACAATGATTTAAGTTAAAATTTGAAACAAAGCCATCTCATGGTAAAGTCATTGAGGACAAGAGCCAATTTCTCTACACAATTATATACACCCAGGACACCACAGGTAGTTAAAGGGTGACCCTTAGAGAGGTTAAGCTATGGATCTTTTCCTAGAGACAACTGCCTCATCCACCTTGCTGGCCTTGCAGAAGAGGTTACCCTGAAGTAGCCACATAGACTTCTAAGTTATTAATTAACTACCAAGAAAAAAGGAGTGAGTTATAGGGCTAATATCCGGGACTATCTCATAATTCTCCCACCTGCTTTTGGGTGCGCTAAATGATTTCGCTGGATAGTAAAATCTTTCTTTCATGGAAATAAGAATCATCATATCACTAAACATAAATTAGTAACAAATACACAGTACATCATAGAGAGCCCACACTATATAGAGAGACCCTGCAATTATAAAATCAAAAGCATTTTATAGTTGGAAGATATTTGAATTGTGTTATAGACTAGATAAGATGAGCAGAAGCATTTTAGTCTTTCTGTAATTTCATCAGGAAGATTTTAGGAAGAAATTTCAGAAGTTTGTTGTAGGTACATGATAGATGCAAATATTATAAAATTGGGTCATGAAATGACAATAGAAAGAGTTCTGGTGATATCTAAAGAATAACATTTTGTTACCAGTTTAATGGTAGAAGGTCTATATGAATATGACCACTTTCAATTCAACTTCTGTCTTTGAAAACAACAGTTATGTTAGAACCACTGTGCCAGAGCCATAGGCAATGTACTAGGCCACACGTGTAAATGTAATAGGAGAATGTCTGCTCAGTTGGTGCTCTGCAGAACACAGCTGTGACCTAAAACATACCAGCCACCATATTCTCTGAATATCTTTTAGGCCCCAAATTAAAACTGTGTAAGGATTAGAGTCATCTTACCTATTTTCTCACTAGGCTGAACAATCAAGACTTCTGATAGGCTCCTTTAGGCAATACTAAAAATAACCCAGGTCGCTCTAAATTTTCCTTCATAACCTTGAACCTCTCAAGGTAAAATTTCCACAGTTTTCAAACTGTGCCAGATTTGATCAGTAAGTCACCAAATTCTGAAATAATATATACTTAGAGGCAGTCTTAAGACCACCGATGACCCCTCTACCATGTGGATGGAAGTTGCAGGACAGTGCTGGCATTGTTCATGAGTTCTGAGTCCTGAACCAGAGGAAGGCAAGAAGCTGTGGTGACGGGAAGCTTCCAAAGATCTGAGTCTGAACGTGGTTCTGGAGGCAATGGGAGAAGGTTTCACGGGGCTCTTGATAGTGTGTCCTGGCCAACATTCTCCAGGTCACTCTGTTCTGTCCACAAAAATCTCTTCATTAGTGGATCACTTGGCTTACTAAACACACCGTTTTAAAAAAGCAACTAAGTTTTAAGAGAACAAAAAAGCTAATAGTCACACATTTAGGAGAATTAGTTTGAAAATATGGAATATAATTGCTTTCCTGCCAATAACTTAAAACACCTACAATGTTAGAATGTTAGTTTTTATTTCTTAGAGCAGTTATAAAACAAATTTATTATATATATATTTGTTCAGGTATTTAAAATTTAAAAAGAAATATCACATACTTTGATACTAATAATGTCATATGACAAAAAGGACACTGTTGGTTTTCTACTCTCAGTTGCTTACATGGAAAATCCTGGTTGGGGGCACTCCCTAAACCTCACTGTGTCTCACAGTCAAGTAAAGTAAGTCTCAACTAATCATGGTGTATCATTTGTCTTACTAATGATTGATTTGGGGTGAGCATTTCTAATAACTTATTTTTGGCCAATGAGATATGAGGGAGTACTATTGAAGGGCTTCCAAAATATGTTATTCTGCTCTAAGAGAGAGAGAGAAAAAAGAAAAAGTATTCATAGGAAGAAATAAGTCCCCTTTCTTCCATCAGACATTGTTATATTTACATGTGAGGCCACGCTTCAGAAGGGAATAAAATCAGAGCTACAGAAGTCCTCTAACAACCAGGAGGTTGCTGAGTCACCATGCTGAAATGGCTGATGGAAAGATGAAAAGTTGCAGTGTCTTTAGTTACGTTAGTTAACCATTGATTCCAATACTCATATTCCCATAGCTGCCCACTCTTAGGATTTTGTGTCCTGTGAATGAATTCATCCACCTTGTTGTTTAGGATAACTGGGTCAGAGCTAGTGGTTACTGCTAGCTGAAATCACACCAACACTTGTGAATTGGTTAGATCCCTGATTTAGACACATGGTAACTGAGGTTCAAAGATTAAGGAACTTGACCAAGACCCCAAGGCAAATTGCATGTATGTGACACAGTTGCAATTTCACATTACAAGGGTTCCATTTAATACTATATCAATTTCTTTGAAATAGTAGAAATAGTTAACAATTTGGGGGTATTGGACATTTTGGAAAACTAAACAGATTTGTTCTTCTACCCTCCTCAAAGTAGGAATGCTGTGGTAGAGGGCTTGGGGCATCAGAAGGGACACTGGGAGACTGGGGCACAGAAGAGGAATAGCAAGGTACCGTGCTCACATTTTGCCTGTTGCAAAATTTTGATTAAACCTGGCCTGGAACTTATGAAGAAATTGAAACTCTCCCCCTTTTTCCTATTTCACATGTATTTCTACTCCCAGGTATTGGTAATTCTGCTATATTTTCTCTAATAGCACTATATTCCACCAATGACTTATGTAGAATCTCTTGGTAACAAGGAACATACCCATTTAAACTAAAGGAAAAAGATAAAGTTATAAGAGAATGAATGGGGAAATATTATGGCACAGAAAGGTGGAGAGCACCTTTCGACGGAACAGGGTTTAGAGCCAGGAGCTAGAAATCTATTAGGAGGTGACACGTGCAACCACATAGGCGGCTGAGGCAACACGGGCTCT
Organism: Sturnira hondurensis; assembly: GCF_014824575.4. Lineage (NCBI taxonomy): Eukaryota > Metazoa > Chordata > Mammalia > Chiroptera > Phyllostomidae > Sturnira > Sturnira hondurensis. The sequence continues at coordinate 8,314,874 of NW_028079044.1, read as the reverse complement.
CTTCTCTCATTTGTCTACTTCTCAGTGAAGACCAACTTTTCTCTACCCCTCACGCACAGGATCAAAACATTCACTCTCTCATCCCTGCTGCCGAACACCAGCACCAACTTAATATGCCCTTGCAGGCAAATGCTCTGTTATAAGAGACCCATTCTCCCCATGTCTCGATCCTTAATCCTGAAGTCCTAAAGAGAGAGAATCTGTCTGCCAAGCTGAGCCTCTGAGTTGGTTTCGCTCTAACCAGACATCCCTACTTTTGTCAGATCAACTGTTGCCATTGGTGATGGCCACACTGAACCATCTCAGTCACCTCTAGGGTAAGAGACAGTTCTCTTAGTGGCTGTAGGTGGGAAGTACCCTCAGAATAAGTTTAGCCATTATTCAAAACATTTTATTTTGTTACTTAATGATTTTGAAGTTTCTGGTAGCCAATTTATAAATGAAAATTTAAACATAATTTAGTGGGGAAATTCTTTTAGTGATGAAGAAGGGAAAAAGCCAGACATCTGTGATGACAATGATAACCACACATGGATAACGACATCTGTGGGACGAAAACCTCAGAGGTCATAATCTCACCATTCTCCATGCAACTATCTGTGTAATTTATAATTTTCCATTGCACTTACTATATACATTAGAAACACAAAATGTTTACATATTTGTACATTGTCAAGGAGAATTTAAAAATAAATATATTCTTACGCAGTTGTTTGATTGCATTGAAATATCTCAGCAATATGCCTTTAGAACTATAGATGTAATGTTTAAATTTCAGATAAATAATTGACATACATTACTGTAATAACAATAAAAAAATATAACCTCCTAAAGTGGTGAAAATGAGTAGCATTAAAGCTAGATCACACTACAAATGACACCAAGCACACAAAATATATAATTTAAGTCAAATAAAAATGCCCCTATATGAAATAAATTGAAATTAAATGTTAATGAAGGTTAGGAAAGTACTGGTATAAAAACTGTTAAGAACTGTATAGGTTATAAATTTTCACCATTAGATTTTTGTAAGCTGAAATTCATGTTCTATATGTGTCAACACCAGTATGAATTTTGTTTATCAAAAGTGTTTTTCAAGCATCACAAATTTTAGGGGCACGATGATTCAAATCATAAATTCTGACATGATATGTGACTCTATGAAAATGTATATTATATATGTAAAAATATGTTAGGAAAAGCCTAGCTAATGTGAAATTCATTTTGTAAATTGAAGTAGGCAATAATATAGTCTTTATGAGATTTCCAGGGAATTTAAAAAGAAATACTGTGTTGAGTAGATCTTTTAAAAAATAATGACTTAAGATTTCAGGGTAAGATGACAGGAGATGTCAGAATTAAATCATATGGATTCATGTGCTGTACTTTGAGGGGATACGTAGGATGGGAGCTGTTTCAGCACAAAAATGAAAGTAAAAATCATACCATCTATTTAGAAAAATCAGAACTACACAAACATTCATACTAAGTACTGTAAAAACAGAAGCTAGAGCAATTTTATTCTTTGTTGGTTTCCATTTTCACTAATCTCTGCCCTACCTTGGTTGCCTTACCTTCACTCAACCAGAATACTATGCGACAAGCTGTTACTGTTTCAGCTTGATTGGGAACCAGAAATACAGAGCAACTCAAGGATTCTTCATTGAGCATTGAAGGCATGAAATGTTTGAAGTGTTTTCATCAGACTCTGGATAAGAATGTGAATGATGTATATTAAAATGCCTTTAAATCTCCAAGTCTTATGGCCAAGTCCACCACGGTGCAAACTGAAGAGTGACATTCTATACCTTAAGTGAGGCTAAGTTTGCTGGGATCACACCAGAGAACTTCTGGCAAGCCAAGCCCTCCAACCAGGAGCCGGACCACCTGGTTTCTGGGACACTACCTCCTGGACTGAAACTATATCTTCAAGCAGTCATTTTGTACATGGTCCCCAGGAAAGTAAAGGCATATTCAGCCATTTCTGGCATGCCAAGGATCAGTTAAGTTTATTCTCTCTCTCATGCTTATACTTTTAGGACAAGGAGCAATATGTAAACGCCTACAGTGACCTAATTCTTCAATATTTGGTTTGTACTTACTTTGTCTTGTTTTTGTACTCTAATTTGCCTACTTTTCTCTTATTAGTTTCTTTATTTTGTTCTTTGATACTTTGAATTTAGTTACACATCAACTCTTCTAAGTTATCAACTTTCTCACATTCACCCTTTGGTGGTGTCTCCAGCCTTGTGTCTATTTATTCGTTTATAACAACCTTCTTATGAGGTAAAATTTAGAAGTGTAAGATTTTAAATGTATAATTTCATGAGCTATAGTTACTTCGATCACCTTTCCAATCAACAGAACACTGCCATCATTTCAGAAAGTTCCCGCAATTTCTTTTCCTGTCAATTGCTCACCCTGTCCTCTAAGCAACCATTTTTAAATTTTCATCATCATAGAATAGTTTTGGCTGATCTAGTGTTTCATATAAATCCAACCACATTGTGTGAACTATTTTATGTGACTTCTTTATTTCAGCATAATACTTTTGCGATTTGTTCATGTCATTGTTTGTATCAGTAGTTAATTTGTTATATTGTCAACTAGTATTCCATTGTGGGGAGGTACTACCTAATTTTTAGGTTGTTTTGAGTTTTTTACTTTTAGGATTAAATCTGTTACGAACATTTACGTACAAATCTCTTTGTGGACATATGTTTTCCTTTCTCTGGAGTCTTAGAATTGGATTGCTAATTCCTAGAGAATCCGGTTCTTACACATTAAATTAACTGTGACCCTCAGGTTTTATAAATCAGTCTAGTGAATTTACTTAAGGTTAAGTTCACCTGTGAGAGCTGGAGCCCCTGTAAACATAATGACAAATAGGTCCTGTAAGATGGAAGACCAATCATGACACCAGCCAGCCTTCACACAGTGTTTCTCTTCTGCCTACTGAGGATCATGTTTATTTTCATGTGAAGTTCTGTTCATCCTAACCAGTCTGCCGGTGCCATGTCACACATTCACCTACATTCCAGCATTTCTTGTGTCACTGCTGGGAGGAAAACTTTCCTCTTTCCACCTGGGGTCCAGTGATTGGGAGCCTGTGAATTAACTACCAGTAGAGAGATTAACAGCAATAAAGACAGGGTTTATTTATGTGTGTGCTGTAGATGTGCTAGAGTGTTAATAGATAAAGTAACTCACTCAATAGACAGAAATAAAAGGTTTCCAGACAAAATTTAACAAAGGGGGGTGTTAATGGTTTCAATAAGAGGGTGTGGAAGGTTCTATTGGGCTCTTTGGTGCTAATAGAAATGGGCAACCTGTTTCTGTGGTAGCTGAATTCACAAGAAAATCTCTGGAGCAGGCATTAATGGCAGCTGTATTTTCTGGACACTCTGCTTTAGTCTAATAAGGGGAATTCAGGTAAGATTTCTTTCTACATCTTTTTTTAATCCTCACCCAAGGAAGAGAGAGGAAAGGGGAGAGAGAAATGTCAATGTGAGAAAGAAACATCAATATCAATCGGTTGCCTGCTCGCATGTGCCCAGACTGGGGATGGAACCTGCAACCCTTGCAGATTGAGGATCGAACCTGCCACCTTTTGGTGCATAGAACGATGTTTCAAACAAGTGAGCCACCTGGTCAAGGCTCTTTTTGCATCTTTTTAATGCAAATCTTTTTACTTTAAAATGATCTTTATACCAATTCTGGAAGTTCAAATTAGACTGCATATTTACCTTACCTAAAATTTTCCTAGAAGTTCGACCCCCAAAGAGGCTGGATTGATTCCTTCTAACTTCAGGTTAGAAGTTGTAAGGTAAGAATTCTGCAAAGGAAGAGAAAAACAAAAATTAGTGGTTGGTGCAGGCTCTAAACTCAGCTTTTAAGTCAAAGGTCAGTCAGTTGAGAAGACTTTAGATGTTGGGTTAGGAGCATCTTGAGTGAGAATGGTGGTAGTGATGTCACAGTCACGGCCATTTCCTGGAGCGGAGACTGGGAAGTGGAAGTGTTCTGGTAAAACCCTGAGCAGCCCACACTGTGGGGGTGATAAAGCCTTTGAAGTAATATCAAGTCATCCAGGGCTTCAAGAAAAAGGCAGTTTCAGTTTTCATTGGCGCCAGATGAAGAGGGTGGGAGAGGTAAAAAAATAGTTCAGACAATGAACAAGAGGAATCCGATAACTCACAAGGATGGGTTAGAGATTTCCATCAAAACACAAAATTTCCCTCTACCATCAGCCCCATTTTGATCAAAGATAACCAAAGTAAAATAACCCTTGTTTATACAATAAGTCTAGTCTCATTAAATTTAGCCTGATCTTTCAGGTAAGTACATCAAGAATGGTAACTGACCACATAGGCCTTTGTAAGTTTTCTTTGCTGGGACTTTCATAAGGAATCTTAGATTGGACTTTCAAAATTCTCTTCAGGCTAGGGTGCCAAGCTAAGAACTCACCATTGGGCTTCACCTGCACTGCAGATAGGTTTGGGTGACTACCTCTTCTTCTTGGGCTCCCCCATGCAGCTTCATTTTAGGGGGCCTGTCAGGAAGTGAACTTCCTCACTCATCTGTAACACCTCTAAGACAGACACCAAGCTGTTTTTTCCAAGACGGCTTTGTAAGCATTGGCTTCATAAAGTCGATCTTAGTTCCTTAAAACTATCTGGTCATATATGATTCTATGCACAGCACTCTCAAATATGACAGTCTTGTCAAAGCCTCGGATCAGGTAAGGAGGAAAATGCAAATGTTTCATTTTTTATAAAAAGTATAATCTACTAAACTGTTGTCAGTTATAAATAACATTAAAGACACACTTATTTTTGATTTCTATAACAAAAAAAGCCTTCTGCAGTTCTTATATAAATAAAATACTATTCTACAGGATCTGAAATAGAAGCATCTCAACTGATAACAGTTCTGAAACAAAGAGTAGATTGGGAAATGACTGTTTCTTTGACACAAGACCTGTGTCCCCCACTTCCTCAAAAAACAAAAGAAACCAAGTGGTGGACAATTTTATCATCTGGTAGCAGCCCAATTATTTATTATAGACTGTAATCATATTAATTCTTAATTCCAGTTTATATTATTTTCATGTAAGTTTAATGTAAGAGGCAGCAGCTCTCGCTATGTAACTTAAAGATAATACATAAAAGCAATAAAAACAGAATTTGTTTTTTAGGCTTGAAAAAAACCTACCAAATTTACACAGAGGATGTGATATACAGCGATGACACAAGCTATACTCCTGTTATCAGAAAATAACACAATTGAATTGCACTAGGCCAGCTCAAGTTGTCATATCTTGTTGCTGTTGTTTCTTATAAAATAAATAGCTTTGTTTATCATGGGCCAATGTGACATGGCAGTGCAAAATCATATTCCATGCTGTGGCAGCAGAGAAGGGAGCAGGTGTCACCGCTCAGCTCTACCTGCAAAATCCTTTGGAATTCCTTTGGAATGTTTATTAGGGCCTACATGCTTTGCACCTCGCTCCTTGGCCATCATTTGGCTCTACATTTTCTAGAGCCAAACTCACAAATATCTTCATATCTTCACTAATAAACCAACAAAGTGCCCATATCCAGAAAAGCAAAGGTCTTTCTTAAGACATGCTTAAATACAAATTGATTTCACCAGGGGCAACCCAACTGCACTGTGTCGTGTAGACCTATATATAACCAATTAAACTGCTCTTTCACCACAGTTTAAATGTAGCTTTAAAAAATTGCTCTGTTCCTTTATATATAAAATATAGTGCTGAAACCTTGCAATGCACCATTCATAATAATAATTTCATTGACCTGTCTCTCTACCTCCTCTTGATTTTTCTCATTTTATCCCCAGTATCTTGTGGCTTTTCTTTTGTTAGTTGCATTACAGAACTTTACAGCGAAGGTGCAATAATGAAGAAAAATACTAATGGAAAAAATATAATTAAGCAGCCTAAGACACATGTCTGCATGAAGCAATGGAGGCAATTTACAACATTGGTCATACCTGTAGGAAAAGCTTTTGTTGTACTAAGGCACACTTTTATGCTGATAAAGTGTTGAACCTAGAGTGCATTCATAATGGTTTTCCCATAATATAGCTATATTCTATGTCCTGAGGTGAGGATAAAAGTGAAAAATAAAAATCGAAGTAAATTAATATCAGGTACCCTTTTTTTCCACTGAAAAGTGGAAAAATTCATGTACTCCTTTTGGACACTAAGTGAATGGTCATCTTACTTCTCTCTATGTGTATATATATATTGCATGTATATATATGTGTATATAACTCACATATATGCATGTAATATATACACATACATATTTTATATACTCAGTAACCTATATATATCTAATATATATTTTATATATACACACCATATACACTCTATCCTATATATACTATTGTATAAATGGTGCATATGTATAATGACAAGATGCCATAAGCATGGGATTCATGTTCATGGAATACTCTCCCTACATGAATCTTAAGGAAGCCTTGAAAGGTCAATTTTCAAAATATGCCCACTGATCACTTTTTACTTTCCTTATTTTGTGACCAATGATAGAGGAAAGAAAAGTGGTTTGCACATATTAGCATAATAAATAAAAGAGCTAGGCTGGTACAAACTCCATTTTCTCTTAAAAAAGGATCCCAGTTCTTTGCCACCTTCCAATGAACTTAGTCTCCATGGGACAAGGAAGCCAACAAGTGGGACTATGAACCAAGCTGGATCATTCAGATCAGAATCTTGTTGGAAATAGAATTTCAAGCAGAGTATCACCAGAATAGAAAATGACTGAATTTGACTCATCTGGAAACGTTTTGTTCAATCCACTATTTGGACATCTCTAATGCCACAGGAGCCATACCTCACAAAGGGCTCATTGTATTTTTTACCTTTTATGGTTGAAAGGTTCATTATTAATGATAAACCTAATCTTGTAACATCCACCCTTTGGTTGGTCTAAAATCTGTCACGTATGGCTATACAACATTATCTAATTCATCTTCCATGACAGCATATTAATTATTTAATGACACTATCATAATCTCCCTTGTCTTCTCTTTGCCAGGCATCCTATTTTATTCAAATATTTCTCATAGACATGGTTTCTGGACTTTTCATCATATGGATTCAGCTTGTTAGTCCGGCGCCAGATTTTCAATATCCTTTTTAAGAAAAGGAACCTAAAACATGGGACCAGTGTCAAACATACAGACGCCTTTCTCTTTCTTAACCCATGCCCTGGGCTTCTGTTCATCATTCTAAAGCTGCTTGAGTTATTTGAAAGTAATAGTACAAACTGTTTCCCACTAAGCTTGTCATCAACTATACTCTTCTTATATCAGTTCTTTTCCTGTATAAATTCTAAAGTAGATCTCCTTAGTTCTTACATGTGTACTTAATTTTTTCAACCTTGATTAAAATGCTATATTAATTTCTGTAATAAACAAAAATGCTCTACACAAAACAGCGACGCAACAACCGTCTGTACCTCTGTTACGCATACATCTCTTACTACAAAAGTAATGTTATGTTTATTACATGGTTATTTGAGAGTGGGGCCTGTGTATATTTTTGGTCACCACTACGTTCACCACTTACTAAAGCGGCTAACACATAAGAGTTGCTCAAAAACCTCTTCATTTACATCGTTCTTTGACTGTGTTGCCGTGATGCTGAAAGCAAGACAGTCAGGGAAGTGGCTTGGTTGCATCATCAGTGAGTTTAGTCAAAACAGTTAATCAAGTGATTTCATGGTGACAATGTTTGAAATAATTTTCTAATAAGTGTCAGTACCATTAAAAATCCAAAGTTTATGGCAGGTCTCCAAAATACAACCCATTTTACCTTAGAATCCAACCTTTGTGCCAAACAACTAACAATTCCATAGCCTGAAAACCTTTATTTTTATGCAGTAAAGTGGCTGTTCACCTGCTTAGTCCCCACAGTGCTGCCGTGTAATTAGTGGGTTCACAATACTGAGGACCACTGCCACCACCGGTAAGGTTCAAAGGGGAAATACTTTACTTTCTTAGTTTCACTAACTTGTGAAAATTTTGATTTCAGCACGCACAATTTGTAAGTCATATAATCCATTCCTGTTTCTTTAAGTGAAGTTCAAAGACATCTCCAGGAAAATAATTTTAAATAACTGTAACTTAAAAATAAACCATGGATACTATGGGTAGAAACAAAAGTCTCAGCCACCTAAAATTTCTAATTAAAATTGGGCTGTCATAACCTTATACTGTGCAGAGGCAAAGATTATCCTTTATATTATACACCAACTTGAACACATTATTTCATAAATTAAACTTGAAAAACCAAGTAATTTTAGACTTTGGGAAGCTTTCAATTTTTAAAAAATCCTTGTATTTGTGGGAGAATAAGCAGATAAAACTCTTATTCTTTAATAACAGAACATCAGGTACTTCTTGGAAACAGGACACAATAGAGAGGGACTGTTTATGAGTCAGAGAAACATGTGCTACTGTCAACTTGAATAAGAGCCATCAGATATTTCTGGTGATGAAAACCTTTCAGTGAGGTGAAACAGGCCACGTTCCATCCCTTTTATTTTCAGAGATGAGATGGATTTGAAAACCATAACCTGGCTTCTTGATGCAAGGACTCGCCGCATGAGATAATCTCCAGCACATTACTATTGGCAAGCAGATCTTTCACCCTTTTGTCTCCATGCATTACAGAAAAAGTTAAATCAGTTTGGTGTCCATATCAACTTTTGATCCTAGGAACAGCCTAGGGTACCATCATTATCTTCCCGAGGACCACGTATAGGCCTTCAGTAGGTAGTACTAATTTAATTTCTCTACTAGAGGAAAAAGTAGCTGATTTTCTAGATCAATATTTGATTGAATATGTTTGAAATGTTAGCAGATAAAGGCCCCTTTTCTGGTCCAAAGACTTTTTGAACCACAGAGGTGTAGCGTTCTAGCTCCCCTGGGATCTGAGTGGAAGGAGGTCTCAAAGATCTGTAAGAAGGCTTCCTGCCTTTCCTTGTGTTCTTCCAGCAAGACTCTCTAAAGGTTGAGATGAGAAAAAGGTAAGATCAAGAACTGGAATGTCTTTATATCCATTTTTTAAAAAACCTTTCCTGGGGCTTCTCTTAACTAAAAATAATCGTTTATAACACTAGTTTACAAAAACCCCTTATAATAGGATGATAGGAAGAAAGCCCATCTGACCAGCTTTAAGGAAAACCAGTGACTTTGGCAAATAATTTGAGACCTCAGATTCTATTGCTCCCACCACTAATTAAACAAGAATGTCCATGTATCATCAAAAAGGATATGAATAGAAATCAAAATGCTGAAGTGATAGACACAGATTACAACTTAAGTTGTCTAGTTAGATTGATAAGTAGTAGAGTGTTTCAAAAACTGTGCTGTTTTATAAAGACATTCACAAAGGAAACAATGAAAATTGGGGGGAAATTCCATCCATACAATATTTGACTGTACAAACAAAAAATTCAGAAGCATATATGTCACTATAACATTATTTTTGTCATTTTAAAGTTTTACCTAAGTTAGTAACACTTCCCTGAATGAAACAGCCTACACATGACTGAAAAGTATTATGCAGAGTGAACAATACTAGTGACAATTGTTTTGTAAGTCTACATATAAAATTCAAAGAAAGATTCTTAAAAATAATATTTTCATTAATTTTTTCCTTTGCTGCAGAAATGCACATGCACTCCTAAACACAAAGAGGAAAGGATACTCACAAATTCCTTCAACTTTCTTTCCTATCATTGAATGTCTGCTTGAATGATAGACAAATTTCCTTTTCCCTCACTACTGATTCCAGCACACAAGTTCATTTTATAAAGGACAGAAACTGCTCTATGCAAAGCCAACCACAACTCCAAAGGATGTATTTTCATAGATTAAGCACAATTAATTCTGAGATCAGACAATTACAGTCATTTAGGTTTTTTTCTTTCTCCATGACAATTCCGCACAACTTTGATCTCCATTGGTAAAATCATCCAGTTTCAAAGTAATAATGTTTGCAATATAAATTGAACAACTACTCAGGGCATAATTTTTCTCACTTGAAATGGGAAATAATTAGCCTTTAAAAAGAGACATTGTTTTCTATATGTTTTATTCTGTAACAACTTGCTCACTGCTAGATATAGAATAGAAATACAATAATTACTTAAGTCAATTATATAGATTAATTGAATTTTCAAGGTTTGCCTTAAAGAGTCATAATTTGAAAATACACAAAATTTTTATCTATAACTACACATGCATTACACAATGCTAACGTCATCCTAAAAGACTGTAATAGAATATTTCTTCATAGTGTTTATAAGTCAGTTGAACACAACACACAGGTCACTGCTACCAGCAGAAGGATCTTAAATGCAAACTCAAATTGCCCCTGAATCTTTGATTTAGAATCCTTGCTTCAGGGTCTTCTGGCAACCAAACCTCCCTTGTCAACCAGGCAGCTCTGACTGCTGATCCTTGAGGTTTTTTTTTTTTCATGGCCTAAAAGGAAGAAAAGAAAAACACAGTGAAACAAATTGTTAGATGTGAAAATTTAGAGTGACTCCAGGAGGAGTTATAAAGTATTTCATGTACCTTCCCTTAATATTATTATTAATAAAAATGTGACTCTACATTTCCCCCAAACTTTAGGTTTTGTAAGGTTCAATTTATGTATCTCTTGTAATAGAAGCCCTTTCATATGCTAAGATATAAAGTTTAAGATATAAATATAATCCCTGGCCTGGTGTAGCTCAGTGGATTGAGCGCGGGCCTGCGAACCAGAGGATCACGGTTCGATTCCCAGTCAGGGCATGTGCCTGGGTTGCAGGCCGGTTCCCTGCAGGCCAACTCCCAGCACGGGACGCACGAAAGGCAACCATACATTGATGTTTCTCTCCCTCTCCTTCCCCTCTAAAGATAAATAAATAAATAAAATCTTTTTTAAAATTTTAAAAAAAGATATAAATATAAAGATATTTACATTTCCTGATAATTTCCATAAATAAAATTATGGGCAATATGAAAATGTATTTATTTCATCAGTACATGTAAGGTGCAATTTGAAAATTCTGTCCAATTTGATAATACACAAATATTGGTTACCTACTCACATTCCTCATCCTTTCAGAAACCAGAATTTTTGCGTGTAGGGGATGGGAGGGAAAGGGTATAGACCTACTCCTTGTCTATATAGTTTATACTTTCAGGGAAAGTTGACCCTACTCCCAGGGCCCCAGCTTCAGGAGAATGTTATTGACTTGCTTACAAAACGTTTTCCCCCATGAACAGAAAAGGAAGCATGGCTCCCTGCTAAGCCAGTGCAACATCATCTCACTATGGGGGAAGGCAGCCCTGGGATGGGCCCCCTGGGGTAACCCGAAGAGAACTGACTAATGCAGAAAGACGAAGGCCTTGACAGCATGGTGACGACTCCGGCTTAAATGGACCTGAAGTCTGCCCTACTTCTTGACTTTTCCTTCCCCGAGCAAGTGATCTGCTTTATCATTTAGACTATCCTGAGTTGGGTTTTTCTGTTAGAGTGTTACAGGTGCTAAGGTATACTTTAACTTTCCATTTTTAATATATTTCTTTTCTCATTTTGTCATTGACACAAAGAACACAGATTTTCTTGTGATACCATAGTCATGTCCCCAATTCTGCTATTTTTATATTTAAATTTTAAATTCATTTTCTCAATGGAGTTTTCATTATTTATAACATCATAGTTAACCTAGAATTCAAATTTTAAAAATACATGTTTTAGGCCTGACTACCTCCCAAGTGACTCTGAACCTGGGACTGCAAAGGTTTCACGAAGATGCAGCCTTGACAGAGAAACTGACTAATGAGAGCAGAGGGCTTTGTCGGCACCAGGCATGCTCTGTTTAACCCCAACAAGTCCTTTCACTCAAGCAAAGCATGTGAGCAAAGTAGCATTATTTCAACATTATCCTGAAACAGTGCTGTTAATGGGATTTCATAAAAGTGAGTTTAGAAGTGGCACAATGACAAATGTAATTCAAGAATTTCATTTAATCATATCATAGAAATAACATTTGTATTGGTATCCATCAAGGAAATATTTTCCCAAAGAACGTGAGGGGTTATTACACAGATTTTTAAGTTTCTCAGCTTACTAGTCATTTTTGTTTATCTACGTTTGCCAATGGATTTGCAAGAGGCTTTAAGACCGCTGAATTTTATGAATGGAATTAAAGTGCATCTGGAGGTACTGGGAATCACTCTGTACCATTTGTTTTGAGTATGTGATTAGCATTTCTTACTTACTCATACCATAAGAAATTGTATATGGTTAATTGTATGACTTTTAATAACAATAAAATAATGCAACCAAAATCTGCTATTTATGTTTCTTTATCTGCTGCATTTACCTATATAACACTCTTTTTTGTGATGAGGATTAGATGCTCTTAAAATAGGACAATGATGAACCACAGTGGGTAGTATGAATTCACTCCTAACATTTGTAGTAAAAAAAAGAATACAACACGTGCTGAAAATTCTGAGCAAACTGTGATATATATATATATATATATATATATACATATTCTGTATTTTTACATATAAAATATTCTGAAGAATTTTAAATAGTTTGAAATGTCTTCCTTTTTCTTGATATTCATATTTTGGAATTACATTAGTCTTTAGCTAGGTGAATAATCCTGAGCATTTATACACACAAATGCTGTGATTCAACATTTTGAGTGTATGTTAAGGTCTGTAACTGAGGGATGGTAATTCCCCACTTACTGAAGCAAGAAATTTCCAGAAGCACAGGGAATAAATACATGATTCAATGACAGCAGGAGAGAAACACATGGGACCCATGTAGTCAGAGTTGGCTCTGAGATCATACCAGGTGGGTTAAGCCCTATGTACCAGGTTTCCTTCATTACTCCAAAAAACACTGCAACCAGAGTCCCATCATGTAGACAAAACATGGCTACCACTAATGCAGCACACAGCCATGCATCTGGAGTCAAGCACAGGGGATTGGTCATGTGAGAAGTGTCCAACCTCATCTTGGGGATGAGGCTTCTGGCTACAATCAAGGCACGATGGCACCATCTGGGGATTCAGGGCAGGCATGCAGGCTAGTTGTATTATCGTTACTAAAGTTAGTTGATAGAAATCGGAGATGATGCCTACTGTCTCAAAATCTACTGGAAGTGTGTAACACTTTATACCAGCACACTAACACTGCTACTCATAGCATAATGCTGAATGATTTCTCTAAAAGCTATAAACTGGGGAATATTTTAGATGAGGTCTTGATGCAACTTTATAAATAGAAGCTATGATGTAGGCTCATGGAAGCAAAGGATGTGAATTATGTAGTACTTGGTAATTATCTGAGTCCACATGCTATAGACTGAATATGGTATACCGAACGGGGATGAGTTAGAGGCCCTGCCTTGAAGTCTTATCTGTTGCTAATAATTGCATTGCTTTGAGAAAGCCAGAACCAGTATGTCTCCCTTTTCTCATGAAAAAGAGGAAATCAGGCAGATGTTCTCTCAGATCTAAAAAAATTCCAAAGTTTATACATTTTTGTTAGATTTCATGAGACAATAGATATTACCTCTACTTTTGTAGAGGTAATAAACTTTGTTCTTGCCCCACCTGACTTCAGTAGCCATGTTACTATTCATTAGTGTATATAAGCTGATTTTCCTAAATCACATGTCTTTTCTTTTTTAAGATTTTATTTATTTCCAGAAAGAGGGGAAGAAAGGGAGAGAGAGGGTGAGAGAAACATCAGTGAGAGAGAAATATTGATTGGCAGCCTCTTGGAGGTGCCTTAACTGGGGGCAGAAACCTCAACCCAGGCATGTGGCCTGAGCAGGAATGGAACCAGCAACCTTTCACTTTTTGGAACAGCACCCAACCCGCTGAGCTGCGCTGGTCAGGGCTAAATCACACGACTTTTAAAGATTAGCAGCTCTTCCACTATTTCCACAGCATTTTTAAAGAAGTTGATCATATCAAACAGTAACTCTAAAAGAGCAGAAACTAAGCACCCAGCAGTGATGTTGGATATGCAGTAGACTCCAAGAGGGTAAAAGTAAGCCTGGCAAAATATTCGTTTCATACCTGCCTCCAATACATTTGAGAAGAAGTGTTAATGAAAAATAAGAGTGATGTTCCCATCACACATTTTTGGATTACCATGCAGCAACATCAATTGGAAACCTAATGAAACAGAGACCACCTACAGAGGAGGGATATTGTGTTCCTCTGTCTGCCTGCATCTAATTTCCCAACTGAGTGTATGGAACAAGCTGCCTGTTTGTCTGAGTCCCTGGTACTGACTGACCATATATTTAACATTGATAATTGCCATTGCCAATTCCTACTGTCTTTCCCTTGTTGAATTATGTCTCAGCACTTCACAATTATATGATGATGGTAACAGAGAACAGGCACATTACCACCTATGGTGATCTCAAAATTCTAGCACTGTATCCTCTCTCAATGTTGAAATGTTGGAATGAGATTAGGTTCCACAAAAATTAACCGGTCATTCCTCTGTTTGACCTCTTTTCATTGACTAAGGAAATATGCTACCTGTTTATCAAATAGAGCTTCTCCCAAGCAGGGGAATAACATTTAGAAACCTAGTAGATGAGGTCCCAGAAAGCATATCAGGGACTACATAAGGAGAAAAGCTGATGATGTTCCAAATGTAAGTATTCTATTCTTTGTTTTTGCACCTGTTCAAACTGGCATCTGGTATTAGGCTTCGAACTAAGCAAACATTATTCCTTTCTGTCAAGCTGGCTGGGAGAAACAAAAGAAAGAAAATACAGTGTAAAATATTAGTTCATCCTGTGTGTTTTTTCAAAATGTAGTTACTGCATTTTCCTTGTCAGGTTCCCTACCTGTGCTTATCCTCAACTGCAGTTTTATTCCTCTTTGTTTTGTTTTGTTTTTTTAATTTGACTTCTAGAAGCCATCTGGCATTCAGTCCAATTCCCACATTACAGTTCTCCATAAGTCAGTCTGCTGACTCCCTGTCAGGTTATAGGATTAAGTTTAAGGTTTTCTTAATGCATTGTGAGGTTCTTCATGGATTTGATCTATTATATCTTCCTGAGCTTGTCCAGTTGTAGATTTCTGCATGTGATTTATGTTTCGCAGGTGTTAGTTTGCTAGAGCTTTCTAAATATCAACCTCACAGTGCAAGAGAGGCTGAGGAAGACACTAGGGCTCAAAACTGTTTTGTTCCACAACTGGAAAACGGCCTCCCCGCTGAAATTCATTGTTGCAGAGCTATTTATTAAGTTAAAAAGAAGGGCATTTCAATATACAGAAAAGTAGAGAGGCTCAAATTCTATCATCAGCTTAGCAGTGGTGCCTGTGTATTCTGTGGCTCTCAAGATACAGTTTATATTTTAACAGATAGGACAACTAGGTGAGTTTAAAAATACAGATTTACCCTTTACCGTGAATTACCATGAATTTGAAGGTTATTTCATAATGTTCTACTTTTACATTGAGTCCTTTGTGTGATTTTTGTTTTCCTGGTGTACAGCTGAAGTACCTAATGGAAGCCTAGGCATTGCTACGGAGAGGGAAAAAAGGGGCTCTCCTTTAAAAAGTGCACCTAATAAAGCATTTAAAACACATTATTTTACATTTGGAAGATGTATAAAATTGAAGAGAACATGCATTAAGAAATAATATTTCTTTGATAATGAATATCCACATATATGTCTGGTAGCCCTTAGAAATTTTTTATTTTTATGTTAAATACAGTTTAATCAGATTTCTAGATTGGAATATGGTGATTGCCATACTTCTCATGAGCCTGGGCTGCTATCTTTGTGTAAATGGCACAGAACTTAATGTTTATGAAACCCATAAAATCTTTAGTTTGATATTGGTCTTTGATGTAAAAAAATATATACATACATATACTTTTGTTTTAAGCCACTCTCTGTATTATACTTTTTCCTCACTTCAACTACAGAAAGAAAATTATTATACACACATTATAGATGAATAATCCAAAATAAGGGAGGTTAAGGTACTTTGCCTGTGGTCACGCTGAGAATTAATCAAAATTAAAATGCACAGCTCCAAGTTCCCAGGCCTCCGCTTAGCCCCTGGAGAAATGCCACTTTGCACTATAAATTGTCCCTATAATTTTAAAAATTTATAATGTGCTCATCAATTTGCATATCTGAGTATGAATTACAAACATTAAAATTTGCTACAACTCTTCATCACCCAATTACTAACAAGAAGCACCTCAAAGGTCAAAGTCATGAAAGACCAAAGTAAACAGATACGTGTGCCCCTTTTGCTAAACACCGTGCATACAATCCAACATGTATTCATTATTTTTTTGACACTAGAAGATAGTTCAAACCTTGGTTTATTCACAGTAGTTGATTTTGAATTATTAGGAGAAATTATGATAGTATTTAAAAACTATTTTAATATGGTTCAGCCTTGAGGACCTCAACTTAAGATAATGAGTAGTGGGGGGATGTGCTTATGTATGTACAATTCAGTGATAGGATAAAATGTAATTTGCGAATTAGAAATCAGTACATTTCTTTTAAAAGTCAGTAATATATAAGAAGAGTCATATAGCATTATAAGTATTAAGTAGTGACTAAATACATTCTGTTTTTTGGAATTCCTTGATTCCTAAGAACGTTTCTTTTGTAATAAGTTTTTCCGTTTTTTACCTTCAGTAGTTGTTGTGCTCACATTTTGTCCTATTACATTCCCATTGTTTGGTTTCTAGTCGTCAGTCTCAACAGAGCAATTAACCATGTAGCATTGATAAGAACACTAACTCAAGAACATTGTCAAAAGAACAAGGAAAATTCAGAATTTTTTTTTTAAAAAGGCTGATGTCTCATGAAAACTGTAATTAAAGTATGTGTGATTCTGCTTCTGTGTTTGTTACACAAATCTCCTGGCCTCAAATTAAAGAAAATGTGGGCCCCTACAGCGGACTGCAATGGAAAAGTACTTTTATTCTCTAGTCAGTGATAATAAAGCATAACTCCTTAGGGAGAGACTTCTTCCCTATATTATTTGTACTACCTTCCCTTTAAATGCTGCTAAGTGTGAAATTAGTGTTGTCCTTCAAAGTGCATAAGATTAATTGTCAGTAATTGAACACAGTTTGGGAGCTAATTATATAAAAATTGATATTAAAAGAATACTACCAGATTGATTGAGTTTTACAGTTTGCATTTAGTTTTGAAATTACATGAGTTGAAAGGCAGTGGTAAGAAACAATAAAAATCCATTCAAAGCCGCTAAAGCAAATTGAGGTTTACTAGTCCTTTGAAAGACAAATGAGTCAAACGCTGCAATGTAGGGAAAGCAGTTAAAATGATTCTGAGATTAACTACAGAATTAAAATATCAAATGTTCTTAAAATTGTATGGATTGGCCACATTTTAGGGAGGTGACCTGGTTTTCTCTGTGCATCTGATTAGTTAAGGCCGAGCCCGGAAACTAAGACCCTTCTTTGAAAATGTAAGTTATGATGATTTGTCTGGAGACTGGAAAAAAGGACATATACTTCATTGCCTCCTCTTATTTCCTCTTTATCTATAAATTTTCAGCTAAAGACTTCTGCTTCCTGAAATATGAAGTAGATGCCCTTTTCTCTGTTGCTCCCACTAAGTAAAACTAAAAACCCTGCATGTTATATAAAACAAATACAAAGAAGACTCATGGATGAAAAAAGGGTTCTAGGAAAGTAACCTCACAGGGTGATTTGATCATAAATTCCTAACTGGACAAGTGATGGTGGGTTGTTATGCCCCAGGCTTGAAATGTCTTAAGTAAAAAGCTTATCTTCGCCTCCAGCCAGTCCTGTCCATTGTTTCTGTGCATCTGGGTTAGCACACCTTTGAAATGCCGATTTTCAGATCCCTCCTTCTAAAGCACCACCGCCCTCAAGAGGGCACATGGTCTTGTTAACAATTCTATAATCCAACCCCTGCCTTGCTTTCTCCCACTTTCATGTAATCTTTTCTTATATTCCCTCCTTAATTTCAAATACATAAAAGCAACTGCAAAACTGTTATTCTCCAGAGCATGTGAGATCTTCCTTCCTGGCAATTATTATCAGTTTTGGCTCAAACAAACTTTTGAAAAATTCTCTACAGGCTTGGATGTTTCTTACATTGACACCCTGAAATGTGGAGAGAAGGCAGGGTGGCTAGTGACGGAGACCAAAAGAAGGACACAGTGGTGAGTTCCCTAGATTTTCTTTATGCGTAGTATGTTCCAGACTGGGTGCTGGAGAAATGATGGAAAACACCAGTGGGTGGAGCCCATAGAGTCTCAGCAAAAGCTATTCTGTCTGGTCAACAGAACAGAAAGAGTAGCCTCACTGGATGGAAACTTTTAGATAGTTACTGCTCTACTCCAGCAAATACCACAGGAAAAACCATAGCTCCCGATTCCTCATGCCTCTAAGAAGAGGCCAAGCGGGGAGCCTGACTTTCTACCCTTTCCTGATTGTCCAAGGCACTCAAACCATCCTCCTGAAATTAATAGGACAAGATGAGTAGAAAGTAGAATTATATGAAGAACATACTAAGCTAAGCAAAATGAAATTAGCTCCACTAGAAACAAAAAAGTAAGGCTTAAGGCTACAAAGAACTAAATCAATAATACAGAGACTAAACTCGAGAAACGTTCCCAGACATGTAAATGACTACATAGAGAAAATATGAATTAGCTTCTGAAGAGTTATTAAAACAGAGCAAACAGATCAGAAACAGTAAGCAAAAATATAACTAAAAATCTTCAAGCTTTAATAAGAGAACCAAGACTCAAAACTGACAAGGATAAACATATAGCTGGTAAAAATTAGAAACAGAGATTAATCAACCCCTACACATAGGCTGGTAAAAATCTTAAATTTCTGGATTGACAGAGGAACTTGTAAGTAATCAGTGCAAACATGCACACATGCACATACATGTATATATACATGCATATTTGCTTTTGGAAATAATTAAAATTTAGATTTCCCCTGCAGAAACAAATATCAATATCAAAACACAGTTGGGAAAGGTTCTAAAAAACTTTTAAAGAAAAAAGCAACATTTCAATAACTTTATAATCAATTATGTTATTATTCATATGCAATGGTAACTAGAAGACATTCTCAGATACCAAAGGCCACAGAAGAGATCTCAGCCAGACACAATTTCTGACAGGTTACTAAAAGATGCTTTTCTACCAGAAAATGAATCAACAATAAGTAGTAGGGATGAGAAAATATTTCTTATCACATAGGGATGAGAAATCAGAACCAAAATCAGCAAAAGGTAGAACAATAAATGGAAAAAAAGAAAAACAACTGGGAAATGGTTTACATGATCAAAATGGTTTAAAAATAGAATAAAAAATCAGAAAAGTGAAATATTTTTAATGATGGTACCCATGAATGCAGATTAAATTAGCAAAAACTAGTAAAAAGAGTTTTAGAGTAGAAAGCCAAATTATAAGTTTTATTTTCCCTAAAAGAAATAGTCATCACTCACTATTTTAATTTTGCCAATATGATAAATATAGGTTTAGCTTTAGGACAAATAGTATATTTTATTTTTTTTAAAGATTTTATTTATTTATCTTTAGAGCAGAAAGGAAGGAGAGGAAGAGAGAAATACCAATGTATGGTTGCCTCTCGTGAGTCCCCTGATGGAAACTGGCCTGCAACCCAGGCATGTGCCCTGACTGGGAATCGAACTGCAATCGTGTGGTCCATAGGCCCGTGCTCAATCCACTGAGCTACACCAGCCAGGGCCAAATAGTGTATTTTAAAACAAGATGTTTCCTTTACAAAACATTGAAGTATATAGCAGAGTACAGAACACAATACATATCATAAAAGAGCGTTTGCCAATAAGTGACAATTGAACAATAAAGGACAAAGAAGCACAAGAATAGAAAAAAAACACTAAGAATCATGTAAGTTTGAGTAACACCAGTTGCTATAAAAATTTCACAAATGGCAGTGTTTTACACAATAAAAGTCGAGTTTTTGCTCACAGAAGAATCTAATGTGTGGAGGGTGTGTGGGCTACATCAGGTCATTGGGGAGTTAGGTGAGAAGGCTCTGCCATCTCCAGTTTCAAATGTCACCCTGGGCATTGACATCCATCCAGAATATTGAGAAAAGAGTGAGGGTAGTGAGAACACACTCATCTTGTTCACACTTGTAGCACACACAGCTTTTTATGGGTGACAACTCTACATTATGGTAGAGAAGGACATATTTTCAGTGAACAGCCAGCCATAGATGTAAATGGTTGCATTTAATTAAAAAGCAAAAATTTCCAAGTTGGATTTAAGAAAACAATAATTGTCTGATTATAAAAGATATGGTTTAAACAAAACAATACAGATAGGACCAACAAAAGCAAAAGGGACTTATGTAAAACAAACTCAGGCAAGTGGGGAGGAAGGTGGCAGTGTTAATTTCAAACAAAGTAGAATTTACAAGATTCACTTAAAAGTGCAGGTGTTATTTTATCCCATTTTCTCTATAAAAGAGAAATAAAATGACTCAAAATCAAGTGAGGACGTAGTTGTGTAACCAGGCTGCCTGAGGTTTCACCACCTGTGGCCATGAGTAAACATAATGCAAAGATATGTGGGGAAGGAAAATGGTTTTTATTAACAGGGTACCCAATCTGAAGGAACTGGGAGCATCCCTGCTCCAAGTCAACCTCTTTCGCAAAGCACAGAAATTCCCTTGCTCCAGAAAGACTGAAAACCAAATTCATGCCCAGAAGTTCCCCATCATCCCTTATCTGTCCTTTCTGGAGCTCAAGATGGCTACACAAACAGGTCTCCATCTTCAGTCTCTGTCTCTCTGTCTCTCTCTCTCTCGTGCACACTTGTGGGTTCTGGCATGGCCATCACCTTACTCAGTTTTTTGCCTCCCTCCCAGGGTCTGGCGTGCACTGCCAGATCACTCCAGTTGGTCACGCAGGGGAAGCTCCATCCATGGGCTCCCAAAGGAGGATGCCTGTGCCCATGGGGCTGAGGAACTCTCCTGGCTTGCTCTCGGGGTGAGAGAGTGGAAGCAGTCTAGGACCCATGTGGTGTGCTGCACAGTGCTGTAGCGCCCCCTGGGCTGGCTTTGTCAGCTGTGGGGATCTCCATCTCTGCAAGTGCAGCTGCCCACTTGTGTGAGGCAAAGAAGAACCCTGAGCGGGCCTGGTGTCTGCTGGTTCCCCAAGCACACTGCACCACACTCTGGTTGGGGACAAGGGGTGAAGAGGAGAGGAAAGAACACATTTTCTGGTGCATTTTGTTTTAAATGCGCGATCCAGAAATCCATGCTTAATGGTGCATTCAGTGTTTCAACTAGTGCACGCCCATGTCTGCCATGTTTGTCAGCTTCCGGGTGTCTTTGCCCCTCTTCCAGCTGTCATTTCGCCCAAGGGAGCGAAGTTTTCCATCCTCGCACAGCAGCACTGCGTCTGTTGGCCGGGGGCAGGGCATTGCCTTGTCACGTGTGTTTTGTGACCTCCCAAGCCCACGCATGCTCTTTGCAGCCTGCATCATGAGATGCATTGTTTCCTTTCTCCAGGAATATGGAAGCACGCCACAGCTCTGGGTCTGATCTGGGCTGCCTTTGGCACTTCCCATCTCCTCCCAGGGAAGCAGGCTTTTTCCCTGGTTGCTGCTTCAATCTGTCGTCTTGGGGTTACTCTCTGCCCACTCCCTTCTCCCAGGGCAGGGCATCTTGTCATGCCAGATTGGAGTCCTTCCATCTTCTCCCCAACGATCTGGCCTGACTCCCCCGTTACAGTGGGGCCCTTCTCTTCTGACAGGAGTCTGCCTCTCAGCTGAGGAAGCGCAGGTACTCCTCTCTGATATCTTGCTAATAATTGGTTAGTACCATCTCACATCTCACACTCCTGAAGCTACTCAGACTCATGTTGTTTCTGTCACAACACGAACCCAGATCTCATCTCAAGCTCTTTTATCTACTGTACCCACCTCTTGCCCACACCATTCCCTCCACCATCCCTGGCTTCCCCTTTGACTAGCTGGCATTGAGCCATTTCTGTTCTAGCAACCTTGCCATCTACCAGGGATGTTGGCAATGTCATTCTTTTCCCATCAAATGATCTTCTTCCTGGTCTTCAGCTGATAATTGCATTCTTTCCGAACATTCTGTGGGCTGGCCCTACAGATGGATTTGGGCCTAACCAAGGCCAGTCATTACATGGGAACTGATATGAAGTGCCAAATAACAGAGTCAGAATTAAAAAAAAAAACCTAAGGAAGAAACCGTCACAGAACCAAAAAAAAGATGCATGGAAACACCATTATGCTAAGATATTTTAACATAGTGCTATCAATCTGGGACAGGGAAAGTTGGCTACATTAAATAAGATTTCACAGAATCAAAATAAAAATGAATAGCTTAAAATTCTAATATATTGAAAATTATACCACTCAAATGTAATATAACTTAAAATTCTTAGGATCCTTTGGAATAATACAGAGGAAAGAGTATTTTTTTTAATTCTTAGGATAAAAGGTTTTAATTACTACACATGAAAAAATATACTAATTAAAACAGTAAAGCTCTGGTGTAAAAAGAGATAGGTTGCTCAGAAAGAATGCAATGGAAGAGAAAGAAAGACTGCAAGTAGAGTGTATTATGTATAAGAAATTAACATGCCATGAGGGCTTCATAATTCAGTGGGGAAGAAAAGGTTTACCAATGTCTAGTTTGGGATAATTGGTTGGCAATTTAGGAGTAGAATCAATTTTGACTTTCACTTTATACCATATACCAAGTTTTTTTTTTATTTACTTCTCAAAAACTGAGTACATTCTCTCAAATATAGGACCAGGATTAGAGGAAAGCAGGAGAGAGAGATGGGACTAAATTAACTGACCCCTTCCCAATACCAATTTACTTAACCCATTTTACTTTGTTATTCTTATAAATTTAATTTACATGTAAGCTCTTCCTTGAAGAAATAGTTTTTTTCCAAAGGAACTAATTTTGTTTTGTTTCCATCTGGGTAGAAGATGTAAGTAAATTAAAATAAAATACAGAAACAACTACCGTATTTTTCAGACTATAAGATGCACCCCCAAATTTGGGGGGAGGGGGTACATCTTATAGTTCGAATGTAGCTTACCCAGCTCACTGTGGTAGGGGGGCGGTGGTGGAGCAGGGTCACAGGTTAGTAAATATTTTACCACATTTTTTGCTTTAAATTTTTTTTCCTATTGTCCTCTAAAACCTGGGTACGTCTTATGGTCTGGTGCATCTTATAGTCCTAAAAACACGAGAGGTACCCAAATATGGTAGTGAGAAGAGTAAAATTGTGCTCCTGGAATAGCCTTTGCTATTTAGCATATGCTTCAGAAACATCCATGAAGAAACACTGAGGATGTTTTAAATCACATCCAACTCTACTCTTGCAAGTGAATTAATCGCTCTGGCTTTTCTTCTAATGTTTGGTAGTCAATGAAAGTTGTTCCTAAAAAATATTGCTTTGGATAGGTTTCAAAAGATAAAAAAGACATAAACAATGTAAGAAAAGTTAGATTAACACTTCAGGTCACAAAGAGATCATGAGAAGTGTGTAAAACAAGTGTGCAAAGTCCAGGTTGTCACCTGTGCTTCTGACTGACGGCTTGTGAATTGGGGGTTCCCCTGACACCCTCCTCAGGTTAAATAATTTGCAAGAATGGCTCAGAGAATTCATTTACTTACTGGATTACCAGTTTATTATGAATACCATTATTATCACTACAATTTAGGAACATCAGATTGAAGAGAATCATAGAGTGGAGGTATGTAGGAAGGGGCGTGGAACTTCCTTATCCTCTCCGGGTGTGCCATCTTCCCACTTCTGCGTATGTTCACAACCTGGAGACTCTCCAGGTTTAGTTTTTTTTTAAAGATTTTATTTATTTATCTTTTAGAGGGGAAGGGAAGGAGAGAGGGAGAGAAATATCAGTGTATGGTTGCCTCTCAGGCATTCCCTGCTGGGAACTGGCCTGCAACCCAGGCATGTACCCTGACTGGGAATTGAATGCAGTTGTTTGGTTCGCAGGCCCATGCTCAATCCACTGAGCTACACCAGCCAGGGCTAGTTTGTTTTTTGTTTTTGTTTTTGTTTTTTAAAGGAAGCTTTATTACATAGATGTGACTGATTACATCACTGGCTGCTGGTGATCAACTCAACCTCCAGTTCTTCTCCTCCCTGGAGGTTAGTAGGTAAGGCTAAATGTTTCAACCCCCAAATCACCTTGTTTTTTCCTCTGGCAACCAGATGTCCATTCTTAGGGACTTCCCAAAAGGTCACCTTATTGACATAAAATCAGGTATAGTTGAAAAGGGCTTGTTATGAATGAAAAAGACTTTCTTTGATTTTATCACTTAGCTTTATCCAATGGTTTTAGGAATTCTGCCAGACAAAATATATATTTCTTATTATAAATTACAATATCACACTATAGATATGGTAGAAATAAATGGGGGATGGGGGGTGGAAGATGGTGAGTTCAATTTGGGATATGTTACATATATGGTTATAATAGGATATCTGAAGGCATATATCTAGTAGGCAGGTGGATGTATAAAAATAAAAGGAGAGGAAAGGTTAGAGATGAAGGCACATTTTAAAAAAGTCATTAGATTATATGTGGGAGTTAAAACCACTGAAAATTAGGCAATTGTGCAGAAGAATGTGGAAAAGAAAAAAGTAGTGGGCAAAACACAAAACTTTGTGGGGCACCAATATGAAAGAGGCAGGCAATGAGAAAGAATCTACAAAGAAGTGAAGAAATGGTGGACAAAGGTGAGAGAGAAGAATGAAGTAACAGTAAAATGTCAACCAATGAAGTACAGAGTTTCAAGAAAATGTCAATAGTGTTAAATGGAATAGAGTGATTTATTAAGGTAAGGATCAAAACATGACCTTTGGACTTAGTTACCTGAAAGTCATTGGTAAATTTTCCCCCCAACTCTAGTCTCTGTAGAACCTAATTATAGGAAATTTGAGTGTTGGAGAGTCATAGAAAGCAAGAGTCATGTCCTCTTTGAAGACAGCTCATTAAACAATAAAGGGAAGTGTTGTGGGCAAGCAGGGGAGAGTATAGAGGGGGTGTGTGTGTGTGTAGAGGAATAGCTATCTTACTGCTTTAAGACTTGGAGACACTGGGACATATTCACAGGATAAGAAAAGCAAACAAAAGAAAATAAAACTAGAAAATAACAAAGACAGTGAGGTCTTGAGTTAGACCTCAGGCACTGAGATCTAAAACACAGGAAGTGGGGGTCTTGAAAGGAAGAAGCAGGAATGCAGGTACAGATGAACTAGTTGGGGGAGGATGGCGCTGGAGGGGAGACAGCGTATGCTGAGGTCTCAAACCTTATACCTTAATTTTTTTGTGAAATAGGAGGCAAGTTCATTTGGGTAAGGAAGTTGAAGATGGTAAGATATTAAAGTGTCACTGAATCCAAAAGGGAACTGACAGGATCTAATTTTAGGATTGTGTGATGGCATCGAGACCCTGAGATTGGAAACAATAAGGTGTCATATCGCCAATCTGGATGGTCCTGAGGTTTTTCTCTAGCTATTCTCAGCATCCCAAGTGTAACAGAGAAAGTGGTCTGTCAGTGGCCAGAATGTGATGTTGCTGAGTGGGTGTGCTAGAGGGGTAGTGGCTGAAGAGCTTGGGGAGGAAACAGTTGATGTAATGAACCACTCCAGGTATATAAACTAGGCCAAGGGGGCGTAGCTGATAGATTAGGTAGAAATTGATCAGTCAAGGGGTTTTTATCTAATAGAAAACAGGTATAAGAGTGGGCCTTTACCTACAATGGGTTTGAGTTACTATTATAAGAAAAAATTATTCATAGAGTTTTGTTTAAGCATCAAAGAATCCAAAGGTGTTTGTAGTAAAAACAAAACAAATAAACAAGCAAAAAAAAAATCCCAAAATCAAGCAAACAAAAAAAGATTTTTTTGTCCTGAAAGAGAAAAATACTTTTCAGGGGGGAAATGCTTATCTATCATTTTGTTTACTAGCATTAGCATTTGCTAGCTCAAATCTAATAAAGTCTTCTGCATGAATGCATCATTAATAAAATCTTTAAAATGGCTTCTTTCAACATTTTCTTTTTGATTTTTCATGATTTAATTAGAAACATGTTTTAAAAGGCTGGTTTTACTATGGTAGTCTCACATCTGCATTTTTAGCAGTATGCAGTTTAATCACAATGGGTTGTAAAGTGAAAGTCCCAGTACTTATCGTATTATCTAGTGGACCCACACATTTCACGTTTTTAGTGTGCCTGAGTCATCATCTTATATTTGTTCATCAACATTTTAACTGCCCCTCTTAAAAATTGTAATTTGATAGTTGATTTTCTAAACTTATTCTTTTATTTTTTCAAAGTAATTACATTTTATATATCTTTGATATGCTTCATCTTACACCTGAACCCTATTCTCTTACAAGTACAGTTGTTTTGTTCTTTTTACCTTACTTTCGCAATTTTTTAGAGACTCATAAACTTCTAAGAATTACATTTCATGATCATTAGTAAAAATAAATTAGCAATTTATGCCACATCATTGGATAGTTTTAGAATATATATAAACACTATGGTGGTAGGATCACAATTGGTAGAATGGGATTAAAGTCACAGTATATATATGTTACATGTTGGTTATTTTGAAAGCAGAAAACATTCCTTCCACTACTTTTGAAGAAATGATTTCTAATAAAGAATAATTCTTACATATTTTTTAAAACTCAAAGAATGGTGAAAACAATTTGTAGGTTAAGTGCTAGTTTGAGAGTTTTTCATTCATGGTTGCTTGTTCAGAACATAATCAAACATGTATAAAATGGGTCACAAACTTGTTGGTAAAGAATTAAGTCTGTTTCCTGTCCACCCACCCCTACCTTGATTCCTCCCTCTTGTCCCTGTCCTTTCCTCCTCCTCTCTCTCTCCCCTTTCTCTTACATTTCAGAGAAAAGGAAGGCACAAGTTATTCAGATAAGCATGTGTTGTTAATTATTGTAAGAGCACCTGAAAGCAGGGCCATATTCTTAGCATCCTCCACCACTCCTAGGACAGTACCTTAATCATTGCCTACATTATGCAGAGTAACAGCTTGAGCATGGATTCTGGAGTCCAGCTGCCTTGAATTCAGTCCTAGCCCTGTCTTTCTAGATATGTAACTTTGGGCTACAAAGCCATCCTTTATGATGAAATGTAGTAATAGTAGTAGTAGTATTTCACGTATAGGGTTGTATGGTTTTAAATACTACATTTAGAGCATTTAGACCCACTTTTGACACTTAGTAAGAATTTAATCATTGCTTCTAATTTTATCATTATTTCTCTGTTTAATTTTGCTGGAAATGGAAATTGTTGTTTTTTTTTAATTTTACCAAACTAGCTATTGTTTAAGAAGCTTAATCATTAATTTGTTTTCATTCATGAAGTATTATTTGAGCATTGCCATGACTCCAGAACTGTAGTAGGTTTTGGAGACTCAACAGTAAACAAAAAAACACACATGGCCCTATTCTGAGTCATCAGTGGCCTTCCCAATGAAACGAAAGTGATTACAATACAGTGTTATTAACTGTTATCACAGGAGGGGTGGGAGGCATATGAAACCAGAGGTGTATGTATACCCAACTCAGGCTGGGAATGCACCTGGTGAGGAGCCTCAGTTATATCACCTTACTGGAGAATACCATGCCTTGCCACTCTCTAACTCCTACAACATCCTTCCCTCATCTTAGTAGGTGTCTGCAGACTCACAAATTGAGTGTACTTGACCCCATGTGATGGGGTCTCAGGGATCTATACACTTAGAAAGTACTCCAGTTGATTTTGATGCAAGAGTCAGAAGACACTTTGCAATAAGTCTTGGACAGAATGGGCAAGATAAGAAATGCTGGAATAAATCCCAGTGCTGCCATAGCATATCCAAATTGTAAACAAACCGGTATATCATTCCAAAAGAGCATTAAAGAAGGAGACTTTATCCCAGATAGAACAACTAATCAGACATCAACTTCTGCTCAACAGTATCCATAAACCACGCCAGAAAGACCCAAGCATCCTATTTTTTAAAAAACTTCCAGATAATAAAAATTCTATAGCATTCCTTGATAACACTTCCCAATGATTACAATGTTAATTAGCATTGTATTCTTGGGTAAAATCAGGAATTTGATCTCTTTTGTTGATATATTTTATTTGCTGCACACTTTTTCACCTTCAACTCTTCCTCTAATTTCTTCTTTCAACTTCTTATTTCCCCTCTCTTATCCTACCCCTTTTCCATACCCTGTATCTGGCAAGTATTTGTAAATTCTTATTATTGAAATAATGCAACAATGATAAGGTTTAAAGAATAATTCATCTTAAGGACTTTATCTAAGGTGAAGTAAACCTTAAAGAAATACAATTTAAATTTTGGGTTCTAGAAACAATCAGAGGTACAGCTAATTTGGGAGGATTGCTTTGTTTTGTTTTGTTTTATTAATTTACTTATTTTTCCTTATAATATGCCACTGTGGATGGCTATGACTGGCAGCCAAAGCTGCTTCTGGGGTGTTTAACAGCTAGAATAATTGTTTTTGTACCCTCATCACTGTACATATGCTGTCCTGGTTTGAGTATCATCTGCTGAGCACTCTGTGCTCTGATCGCTTCTGAGGTACAGGGCAGCAAAATGAAATTGTCCACAATGGTTTTGAAAGCCAATTGTTACTCTTTATCCAGGGCACAATAATAATAATAATAATACTTGTCACCACTTAAATAGTGCCTTTCATCCTCAGACCTCAAGGCACTCCAGCATTGCTACTTCACATTATTTCAGTGAATTTTTTTTGGAAGACAGGGCAAACTGAGAGACATGTAATACATGGTTAGCTGTGCTAATTTTGTTTTCTTTAACAAATGCAAAGTAAATAGCCTACTAAAAAGCCAGATAATTTCTTGAAGATAAACCCTCTCTAAAATAGGTTATTCTAAACAGATGTGTTTTGCCTCATATCAACGTTATTTTAAGAAATTTATTCACACAGACATAAATCCTAGATTTGATTAACTAATACTGATTTTGGGGGGCTTCTAATTTGTCAGAAAAATAGAAACAAGCAAATTGCTTGCACACAGAAAATGCTTTAAATGAACAGTAAAACTACAGATTTTTAGAGCTTTGCTGCCTTCTAAATTTTATGAGTAATTTTTGTGGAAAACTGTATAAATAAAGCATAATTATTTCAAAAATAGAAGTCTTTGTTGTTAGTCATCTAACCATCTTGGATACACAAAGCAACCTGTTGTAGAGACAAAGGACTGAAAAAAGTTACCTGTAGAGAGTTTTTGCTATTGAAAGAATAAAGACTAGAGCAATGGGGTGGACTTTTGGTTCACAGATGCAAACACTGAATGCTAAACCTGGCTGAGGGGAAATCAGTTTAGCCTGATAACCGGATTACTTAGAACAAAAGTAGAGAAAATTAAGAACTGAAGAGCAGAAAATTAAGGTGAAGTACAATTTAAAGAGTAAGTAAATGATGTAGGCTTTCATTTTCTTCCCCCCACAGTGTCCAGCTAATTAAAATTACAATCAAAATGAAAGAGCCTAAACTTGTAAATATATTCAGCTAATGATTTTGTCTTTTTAATCATCTTCACATTCAACGGCTTCATTTATTCATTTAGGTCTTTACAATGAAATGAAATTGTTTTTTCCTGTAAAACCCCTCCTTTTAATTTTCCTTATCTGCTTCTTTTTATATTATATATTCTTTTTTTCTTTGGCTCTCTCTATGCCATATTTTTTTTCAGCTTTTTCTTTTACTTTGAACATACTTTACAGAAGGCAACAATTACATAGGTGTAGAGTTGTATTATTTTATTGAAGTATTTAACTGCTGATTCAAATATAACTCTTCTAGGCTCCCTCACACACGAAAAAAACACAATTACTTGTTATATAATATAAGAGGGAGGACTCCCCCAAAAACCTGAATTTATTTAAAAAATTTGTGTTTTTATTCTTACATAAGTATATATGTTTATACTTCAGTCACCTTCAAAGTACTCTCCATTTGATGTATACACCTATTAAGATGTTTTTTCCACTGCTCAAAATAGTTTTTTAAATATATTTTATTGATTATGCTATTACAGTTTTCCCTAATTCCTCCCTTTGCCCCCCTGGTACCCCCCCCCCCATTCCCTTGGCAATCTTTCCCTTAGTTCATGTCCATGGGTCATACATATAAGTTCTTTGGCTGCTCTGTTTCCTATAGTGTTTGAATTCATCAATTTTGATGTCTTATAGTGCTTCTTCCATTTTCCTTCCACCTCTTCCACATTGGTAAAACAATGAGAAATTTATCTCTAAGAAATTTTTTCATCCAGGGAAACAAACAGAAAAAAGTTGCTCAGGGTAAGATCAGGTAAATAGGGAGGGTGGAGCACAGGAATAAGCTGTTTTTTGGTCAAAAACTGCTGAACACTCATTTCCGTGTGGGCAAATATGCTTGTAAACCACTCATCATGAAATGGGCAAATGTACTGAGTCTTCAAAAATTTTTCACATGAAACCAAATGCAGCCTCTCACAACACCACCAGCTGATACACACTGATACAGATGGGATCCTAGAACACTAACCTAGTGGGGGAATCCTGTACTACAAGGGGCCCACCCTCTAGAAGAGAATTCCAGTTGCTTTTTGGTGTTCCCCTTTGTATACATTATAAAATCACACTTTCAAAAATTAAGTGGATTCGAATTCTTACTAGAAATATTTCTCCATTTCCTTTGTCATCAGGAATAATTTTTATATTCTCAAACAAAATCACAGCTAAAGATGCTGCTAATATATAAAAATTTTGCTATACATCTGTGTTTACAAATGTATTATGCTTCATACTTTTCTGGAATAAGTATTTGTAACCTAGGAAATGAAAAGGCACCTAAGAAGCACAAAGCCCAAAATGATGGAGCCCCTTGTTTAAGTAACCAGGTTCAATACACATTAATTGGGTACCACCATTCATACATGTTGCTGAGAACTTGGTCCTGAACCTAGAGGTCATATCTGTGCTTCATATAGCATTCCATTTCTCTCTTGATCACTTTCGGCTCTAGTTGTTTAGGTGGTTATTTTATTTTCTGGCTTGCTAGCCTATAAATAGAAGTTAAACCTTAGCTACTAAAAGTGTGGGCAGCAGCATTTCCATAGCCTGGGAGTGAGTTGAAAATATAGAATCTCAGGCAATAAATCAGACACACTGAATCAGATGCACTTCATTTTAACAAGAACCCTAGGTAATTAATATGCACATTAAAAGTTGAGAAGTACTCGAGGCAGTCACCTCTAAACACTCCTGATATATAATTCCTTTTTTGGCCCCTTTGCACTCCTTCAAGCCCCGCCCGCGAGTGGAGGACATATAATATGTAAGGTAGGAAAGGAAGGGATTGGCTTTCATGCCTGGTTAATATAGGACCTAGCCTAGAACGTCGTGGCCTATGACCTGGATCCCTTCCTGATAAGTTGGCTACAATGCCTAAAGCATGCAGCCTGACTTAGGTGGTGGGAATGGTGTACCAACTAAGGCCAGCTTTTGACTATCAATGCGTACCTCCTAGATAAGGGACCAGCATGGGCCAGCTTCATTCAAGAAGCAATGTGGGCATGTATTTATAGGTAGAGGTGGTCTACTTACATATTCTACATCCAAGAATGGATTCTCCCAGCAGGCATGAGTACCTCTATATCTATAAAATCCAAGTGCACTGCCAGGAAACATTTTGTTCTGTTGATGAGAGGGAATCTAGTACTACCTCCTAAGAACTCTCCTACATTCATCTATTCCATAAATATGAATGCTGCTAACTGGTTTTCATCCTACCTCTCTGGTGACTTATTTTTACTCTTTTTGATGCCCTCTTTTTCTCTATCTGGCTTTGAAATGTTTGAGTTTCTCAAGACCACCTCTTCTTTTCTTACTCAATTTGTCTAGACTCCATCCTCTATCCATAGCTTAAATTACCATCCATGTGCAAACTACTCCCATTTATATCTCCAGCCCTTAAACCCACACTTTAAACCCATACAGCTAGTGTCCATTTTGCAGGTCTGTATATTCAGTACTGAACTCATTAGCCAGTTCTTCTTCTGTTTATGAGCCTAGTAAATGACTATGTTTCCAGTTGTGCCCATCTTACCTTGGTACCAATTACTTGGCAAGCCTTATTGATTCTATTTTGTGCCTTTAGAACCCTTTTGTTCTTCCCCTCTATATCACTGCTGCTTCAGCCCAAACACCATTATAGCTTATGCAGGTCTCTTCCATAGCCTCTCAATTGTCTTTCACACTATCTGCTCTAATGTATGAAAAATAGGACTTGAAGGCCCTAGGAAAGCTCATTTCAGATAATCACTAGAAATATCAAACAACCTCGTTAAAAGTTAGTAAAAACTAACTAGGCTCTTAACTAATCCCTATCTTCATCCTGGCCCTTGAATTATAAACACTGCAGTCACAAAGATTTTATATTATCGAGCATGTTATATACTGTACTCAGCATGACCCCCTACCTTCAACCAACCTCCAATTATACCTAATTTGTCAGTTTTCAGTTTAAACTCCTATAAATTCTTTCTACCACATTTATGATAAAATTAAAATTCCTTACACTGACTTCAAGGGGTTTAAAGAACTGTCTTCTGCTTCACACATTAGCATCATTTGACTCCTTTCCACCCTCTATTCTTTGTATTTCAGTTTCTTGAAAGTGCCATGTACCTTCCTACCTCAGATAGGCACCCTGTATATATTGTCCTCCTATCTCTTTTTCCTGACTAACTCCTATGCATCCTTCAGATTTGGGCATGATTAGTTCCTATGAGAGTTTATATCTCAAATCTCAAACTAGATCATTTCTAGATTATGTGCTTTCTTACCAACTTCTGCTTCTCCTCTGTAATAGATATCATAATTATACTTTGCTATGTTTGCCCCTCCAAGTAGATGTAAGCTCCACCCTGGCAAGGACTGTATTTACTGGTTCTGGTTCACTACTTCAGGTGGAGCAGCAGCTTATATAAGTAGGTTCTCAGTGACTATTTCTGAATGAAGAAATCAAGGATCAAAGGAATAAAGAAGTAGAAGTGTGCCAGGTGCTGGCAATGCAGCAGAGTCTGACAGGATAAGATGCTTTGACCTCTATCATCCCACTGGTCATCAGACTTGAATTGGATGATGTGGCCTAATGACCTTCTCCTACCCCATTGCTCCATGTGAGCCCCACCTGAAGCTATGGACTTCCCTGGATTCTGGCATCTGGAAGAAGTGAAAGTGCATGTGTAAATAAAAGGACCTGTTTATAAGTCCTTGTAATGGCAGACTCTGAAGTGTTGGATAACTTCATCAAGTAGTGTGGTTAATTAATACTTTATCGGGTTAGTACAGTAGGCCCAGTTGCCGATATTCCTTAAGAATACTTCGTGACTAACTATATCTGAATGATGAGTGCCTTCTGCTTCCACTCATCACCCATGAATTCGAATGGTCATACTAGGAATGTTCTAAGCCTGAATAAGTCCTACATAATGAAGTCATGAAGTCCTCAGCAGTGGTCACCTTCATACAGCATTCTTGCCCATTAATGATGGCCTGGGTTGAGTTAGTAGACATTAGATCTACCTGATCTATCAAACTAACTTATGTTTTAAAAATTCACATTTGTCTGGATCTGGAGGCAGTTCATCTTGAAAAATGATTTTATCTTCAGCTACAGTTTGGGGCAGGGTGAGAATGACTGGCTTTCTCCTCTACCACAGAGGTGCAGGCACTGCTCAGAATGGATGCTGTGTGAGCCATATTCCTCGAATATGTTCCAGGTCTTAATATAATATAATTCATGGAAAATTGGTCTGTTCATGTTTATCATTTGTATTTCACTTGCAAATGTATATCATTTGTAACGTGCGAATCTTATTTGTATCAGCTTATTTTCAGATATCAGATAATGTAGCTTATTCATCTTTTTATCGGTAACTTTATGACTATAACATGACTGAAAACTGATAAAATTAAGGCAAAATTTGTATATGTGATAGTTTATTCAACAAATTTGAGTTTCTAGTATGTTCAAGGGATGAGTAAGTCTAAGTGCTGTAGACATGGCAGAAAATAAAACAAAAAATCCTGTTTCATGGAATCTTATCTACAGTCTTGGGGATGGGGCAGAGGGAAGGCAGACAATAAGCAAAATAAGTCAAATTTACAGTTATTAGAAGATAATGAGTCTAAGGGGAAAATACATTTGGCTAAGGGATATAGGATGTGGTTGGGATAGCCTACAAGTTTAAATAGAGTTGACTTAGAAGTCTCATTAAAAAAATAACATTTGGACAAAGACTTGAACATGGTGGGAGGGGAGAAGGTATCTGGGAAACAAACATTCCAGGCAGAGGAGTAACCAGTACCAAACCTTGAGACGGAAGCATCCCTGGTGTGTTCAGGAAACATCAAGACTCACGTGGCTGGAGCAGGGAGCAAAAATAGTAGGGAATAAGATCAGATAAGAAAAGGAGGTGGCAGGTCCTGTTGGACCTGTTATGAGAGCTGTGGTTTTTACTTGATTGAAATGGAGAGCTATTGGAGGGATTTGAGCAGCATTGTGACACGATGTGATTTTCATTTAAAAAGGATTTCAGTTCTGTGTTGGCAATAGAAGGGCAAAGGTGGAAGCAGGAATCAGTTAGGAGACGAGTTAGAGAAATGTTTTGCTAGCTTTTCCTAAGCTATCGCTTGTCTCCAGTAATAACTCTAAATGAGCTGCATTAAGATTATTTTTTATGTAGTGATAGACCTGGTGGTGATGTATTAAATATGAATTAAATCTATATAAATACTCTTTCCTTTATAAAAGTGGTAGAGTTTTCTTGTGGCACCTGCGAAATGTTAGTAACAGTTCCTTGTCAGATAGAGATAGGGCACTGCTGGAAAAAGGTCTGTTTTGTAGAGTGCACAAAGTGTCTCACTTTTCCT
Organism: Sturnira hondurensis; assembly: GCF_014824575.4. Taxonomy (NCBI): domain Eukaryota; kingdom Metazoa; phylum Chordata; class Mammalia; order Chiroptera; family Phyllostomidae; genus Sturnira; species Sturnira hondurensis. The sequence continues at coordinate 8,279,721 of NW_028079044.1, read as the reverse complement.
TATCACGCTCTTCAGATAAGCTGGAAACCTGTGGTATTCATCCATAAATTTACTAAAGTTATTTCTTTAATTTCTACTATTGTACAGCATAGTCAAAGCATATTTGGTTGATGTAGGGGCTAGAACGAAATATATGCTCCCAGCCATAAGGAACTTATGTTTAATATAGTTAGTTTCATGAGACACAATTGTAATAGATAAGAATAATTTTTATAAGGGGAATCAGACTTATTATATGCTGTATGATAGCATACCATGTTTTTGTGATCTGATAGAGTCTGGTTCCTTAGAAGTTTATACTTAAAAGTTTCTGTAATCAGATTGTTTCAATAAATAATTTTACCAATTTCATGCCAAACTCTTACATGTAGCAACAGAAATTGACTTTCAGTATAGATATAGATTGCTCTTACAAAATGAAAGACCTATCAGTTAGAGTGTGCTTATTGCAGTAGGCAAGATTAGAAATGTTCTTTGGAATATTTTCTTAAAGGTTAAATAAAAAATGAACAGGGTTGATACTAATGACATAAAGTAGCAACCTGAAGCAAATAATCCTGCATTGCCAGACTTAAACTTTAAGTCCTAAAATAACTGAAATTTAATATAAAAGTCAGTTTTAATTAAAGTCAAATAGTAAAAATGCATATAGCTTTGGTCAGTGGTCTATATTTATAATGCTTTATTAATCTCAGTTTAGAACTTGTTACAAAGGATTTGTTACATTTGGTGTTCATAATAAACACCAAAGTGTGTCATAAAAATCAATGTGCCATATACACATTTCATACATTTACATATGTGTACATATGTGTGTATGTGTATGTATGAAAGCTCGGGGCCTAACTTGAGTCTCCTGGTGCTTTCCTCCACTCATTTATAGACTCAGAGAATAAAGGGATCAGAAGAATTGTCTCTTTTGCCCAATCTTCTTAATGTAGGGTTTCCTCTATACAATCCAGCACAAATGAATAATCCATCACAATCTATAAGTGGCTATTTAAATTATATTACCTAATTTAAAAAACTGTTATTCTAGATTAGACTTAAATGATCTTATTTGGAACTGATTAAATGGACCAGTTTCTTGGGTGCCAGGTCATTTTCAAATCCATATGTGTCATTGTTGCACAAGTCTTTTAAAATGTAAGGCTCAGAATCTTTGACACATCCCATAAGATATATAAGCCTAAAGCAAATAGCATGTTATTTTGAGGGTTGTTTAAAAAAATAGAGTTTATCAATCCCTGCCAAAATCTTTTATGAATGGAGTAAACAAAGTACTTTTTCCAGGGGAAATATTTTCTGTGACATTACAAAGCAGCATTTGTCAAAATAAAATCTATTTGAAACCCTAGGGTTCAGTTTGAAAGAGGCCCCCATGAAAAACACTGGAACTAAATAACTAACATTGTTGGTATTTAGAAAATAAATAAAACAATTTATGGTGCAAGAACTATCCCATCTGCATCATAAATTAATTTATATTCTCTTCATTAGTAACAATTTTAGTATTTTTCCATATAATTTTCAATGATGGAGGAATTAGCCTCTAAAAATTATTACTATTACTCTTTCTCTAGTATAATCTTAATTGTATACTTTTTATGCTTCTCTACTGATTCCCAAGTTAAAGTAAAATATTCTAAAGGTGTATTTTATTGGTTCCAATATTTCTCGGTTTTAAAGTTCATTATTTTTGCCTCCTGGCAAAATGCCTTTGCGGTATGATTCAGTTTGTTTTCAAAAAACACAAATTCAAAAGAAAATTCAAACTTTTACCTTTCATCGCCAATAAAAATACAAAATTTAGATTTATCAGAAAAATCTTAGATTAGATAATTTAGAATCTATCCACATGAGTGAATGAAATCAAACTACTTTAAACATATCTTTTGTATCAACAACCCACTGACTAGTAAATCCACATATCAGAGTAGAAAAGTATTTGCTGGCAATTAAAAAAATTTTTTTTAATTTGGGTAGGGAAACTGAACAAATGCATATGAAATAAGTAAAAACACTTTCAGAGAAACATCAACAAGTACAAATCACTATACTGCAGAGTCTTCACATAGCACAAAATCAATGTGTTGATTAAAGGTGGATTAAAATTAAAGTGTAATTAGGGTGCTTTAAAAACTCTTTTGGAGCAAGGCTTTGAAAAAAGTAAAAATACATGGATCGGCAGATGAGGGCAGGGCTTACTAGTGAGAGGAGTAGGGCAAAGACACGGAAAGAAGCAAATAATAAATGGGTCAAGAAAATACTAGTGGCCAGAGACAAGGCTGGATGCAAGATACACCACTTTGACCCACACAGTCCTTTAGTCTTATAATCCCGTTTCTTTCAGTCCATCACCTATCACTTCTTCGCCCATTTTTCATAGTCCTTTCGGTATATAACCACAAGGTCTCAATCTGCGACCAGAACACTCAGTGCCTTATCTCCTGTCTTGTTCCACTACTCTTCAGGCATGCTTGATTTCAGAAATCAGAGGAACCAGCTTTGTAGGCAGACCTGTGCAGTTTGTTAGCAATTTGAACAAATGTAGCCACACTTAAATTATCTTCCTATTAGGACTCATAATCCTGCTCTCAAGCACTGCTTCCTCTTATGTCTTTTCATAATAACCTTAACTTTCATGTTAAACTATTATCTCTGTAATTTTTAAAAAATTACAAATGTTGCAAAACAGAATTTTCTCAGGTATAGCAATAGTTCTCCTTCCCGTCCAACTTCCCCTGCAAGCTGTACTTCTAGATATAGTCACTATAAACCCTCAAATTTGCATCAAATTAATTTTTCTGTTCTTCAATCCACGATTTTGAAGAGAAACTCATACTAGTTCATATTGTAGTTAAAAATTCATCATCTCTAATTTCACCTGGGTTTTCAGAGCCATTTGACAAAAATTCTACTTCTCTTGTCTTTTGCAATGTTCTTTCCCATTTTCCATTCTCTCCCTTCTAATTGCCTTCCCCATATCTCCTACCCCAGCACCACTATGTTGATGAAAGCATTGATCAAATAACATGTCAGAAGGTCATCCTGTGTACCTCATTATTGAGGGTACTCTTCTCCATCTTAGCCCTTCTGCTGGGTATTTGCTTGAGGTACAAACATTTCCAGGTTCTGGGACTATTTTAAGAGACTCACTCCATACATCCACCCATTCCATAAGCTTGCTTTTTACCCATCCTTTGATCTTGTTTCTTCCAAATCCTAAATAATCCATACTATTAGCTCCTTCCCAGGTATCTGTATGTATCTTTGTCTTGGAAAGGTATCTTTACCTTGACCAGATCATTTTCCAGGAAAAGTATTTAACATGTAAAGCACAAATTTTGCCTGCTAAGGCGATTTCTATTCTCCGTTACCCTAAGAGCCAGCAATCATCTTCCATCAAATAGAGGTACATAGTGTGGAGGCATCCTTAAACCAGGATGCTTCACTCCCTCCACTACTTAAATCAGAATGTAAAGTTGACTTTTACATCTGTAGTCAATTTTTTCCTGGGAAACTTTCTCTAGGATATCTATGTCAGTTGAAACAAGTACAGCAGTCTGCAGAAGGCATAGGACTGTAGGTCATGTCCAGTTATTAAATTACTGGGCACCACAAACCTTATGGCTGGGATGACTAAATAGGACATAGTTCATTATGAGCAGCTTGAGCTACATGGACTCCCATGGTGAGTCTCTTTCAGAGCTACATCAGTCAGGAATTTTCACACAATGTTAACTACTGAAGAGGGCCTTTGTCCAAACTTAAGGACCCTGGAGTTAGCAGGTTTCTGTTCAGTATTTGCTTACTATATCATAGGAGCACCATCATGGGAGCTTCCAGCTCATAAGAACCTGTTGTAGACAGTTCCCTGCACTGCAGCAGTGGACCAGGTGCTAAACTTTCTTTTATTATGGACTCCAATTATAGATGAATAAAATTTTGATCATCTTGTTAATGGTCAGAGTAAGACATACAGATAAGCTGCATTCAAAATTTAGATATTCATTTTGAAATAAGTAGCCTGGAATGCCATAGATCCTCAAACACCCAGGCTCTTTACTGTCATGTCAGAGGTCTTTGGTTTTATAGAATTTCACAGGCATACGTATGGCTTACAAAGGCATCCAGGATCATTTCTTTCTGATCTACATGTCCTATCAGCATGATGTTTTGTGGGTATTGGATCAAAATGATGCACTACTTGGATCGAGGTGGTAACATGGCCAAGTTCCCAGCAAACTATGATAGATGGTATGTAGAGTTAGATAACTGACATATATCTCTGAGGCATGGCAATATAAATTTATTGGTGATTCTGTCAATGAAGGCCTATGAAGGTCAGGTAATGCCTATATACAAAGTGGATAAAAAATGTTTTGGCAGGACTGGTAACTGCACCATAAGTAATAAAAGATACATTAGTTTATTCTAGTAAGGAGAAAAAAATAGCAGTCACAACTGGACCTTCAACTAATTTTGTTTCCAATAACCCACAGTCATTCTCTAAGATGTTTGAGATTGCAGAAGCCAAACCACTTTGTTAATCAGCAACTCTGCACCTTTCAGGAAGCAACCCCCACGGTTATAGTGCTCTTGTCCATTCCTTGTTGTAGAAGGGAAGGGGAGTGTCAAATGGCTTCCACCTGGACTTCCTAAAGTCCTAGCCCTTAATTATGGCATAAGAAACTGTGTGGATTCTGCCATTTTCCCATAATAGCCATTCCAACAATTCACTCAGGATCTGAAAAAAATGACCCCAAGAAAGTTTTGGGAGTCCCACTTGGGATACAATGAAATAAACTCAAGTCAGAACTCCATTTAAAACCTGGGCTCTTCAATGATCCCCAGTGGAATTACAGGTCCCCGGGAATAGGTGATCCTGTGGGGCTATATTCACTATTTCCCAAGTTTAAGTATTTCCCTTTCCTTAGTGCACAACTATCCAGGTTAGAGACTGTCAGCCTCATTAGGAAAGACAAAGCAGGAGATTCACAGTATGCCTGGGTAGTGTTACAGCAGGATCTTTCCTCATAGGTAGTAGCCTCTCCTTCACTGGGTCTGTGAATCCAAAATTCTCTAGCACCGTTGGCTCCAGTGATGCCTCTGTTCCTCAGACCTAGAATAGCTTTGGTTGAATAAATCAAGACACACCTTAATTGACTGTCTGTCTTTTTCATTCCTGGGGACCCCATGATTAATTAACCACAGCCAGAGATTTCTGCTACCGAAGCTATTCCCTGATCCCTGAGTGCAGCATCTGGCTATTAAAACAATACCCACTTTGCTTCAGACTGTTAACAGTCATCACCTGGGCCAGGTCTCAGCTGGCTTCTCACTTCCCCAGTGAGATCAGGAATACCATTTTTATTGTATATTCTTCCAAAAGCATTCCAAACCCAAGGGAAAAATAAAAAACAAACAAAAAGAGAGCCAGCAAAGCACTTTTAAATATTTGGATATTTCCCTTTTCACTTTATTTTTACTGGCGAAGGAGAAGAGTCTTCAGGGCCTTGCCAGGATATAGAAGCAAGACACACGATCCATTTAATCTACTTTTTTTTTTTTTACTTCCAGTCTTTAAATTCTTTCCTCTACATTGTGCCAAGGGCTTTCTGGCCTTTTACTTTACTAAAAGAGACAAATAGTGGGCTCCTCTTTGCTTCAGCAAACCCAGAAAAACTGTTAAAACTATAGCCAACTGCTTGAACTACCACACTAAATGCAGAATGTCTTATGAATGAACCCAATATAATGAATATAGTTCATTAAAAAAATCTCATATTTCCAACACTGGCTGCATATTAAAATAATATGAGAATTAAAAAATATGATGTTTATCATATCGTCCACTCCCAGACATTTGAATCAGAAGCTCTGGGTTTAAATCAAGCATCTGCACTTTCTTAAAACTGCTCAAGTTACTAATCTGCAGTGAGGGTCATGGACCAGTGTTATAGAAGTTCTTATTCATTCCTAAGGTTTCTATTACCACCTAAATACTAATGATGTATATTTATAAATCATTCTAAGGTCTGTCTTCTAAGTTTCAGCACTGCAAACAATATTTCTCTCATTGACTTCCCCCACTTTTACAAAAAATCTGGAAATGTACACAATATAAGGAATGATCAAATACATGCTCTTAACATGTACCAGAAGCTATGCCAAGGTCAAAGGAAAAAAATCAACATTGGTCTCTATCTTTCTGGTGTAGATATTTAATTGATTATGAGGTCTATTGTGAGGTTTCTTAACCTCAGTACTACTGAGATTTGGGGTGGAATATTCTTTGTTGTGGGGGGCTGTTCTGTGGATTGCTTAGGAGCATCTTAGCATCTACCCACTAAATTCCAGTAGCATCCTACTCATGCCTTTTTTGTGATAGATATTGCCAAATGTACCCTGGGTGTCAAAATTGCCCATGGTTGAGAACCACGAGATGATCTGTGGTCATCTCTACATAAAGACTGAATAAGAACTCACATTTTAACATATTGTGTATTAAATATATGAATTTTCTCTTTATTGTTATTGGTCTTGGGTGTCTGTGCCATTATCAAAACTTCACCAATCCAGAAATCTCTATTTCCTAGGACCACTGCATGTGCCTGCACAATTGGTTTACTCAAATTAATATTCAAAATTTCATATTGCTTGAGTGTTAATGTTTCTTAAGTCTCTTTTAAAGCTTAACAGTACTCTTTCCTTCTGTTGTTTTTTTTTCCCATGCCATCAATTGGACAAATAAATTAGTTCATTTGCCTTATGTTATACTTGATGTTCTGGATTTGACTGATTGTTCTTCTGATGTCATTTAGCTTGTTCCTCTATACCTGTTTTACTAGTGAACTAGAAGTTACATCCATAAGATTGACTAGATTTATGTCAAACATTTTTGGTGTTGTACTTATTGCAATACATCAGTTGACAATTATGGATGTCCATCTTTTAACTAAAGATGCACCAGGCAGTGATATAGCCTGATTCAACTGTTATAAAGTTGATAATTTTGCATTGTATGAAAATATATTTCACCATAAACTTTCCTATCATGGTTTAAGCATTCATTGATGCTTATGGCCTAAATCAATTATTTCTTTAGAAATTAGAAAATGGTCATTTTGATACAAACCATTGGAGATGACAATTAGACATCTAAAGTGGATATATCATGTAGTAGTTAGTTATGCAAGTCTGAAGGGTGAGATAAAATAGATAAATTTAGAAGTCATCAGTACATGGCTGACATTTACCATATTTTGCCATGCATAATGCACAATGTTTTACAGAAATTTTTTAGGGAAAAATAAGAATGTGCATTATACACAGGTAGCACTAAACCATAGGTGAGCATTATATGTGGAAAAATACAGGTAATATCCGTAGAGTAGCTGGGACTACTGAGAGGAGATGGTATATAGAGAAGAGGGACCAGTAATGAGCGATGAGGCACCCCATTAGTTACACCTGGATGAAGAACAGGTGGGGGATGAGAGCCAGCATCTCCACCTCCTTAATATCATTTCTCATAATTATATTTTAGCATCTTCTCTTGATTATGATAATCATTTCCCAACTGATGACAGTAGTGAGTATCCATCATTCAATCTTGAACACCTAAAGATAATGGCTGTATCACTGAATTAAATAATGAGCAAAACAAGTAAGCAAAATAGAACCAGAGGCATGGAAACAAGGAGCAAACTGACAGGGACCAGAGGGAGTAGGGAAATAACAAAGGAAAGAGGGGGAAGGGTCTTGTTAAAGAACAAGTTTAAATGACCCATGGACAAGGACTATAGGGTGAGGATTAACTGTGGGAGTGGCCTGGGGAGGGGACAGCAATGGGGGAAAATTGGGACAATTGTAATAGAACTAATATATACATATATATTCTAAATTTTTCAAAAAAAAATCTTTGTATAGTATCTCATCTTGTTCCCTTGGAGTTGTTATTTCTTAAATAATAAACCTTATCAAAGAGAATGCTCATTTACAAATTCAACTTATGAAAGGTGATTTGGATATGTTTTCTTTAAGGACTAAGACAGTATTTAGCAATAAATTATGTAAAAATCTTTAAGTCAAATAAGACAGGAGGATTCAGATGAAAGGATACAACTGTCTTCAGCTGTTAGCTACAGTTCAGTATATCCATGGTGTGGGGGTGGGAGTTGGCCAGTGAGTGTGATGAAAATAGCCTCTTTAGACAAGGGTACATATCTATTCATGGAAGACTAAATTGCTATTTAAGAAGTTTCCAGAAGCTTTTAGGTCTATAAAACCAAAGATATTTAGTCAGTTAACTGAAAGCTCAGTGTAGGACAGGGAATTGTAGGTTTGGAGACTGGCCTAATTAGGTGTCCTCAGAACAGTATTAGTGTGGTCTCACTACATATTCGTATTTATATATGTACACACACAAAAACAAAGCTAGGACTTTGAGAAAATTACTCTCCTTTTCTGGACTTTATTTCCTTAATTTATATAATGAGGGTGTCAGAGTATGAAATATATAAGGTTGCTTTCATTTAAAATCTTTAGCTCCTTAAAAAGCTATTGGCAAAATGTTCTTAGGCTATCTTTTTCACAATATGTGGCTTTTAGGGTGAAAATGCTATGATTATATTAAGAAGGAATGGATTATGTTGGGAAATCTGTTATTAAACTTTCAAAGTTAAATTCTTAGCCTCATTGTTAAAATGAATCATTAACAACTTTAAATTAACTTCACCTAAGTTTCATGATGGGCAGTCCATCTCTGTCAAACTTAAATGAAAAGATTACTGAAACTAAAATTTAAAAGACTTTATGTTCTCATTTTACAGGTCACTAAGTCACTCTCTTGAACAATTTGATATCTCTGAATCTCAGATTTCTTGTGTACAAAGCAGAAATTATAAAAAATATCTTCTTAAAGAGTACTTCAATGAAAATGAAATGACATTTTGAAGTGTTTTACACATGTCAATTGTATTATAATTAAATATATCCTACAAAGTCTATAATAGTGCTATATAACCTGATTATTAAGATATCATAAATGGAGACCAACTCAAATATCCTCTAAATTCTTAAAATACTTGCTTTATTTTGTTTAGAGGACTGGTGTATACTTAATTTAGTAAATAGTTAATGGGCGTTTACAATGTACCAGAAAATATACTTATGATTAGTGAGAACAATAATTTTCAACAAATAAAAAAAGTTTCCAAAAAGAGATACCATATGAGGACTTTGAAAACAGGTTAGAGGTTTCGAGAAAAACTTTAGTGTGCATCATAATTACCTGGAGGGGCTTGTTAAAACACAAAAGGTGGGGTCTCACTCTGAGTTTGGGATTCTCTAGGTCTGAGATACAGGGGTGAAAATTTGCATTTCTATAATGTTCCCAGGTGATGGTGATGCTGCTGGTTCTGGAATCGCCTTCTGAGAACCACTGCTTCAGTGTCATTTATATCTAAATACCTTAGCATTCCTGTTTATCCTTAAGCACGCAGAATATTGGGACAATTCTTCTCAAACTTTTAAGAATCTTCCAGACATGTGATTCCATGTTGAGGGTAATAAAGATGCGAGGGTGTGTTCTTATTCATCTTTGCACAGCCTTGGCATATTACAATGATGTTTTGCAAATACCAGGGCTCAAAAATGTGCTGCATAGATTGAAATATTAAATAATTATGCAGTAAATATTAACAAATTCCTTATTCATTTAAACCCTTAGTGAAAGGGAATGGATGATTACCACTCCTAAGATAGAAAAATGTATAGACAGTATGGTCAAAGAAAAATTTACTTTGGTTCATTAAGTCCATCAGTAATCCTCACGTTTTGCCTTAGATATCTGTGAGTGCAGTGTATCAGATGCTTTACATTTGTTAAGCCACAGAGCTGTAATATATGGTATATGATATAGTGAATGGAATGTAATACATGGCATTATGTATTATTATATACATGATAACATTATTCTGTATGCTGAAGGCGTATGGGAGACCCTGTAGAGCAGTGGTCCCCAACTTTTGTGGCACCAGGGACCAACCGCCTTGGTGGAAGACAGTTTTTCCGCAGACCGAAATGTGGGGTATGGTTTCGGGACATTCACGCTCACCTCCTGCTGTGCGCCCAGTTCCTAACGGGCCTGGACTGGTAAAGGTCCGCTGCTGCCGGAGGCTGGGGACCCCTGCTGTGAAGCATGCTAATAGGAGATTGATGGTAGTGAAAAATGGTGAGGTGAGGCAGGTTCCAGTAAAAGAAGCAACATAACACTCTGTAAAAACTTTGTATACTGGAAAAACATGGAACTCCCAAGTTGTAGCTGCATTTCAATAAAACGTAACAAAATCACTAAAAGCGTTGTTGTACTAATCGGGATAGAAAGACCATTTTCAGTCGGATCTGCGCAACTGAACACAACCTTGCCTTCCGCCTCTTGCTGGGGCCACTGCTGCCTCGTCACGAGTCACATCTACTCTAGCTGGGCTCAAGCCCAGGTGGTCCCGCCAAGACTGGACCATCATTTCCGCCCCGGAAGCCTCGAGGCTTTTTCCCGCCAATGCTCGGGTTTCCGCCTCTCAACGCAGGCGGGACTGCGCATGTGCAGTGCCCGTCCGGCTCCTGGACCCCCTGAGGCTCCACGGACCGCGAGCCATGGAGGAAACAGAAGCGAGCCTGTTGCACCAATGTCCGCTGCTTCTGCCCCAGAACCGAGCGAAAACCGTGTATGAAGGATTCATTACGGCTCAGGTACTCGCCGGTGCTGTTGTCTCGCTAGGAGAGCCTCCCTCTCGGGGCGCAGCTCCGCCCCTTGGAGCCTGCGACCAGAGCGAGTTAGGAGCCCCGACTAAAGGGTGTTGAGAGCGGTAACACGTAACGACTGCTCGGAGAGTGGAGACTGCAGGTTTGAGAACCGCCGCCGTTGCTGGAAACGTTCCTCGTCGCCCCCGCCGCCGCGCCAGGGTCCGGGTCGCTGCGCGGCCACGGGCGCCCGGGCGGAGTGGAGGTTCACGCCCCTTTTCCCTCCCCGCTCAGTTGCTTCTATCCGAATTCAGCGGCCCTCTCACTGTTCTTTTAAACAGTCTGTTTAAACTGTTCTTTTTGGTTTTGGAATTTTCTGCCTACCTATTCTCACACCGCCCACGCCCACGCCGGTTGGGGGCCATTCATGGGAATCCCTGCTAATTATTCTATTAGTGTTTCCTGTAGAAAGAACTTTTTGAAGAAAAACCATTTTGGCGCTTTGTCGAGTCCTGTGTACCCGACCACATCTAGTTGTGATGTTTTGTAGGAAATTGACGACACAATGAGTTGGGTTTGGTGACTCCAAGTAACCTCTCTTGTGGGGTTATTACATATAGAAACACACGTGTAAGGCTTACAAGTTTACAAAGCGCTTTCCGAGTACAAGCTCACTTAATCCTCAGCCTTTTGAGGGAGACATTTTAAAAAATCACCATTCTCGTTTCATAGTTGAATAAATCAAAGCATGGGAAAATGGAGAGGTCAAGTTCCTCGTCCATGATTACAACAGAACCCCTTAAATTTAGGCTGATTCCACACCTGGATTTTTCCTCTTTGCATTTGCAGCAGGACACCTTAGGAGGGCATTTTGAGTATAGGCTTTGTTCCCTGACCATTTTACTCAACATCCTGCCCCCTTCCCAGCACAGTATTCTTTGAGGATTGGGGCTGTCTCCTAGGAATTACCATGTGTTTTGAAGACTTCTTAAAACATAACACCTCTCAAAAATACTGAGTGCATTATCAAAATCACTTGCTAAACGAAACTTTTACCAGTCCCTAAGAATCTTAGGTGCTCAACAGTTTGAGATTAAGTTGCGGACAGAGTGCCCCTTTATATCTAAATACTCCCAGTATATTTCATGAGAACAATGAAACATACATACATAACCACATTAAAAATCAATATTTAAAAAAGACTTTTTAGAGAGAGGGGAAGGAAAGGAGAGAGAGCGGGAAAGAAATATCAACAGGTTGCCTCTTGTTACACACTCTGACCACAGGCCAAACCTGTGACCCTGGCATGTGCCCTGACCAGGAATGAAACCAGGGACTTTTTGCATTGCAGGAAGATGCCTAGCCCACTGAGCCATACCTGTCAGGGCAAAATCAAAATATTTGATCATGATATAATCTGGAGCCCGTTTTCAGTTTTTTTAATGTTTCAGTTAAATTATTTTAGCCCCCTACCATCTGATGATGTAAGATACTGCATTACTGATGTAAGATACTGATGTAAGATACTGCATTAGTTGTCCTGTGCCTTTAACATGAAATAGTTTCTTAGTCTTTCCTTGCTTTTAATAAACTTGACAATTTTTAAGAGTATAGGTTGGTTATTAGGTACAATGGCCCTCAATTTGGGTTTGACTTATGTTTCTTCATCATTAAATTCAGATTGTGCAATTTGGCAGAGATGCCCCAGAAACAATGTGTTCTTTTCAAGGCATATGACATCAGTGGGTTTGGTTGTTAATATTGTTACTTTTGGTAACCTGTTTAAGGTGGCATCTGCCAGACATACCATTGTAATTAATAAGTACTTTTTAGGGAGTTACTGTGAGGCATCAGACTTTCATACCCATACCCCTGGTGTAGCATCCGTTGACTCTTGTTTGAGTCAGTTAATACTGCAGTGGTTGCCGAATGATTTTCTAATTCCATCATTGCTTCTGTATTAATTGGCATTCTATGATAGAAATAGCTTTCCTTTTTTCTAATTTATTCATATCAGAGCAGACTCCTGGATTTTAAAAATAATTTATTTAATAGGTTATAATCATGACCTCCCTTATTTTGATGCTTACATTGTCCCTGATTTGGCTAGTGAGAGCACATTTTTACTGATATAAATTTTTAAGGCTTTGCATTCCTTGTCACCATGTTAAAATTATCCTATGGATGCTGACATGTAGTGATTTATCATCATTTTTCAGAACTTACGTAATTTTACTTTTTAGTTGCCCTGCTCCTAGGAGTTACTTAATAGAAGATGTTAAAAATTTATCATGGAAAGTGTTTTGTGATTTTTAATTTTATTACTAAGTTTTAGTTTTATTGCATTGTAATTAGACAGCATTGTTTGTACAAATTCTACTCTGTGCAACTCATTGATCCTTTGTGTGAGTGATTCAACTGTAATTAAAAGAGGGTTTTTTCTCTGTTATCAGCTCCAGTGAGCTTTGATAGTTTGTTTCCTTCAAGGAATTTGTTCATTCATCTAGGTTTTTAAAATGTTGGCTTTAAAATTACTTATATTATTCTCTTATTATCACTTTAATGGTACTCTTTATATTGGCTATCTTTTGCTGCATAACTAATTATTCCAAACCTTAATGGCTTAAAGCAACAAATTTATTATTTCACATTTTTGTGGATCAGGAATTTGGAAGTGACTTTGCCAGTGGTTTTGGATCAGTGATTTTTATGAAGACGAGGTTGGCCAAGATGTCAGTTATCTAAAGACTTGACTATAGCTGAAAGGTTTGCTTCCATAATTGCGTATTCACATAGCCATTGGCTGGAGGCCTCAGTTTTATTTTGTTTTAGTTTTTTTCTTTCAGTTTTTTACTGCTCTTGATTAGGAGGCTTCAGTTCCACACCACAGAGACCTCCGTAGTGTTGCTGACTGTCAAGGACACATGGCAGCCAGCTTCCACCAACTAGCTAGTGAGTGATGGGACAGGGAGATCAGTCAGAAAGTTGCACAGTGCTTTTCTTCCCTATTCTCTGAAGTTACTGTATTTTTCAAACTATAAGATGCATTTTTTCTCCAAATTTGGGAGGAAAGCAGGTGCGTCTTATAGTCTGAATGTAGCTTACCTGGTTTGCTGTGGGGGCAGCGGCAGGGGCGGCCTATGTTATTTGTGTTATTAAATATTTTACCACATTTTTTGCTTCAAAATTTTTTTTCCTATTTTCCTCCTCTAAAACCTAGGTGCATCTTACGGTCCAAAAAATTCGGTAGATATACTTACTCTGCTTTATTCTGTTTGTTAGAAGCAAATCTCAAGTGCAGCCCATAGTCAAAAGGAGAGAAACAAGGCACCAACACATGGAGGTGGTGTCCCCAATACTGTTATTTGTATTTCGTGTCTTTTTTAAAATTTCTGATGTATCTGGACAGAGGCATATACGTTTTATTGATTTCTTCAAAGAATCTGCTTTTGATATCATTGATTTTTCTCTATTTCTGTTTCTGTTTCATTGATTTCTGATTTTAAGTTCACTAATTTCTTAAGGTGGAAGATGGGGTCATTGATTTTTGAGACCTTTCTTCCTTTATAATATAGATATTTAGTGCTATAATTTTCCTTTAAAGACTGCTTTAGCTATTTCACACACATTTTAGTGTGTTATAGTTTTTTATTTAGTGCAAAAATAATTTTTCTTCAATTCATATATTACCATAGCACTAGATAATTCTAAATATTCAAGGATTTTCCAGATATCTTTTGATATTGATTTATGATTTAGTCACAGAACATAATTTTATGATTTGAATGCTTTTAAATTTGTTGGAACTTACTTTATGGCCTAGAGTATGATCTGTCTTGGTAAATGTTCTGTGTATTCTTGAATGTGTGTTTTGCTGCTGTTGGGTGGAGTGTTCTCAATCGTCAGGTCAAGTTGATTCATAATGCTATTCAAGTTTTCTGTATCCTCACTCATTTTCTGTGTACTTACTAAAGGGGGTATTGAAATCTCCAACTATAATTTTTCAGTTTCTTCCTTATTTCTATCAGTTTTTGCTTCATATATTTTTAATTTCTTTAGTTAGGTACATAAACTCTTAAGATTGTTAATCACTCTTGATGAACTGATTCCTTTATGATTATGAAATGCCCTTTTTTATCCATGTTAATAATCATCCTGGAATCTCTATTTTCGATATTACGATAGTGACTCCAGCTTTCTTTTGATTAGTGTCGGCATAGTTTATGTTTTTTCATTCTTTGTGGTGTGCCTATTTATATCTTTATATTTAAATTGGATTTCTTTTTGCTTTGCATTTTATATCCAATCTGATAACCATTTGTGTTTAATACAGTTATTGATATGATTGGGTTTAAGTAGAATACCCTGCTATTTGTCTTCTGTTTATTCCATGTACTATCTATTTAAATTTTTTTCTACTTTTCTATAATTTACATTAATTGAGTTCTTTTTATAATGGCACTTATCTCTTCTGTCAGCTTATTAGCTCCACCCCCACCCCCTGCCGAGGCAACCTCCAGATAGTTGCTTTGGGGTCTACACTATACGTCTTAAACCTGTCATGGTTCTCCTTAAAGTAATACTAGGATTCCATTTTACATGCCCTGTTGATTTGTCAGCTCTATTATTTTGTCTCTCTTGTTTAGTGCTTGCTCTAGGGTTTACAATATGCATCTTTAACTTGTCTAATCTACTTTAAAGTATAACACTATTCTTAAGAGTTTAAGAATCTTACATCAACATATTTCTGTTTCTCATTTCCTGGCTTTTGTGCTATTGTTGTCATATATTTTATTTCTATTTATCTTATAACTCTCCAAATACAGTTATTAATTTTTAAAACAATTACTTAAAAAAGATATTATTTTTATATTTTTAGAGAGATGAGAAGAGAGAGAGGAAGAGAGGGAAAGAAACATCTTTCTTTCACACCCCAACTGGAGACCTAGCCTTCAATCCAGGCATGTGTCCTGACCAGAAATTGAACCGAAGACCTTTTGGTTCACAGGCCAGTGTTCAACCCACTGAGCCACAGTAACCAGGGCTTAACAATTACTTTTTTATTAATAGACTTGTTTTAATGTAAAAATTAAGCAGATGGCACAGAGAGTTCCCATATACCATCCCATTCCCCACAGAAACACAGTTTGGCTTATTGTACTAATATCTTACATTAGTATGGTACATTTTTTATAATAATGTACCAGCCAATACTGGTACGTTATTATTAACTCAAGTCCATACTTTATTCAGATTTTGTTAGTTTTTACTTAATAATGTTTTTCTGTTCCAGGATCCCATCTAAGATAACACATTTTTATGTCTCTGTAGACTTCTTTGATTGTGATTATTTCTTTTGATTTTTTTAAAAGATTTTATTTATTTATCTTTAGAGAGTAAGGGAAGGAGAGGAGAGAAATACCAATGTATGGTTCCCTCTTGTGAGTCCCCTGCTGGGAACTGGCCTGCAACCCAGGCATGTGCCCTGACTGGGAATCAAACCATGATCGCGTGGTTCGAAGGCCTGCGCTCAATCCACTGAGCTACACCAGCCAGGGCTAAGATAACACATTATTATGTCTCTGTAGACTTCTTTGACTGTGATGATTTCTTAGATTTCTCTTGATTTTGATGATTTGACTCCTTTATGATTATGAAATGACCTTCTTTATTAAGAAGTGCTAGTCAAGTGTATTGTGGGATGCTCTACTGTAGTTTCTCGTGATTAGACTGGGGTTATGAATTTTTGAAAGGAACATCACAGTTTAGGTACCATTTCTTCAGATCATGTTGAGGGTATAGATTACCAATATGATTTATTAATAATAGTGTTGACCATGATCATTTGGCTGAAGTGGCATTTGTCAGGTTTCTCTACTATAAAGTTGCTTTTTGTTCCACTTAACCATACTATACTCTTGGGAAGGAAGTTGCTATGAGCAGCCCCCATTAATGAGTGAGGAGTTATGTTCCCCTTCCTTTAAGGTAGGGTATCTATATAATTTATCTGGAATTCTTCCACGTGGGAGATTAGCTTAACTCTCCTGTTTACTAATTCACTTATTTAAAACAGTATGGATTCAGTAACATTTATTTTATATTTTCAGTTGTAATCCATTCTTTCTTCATTTGTTGTTCAAATTGTTCCAGCTTTGGCACTGTTGATAGTCTTTTAAAGACATTTTTTTAAATAAGAAAAAAAGCCTTATATTTACTTGTATACTCTTACTTGTTCTCCTTATTTTATACAAGATTTCCATCTCATTTCATTTATTTTCTTCCTAAAGCTTTTCCTTTAAGATTTCATGTCATATGTGTCTGCTACTGATTAATTCATTCAGCTATTACAGGTCTGAAAAATTGTTTTATTTGGCTTTTGAAAGGTACTTTCACTGGGTATTATATTCTATGTTAACTTCTTTTTTCTTTTTGTGCTTTAAAGATGTTTCTTTACTGTCTTGCATTATTTTCTGTGAGAACTTTTTTTATCTTTGTTTCTCTTTAAATAGTGTGTTATTTTTTTCTCTCACTGCTTTTAAGTTTGCTCTTTTCGTCATTGGCTTTTGTACATCATGACACCCATGATGTACTTGGGTGTCGTTTCTTCATCTTTTCCCTCCATAGAGTTTGTTGCAGCTTTTTAATTTTTAATTTTTAGATTCGTGAGGCTTTTTTATTTAATTTGGAAAAACTTTGGCCATTATTTCTTCAAAAATATTTTTTGTTTCTCCTTCTCACCTGTATTGGTTACTCCAAATACAGACGTGTTAGGCCAGTTTACGTTGTTGTGTAATTCTTTCATGGTCTCTTCATTTTTTAAAACTGTCTCTGTGATTTTTTTGGTAGAAATGTTCTATTTCTGTCTTTGAGGTACACTACCATCTTCTTTTGCACGGTTTACTCTGCTGTTAATGCCATCTAGCATATTTTTTGATTTTAGACATTATGTTCTTTATCTTTTCAGTTAGGTCTTTGTATCTTTTCTGTGTCTATTTATCAATCTTGTGCTTTCCTCAACCTTCTTGAATACATGTAGTATTGTTATAACTGCTTTAAAAATTTAGAGCAGTTTTTTCACCTGCCATTTTTATGTTTGTTTCTCTTGATTTTTCTTTTAATTATGAATCTTACTCTCTTGTTTTTCTGTATACCTGGTATGTTTCAATTGAATGCCAGACATTATGCATTTTACTTGTATATTAGATATTTTTTATTCTCGTAAATATTCTTGATATTTGTTCTATGCTGTAGTTAAATTACTTGGAAAACATCTTTGTAATGTTTGCCTTTATGTTTTGTTAAGCAGAAACAGAGTAGACTTTAGCCTAGACTAATGTAGGTTCTACCACGGAGGCAACACTCTTCTATTTGTTAGCTCTTACTGTATAAGGTTTTCCACTTTGGTTAGAACATGGCTATTCCCAGCCTTGTGTGGGCAAGCTCCAAGGTGGTTTTGCATGTTCCATTCTCATGGTACCCCAGCTTTGGGTGGTTTTCTTGCATCTATGCAGCATTCACTACTTAGTTGAAGCCTCCTTTTGAGGAATCCTCTGAAGTTCTCTAGGTCTACTTTCTGTAGTTCTTTCTTCTCCATGTATTTTCTCTTTGATACTGTTCATCATGAATTCTGTATATCTTGGCTTCTCCTAACTCACTCCAGTTTTCTGAAATCAGGGAGAATGTTGGCTGTATTTGGTTTTTCATCCTTGCCCTGCTGCCTGAAAATTCTTATAAAGATATTCTCATCTGTTTCTCTGTCAAGGACCACTGTCTTACAATGCCTGTTTCTTGATGTCTGAAAATCATTGTTTCTTACATTTTTTTAATCCTCACCCAGGAATATGTTTATTGATTTTTTTTAACAGAGAGAGGAAGGAAGAGAGAGACAGAGAGAGCAAGCACGTGACATTGATGTGAGAGAGAAACATCAGTTGGTTGCCTTTTCTGTATGGACTCCTATTTGGGATTGAACCCACAGCCTAGGAATGTGCCCTGACCAGGGATCAAACCCACACCCTTTTTGGTGTACTGGATGATGTTTCAAACAACTGAGCCACCTGGCCAGGACTCATACGTATTTAGTTCAATTTTTTACTTAATGTGGGAAGGTAAATCCTCTCTTTCCCTTTTTTAATCGTGGCAAGAAACAGAAGTTCCCTTTAAGTTTCTTAAAAATTCTATTCCATTGTTGCTTTAAAAAATCTCGCTTTGAGAAGTCTGATGCCAAACTTATTCTGTTTCCCATATAAATTTTTTGATATTTTTGTTAGAAGCTATGGACTTTCTTATTTTTAAAGTGTGTTCTTTAAGATAAATCTCAGAGTGGGTCATTATGACCCACTTTTCTCATGTTTCCATTTATTTTTTTTCCAGTATGTACATTTCCAGAAAGTATACTTGGATTATATATAATTTTAAATCTTTTGTACTATTTTGTTTTCCTTTTAAAGTTCTCCAATTATTTGTAGATTCAATTTTTCTTTTGCTTATTTTCCATTTCAGATCAATTTGACTGTTTGCGATGGTTTATAAAATTTTTAGTTCAAGAATACCAGCTTCTGACAGTTTATTTAATGGACAATGTTTTTGGTAGTGCCCAGGAAGAAGTTGAGTGTTTTTATTTTATTATATAAGAGCCTACATTCACCATTCTTACTTATTTTTTCTTTTAACACCCAGTTTCCAAAGGATGTCTCTTCCTGCCTTTTTACCATCTTCTATTCCTACACATCTTTTCTAAGACAGGCTTCTTGACTTTTGTGTTCATATTTAGTCTCCTCCCTGTAGTCAGTGTTCTACCAGATTCTGAGCTGTGAGACTCTTTATTAGTATTTCTGCACTTGGTCCAGTCCCCTCTTCTCTATTCCATGCATTTTTTTCTGAACCCCCTAGTTGTCTAAAAGGACTCACTGTGCGAGCTGCAGAGTGGAACCGCCGGAAAGTGGCCCATTGATATTTTTTCTACAGGTAATTTGAAATTGATTGTGTTCTCTGTCTTCTGATTTTGTTGAGGACATGAGATTTTTGCGGTTTTTTTCTTGTTTTTAATATTGATCTCTATAATTTCGGGGGAGGATATACGGATAGATTCACATTTAGGCAAATGTCAGTACTTTTGTTTCTTCTAAGCCTGGAAAATCTGCTTCTTAAAAGCAATTCACTAAAAAAGCTAATTTGGATATTTTGTTTAATCAGAAAAGTATGATGGCATGTGACATGGCATCTGACCTTTTAAACTGGCTGGATTTTGCAAATAAGGGACTTAGAAATTTTATCCTTTCAGATAACAGATCAGTAGAGAACTTTTACTATTTTTCATGTACATTTTGAATTCCAGATTGTTCTTACACCTATGAGTGGGATGTCTGTAAAGTTAGGTTAAAGTTGCTACATAATATCTTTTAGTGCTTTAATAAAATAGTGAATTATTGTTACTTGACCTTTTGAAAAGGTCAGTAGTACATTTTGTTTCATTTTTTTTAAAGGACATTTAAATGTAATGAAAGTCAGAACTGTAATATTACCATGAAAGTAAAGGTTATGGGGTACATTTAATTGTGTTCCTCTATTTTTGAAACTGCTTTGAGGGAGTCAGTGCTAAAATTCTCGTGGTAATTGTTTTTTTGAGAGTTTTATTGCTCTTTTTCATTTTATACTGTTGGAGTAAAAGATTATAATTGTTTGTCTTTTTCCGCTTACTTTTGCTCAGATTTCATGTGTATTAACCTATTTAAGGTACAAAGTTGAAGCTGCTTACTCATTCACTTTCTGAAGAAAGTAAAACTGAATGTATTTCTCAGAGAACAGTCCTTAAAGACTCTTGAGTAAAATTTGGTATGCTCAAATGTATAGCTAGTAAATGTTTAAATTAAAAGAAGTAATGTAATATGTTAGCAGTTTTATTTGTTAAAGGTCTGCAAGTGTGGGAGAATTAAATACATTCTGATTTATGAAAGTATTCCTCTGATGTTTATATATTTAGATTATTTAACTACATATATTTTCATTTTATAAAGTATAGGAAATTGAAAATGTGAAGCCCAAAATGTATTGCATATTCCTATTTTACATTGTGATTTTTCTTCTGTATGCAAAGTGATTTAAAGGAATTTTGTTCTTAATAAATTATTTTCTAAAAAAATAACATTAAAAATTTTTGTGCCTACAATTAACAATTTCTTATATTTCTTATGTTTATGTTTCTTAAACTTTCTCTGTGAAAGGTCCTATCTTAGTGTTCTGGTTTCCCAATAATTACAAAGTTTCAGACAGCTTTTTTCCCTCAGATGCAGTATTCTGTTGCGTATAGTTTTAACAGGTATAAACATTTGGATAAAGTTGATACCTTTCAGAAAATAAAAGAAACATTGCCTTTTCTATGTGATTCTAAAATTAAGTGAAACTCATGACATTAAGTGAAAGATGAAAATGTGAATGTTTTCAATATTTTCCACAGGAAAGAGATTTCCACATTAAAATATTGTTGCCTGAAGATTTGCAACTAAAGAATGCAAGGTGATGAGGTGTTTTGTTCTATTTATACATCTTTGTGGGATGGGTGGTTAGTTAATCTGCTACGACCTGATTTGAGTCATTAAAGTTTTTTCTAAAATGCTTATCAGTTATTTCTGATTTCCCCATCAGTGTGCATTTGTAGATGATTTCTCCTGGTGCTGAAGGGCTTTTCAGTGGTGACACATTAATTCTCTATTTTTTTCCATGAAAGCAGTAACAGCAATTGTGTAAGTTTCTCTAACAAGTACTGAACAGAAGTATAAAGGGAGACTACATAAGAATTAGAAGACTGTTTCCAACTGCTGACTGATGTTATAGTCTGTGTATATTCCATCTGTTGCCAAAACCTGTATTATCAGATCAGTCCAGTGTAAGTTAGGTATCAATGTGGGCTGTTGGACAGCCTGTCAAGGAATGTCAGAAGATGAGACTGGAAATGAGGTAGTGCCCCAGATCTCATTTCTGCTCCTAAATATCCATAGGGGTGCAGGGGAAGAAGAATCCAGAAATACTTGCAAGTAGAATTAACAGGATTTTGTGACGGTAGAAGTGGGAAATAAGAGGGAAAGAGGAATGGAGATGCTTTTCAAGTTCCTGGCTTAGATCACTAAGGTAGAGAAGAGGTCACTAATGGAAAAATAGAAGAGAAATTGTTTTTAAGACTTATCAGGTGTGAAATACCAAGAGGAACTATTTAGTAGATAGTACTGTGTTGTGGAACTCCAGTGTGAGACCTGGAATGAAGATGTTTGTGGAAGTCACAGTATACATGGGCATTGGGACTATGAGTATGGATAGACTTCCCAGTGCCTGCATAGGTGGGGTGAAAAGAGAAAGCCACTAAAAGGCTCTTGAGGGCATACTAAAGGACTGGCAAATGAAGAGGACCCTACAAGGAGACTAAGGGTTGACTAGTAAAGAGGAAATCTGAAACCAGAGACTTAAGGAATGGTTAACAGTGCTGAGTGTTGCAAAGGGATCATGTTAGATAAGATTAGATTTTATGTAGATAAAAGCCAGGTGTGTTTTAACCTGTGTAAACTACTTTGAAAAGTAATGTTGGGAAACCTCAGAGAGGCATCCTACTTCTAGATTAGTGAAGTCACTTCCCTAGAAAGGTGTCTTACCTAGCAATGTTGAGAGCACTGCTGGAGTGAGCCAGCGGATAGATGAACATGAACTTATCACTAACACAATTAAAAGTCTGTATTCTTTTAGTTGCATTACTCTGGAATTTGAAAATTATATTGGTACATATACTTTTCAAATACAGTTCTATATATTATGATCTAAACTGTTGTTTTTATTTAACCCATCTTGAATCAGAATCTAGTTCAATAAAAAACTTTGCCATGTTAAAACTTAAAAGATGTACTTTTTGCATATCTTTTATTGGTTGCAGTTATTTATATATTGAAATAAAATTAGTACTGAGAGTTTGAAGACTTTCAACTCTATAAGTGGTAAAACTTGCCAGAACTATGTTTATGTCATTCTTTTCTATGTTCATGCTTGCTTGTATTATACCTTTTTTCCTATTTTGAACAATGAACACATTATTTTATTCCATTAAAATTTTAGATTACTATGTAGTTGGCAGCTGAGGACAATACTTAATGGATACCATCAAATAGTACAGCAGGTGAGTCCTTCAAAAGGTTTTAAACAAGGATAAGAAGTCACTAAGTTTAATCTTTTTTAAAGACCTACTTTGCAGAATGTTGTAATAAACTGTTTAATAGTTGCTAAATTTTATAGGTTTTATCTCTATGAAATATTTTAAGGATCCATACATTATAGAAAATGTTTTGTCTCGGAATCCTAGTGCATCTCCAGGCAGCATTTATATTGAAACTAATTTCCATCCTTGAGATTTTAGGCCTTCAAATGCATTCACCTTTATCCATATCTATCACTTTTTGAGTGATTTTTCTTCTAAGACTGAATAGTGGTGGTATGAAAAAATGCCTGGACCCATTTAGGAGTTGTAGGGTATCTGTGGCAAAAATGAGATTGTAGTTCTAGATTAGGAACAGAAAAGGTGTAGTGGAGGTCACTTAGGATTACATGTGTACGTAATAGGAGTAGTAAAGGCAGCATCGATGAGATACAGGCAGTGTTAATTTCATTCTTCTTTTGAAAATTATTTTAAAACCAGAAGTTTGTACCTCTTGTCCACCTTCACCCATTTTGCCTGCCTCCTAAACCCCAGTTTAATTATTCTTAATGTTTAGGTTTCTCTACCCCAACATTTGTTTAAAGATTAGAGAAACTTAAAAACAAAATCACTATTACTGTAGCAACCAAAAGTAATGAAATGGTTCTTGTGGAAAAATAGATTAAGTAGAACTGCATTTCATTTGTGTGTTTTTCTCTCCTATATTTTCTCAATCTAAAAAGGCAGGTTATTATCTATGATAACTGACAATGACAGAAACTCTCACATTAAGCATTACTAACTAAACCACAAAGAAGTAATAGGAGATAAACTATTTGATTTGTAGAATATGAGCTGTCATTTCTGGCAGTATAATTACAGCCGTTTTTTAAGGGTATGTTTAAATTATTTCTTTCTTTTTTCTATCCACTGCCCCCCTCCTCATCCCCCATGACTATTTATATTGTATATTAAAGTTTAAGAAATGAATCTGTTGAGATACTTAAATAACCTGAAAAAATTTAATGAAGACTGAGTAAAATAATATCTGTTTCTCTTCACCAATTCATCAAGGGGTTTCTAGAAAAAGTTCCAATTATGACGTAATCTCCCTATCCAGTTGGTCATGTAGAACCCAGTATTAGTTGAGTCTTTGTTTTATTTCAAAATCCAGCTGAATATTACTATTCTTTCCTTGTATCATTTTTAACTAGTAAATATGGATCAGGGAGATCAGTCGTCTTTTTCAGTGAAGGGCCAGATAGTAAACTTTTCAGGCTTTGTGGACCTAAGCAGGTACTTAACTCTGCCCTGAGGTGCCAAAGCAGCCGTGACAAGAGTTAAAGGAGTGGTTTGGTTGCATTTCAGTACAAATTTATTTACACAGCATGCATTGGCTGGATTTAGCCTCTGGACTGTAGTTTGCAGACCCTGGATATAATTTATTACTCATCTCTAGAAAACGGGGGGGTGGGGGGTAGGATATTGTATAGAAGAAGGAAAAGTCAAAGATTTGTTACACGAACATGGACCCACTCAAAGCTATGTTCATATGTGAATCATATATCTCATGCATTTCTGAAATATCTTAGGTTATTATTTTTGTATCTAAAAAGAGTGAACAAATTCACATATTGATTTTGTCCAGAACTGTGTGGCTATAGTGCAGTGTATCACAAAATATAACAAAAAATACAATATTTGATTTCAAGCAGAGAAATGATAGAGTTTTATTTAAAAAAATTTTTTAAATTAGAATTTTCTTTGCATTTTTATTGTATAATTATTTTATTTTAAGAATGGTTTCTAAGAAATGGAACCATGAGTCTTCAATAATTCATTCTACTTTGGAGAGTTTTTTTGGCCATTTAGTTGTATATGTTTTACTTTATTAAAAGACAGACTTTTTTAAATGTTTTTTTAAATGTTATTTGTTTATCTTTAGAGGGGAAGGGAAGGAGAGAAGGAGAGAAATATCAATGTATGGTTGCCTCTCGTGCACCCCCTGCCGGGAACTGCATCCCTGCTAGGAACTGGCCTGCAACCCAGGCTTGTGCCCTGACTGGGAATCCAACCTCGATCCTCTGGTTCACAGGCCCGCGCTCAGTCCACTGAGCTGTACCAGCCAGAGCAAAGACAGACTGTTTTTGAAATAATATAGATTAATTGTGAAAGGCCAAAAGTTATAGGAGATCTTTAAGGTCAATGAAGAAAATAGATAGTATTATTAATAATTATTAATTAGTTGCTCTACCTAGTTTTTTAATTACATAGATTTTCCTGATTTTTATATACTACACTATTATTTGCACTTACTTTACTCCCATATCACTTTTTTATAAGAAAATAAACAATATTAATGTGATTTGCTAGATTTGCTAAACTCGATAGTAATCAGTGTTGAAGAAGAGAGGAGTTGTGTTTATCTCACCAGAGTAGATTTTAGGTCTTTAATTACTCTTTCAAAATAAAATTGGTAGGAATAGTAAGGATGATGACCAATAGTCCAATTCTAATTCTTCTGTGATATAGATAAAACTATCTTTTTCACATTCACATGGACGTATATTTTATTTCAGTTTCAGTGCATGGAATAATCGTTGTACAAGTGAAATTAATTGAAAATGTTATTTTGATCTAGAGAATGAAGCACTCTCCTGATCTAATGAGCTTTATGATGGAGTTGAAGATGGTTTTGGTATGTGTTTTCTAACATTGATGCCATATTCTCTAGGTCTTGATTGCTTTTGTAATTCCTGTAAAAACTAACATAAGAATTTAAAACTCAACTTCCAGACAGTTACTGTTTAATTTTATTGTGTGCATAAATGTGGATGGTACTCTTCTTGAACTGTGTGAGGAACAGAACTGTTTGTAAGAACCAATTTTATGTTATCATAAACTGGGTATACTAGAAACTAGTCAAGGGCAGATGGTGAAAAAATAAAATGCAGTCCTGGTCTGTTTGGAGAATTTAACATCCTCAGAGAGATTAGGCAGTTACACCTAAAGACATAATACAATGTATAAGTAGTTTTGTATAAAGCTGTAGATTATTTAAAAACTTATTAGGCTTCATTACATACATATTAGTACAGTTTCTTATAGTAATTGGTTATTCAGTTAGTCTATTGTGTATAAAATATTTATTCCGTAAACATTGTATTTTTTAAAAAACTTCTTGTTATGTAAATTTTTAACAAAAACAAAAGGGAGGAGATTATAGTAAATAGCCATGGGGCCATGACTTACCTTCAGCATTTAGGAGTAAGGAACTGGAGTATTTTCTTTAATGTTTACCCCAGAATTTTTTTATTATTGATTTTAAAGCAGAGGAATGGGGAAGAGAGAAGGGAGACACACTGATGTGAGACACATCACTCAGTTGTCTCCTGCACCCACCCTAGTGGGGGGTGGGGCCTACAACCTAGGTATGTGTCCTGATGGGAATCAAACCTGCAACCTTCTGATGTATGAGACAATCCTACAACCAATTAAGCCACCTAGCGAAAGTGGGACTGGAGTATTTTTAGAGAAAAACATGGACATTGAGTCCAGTCCTCCATAAATAGGTCATTGTATATCTTTAATAGCTACGTGTTTTTTGTCTCTCTTTAAATATGCTACTCTAACCCCAACAAAGTTAGTGATAATTCCTTATAGCTGCTGTGTTTGTGTTAGTATGAAGGTAAGGTCCATACTTTATATTTAGTTGCTATATATCTTGTAAGTCTCTTAAGTTATAACAGCAGCTCCTCTTCTGCCCACCCTTTTTTGGGGGGTGCCATATATTCAATAAACCAGATTATGTGTCATGTAAAATTTCCCACATTTTGGATTTGGTTTATTAGATAGCCATGGTCTCTTTTAACATATTCTGCCTTGTTTAGTAATCTGGGAGTTAGATCTAGAGGTCTCAACAAAGTTGGGTTTTTATGTTCTGCTAATAGTACTTTGTGCTCTCTACTTCATATATTGCATCAGAATGTACATGGTGTCTGATAGTTCCTCTTTAAAAGTTAGGGTTGATCAATAGATTTAGATAGATCTAATATAAAGCTTTCCATCACCCTGTCACCTAATGATATTAGCACCCAATGATGATCATTGCCTATATCCACTATTTCATTAGAAGTTACAGATGATGATTTTTAAAATTACATCATTCACGTTTATTAGCTGAAAATCTGTAGAGAACTTCCCCTTATATGCTACTTGTTGAAGTGTAGCTCATACTGGAGAGATAGGATAAGTGTCTATTTCTCTTCTTTTTTTTAAATCAATTTGTAGAATAGTAAGTTTGTGCCTACAAACTGTCAAAGGTAACTAATGATTTTTTAGTATCATTATGAACTCCAGCATATTTATACATTTAACTTCAGTTCATTGCAATTACTATTTTTGATTGTACACTTTTTGGTTAGTGTAAGCCCCTTCATGTTGGCTCCTGAGTTTTCTTCCTTCCCTCCTTTCCTTTCCTTTCCTTTCCTTTCCTTTCCTTTCCTTTCCTTTCCTTTCCTTTCCTTTCCTTTCCTTTCCTTTCCTTTCCTTTCCTTTCCTTTCTTCCCTTTCCTTCCTTCCTTCCTTCCTTCCTTCCTTCCTTCCTTCCTTCCTTCCTTCCTTCCTTCCTTCCTTCCCCTCCCTCCCTCCCTCCCTCCACTCCACTCCCCTCCCTCCCTCCCTCCCTCCCTCCCTCCCTCCCTCCCTTCCCTCCTTTCTTCTTGACACAAGTTTTGCTTTCTGCCACCAGTTGCTCCAGGTTCATTCACTCATCCTATCCCAGAACTGTAATCAGTAATTTCTCCAAAGAACCATGGTTTCTTTGTAGAAAATGGTATTTGGATGCCACAGTCTAGAAACTGATGTGCTCATTCAGTAACTTCTAGACTTTTTTAGTGGAGAAGCTAGGAAAAAATACTTTTTAGAAAGAGCAAATGTGAATTCACATTGATATTTCCACATCAGATTTGGCATTTTAGTGTTGTTACTTATTTGATTTTTATTGCTTGTATCTTTTTTATCTTACTGTGAAAAATCTTTGTATCTGAAGTGTTGGTTCTTTTATTCCTGTTTTAGATCTGAGTCACTGAGCACTTAAGGCCTCAAAACTAGGAAATGTTCAAATTAGGATTTAAATCTTTGTAAAGCTTA
This sequence comes from Sturnira hondurensis, assembly GCF_014824575.4. NCBI lineage: Eukaryota > Metazoa > Chordata > Mammalia > Chiroptera > Phyllostomidae > Sturnira > Sturnira hondurensis. Next base: position 8,251,649 of record NW_028079044.1, on the reverse strand, counting down.
TGTTCTCTCTACTATGCCTATACCTTTGCCTCCTCCTTCACAAAGCATGTTTTTCTTCTCAACCTTTGCCTTTTTCCTGCTTTGGTTTTAGAATAGGAGTAAGTTGTCTGATCTAAGGTAAAAGGCAGAGTTTACAAATGTCATAAATTTAGGATTAACCTATATTTTCCTCTTCTTTTTCTTTTTTAAAAAGAGAGAGAAACATCAATCTTGCCTTTCACATGTCCCCAATTGGGGACCCAGCCCACAACCCAGGCTTGTGCCCTGACTGGGAATCAAAAGACAACTTTTTGGTTCACAGGCCCGCACTCAATCCTCTGAGCCACACCAGCCAGGGCTAAACTAGTTTTTAAGTTATTATCTATAAGTTCCTCTTTACTTTTAATATTTGTGGATAGCAGTAATTAATATTTCTGAATAAAAATAGAAATTTCAGAGGAAATACTGTAATAGCTGTTATATGTATAAGTATGTGGTAATGAAGAGTTTTTGTTTGTAAGATTGTGATTCATAATGAAATACAAATATATTAGTCTAAGCAATGTACTTAAGAGTTTAGGCTTTTATTTAAAGGTATACGTTTCTTTCAGTCAAACATTATGTCCACAGGAATAGTAAGATAGTAAAGCCTTGGGGATGAGTATTTTCTAAAAATATTTTTACCTTTGATAGGTATCATAGTCTAGAAAAATATTAAAATCTTAAGGTTGAAGGTATAATATTTGACATTTTTATATGATCTTCAGTGCAATTCTTTAACTTTTTTGTGTCTTTTTTTTATGAGAAGTGGAATGATTCGGTTGCATTTTCTGTAAAAAAATGGCCACTTTAGTTAGGCACAAAGAAGATTATGAAATTGTGTTGTATAATCAGGTACTAATAATTCATTGTCTATCATTCCACAGCTAATTTAGGTTTTTTTCTTTTAAACAGGAAGTTGCCTTAAAGAATAAACAAGAGATACATGCATTGCCTCCTCCTCCTCACTTCTACTCAAGCCTTATTGAAGAGATAGAAATTCTTGGTTGGGATAAGTATGTCTATTTTAAAATATGTTTTAAAATATTTTATTTATTTATTTTTAGAGGGAGGAGAAGGGAAGGAGGAAGAGTGAAAGAGAAACATCGATGTGTGGTTGCCTCCCATGTGTTCTCCGCTGGGAACTGGCCTGCAGCCTAGGCACATGCCCTGACTGGGAATCAAACCCGTGACTCTTTGCTTCACAGGCCCGTGCTCAATCCACTGAGCCACACCAGCCAGGGCTAAAATATGTTTTAGAAATGTCTTTTTTTTAATACAGTCAATTTAATATATTTGCAGTTTTAGCCACTCTTTATACCTGTTTTTAGTCTGTTTCATTGTAATTAGAATATCTCATCTTTATTGTGGTTGTAAATTAAAGGGATATTACAAAAAATTGACCTACTATATAAAATACTAAATTTGGAAAAAGTAGCATTTTAATGTACACAGTAAAATATTATCATATTTTCAAAACTTTATTTTTGTTTTGTTTGTTTTTACTGTTGTTCTATTACAATTGTCCCAATTTTTCACCCACTGCTCTTCACTACCCCACCCTGTCCTCACTCCCACAGTTAATCCTTACCCTTGTCCATGTCCATGAGTCATTTATACATATTCCCTGTCTAGACCCTTCCTCTTCTTTTTCCCCTTCTCCCCTTCCCTCCCCCTGCTCTGGTCACTGTCAGTCTGTTCCTTATTTCAGTGTTTTGTTCGAGTTTGCTCATTTGTTTGTTTTGTTCATCTGTTATAGGTGAGATCATATGGTATTTGTCTTTCACCATCTGGCTTATTTCACTTAGTATAATACTCTTAAGTTCCATCCACACTGTCACAAAAGGTAGGAGTTTCTTCTTCCTGCTGCATAGTATTCCATTGTGTATATAAACACACACACACAATTATTTTTTTAGGGTTTTTTATTCCTTCCTATCCGTCTGTCTAGAATAATTTTCCTCCTGCCTAAAGAATTGTCATTAATATTTTTAGTTGAGATATAATTGATATGTAGCATTATATTAGTTTCAAGTATACAACATAATGATTCAATACATGTATATATTACAGAGTGACCCCCACAGTAAGTGTAGTTAACATCCATCACCACACATGGTGACACATTTTTTTCTTGTGATGAGAACTTTTAAGATTTACTGTCTTAGCAAATTTCACATATACAATATAGTGTTATTAACTGTTGTCACCATGCTGTACATTACATTCCCATTATTTATTTTATAGCTAGAAGAACCTATTGACCCATTTCACAATGCTCCATCTACCTCTTGTTTGCTTTTGTGGGTGGTCCTCCAAGGGTTCCCACTGAGAGTTTGGGGATATTCACTGGCACTTTTTCTCACTAGTGGGTTCTAAATTCTAATTCTGAGATTTTTAAATAGTTTCCCTTTTCTTCGTTGGCTTTCTGCTTGGCTTTTTATCCTCTTATCTATCACAGGGTATGGATTTATCAAAAGTTTTGATGGAAAATTGTCAAATTATTAGGCCAAAATCTCTGGTCCTACCTTTCCACTGGATTTCTCTATCTCAAAAGATTGCCAGAAATTCTGCTAGGTTTTTGTTGTCATTGCTACTTACGAGTAGTTCTTGGTGCCTTTTGCTCATATCCTTATTCTCTCGCTTGTGTTCAGAGTTGGTAAATAGTCAAAAGGAAAAGTGGCTGGAAAGTTTTGGCTTATTTCTCCTCTATTCCCCCTTCTTCAGGACCTGGACCCTTCAGGTCCTGCTTGCCTTAGTAGTTATTTGATGCCTTCAGACTTATTTTTTTCTTTTCCCTTTCATCAGGTTACTTTAGTTGTTCTCAGTGGAAGTGCTGGTCTATAGCAAGCTACTCCATCTTAGGTAGACATGGATGTTACCTGTAATTTTAAATGTACTGTTATGGTGATATTGAGGACTAGTTATATTAATTTATGAGATTAGTCTTTATATGATAAGGTACCATTCCCAAATACGAGTTGAGATAGATGGAACCTTTAAATAAAATGTGGCATACCAATGGAGGAAAGAAGACAAAGAAGACAAGTAATGAATTAAGATGTACTAATAGCAATTCTGCTGAAGTTATAGTGATATTGAGGTCTGGCTTAAAAGTGAAGACCTTAGTGTTAGAAATATTTAGGGATATAGGAAGGGATTGGAAAGGAAGAGGAAATGTTTTAGTTTTATTTCTATTATATTGATACGACTGAGTTTGAGGCAGTTTTCTAAGTGAATGTATCATATTTGGAGTTTTATAGCACTTAATTCATGTTATGATTTAATTATAACCAGTAATAACTTTTGTTACATAACACAAAAGACCATAGATGTTAGTAAGTATGGTCTTCATTCTAAATTATATTTGTAAGTCTGTTTTTCTCCTCACATGTATATCCAAATAACTAAATAACTGCAAATTATCTAATAATGAAAAATTTGTGTATTTATAAATTGGTAATGTGCTAATAGTATCAAATTTAAACATTTTGCATTCAGTTGTTTAAAACATACATGTGAAGCAGTGAATAAGAGCCAATCTGACAATAGCTTCTCCATGTTCATTCAATACATAGAGCATTGGCACATACATGGAAGTATAAAGCTTTTATATTCTTATAAAAACATAAAAACTTACATGAAAAGGAGCAGTCTGAGAGTTTCAAGAAAGGTAAGGTCCTTTTTGTCTACAGATAATGTGGGAAGGTTCTTAGAGGAGGTGGGTTTTGGGATAAGCATGGGAGGAACATTAGAAAGCCTTAAAAATGAGGGATTGGTGGAGGCAAGGCTGTAATGATGGAAATGTACAATTCATTTCTGGACTTGGGAGTAAATCAGTTGCTCACCTAAGAGGATTAATATCAGGGCCAGATGAAGGCTTGACTGATAAATTAAGGATTCTTTATATGCAGGTGATGGGGACTCCTTGAGTATTTTTGAGCAAGGACTTGATATGATTAAAAGATGCTTAGGAAGATTGATCTAGTCATGGAAGCCAGGATAGGTTGGTATACAGAAGAGACAAGAAGTAAAGGCATCAGTTAGGTTGTTTTTTGAAATCTAGGTTTGAAGTAATGTTTAAACTTGAGAGTAGTGGTAAAAATGGAAACTCTGGTGTTTTATTAAACCATGAAAGTCTTTAGTTTGCCTTTTGATATTATTACTATACAAATATATCTAGATGTTTAAAGAAAAGAAAAGCTGTGTAACAGGCTGTTGGTCAAAATAGATACAGTATTTCAAGAGATAAAGCACACATTTCTTCTGCTGCTCTGTATTGACAACAGCATTCAGCTATTAACAAGAACAACAAAAACCTCCCTGAAGCTAAAGTATTAATATCCTTTTTAAGTGTTTATAAAACTTAACTGTCATGTTTAGTGCCATTTTAGTTATTACAAGCAGATTTACAAAGACATGCAGCAAATAATAAATTCAAAGTGCCAAGAGTATATTTCAATTTCTTTAGATTTTATATTTGTGTTTTTATACTTTTAGCCAATTTAAATATGCTTAGCTAAGTAATAATACCCAAACTCCTACGTATAAATTTTAAAGTGATTTCATAACTTTAAAAGAATTTGAGCTTTCCAATGATGAAAGTGTTCTAAATATATTATTTACATGAATTGTTTATTTTCTTTAACTCAGTAAAAATTATTTGTGCTATATTGTTTAAATTAAGTTGCCCACCTTAACAATAAAGCAGAACATTTGAAATAGACTGTTTAAAGGCTGATTTTTGTATTACTTGTAAGAGCCTCTCACTGTTTTTTCTCTTTAATATCTCTTTTGTAGACCAAACAAAATTATTCTTTTCTATTGTGAATATATAGAAATATGTTTTTAAAATGAGAATATAGGCTGAACTGCTATTTAAAAAGAGAGCCTCGAATCCTGAATGTTTCAAACAAGATAGAATTTTATTCTTCTCTCATTAACAGTGTAGAGGTAGGCAGATGGTCAGGAGTGAGTACAGGTGGCTCTGTTCCACAAGGTCACACAAGAACTCAGGTTTCCTTGATTTGTTTCGTAACTATCTACTGCATTGGTTAGTATAGTAGCTACTAGCCACATGTGGCTATTGGCATTTATATTTAAACTAAATTAAAATTGCTGTGTCTATACTAGCTATATTTTATGTCCTCCATAGCCGCATATAGCCGCAGTGGCTACTGTTTTGGAGAGTGCAGATGTAGAATACCTCCATTATTGCAGAAAGTGCTCTAGTGGTCAGGACTGCACTAAGAGAGTTATTCTTGTCTGCGTGGTGTTTGCTGGTTCATACTGGTCTGTCTCAGATCTAGTCAAAAGGAAGGGACAGAGAATGAGAGGGGCAGTGAAGAAGAGAAGGCATGGTTTTATTAATAAATGATTGAAAAAGTGCACATATCAGTCACTTTTGTCTTCAGTCTATTGGCCAAAATTTAGTAATATGCTGATACCCAAGGGCAGCTGGGAAGGGTTGCTATTGGGTTGGAAGTGTACCCTGCTAAAACTTGGTGTAGTGGAGGGTGCTAGGGAGGCAGGGGTTCTATTACCAAAAAGAAGAAGGTAAGAATAAATACTAGATCATATGTAGCAGTCTAGGTCACATATTCTCAAGGTATTAATAATCATAATAAGATTTCTCCCTGTCCCCGAAACAAAGTAGACAGAAATCAAGATGAGTAAAATGTGTAATTTTAAATGACCGGGCTGAGATTAACCTGAAATTATAAATGTCTTTTGTGGTTTTGACTTCTTAAAAGTTTAACAATTTTTTTTTAACATTTTGACTTAAGGGACATTTTTTGGGCATGGCGTGGTCTCTAGTGTGTTGTCCACATGCCTTGAACTTTGTGGAAAGATGATAATGTTGTTTGTGTGATTGAGAAAAAGAGACTAGAACTTTTGTTTATTTCTGTCTAATTTTGTAGATGTTCAATAATGATTTGAACATTTGGATGAGGAGCAGCAATGTGAAGTATGAAAAGTACTAGTTGGTGATTTTGTTGTTTCTTTTCCCCCTGCCCTTCTTATGCTGTCTTTGTATATATTCATCATGATTATAACCTATTTAAGGCTTATTAAAAAAGCAGCAGCCTTTTCCCACGTTTTGTATCTCCAGTATTATTCTTTGAGACAAATACTCTGAAATATTCATGTTACAGCTTTCATATTTTAAAATAGTATGCCTATATTTAATATTGCTTGATATATCAGCTTTAGGAATTGCATACTGATTACTATGATTAGAAAGAATTAAGTTCCTATACTGCTATCTCTCTCCCATCTTCATTGTTTTTTTATTTTTCTATTATGGTTAATATTTTGTAAACTTTTTTCATGTTCATTCAATTAATGACGTGTATCTTTTACTCTCAAATCAGCAATTACGAATTTTAGTGTTCCTAATATTTCCTCCTCATCTCTTTCCCCTTCCTACCTCTCAATTTTTGGCATCTCTTCTTTTTAAAGTAAACTGGTCAAATATATTTACATTAGTTCCTATAGCTGTAATTCTTTTAGCTTTGACTACTGTTGGATTTTTAAAATTGTGGTTAGTAAGCAGTTTGATTTTTTATGATTACATAACTATTTTTCACTGGAAAGTTTATGGTAGAACAATTATAATTTTTAACACAGATTCATTGTTTATAATTTGGTTTAAAATTTTGTCTTCTTTTTTTGCTTTCTTATACATTTTTTTTAACATTCCATTAGTTTCTTCCCATATATGTTATACCCTCTATTCTATAGACTTTCTTTCTTCTTTTTTCATGCCAGCTATCTCACTTTTGGAACCCTTTTTTCCTGTCTTCTAGTGTGTTTTGTCGGCCAGTGTTCTGTAAACCACGTTTTATTTTTACAGAATTTGTTGAAAATTTGTTTCAGTTGATGCTATTTCCTTGTTCTTTTTGTAACTGTGGGTTGATTTACACTTTTTTTAGTGAGTAGATAGAAGCATATGCATATGGTTATATCAGCATCTTGAACCTGAAGTATTGATATTTTCAAAAGTTAGATGCCCATATATCTACCTTTAGAATTATATTGCTAAAACATTTGATAAAGTCTTATGTTCTAAATTTTTGAGGTAAGGGGAATTTGAGATGCTTACAGATATAGCTGGAGGAAATTAATAAACATTTATATATAACACCTTTGATATTTTTAATGTAAATAAACATTTTTTTAGAATAAATTTATTTTTGTTTTCTAAGACCCTAGAGTTTTTGCAGATTATGATAAACATTCCTTCTGTTAATAAAGATTTTCTTATCTTTTAGACTCTTGTTGAAGATAGGTGCTTCTTTAGATTTAGAGCTATTTTTCATTATAAACTGATCCATTACTTTATTGCCCAGCATATTTTTTTTTTGAAATTGACCCACTTTTACCATTGTATCTGGCCAGTGACTAAATAGCATGTAGTGATGTTAAAAAAATGTTTCTTGGGTTAGGAGAGTAATGTTGGTTCTGAACTCCAGTGTGTCTTACCATCAGTGTGGGTGATAAGGTGTGCAATACTTTTAGGCTACTTTTTATCTTTACAAGAGAATAGTATTGTAAAAATGTCAAAAAATATCCACATGCCCAGTTCACTAGTAAATGTACTACTAAATTTGAACATTTTTGGCAGTAGCTTATGCTACTCAAGGGACCATAGTTTTACAGAATGATATATTTCAAAGGGTATTGGTTTCCATTATAGAAAAATTCATGCATCTAGAGCAACTTAAAGCCAAAATAACCGTGCTTGTGCTATATGTTTAAAATATTAGTCATCTGGAATACATGCCCAGGTTAAGTGTCAGAAGCTATATATCGCACAAAAAGAAAATTTATTGTTAGGAGACCAGGCTGTACCTGCGCTTATACAGCATTTTCCTTGGAGGATCAATTTGAGTATATGAAGTAATATCAGCCAGATTTTTATAAGTAACATTATTGATAATAAAGGAAAAGTTCATCGAGGAGAAAACAAATAAAGGAAGCATAAAAGTCTCATACTGTATGAAACTACAGAAATGGATCAGAGAGTTTGACAGGAAGTTTAATGTGTACATAAGTAGAGGCTGACAGGAACATGCTGTGTGTGCCAAAGGTTCCAGTGATGGAAAACCGAAACATAGTGCTCACTGACCACAGCATGAGCCTTGACACACATTGTAAATAATCCAGAGATCTATGACTGCATTAAGCACTAGGCTGGTGTATTAACGGCAGTAAATCTATATAGCAGCATAAAGGGCTGGAATGCAGAAATCCCTCTGATTAATATTTGTAATGGATTAATAGGAATATAGCAAATATTTTTATTTTGAATCCTACTATCCTTCACCACCACCCCCGCTGCCCATCCTGCCCTCCCCAGTGTGATCATTTTTTATTCTCTCTACTCACCAGACTTGTATCTGTGGATTCTTGCTTCAGTACCATCAAGTTAAAAGCTGAAGATGCTTCTGGTAGAGAGCATCTAATCACTCTCAAGTTGAAGGCAAAGGTATGTGCTTCGTTACACTGTTATTGTGGTTAGGGAATACTTTGTGAAATGACCCCTATGAATGTTTTCAATGTAAAGAAATGCTAGCTGCTTTTAAAAATACACATAATGGTAGTTTTATTTTGAAAAGCCTCAAAGAAAATTCACCAGGTTTCCAAAAGCTTAAATATAATTTCATGTCACTATTTTAGTTCAAATTTGATCAAAATATAGACTTCATAAAAAATATTGCAATAAGATCTAGTAGCCTCAAAGTACCAAAATGTTGTTTTTGTCATGTCCAGTATAGGAAGAGTTGGGAGTTTCCACTGTCCCAAGTAAAGTTTTACTGAAGGTCTTTTGTCTTCAACTCTTACTACGAATTAATGACCTTTGTATTCTGATTTCTGACCTACTCCCAACCCTCAAACACAGACACACACACACACACCCATGTCGTTTATAATTTGTTTGTTTTGACTGAACTTTGTTTTACTTCTATAATTTTAAGAATATGCCGAAGTTATGCCTCTATGTGTCGGCCCATATTGCAGGCAGGTGATCTGTGACTACTGACACTAAACATAGTCGCCTTCATCTTTATTTTTTAGTTCTAGTTGTGAATTTTGAGAAATGAGTAGAATAAGCAAGTTCAGCATATTAATCATTTATTTAGTAATCACTGGGGAAACATTAGAATTTGAGAAAACCAGGACATCTTTTTTTTTTATTCCCAGGAGTCATCAATCAACTCTATTTCAGAAGATTGTAGTGATGAAAAGATCAATTGTGTTTGTCCTTTTAAAAAATGTGCCTGGCATTTAAGCTTTCCAGGAGAGAGAATTAATACGTAAAGCTGTACTGGATGACACAGAAAAGTTGATGTCTTAACAGTGTCTCTCTATCAGACAAGTTGAGGAATTGCTCTCTTTTTCTCACACACAGAATGTTTAAGTACAATTTTAAGACTCGTGTGATAAGTGCTAAAAAATTAGTGGACTTAGAAATCTTATTTGTAAAAGAAGTTACATGGATATTTTGGTTAAAGTAAAAAATATTATTTTCCCTTTTGATTTTTCAAGGTGTGCTCTTTTTAAGACCAGGGAGAAAGCTGCCGTTATCCTTCCAAAGGTCACAGACTGCCAGTGGCAAGGGTCCTGTCATTTCCTTCACAGCTTTATTTGTTAATAATTGTACATTGATAAAAGTTGCTTTGCAACTGTGAAAACCAAAAAGAGAGATTTTAAATACATCCTGTCTTGATTCTCTTTTTTTCTTAATAGCCTAATTTTTGCAAGCATTTCCACTTATTGAACAAATAATGATTTAAGTCTACACTGCCTATATCTATTCCTACAAAATTGTATTATTAATTCCAGTTAATGATGTTATTGGTAGTATTGAGAGCCAGATGTAGCAACTAGTCTGTTTGGTTTTTCTAATGTATTCACAAGGCAGATGAAGAGACACTTAATATTTCTCTGGAGAACATGTTTAAGTGTTTGCAATAGTGGTATCTGTGAAGCCCTGTCATAGATGCCCTGGCAGGAGAGAAGAGAAAGCCTTGAGTTGGGAAAGAATTAAGAAGAAAAAATGTTTTTTTTCTTTTTTAAAAGACAGAGTAGAACTAAATGAATCTCATGATGGTATGATTTACTGGATTCTTTAATTGTCCATTTAGTTTAATTTTCATAGAGGACTCAAGTTCTCTTTCAGATGTGATCGTTTCTTTTCTAGCAATATTCGGGTCTGGGATTTCAGTTAAAAGTAGTGACTATAGCTGGATCTGTGTTAAGAGTACATAGTGCAAAATCTTAATCCCACTAAATTTTAAAGGTCAAGCTGATTTTTTTTAACAAGCCTTAAAACAGGCTTATTATGTAAATACACACTTTTTTTGGATATATTACAAAGAAACCCATTTGTTTTAGTATCTTTATTCTGAAGTGTATATTTCCAATTCTGCCCCTTCCCTCACTGTCTCCAAAAACCCTCTAAGAAAAAAATATTAATTTTGACTAGATTTCCCCATATTAAAATAATGATCTAAATAAAAAATAAATATGATGAAGGAAATAGTTGTATTCTGTTGTTTTTATAGGTGCATTTTTACGAAATACTTACAATGTGTCCTGAACTGTGGGATGGAATTATCTTTCCTTGAAAAAGAAGTAGCCTGGGGCTTTCTTAGCGTTGGCCATGCTCAGAACTACTTAAAAAACAAATGCCAGATGTGTATCAGAGGCTGGGCACTCCATCCCTGATGGGTTTTTGTAATCTGTGGTTTGTGTGTATTCACTTGCCTTACCTTTTAGGTGGTCCAATCACAGAACGGTTTGGGTTAAAATTTTTTCTTAGAACTATATACTAGAGTCTAAATATATTGCATGTGACAGGAAATACACTTTTACCATTTTATAATTGTATTATTTTATAGTTATTGATTTGACTGAATTGGTTAAAGTGAATTTTTTAAAGTATATATTAATTAAAAATAATTACTATACTTATTTTTCAATTAATATTCTTTTATATGGCATTTTTATTGTTGTCAAAAGTTTCACTTTTGACAGTCTGTGGTGATTTTATATATACCTATACTAACTGAAAACTACCTGCATTTTGGTAGTTATTTTTAGTTATCTATGTTATAGTTACTAATGATTCTGAAAATGAATATCTAGGATACTACTGAATAATTCATGTGAAATTATCCATATGTATATAAGTTTGTGCTTTTTTACGTTCTATGCAGTTATGTCAAAATTTATTATATAAATAAAATTGATCTTAAATGTGAATATAAGTAACATACTGTATCTAAGCATTTAACTTATAATAGATACACAGCAAAGCCACCTACATGTAGATCAGTCTAATTTATGATTGTATGTTTATATAATTGCACATGAAATATGTTTAAAAGATACTCAAACTATCTCACATTTTTGTATGTGGGATCAGATTTATTATAACCTGCTTTTTTGCTCAATTATTTATTATATTAGATCTCTTTCTATGTCCGTACATACATACCATGTACTGTACTATGTCCTACTGAAATATAAGACCATATACTTTTTAGCATAATGAGTTGTATGTACTTAATGATCTCCAAAGTCATAGGTACTTCACTTAGTTTAGCTACTCTAAATACAGTAAACATTTCATTGACTTCATACTCTTACTCAGGTTGATGATTTCAGTTAGAGAGTTGACGTTGTTCATTGTCAGCATCAGTGGAAGATAAATAGCAGTAAGTCAAAAGCAAAATAAATATTCCAATTTTGAGCCATGGAGGTTTTAAGTGTGCATCATTAGCTTTATGGAATTTAACATTTTAGAGGGAAAGGAGATTTTATAACACTTTTAGTTGAATTTCATCATTTTTACTTATAAAACAAGTTTTCTGCCTTGTCGAAGATCACACAAATTAGTTAGCAGAGCTGAAAACTAAAGAAAGCTAAAGTCTCTGCCTGTGTTCACTTTGAGATAATCACATGACTTATAAACATGTCATAAAAATTATTTTTCCAGTGATTACAGTAGTTACACTCTTAAATACATCATCTATTTTAACTGTCTGAAATAGACCTCCCTCTTTAATTTCAGGATAGCCTTTCTTCATTTTCTTTTTTCCAAATTAGAGCATTGTTATATTTTATATGATTTTCTATATACTTGCCTTTGTGTTACCAGTTCTACATAGCCAGATACCATTAGTCAGAGTGTATAGGTTTGTTTTCACCCAACAGATTGTAACTGAATGTTAATTCATTTTAGAGCATTGACTTCAGTGGATTGGTGTTATTTTTCAAATACTCTGGTGATAATTTTTGTCCCTTTTTGCTTCATTCAGCAAAGTAGGGAAAAATAAGATGAAAAATTGAGTCCGAAACTTATTTTAAACATTCTGTCAAATGAGAGAAAGTTTTCCTAAAACTAAGTTTATTTTAGTATTGGGATAAATTTAGGTTTTTAATGGAAAGAAATTAGTTTTTTTTTAATTACACACAACTTTGAAAAATCCAGAATTGCATCTTAGAGAAATTATGTAGTACAGTTCTCCAGTTACAAAATTGATTTTAAGAAAAACTATGTTTTGCCTTTACTTAGAAAACTGATTTGTTCGAGTGACTATTATTTTTTGTATAAAACTGCTGAAAAATTAATTTTCTATTTATCAACTATGCAAATCTTTTTCTGGCTTAAAACTATTACTTTTTTTTTCGTAATAAGCCAGAAGGCATTTTATTGTTTCTTTTTATTTATCCTTTTACTAAAAGTAATTATTTAACTGTGGAAAATACTTCATATAATTGATAATTGTATTTTTGTACATTTCTTAATTCTGCCTTAAATAGTAACTCAGGCTGTTTGAGATTAAATTTTAGACTAAAAGGAAACTAATACCAATTAGTTTGACCTCTTGTTTTAAAGATAAGAAACTGAGGTCCATTGTGGTTTACCCCTCAAATCACATTAGCTGCTGACCTAACACTGACCTAATTCATTCTCTTTGCTTGAAACTGATTCCATTGTTATTGCCAAATCACCAGACTTTGTATCTCCTGAATATAACTTGACTATTAATCAGTTCTTGACATCTCTTTAACAGTAGAATCAAAATATTTATTTATAATAAGTTTGTGCTTGTAATACTTTTACTAATATACTCAGTCTTTATGAAATACCTCATGTGAAATTGTCACATAGGAGCAAAAATAACCAAATTTTATGCTTTTTCATAGTACCCTGCAGAATCACCGGATTGTTTTGTGGATTTTCCTGTTTCATTTTCTGTTTCCAGGACACCACAGGTATATTAATAAATTTGTTTTAAGGAGCTAAAAGATCATATTCTGCTTATTTGTAAGTGACCATTGTAGGTTATAAAGTGATTTTTTAAGTTTTCTTTAAGCATTTGTTTATAAACAGGACTTTTAGAGTGCTTATTTCATATTTCCCAGCAGTTAATGTTCCTTTTTCTCTCTGCACACACATGCACACATTTACACACATCTTCCAGACTATAGTTCTTTATGCTTCAGTTAAAATAAACATGAAGCAGCTTTCTTGACAGAAAGTTTGCTTTAAATTTAAATTCTAAAAGACTTTATAAAGTAGTGAGCAGTAAGGGGAAAACTGGGTGAAATTTTTCAGATTGCTAAAACTTTTAACATTGATGACAGAATATCAGAATTCTGATCAGAATTCAGAATATCAGAATATTCTGAATATCAGAATCTTTTTCAAAGGAGAATGGATTATGACTAAAAATATAATAAACCTTGCCATGTCAAGTCAGTTTTTATAGTTTTAAAGTGTTTTTCCTTCATTCAGCTTTGAACTTGGACTATTTTCTTTTTATATGCTTTGAAACATTCATACTTTGAATAAAGAATATAGGGGATTCTTTCTCCTGCTTCTGTCAATTGGATTTCTCAATACATTGATGATATCTAACAGGATAATGCATTTAGAAGCACATTGTAAGTTGTAACACTATATAGGTATAAGGTGGTATGATTATTAGTAGTGCCATCATCAGTAGTACATGTGTGGTTTCTACAGATCTGGCAGAATAGTAGCAGTTCCGTTCAAAGGACACCCTAGTGATAATGGGCCTGGTCCTTCTTTCACTGGTAAATCATATCAATTGAAAGCAAATGAACATTTCTGTTCTTGTGCAAAGAAAAAAAGAAAACAAACTTGCTAGTGACATTTTACAAATATTTTCTAAATAGAGGATACCTGTTGTTTTGTTATGAAATTTTGATAGGTTCAACTGAAAATTTATGTTTACAATTTATGTTACAAATATATAAATTGTCCTATATATGAAGTTAGTTAAAAAAATAGCCTAACAGGATTTAAATAGTCTTGTGTAGGTTCACATGTCATTTTAATCATACATATATATTTAAAAATTTTTCTCATTTTTTTCTTTAAAAACAACAACAACAAAGTCTTCCTCTTTTCAATGGAAATTGAGAAAAAAGCAAAATAAAGGAACGGAAAAACCATGGATTTCCTTTTGGTATTCTGTTATATGTTACAAATATATAAGAAATACTAGGTTGACTTCTTAAAAAAGAATTAGAATTATATGTAAATTGTATACCTTTCTTGTGTTTTTAATAATAGATTGTCTATTTGGCTCTATAAGCTTTTTCTTTGTTTTATGTGGGATCATGAGATGGCATTGTACTTAGATTGTATTACTCTTTACAGATATGTTTTCTCTAAATTATACTTTAACTTATCTAAACCCAAAATTGAAGAATGTCTTTTGATGTTCCTTAGTTTTTAATTTGTATATAGATAACTATACAAGTTTCCTCCAGACTTAAGTCTGTGAAAAAAAATCTACATCTCACCCTGGCTGGTGTGGCTCGGTGGATTGAGCACTGGCCTTCGAACCAAAGGGTCACCAGTTCAACTCCCAGTCAGGGTACATGCCTGGGTTGCGGGTCAGGCCAGGTTCCCAGTAGGGGGCAGATGAGAAGCAACCACACATTGATGTTTCTCGCCCTCTATTTCTCCCTCTCTTCCGCTCTGTTTAAAATAAGTCAAATCTTAAAAAAAATAAAGTTTGCATCTCCACAGAAAAATGTGATTTAGCAAACTTAGTTTGTGACTCTACTAGGCTGAAAAGTCTTTAAAGAAACAAAAAAAAAATTTGTATTCCTACTTAACACTACTATACAACTGCCTTGCACATGTAAGTATGGAGTTAAGTATTTATCATACTAATTCAAATTAAAGTTTTAGATTTAACTGGGTCATACAAGTTCACTGTTTTGTACTAGCTCCAAGAAAATAAAATTAATTAGTAGTAACTGGAATGTTACAAATTGTTTTTTAAGTTATAGACTATACTAAAATTTTAGCAAATCACAGATAAAAATTTAAACACCTTTTTATCCACAACTCAAATTTGACAGATGTTAATATCTTGTCATATTTGCTTCAGTTATATCGCTTCCTGTTTCTGCCTCTCAGAAATAAAATGTTTTTGGAACAACTGAGACTTGCCCCTCTTTTCCCTCTCTCCTTTCCTCTTCATTTACTTCTCTTTCTTTTTAGATGTAACCACTTCCCTGAAATCGATGTGTATGCTGTCTATTCATATTTTTGCTACATTTGTTAATGCCATATTCTGTATGGCATTGCAGTCTGAATTTTTCTGTGGTTTACCAATGATCCGTGCATGTTTAATCATTCCATTATATTAATCTACCAGCTAATTTATCTGTTGCCCTACTGAGGTCGTTGTTCACAATTTTACTAAATTTCTTGCTGCCGTGAACATCCTAATATGTTTCTTTGTACATGTTAGACTCTTAGTGTGTGTTATGCCTAGAAGTGAAAATGCAGGATTATTGGTAGATGCACCTCTTTGAGATTACTAAACATTGCCAGTTGCCTTCCCAAATTGGTTGTGTAAGTTTACACTCTTACCCAGCAGTGCATAGTATGAGTCCTGCTTTCCAACCCCTTCCAAGTCTTAGTCTGATTTTATTCTGACCTTAATTCTTATCAAGAATGATGTCATTATTACTGTACTTATAATCTTAGCCTGTTTAATTTTTTCTCTATTATAAGCTTTTCTTCTATATTTTGGATAGTTCTTTGTTATTTTGGGATGTAAGTATATTCTCCCTGTGGCATGTCTTTTAACTTTGGATGTAAAATAGTTTTTCAATCAAAAGTTTAACTTTCAGTATGGTCACATTTATAAGTTTCTTGCTTGTGATTTCGAGGTTTTTTGTCTTGAATGGAAAAATTGTGCATATCTTGTTCTGAGAATATATTCTATTGTTCTAGAAGTTATACTTTAAAAATATTTAAATAAGTATTTAAGTGTGAGATAAGAATTTGCCTATTTTATATACACTCATAGAATTTGGATGTGCCATCTTTATTCGTGGAGATCAGGGTTGATTTTAATTTTTCTTTTACACATGCCATTAAATATTAGAAAAATTTCAAAATATAATATTTACCTATTCTTCTAAAGTATAGATGTGCATGTTAAGAATTTTGGTGATGTTCCCAGGGCTATGAACTCTTCAGTGTTTAGATATGATAAGAGTGTTGGTAATGTGTTTTGAAAGCAAGAGGTAATATCAGAATTTTTTGCTATTTTTTGCCCTTTTTCCATTGACTTGTTGGAAAGCTGCTTATATGAGGGTTTTTTTAAGCCAATTTTTAAACAGTTGTTCTTAAGCAAAATAAATGTTACTATTATAGTCTATGAACAAATTTAGATTTAAGGGACAGTAGGTTATAGATAGTTGGTTTAAAAAAATTCCTTGTCTGCTTTTGTACACTTTTTCTTTGGATTCAGTATTTCTGGACTTTAAACTTGGAAGATCTTTATTTTCCTTTCTTTTTGTAAAATAATAGACGTGGCTTTGTGGCATCCATATTAAAAATGGGTAATTTTCCTTATGGTCCCTGTCTTCCTGCTGGGTTGATAATGTTTTGATGTATTTTTCTTTTGCTCTGATGAGAGGTCTGCTGCTGCTGCTCTGACATATTCATTTGGATGAATAATTATAACTTGCACAATGTCAAGCTGAAGATGGTAGGGTTTTGTGCGTCATGACAAGCCTAGTAGCCAGTGCAGGTGTCTCACAGCATGATCAGCAACAGCCAGTGTATTCTGGCTCAGAGGAGACATTTAGAGTAGTAAGAAATCAGCACCAAGGGCAAGGCTGCTGCTGCTAATGCTGCTGTGCTATGTGCCAAAGAAACACAAAGTGCTTCTCAAAGACAAGTGCCTGCTCACCTCTTTTCAGATATTTACTTTGTTTGCTCCATTGAATTTCCTTTTATAGATTTTAGTAAATAATGTAAGAGTATACTGTGATTTTTATCTTATTCTACTTTCCAACATCACAAATGCTCCAAAACGGATCTTTAACAATCTGCTGTCTTTTGGACTTTTATATACAAGCCACATATGTGAGTATTGTTGACTAATGAGACTGTAGAATTCCTTAATGTAAAATTGTAAGTGTGCTGATATTAATGATTCTATAAAAAACAAAATTCATTTTCTCCAGGTCACTGACCAACCCAAAATGGTTGTTAAAATTGCAGTTACCTATAAATGTGCCATTAAATGCAGGCTTGGTGAAGTATTCTTGCCAGGGTGGTTAGAATTTTCAGGTTTGGTATGATACAGTAAGCAGAGGTCTTTATATTTTTAACATGGAAATCTCATATTCTTGAAATAATGCCATGAATGCAAGAAGAGCAAAACTAATGATAAAGCCTCTGGCTAGTAATCTGGTGGTGAATGAAGAATTTGTAATTAAAGGAAACAGTCCTATTACACAGCAGGGAGCATGGTCCATTAGTTAGAGCAGCAGACTAGCAGTTGGGTATCCTGGGTTCTGTTTACAGTTCAGCCATTGACTTAATTGTAAGTCACATGACTGCCATTTACCTCAGTTCATATTTATATGGAATAATGAACTTTTTCATAGAGATGTTAAGAAAAAAAAATTGATTTAAAACAACAAGGGGGAAAGACCCCCCTCAATATCCACTGTGAGAATCCTGTGGAAATTCTTTTCTGACCTACTAGATTATCTTTCTTTCCATTTTTCTCTTTGCTGTCTTTGTTGGAGAACCCATAGTACTAGATTTTCGTTCACTCTTAATTTGGTTAATTAAAAGTGCTTTTGTTTTCTTGGTATTCTTTTTGTTGCCACAATAATAAGGATAAAAAAGACATCACAGCAATCAAAACAAAGAAATTTCATTCATTATGGAGATATATTATATGGTAAAAAATAGCAACGTGACTTAATGAACTTAGTAATTACTTGCCTATTAATTGCCCTTTTATTCATTAACATTTTAAAAGTATATTTTATTGATTATGCTGTTACAATTCCAGTTTTTTTCCTTTTTCCCCCTCTGCGCAGTACTCCCTTCCCTTAAGGAATTCCCCCCACCCCACTTTAGTTCATGTCCATGAGTCCTGCATGTAAGTTCTTTGGCTCTCCCTCTTCTATACTATTTTTTCTTTAAAGATTTTATTTGTTCATTTTTAGAGGGGAGAAGGCAGGGAGAGAGGGAAGAGAAACATCATGTGGTTGCCTCTTCAGCATGCCCCACCAAGGACCTGGCCTGAAACTCAGGCATGTGTCCCAACTGGGAATTGAACCAGTGATCCTTTGGTTTGCAGGCTGGCACTCAACCCACTGAGCCACACCAGTCAGGGAAAGGGCCCTTTCTCTTATACTGTTTTTAACATTCTCCTGTCTATTTTTTTTCTACCAATTATACTTCTTGATCCCTGAACCATTTTTCCCTTTCTCCTCTTTCTTCTCCCAGCCAGTAACTCCCTCCAAATGATGCCCATACCTGTGATTATGTTCCTGTTCTAGTTGTTTGCTTATTTTGTTTTTATTTTTCAGATTCAGTTGTTATAGTTGTGAATTTGTTGTCATTTTTAAAATAATAATTGTGTAACCTTAGCTAGTGTAGCTCAGTGGATTAAGTACTGGACTGCAAATCAAAGGGTCACCAGTTCAATTCCCAGTCCAGGGCACCTGGAGAGAAACATCAATGTGTGGTCGCCTCTCATGCTCCTCCTACTAGGGACCTAGTCCACAACCCAGGCATGTGCTCTGGACTGGGAATTGAACCAGTGGCCCTTGGGTTTGCAGGGCAGTGCTCAATCCACTGAACTGTACCAGCCAGGGCAGTTTGTTATCATTTTAATGTTCATAGTTTGATCTTCTTTTTCTTAAATAAGTCCCTTTAACATTTCATGTAATAATGGCTTGGTGATGATGAGTTCCTTTAGCTTTACCTTGTCTGGAAAGCACTTTATTTCCCCTTCCATCCTAAATGATAGCTTTGCTGGGTAGAGTAATCTTGGTTGTAGGTCCTTGCTTTTTATCACTGTGAATACTTCTTGCCAGCCCCTTCTTACCTGCAAAGTTTCTTTTGAGAAATCAGCTGACAGTCTTATCTGAACTCCTTTGTAGGTAACTCTCTTCTTTTGCTGCCTTTATGATTCTCTTTAACTCTTGGCATTTTAATTATAATGTGTCTTGGTGTGGGCCTCTTTGTGTCCAACTTGATGGAGACTCTGTGCTTCCTGGATTTGCATGTCTATTTCCTTCACCAAATTAGGGACGTTTTCTCTCATCGTTTTTTGTGTTTGTTTTTTTTTCAAATAGATTTCCAAGTTCTCTTTCTCTTCTCCTTCTGACACCCCTATGATGCAAATGTTGGACCTCATAAAATTGTCTCAGAGGCTGCTTATACTCTCCCCCTTTTTTATTTTTTCTTCTTGTTGTTGTGCTTAGTTGGTTTTTGCTTCCTTTTGTTCCAGATCTTTGATTTGATTCTCAGTTTCATCCACTCTACCGTTGTTTCCCCGTAAATTTTTTTATTTCAGTTAATGAATTCTTAGTTTCTGACTGGATCTTTTTTATGCTGCTGAGGACCTCACTAAGTTCCTTGAGGTCCTTCAAAACCAGTGTTTTGAACTCTGCATCTGATAGATTGCTTATCTCCATTTCGTTTAGCTTTTTTCTGGAGTTTTGATCTGTTCTTTCATTTGAGCTATCTTTTATCTCCTTTCTTTGGGAGCCTCGCTTGTGTGTGTATGCGCATGTTTTAGGTAGAGTTGCTTTGACTCCGTGCCTTGGTAGTGTGGCCCAGTGTAGGAAGTGTCCTGTTGGGTTCAGTGGCATAGCCTCCCCTGTTACCCAAGCTGCATATTCAGGTGCACCCTTTGTGTCATCTGAGTACACTCTACTCTTGTAGTTGAGCCTTGGTTGCTGTTGGCAGATCAATGGGAGGGATTTACCCAGGCCAGTCAGCTGCAAGGTCTGACTGTGACCACTGACCAGCAAACTCTGCCCTCTGTGGAGGACCAGCTAGCTGTTCAGAGACAGGGTGGTGATGCTCTGATGTGGTCTGTAGCTGTCCACTGGCCCTGGGATTTCCTGGGTGGCACAGACCAAGGTCAGCCCCCACTTATGATTTGCCCAGAGGTGCCCTTCCTGAGCTATATATAAAGCAATAGGAGAAGGCTGCTACCCGTGCTGGGCTTGGAGATTCCCAAACTGTGAAACTAATCTGGCTCTTGCTAGTGCCCAACCTGGAGCTCACTGAGGCCAGCTGTTGGTTCTTTGATAGGATTTAGGAAGTTGTGAAGCCTGAACCAAGATGTGCCATTCATATGGAAAAGCAGCTTGGGTGGGCCCATAGATTGGGTGGGGCAGAGTCTCTGGGGATCTCCAAGGCAGGTCAAAGACACTTTAGCCAACTTGATGGAGTTTCAAATACGGTATCAGTCTGCCTGCTCTATGGCTTGGAAGGGGAGAGGCTCAGCAAAGGGATAGTGGCATCTATTTGCCCTGATAGCAGACACTTGCAGTTTCTGCCTGTATACCACTGGTGCCTTTCAAGCTGCTACCCTGGTACTGGAACTCGGAAGGAGTGAGTCTGAGTACGTGAGTCTGTTGTGAATTGTTGATCAGGTGATGTGCTAAATTATTTGTTTGATTTCCTAATGTTTAACCAATCATGCATTCTTGAAATAAACCCAATTAGGTCATGATGTATTTTATATCAATCAATTGATCAATCAATTGGAAAAGAAAAAAAATAACATAGTTCTAGTGATAATAGTGAGTGTTGGGGAGAGATCGAAATTAGATGTTTGTATTTATTTCACGTGTTACTTACCTAGTAGCTTTAACTGCCTTTTCATATAATCTTAAATGCATAATTTTTTACTTTGTGTATTTGAATTCTGATGAACAGGTTAATTTTTTCATAGTTTTCATCAGTGACCTCTAGTTAAATAGAAATATTGAAATTTTAAATAAGTGTGCCAAATATGAGTAGAATTTCTAATTTGCAGCTAGAGGCAAATGACAAAAGAAATAAATCCTCTGATTTATTTTCCCACCCACTTGTGTAGTTTGGTGGGTATTAGTGTGGGAAGTTTAGGGTTCTTTGGACATTCATAGAACTTAAGGAAAATAAGTAAGGAAGCTGAGTCACAAAGGTCTGCTAGGGAAGTTATGTCCTAATTTTAGTGCTTTATTAGAGAAAATTGTATAGCTGTCATGGTCAAGTCTCCTCTTAATAGTTAACTCATGAAAGTAAATAAACAAATACAAGAAGCAACAGTTTTCAGTAGGCAGCAATTGAAATGCAGCAAAAATTTTTTGTCTACTCTGTATAGAGCACTGAGCTATCTGAGGATGTTACATAAATTAGACAGGTTTTAATACACAAAGTGAGGTGTTCAAGAGTAACTCAGCAATAAGGAGAGAGGTATTTAAAAAGACAATTTCAGTAAAAAAATGTGTTGAGTGATATGAGCTGTTTTGATAACGTGGAAAAGAGGCATATAATCTAACCTGATGTGATCAAGCAAGTTTTCTGGATGAAATACCTGTATTATTTAAGCTCAGTAAGTTTTAAGAAATGAAAAGTTAGGATTGAGAGGAGAGTTGAAACTTCAGGGGAGAACTGCATTAACCGAAGAACAAAGGCATGAAATTGTAGGAGATAATGCATGAATTACACACCATTTAGTACTATATGGATGGAAGCTTTTGCTGGAGTTTGGCCAGGTCTGCTATATTAATTCTTTTGAGCTTGGGCTTTATCCTCAAAGTGTTGGGGTTATGTGGAAGAAGTGTGACATGTTCAGAATTTTGTTTTGTAACAGCATATCTCAAAAGTGTTGTTTGGTTGGTTGGTTGGTTGGTTTGGCTATTAATAGGCGTAAGGTGACAGGACTCTGATCTAATCAATTTATGAAATTGTAGGCTTAAGTTCTGCTATTTCTTGACTTATGACTTCTCAGATTCCTTAAGACACCAGGTGTATTACAACTTTTCCACCTAGTTTTTCCCCCCTCAAAACACCTCTTTGAGTTAGATTTCACCAAAACTTGTTTTTTTGATAGGTTACACTGTCAGTATAGAGGATTCTAAGGATGGCAAGACTATATAATAGTGAAGAAAGCTGATTGAGAGGCTGCTGTGTACTTCCATGTACAAAGTGATTAGGGTTTGTTCTAGATTAGTGGTTGCTGGATAAGAAAAAAAGGAAATTGAAAAAAATTCACATATTGATAGAACTTAATTGTTTTCAACTACACTTGACAGATGTTTCCTTCTTTCTTTGATGTTTTTTAAAAACAGTTGCTACACTCATTCTGTAATGGCTACAAAGTATGTTTTATTTGACCTTGTAGGCAGATAACTTGTTCACATGGCTTAAAAATAATGGCAAGACTTTTCCATCATTACTGGTTTGTTATAGTCACAATAAACCTAAGTATATGAAGAAGTGAAATGTTCTGTATGGATTGCTTGACAAAAAAGAGCATTTGATTAAATAGATTTAGTGTAGTGGTACCTACAGAAAGAGTTGAGAACATCAGTGAAGCTTGCAAATAAGATCAAATGAACCAAATGTTTAAGGGCGTTATCTCTTTAAAGATATCTGATTGGAAATATTGCAATTAATATTAAAATTAAATTTCTTAAAAAGTTTAATCTCTTGATACTTCCTTATTCTATTGAAGCCTTTTGAATCCCTTAGAGATAAAGACAAAAATGATTATTAGAGGATTTATCTTCAAGTATTATAGGAAAGTATAAAAAATTGGAATGGAAAGCATCTGTTGCAAGTACCAGAAAATTATGCTATTAATTTAAGTGTCATCAGAGCACAAAAGATCACATTTCAGGACTGTGAGAAAATTATTAAAATACTGGAAATAATAGTACTTAAGATGAAGATATTATACTCCACGATCTGGTTAAGTGACTGACATTATTATATCACTTCAGGTATTATAAAAGTAACAAAATGCTTTTAAAGATAATAAGCATTACATTTTGAGATTGGCAGTGTTCACACTTTTCTGCTTAAGTGCTTTTCTAGTTTAACATAATTTAATAACAGTTATAGGGGAATAGCTAACATCTTAGTTCCCATATGTATCTTTTCTCCTTCCTTCTTTGTTATATACACATTTTATATATCTACATATACATATAAGTGATAAATTTCATCCTCTAAGTGATAGGTTTAGGAATGGTTACTCTTCTGCCTTTGTTCTTGCTGTTTTCATTTTCTAAGTTTTTAAAAGCTTCTAATTGTTGAGAAGTCTATACTGAAAAGAAAGTACTGCTATGTGGATCCATTACTGTCCAGAAATCAAAACAAGTGTTTTTTTTTAAACAGCTTTGTTGATGTATAATTGATATACAGTAAACCAAACATATTTAAAGTGTTTAATTTTGTAAGTTTGACAGATGTTTACACCCATGAAATCATTCCTACAATGAAGATAATAAACATTTCTGTTACACCCAAGTTCCCCTTTTTCCTTTTTAATCCCTCACTTCGCCTGCTTGTCTGGTCCCCAGGCAACTATTGATCTGCTTTCTAAAATTTTATAGAATTCTGTGTACTTTTCTATGTCAGATTTCTTTCCTCAGCATAATTAGAGATTCATTGATGTTGTAGCATATAATAATAGTTCATTTTATACTGAGTAGTAGTACTCCAGTGTATGAATATTACCACTTATTGTCCATTTACCTGTTGATAGACATCATGGGTTGTTTTCAAGATTTGGCTGTTACAAATAAACTGCTGTGAATATTATGTGATGTCATTATATGAACCATATGCTTTCATTTCTCTCCAGTAAATACCTAGGAATAGAATGGCTGGGTCATATAAGAGGTGTATGTTTAATATTTTAAGAAACTGTTAAACTGTTTCCCAAAGTGGTTTCGCCATTTTACATTTCCAACAATAGTTTTCTAGAGTTCTTATTTCTCTGCATCTTTGCCGATGTTTGTTACGGTGAGTCTTTGTTTTTGCTTTAGCATTTAATAGGTGTGTAGTGGTAGCTTATTGTGATTTTAATTTGCATTTCCTTAATGACCAGCAATGTTGAGTGTACTTCATGTGCATAGTTGTCATCCATACATCTTTTTTTTGTTGTTGACATGTCTGCATTTTTTTGCCTAAAGGCCTAATTGGAAATATGTACCATATTCATGGTTTAAAAGATTCAATATTTTTAAGATGTCAATTTTGTTCAGATTGATCTATAGATTTAATGCAATCCCAGTCAGAATCCCAACAGATTCTTTTTAGAAACTGACAAAATGATTTGAAAATTTGTACTTACAAAGGACCTAGAATAATAAAAAGAAAAGTCTCAAAAGAACAGCAAGGTTGGAGGACTAATCCTACTTAGCTTATACTTGTAAGTGGGTTTTTTTGTACCTAGCTTCTTTGTAAATGTAAAAAAATTCTCACTTTTTCATTAAGTGCTACTAATATGTTTTGAAAAGAATTTAGACTTGAGCATACAAAAATTCATCAGTGGATATTGACAATGTAGAAACCAGACCACTAATTTCTTTCACTAAAGATACAGAGTCTGTAGCCATGGGGCTAATGAGAACTTTTCATCTGTCTCCCTATTTACTGGCTAAGCTTTGTAAGAAAATGTAATACCTTTTAAGGTTCTTCAGTAATGATACATCCTGCTCTTCTGATGGTTTATTTTACTTGTTAAATATGAATAAGAACCACTAACCTGACCTTTCACTGTTTCACTATTGGGGTACTTGATTTATGCATGTCTTCCAACATAAAATTTGGCAAGCATTGCCAAAATAGTCTGACTGTGCTTTAGCATTATAAAACCTGTTTGGAAAAAAAACAATAGATCTGTTAGGTTTTTTTTTTGTAAGGTCATGATTTGTTTACCTTTGAACAAACTTTCTAATGGCTCATAATCTCAAGGTTTAAATGTCGAATCTATCATACAGAACAAACTGTTCAGAAATCTTTTTAGTTATGTTTGTTCAGAAATTTTCAGCGAATCAATGTAGGGTCCCACATACAGATCTTTTCACTGAAAAGCCCATATACAGAGCAGTCCAGATATTCTGATTTCAGTGCAGAGAATTTTATTAAGTGCCTTAGGTAAACCTAATATTAGATTGATCTCTCAATATTTTCATGCTTGCTATTTTTCAGATCATGTGAAGATGTCTGTTTTTTCCTCAAGACTAATACATTCTTTTTTTTCCCAATTTTTTATTGAATTATTTTTCAAGTACAATTTTCTGTCATTCTTTTATTCTTCTGACCTTGGCTTTTAACACAGGAAATTGGACTCCATATCAGGGAATAGCTCCCCTGTTAAACTTAGCTCTTCTGCTCCCTGTGCATGTAATGTTGTAGAGAAAATTTTCTAACTTCTGTCCTCTAGTGTGTGCCTTTTTTTCTTGTTACATCCTACCCCATATAAATGGACCAAAAGATAGACAAACAGACACAGATAAAATAATTTGTTGTGGTTCAAATGCCTTCATCATGGGCTCTTGCTGCAAATCTTTGGAGTAAGTAGAATAGAATATACTCTTCTCACCTTGTTTATATTTTCTAACTTTTTCAGGATTTCTCCTTTTTTTCCCTTTCTCTGTTCCTCTCTCTCTCACTCACTCACTCACTCACATTTTAAGGAAAAGAGGTTGCTGAGGTTGTTTGCTATCCTGTCTTCCTCTTCCCTCTCCTACCATAGCAAGGCTTAGGTGAGAGGCTTCTACATCATTATCTTTGTTTCTGGGATACAGATACTTTTCTTCTCTGTGAGACAGTATATTGCTCTGTGAGAGTTTATCGAGACACAAAGCCTTTAGTGTGTTTCATTATGGTTTTTTAAAGTACTAATTTCTATTGTCTTTTTTTCCCAGTTTTTTTTGGTCTTGTGTCTTCGTTCCTTTATTTCATTACCTTTAACATTGTGCTATATATATGTGCAAAGAAGGATGTCATTTTCCTTTGATTAGTAAATTAATGAGTTGCAACATACTGAGTGTTATTTTTGGATCTTGACCACATTTACAGTATATAATTGCTTTGTTATTCCTGCTAGGAATTTGTGGTTCCAAACCAATTCCAAGAACTCAAAAGTTTTGAAAAGCTGAAAGATTTCCCTGTATTTTAGAAAGTAATAGCATTATGCTAAGTAAAATAAGCCAGTGAGAGCAAGAAAGGTACTATATGACTTCACTCGTACGTGGAATCTAATGAATAAAATGAACGAACAAGCAAAGTAGTGACAGACTCAAAGATAGAGAGCAGGCTGACAGCTGTCGGATGTGGGAGGGATGGAGAGATTGAGCAAAAAAGGAGTTTAAAAAAAGAAGAAAAACTCAAGGACATGAACAACAATGGGATTGCTGGGGGAGGTGGAAAAGGGTAAAGGGGGAATAAATGGTGACGGACAGAGACTTGACTTGCAGTGGTGAACACATAATACAGTGTACGAATGACGTGTTGTACAGTTGTGCACCTGAAACCTGGAATATTTGGTTAACTGATGTCACACCAATAAATTCAATAAAAAAGAAAATACTACTACTTGTATAATGCATTTTTCACTTCTTCCTTAAGTACATGGAGATATAAAATGTAACCCAGATATTTTGATTTGTAGTCTTTTGATTAAAGAAATGATTGCTGTATATTAAATCATATAAGTTTTTTATATTTAATGGTATATAGTTATATAATTTGAATTATAAAATCTGTTTATAAACAAGAAATGGAAATGGAGTACAGTATAGTCATTGAGATCTTGAAACATAGGTAATTTTAAGTGGACAGAATGGCCTACTTTATGGATTTTCCAAGTTATATTTAGAATTCTTGTAAAGCTCGAAGTCACCTTAGAAGCTATCTAGTGCACACCCACATTTATGGATGCAATTTTAAGGCTTCCAGAGGCTGAATTTGTCTTGGTTAAGCTCAGATACTTTTATACTATGAAGATTTTAGAGCTATGTTCCCCTTATGAACTGGATTCTTTTATCTTTGTATCAGATTTCAACATAGTCCAGACATATGGTTGAAATATTAGTTTCATTGAATTAAGTTTATTTTCTTTATACTATAGATATATTGTAGATATATGAAATGAAATGATGACTGTGAGACCATCTCTATATTTTTACATAAGCTTTTTATGATTTAAAAATTAATACGTTATTGTTGGGAATATGGAAAAGCACAAAGAATATAAAATTGTCATTAAGCTTTTAAAATTTGTTTTCTTCAATTAAAGTCTACAAACAATGCTATATTAAGCTTAGGTGTACAATGTAGTGATTAGTCATATATCTTAATAGTGATTGCTGTAAGTCTAGTACTCCTCTGACACCATATGTAGTTATTATAATAGTGACTGTCTTCCTTATGTTGTACTTCACATTTCCATGACTATTTTAGAACTACCAATTTGTATTTCTTAATCCCCTTACCTTTTTCACCCAGTTCCCCAACCCTCCTCCCATCTGGCAACCATCAATTTGTTCTCTGTTTTGAATTTGTTTGTTTTTTTTTTTTTCATTTATTTTGTTTTTTAGATTCTATAAGGTATTTGTCTTTGACTTAATGTCACTTAGCAAAATAGCCTCTGGGTCCATCTATGTTGTTCCAAACAGCAAGATTTCATTCTTTTTTATGGCCCAGCAATATTTCATGATACACACGTACATCTTCTTTACCCATTCATCTATCAGTGGACACTTAAATTGCTTCCACATTTTGGCTGTTATAAATAATGCAGCAGCGAACATAGGGGTGCATATTATCTTTTTGAATGAGTGCTTTTGGATTTCTTTGGGTGAATATCTAGGTGTGGAGTTGCTGGGTAGTATGCTGGTTCTGATTTTTTGAGGAATCTCCCTATGGTTTTTTACAGCAGCTACACCAATTTGGAGTGCCACAGAAATAGTGCACCAGGGTTCCCTTTTCTCCATATCCTCGCCAACACCTGTTTGTTGATTCATTGATGGTAGCTATTCTGACATGTGTGAGGTGGTGTCTTGTGGATTTAATTTGCTTTTCTCTGATTAGTGACATTGAACATTTTTTCATATGTCTGTGGGCCATCCGTATGTCCTCTTGGATAAGTGTATATTCAGGTCCTTTGCTCATTTCTTAATTGGATCGTCTTCCTGGTGTTGAGTTGCATTAGTGGTTTATTTTGGAGATTAAACCCTTATCAGATATCACTGGTAAAAATGTTCTCATATACAGTGGGTTTCCTTTTCATCTTCCTGATGGTTTATTTAACTATGCAGATGCTTTTTTAATTTGATGTGGTCACATTTGTTTATTTTCTCCTTTGTGTCCAATGCCCTAGGAGATATATCTGCTACATGAGATATTTAAGATTTTACTGCCTGGTTTCTTCTAGGATTTTTATCTAGGTTTTGTTGCTTACATTTAAGTATTTTATCCATTTTGAGTTTATTCATGTGTATGGTATATGTTGGTAACTGTTCACTGACTTTTTATGTTTTGCTTATTTGAAACAAAATTCTTTTAAAAACTATCTAGCTTTGATTGCTTTTTACAAAAAATATTTAGTAAACAATAGTATCTTTTAAACATACCACATTATTTTGAGAAACTTTTGACTTTGAAATGTAAATTGATTTTTTGAATCAGTGATGGCTTTGTTTTTATCATTTAGTGGAAAGGTATTTAACTCCCATAAAATGTATTTAACTAGTTAATGTTTGAGATACTGAATTCAGAGATTAGCTAAAAGTCCAACATAAAAAGAAATCCTGTAATTTGTTTTTTTAAAAGTGAAAAACCTTTCATATTTTTGCCTAATTAAGTCAGATTATTTATTCATGTTTAAAAGTAATTGAATCAAGTCACAAATAGTACAGCATTAAACTTGATGTATACAGCGAAAATAAAATATTTTCATACTAAAATTATATACACTATGCCCAGTATGTTATATACATTAATAAAGTTGTACATACATATCTTGTATTAATAATTACTATGTCATATATAATACACAATTCATTGTAAAAATAAGTATACTTTTTGAAATGCCATACTTTCTTGAGAATTGCATAGTCCTGTTAATGTGGATGGAGGTGAAAAAGTTTGAAGCAGGGAGAGTTGACTCTTATTCAAGACTAGTTTTAGCTGATATGAAACAGCTTAAAATTCTAAATTGAGTTGTATTTTAAGTGAAAGAGTACCTGCTGTTGATAGTGCCTTACAACTTACTCAGCTTTCGTCTTTTTATAGAGCTCCATAATAAGCATTTATAATCAGTTTTTGGCAGCATTGGAATCACTCAAGGCATTCTGGGATGTTATGGATGAAATTGATGAGAAGACTTGGGTACTTGAGCCAGAAACACCTACACGGAGTGCAACGGCACGCAGAATTGCAGTAGGTGGGAAAGAGGATTAATGAGGTGTTTTCTTTCTAAGGTGTTGGATTATATTCTGTATTAGGAAAATGAATCTAAAGATGACGTTGGACTCTTAGGTGAGACTTTTTTCTGCATGAAGTTAACTATTAAAACTTTCGGGATAAACTTTTTTATTACTAAGTATTTAAATGTAAATATTTCAGGGGTAAAGGGCAAGTAGTGAGATGTCTCATAATAAAAGCTGATGATGCCCTGACTGGTGTGGCTCGATTGGGGGTTGTCCTGTGAAGTGAAAACCAGGTCACTGGTTTTGATTCCTGGTCAGGGCATATGTCTAGGATACGGTTCTTCCCCATTTGAGGCGTGCACAGGAGGGAGCTCAGCAATGTTTCTCTCTCAAATCGGTGTTTCTCTCCCTCTCTCCCTCCTGTCCCCTCTCTCTAAAAACAAATAAACAAGAAAGAAAGAAAAGGTGATAATCCAATGGAAGTAGGATTCAGAGATAATGTTAATTAGCTTTTAATTAGCTCAAATAGTGGAGCAGGTTTTCCAAAACTTACATTACTTAGGAAAAACAATTATGTTAGAAATAATGAAGTTTTCATCTATGAATGTAGATAAGATTAGTGTGAACAAATCTGGGAATATTTTGACAAACGTATAGAGAAGGATAAAAGAACCCAAAATGGGCCGTGTATACCCACTTTTTGTACACAAAAAGCATAAAATAATTGAATATATTTGAAGTATTTATTATAAATATCAATATATGAAATAAATGTTATATAACCATAAACAATCCTTCAAATATCACCATAGTCTCTTTACTATAAAATGATGATTTTATGTATTTAATTATGAACGAGCAAAACAGCTTTCAAATTCTGCCTCTCAAGATTTTAGGTGTTTCCAGGGGTGTCCAATACATGGCTCCCAGGCCACATGCAGCCCAGGATGGCTCTGAGTACCTCCCAACACAAAATTGTAAATTTACTTAAAATACTGAGATTTTTTTTATGATTACATGTCACAATGTATTTAATGTGTGCCCAAGACAACTCTTCCTCCAGTGTGGCCCAGAGACACCAGTTTGACTTCACAGTAAATACTGTTAGTTGGATGGGTGGAAGATACTTATTTATATCTTTCCTCCCTGTTTTTCTAGCCCAAATAGATAATGCTGTACAAATCATATATTCCAAAGGATGTTTTGAAATGCTTATGTGAATAATACCCCAATTAGTAAGCAATTTTTATAGTTTTTATCCAGGCATACTAGACTATCTGGGGGAAGAGAAGTAACCTGTTATTAGGAGAAGAGGAAAGGATAATTGCACAGCAAATCTACAACTAGTATTGTTACCCAGTTTGTTAAAGTCAAACAGTATTTAATTTGGAATAATTAACCAAATTTTGGTACATTTGTGAACAAGTATATTTTAAGAATGAAAATGTTTTCTTCAAAGAAGTGTAGTAACTTGTCTTCATGTCCCCATTAAAATAATTATTCTTATCAGGTTATGATTAAATATACTTTTTATTTCTCATTGTTCAGCAAAAACAATCTGGGTTTTCCTCATTTACTCTTGTCTATGTTTACCTTTTAGACCTCCCCCCCTTTCAGGCATTGAATTGCTTTTTTAAGACCAGGTTTTCACCACATTAAGAGATTAGTTAATATAGCCATAGTTAACTGAAAGTACTTTCTGGAGTCATTTGATGACTTTGCCAAAGGCTAATATGAAATTTGTGTTCGTGGCACAGAAAATATTAACAAATGAGATTATAAATTAAGTTTTTATATTTTGGGGTTTTTCCTTGAATGACTTATAGTCATTTATTTTACTTGTGGTTTTTTTTTTTTTGCCAGATCTGTAGTAATTGTATTCAGGTTGTTGCCAACCTTAGCCAAAGGCTTATAACACTACAGTGTATAGAGTTTATCAAGACATTTTTACCATGAAATTAAATTGACCTTAAACAGTTATACTGTGCACTTTCAAAAAAGCAGTAAAATTTTTGAAATTTATAAAGTACTCTAGTACAATTAAAATTTATAAAAGAATTGAGTGACAAGTAGATACAGTTTTTTCATAGATTCTGCAACCAAGGTTTAGTTGTTTTTACTAAATAAGTAATTCAAATTGAATAGGAATTGAACCCTTTAACTTACAGGGGAAAACTTCACATGGAGGAGAGGAATTGAGAAATTATTATTATAAAACATCATAAAACTCAAATCTCAAACATTTATTTTTACTGTTTTTATTGTATTTGTAGTCTTTATACATTATTTGAAGTTTTATTACCAAGAAAATTATGAAAAGTAATTTAGATAATATTTGACCTGTCATTTTTAAAAAAATATTTTTTATTTTTTACAAGATTTTATTTATTTTCAGAAAGAGGGAAGGGGGGGGGGAGAGAGAAACACTGATTGGTTGCTTCTCACTAGCCCCAACTGGGGACCTGGCCCTCAACCCAGACATGTGCCCTGACCAGGAATCAACTGGTGACCTTTCACTTTGTTGGATGATGCCCAACTAACAACCCACGCTGGCAACTGTCAGCTGTGATTTTTTTATATTGAAGATCTTTACCATTCCAATGAACCTTCAATCCTGACCAGGATTCTAATCTAATCTACTAATTTATGGATTAACTCCGTTGTTTGAAACTTAGGGTTCCCAAATCTTTAGTCACAATTATAATTTCAAATTTTACTGTTTTAATGAAATTATAATATAATGACATGTTTACCTTTATAAAAAATTTGTAAAACATTTGGGCCCTCACCAGTGTCACTCAGTGGTTAGAGCATCTTCCCGTTCACCAGAAGGTTAGGGGCTCCTTTCTCGGTCGGGGCACATAGCTAAATTGCAGTTTGATCTGCAGGTGGGGCCCTTACAGGAAGCAACTGATCGGCATTTCTTTCTCTCTCCTTTTTCCTCTCTCTAAAACTCAGTGAACATATTTAAAAAATAAAACAAAACATATGGCTACTCTTTCCTTGTGTATAAAATGAAATAAGTATGCAGCCAGATAGATACTCCTTTATTTTTTGTTTATTTGATTAACTGTTCTACTTCTAAAAACTTTAATATTCTTTCATTCTAGGGCATAATGCTTCAATAAATATAGAGGTAGACCCCAGGCATCCTACTATGCTTCCTGAGTGCTGTTTTCTTGGAGCTGACCATGGTGTGAGATCTCAGATTTAAATGTTTTAACAGAATCATAAAATCATTGTCTACTACTGTTAAAATATTATTCTATATATTATTCTAAAGTATTAATGGTAGTTATTTTAAATGTGTCACCATTTTGAACTTTGTACTTCTGTGTTTTTAATATCTTATAATCAAGCAGTTAAATTCTATAGCTAACAATACTGGATTATATATTTGACAGTTATTGTAAGATCTGAAAGTTTTCATTACAAGAAAAAATGTCCATACATGTGTGGTGATGGATTTTAACTTGTGGTACCCATTTCACAATATATACATATCCCAAATCATTATGTTGTAAACCTAAAACTAACTGTTTTATGTCAGTTTAAATCAGAGACAAATTCTATGCCAAATACGGTTTTACAATATGAGAGGAGCAACCCCTAAATTATTGAACTTTTTTTTTTTTTAATTTTTACACCTGAAGTGGTGAAACCCCTGGGAATTAAGCTGAGCAGAAACATACATTTGTGGTAGGTATCTTTACAATAGAATTGTTACTTTTCTGTGATTTTACAAATTTAATAACAAATTTGTTTTCATGTTTTCAGGGATCCAGAAAATACTCTGTTACAGAATTTGAAAGATGTTTTAGAAATTGATTTTCCAGCTCGTGCTATCCTGGAAAAATCTGTAAGTTTTTTCAGTGCTTTGATACTGCAAACAGCATTGCATAATAAGTTAAATGTGCTTCTTTTAGGCACCAGAGAAAAGTGAAGCTGAAAGGGAGGGAACTAGAAGAATAGCTTTCCGAACTATAAACAACAGTTACATCAGAGAACTTGTTAGTCTTTCATTGGTGGTTATAAGTGTACTTTTTTCCATGGTCTTTGTAACAGTAAATTACATTAATAACACATGTCTTTATTACTAAAAATAGGGGGATAGATCCAAAGTAGCTAATGTTTGGATTTTCTGAACTACCTGCTTTTGGATGACTGAAATGAAGTTCTAATTCATGTACTGTAAGTGTTTATGAAGAATGGTAGTCCAGTTTCTCACAATTCATCAGACACCACTACATTTGCAAATAAAAAGAATGATATCTGACAAAGCTGCTAAATTTTAGACCACTAGACTAGTGTACATGTTTTTGTCTTTTCCTTTAGTTACACAATTTTGAAGCTAGTAACCATTAGCTAATATCACTTCCTATTTTTACATACTACAGTGGCATTATGTTGATGTACAATATGGGAAACTTAAGCTCATCTTGTGAGGCTTAAGTTTTCTATTTTATTTAAAAAAATAGAATTTTTAATATATGTGTAAATTTATTGGATAAAAAGGGAGCACTCATACAAATAAGTGTTAAATAGTAATGTGACTATATTAATATTTTCATAATAGTGATATAGTTACCTTCATAAAAATTGTATAAAAGTTTCATACTGTCCATACCATATTACTCAATTCTCGTTTTCCATTTTGTATGTTTTAAACACATACACTTACATTTTTCTTTTGAAGGATTTTTCTATGGATTGTGGAATCTGCTATGCCTTTCAGCTGGATGGTGCCATTCCTGACCAAGTGTGCGATAACCCCCAGTGTGGACAGCCTTTCCATCAAATATGCTTATATGAGGTAAAGTAAAAATAACATCAGCGAGACTTTTTCAGCTAACACAGCAGAGGAAGGATGCATATTTGAAATGTATAGACTACAAAATCTATTTCAATATGATCTCTTTTGCCATTAGTTCCTGTAGTACTAGTTCATTTCAGATGTCCACATGCTTCCTTTCTTCATCATGCTTTCTCATGAGGGAAGAATGTCCTAAAGTAACCAAGAAGGGGGAAACATACCCAGAATACATTTATGGGCTACTGCTGACACGTAAATTAAATTGATGGTACAGTGGAATCTTTTAGTAAATACTTCGTGTAACCACATACAAACCATAGACTCATCCACTTGGGAGGAGTGGGGGCAATAGGGGAATGGGGCCTCGTGCACTATGGAGCATCTGTTACTTTTTAGGCTACATTTGAGTATCTCACAGCACTCTCAGTCAGTGACCTTTTATTTACTCTATGTGAAATCTGCTTCCATTCCTGTTTCTAGTCATTTACTCTCTATAGCACTCGTCTTAGGGCACAGCTAACATGAGATAAACTGTACGTGCATCATTATACAGAACACCGTAGTGATATGGTGCTTTCAATTTTCTGAGTCTGTCTTAGTATTACTACCTGATTTTTATGATTAGAGATAGCAGTTGGTGCTCTCTGTATTTTAATAAGGGAGAACTGAGGTAGAGATGTCAGTTTCACTTATATAAAATCATAAAATATCAGTTCTAATTCTAGAGATACTCTTAAGGGAAAATGTGCTTTTTTATAGTAATGAATAATCATTTAATTTTTAAAACTGCCTCATGCTTGTAATTAATAGTTGAGAATTACCCCACCAGTGGTGATTAACACCAGAAGTAAGACCTAGATTTTCAAGAGCCTATGGTATCTTTTACAGTGCTAGTGCTTAATTTGTGGTTAATAGATTTAGGTAAGTTTGTGAGCCCCATAGTCTGTATGCATCATTTTTGTGTGTCTCAAGGGTAGAAAAGGTGAATAATTTTCATCAAAGTGTTACAGGGGCCCATAATTTGGTTATATACCAGTGTGGATAGACCTAGAAATCCATGCCGGTTTCCCCTTGTTATTCAGCATATTTATTGTCTGGTATTTGCTCAGAAGATGTCCCCCTTACACTTGCAAAAGAAAGTTAAGAAGGTAAATATTCTGGAATAAAAAATATAATAATGCACTCAAAAAGAAAGGGGAATATTTCTGGAGTATTTGTAATCATGCTAATACTTTATCTTCTCTTTAAAATCTTCAGTGGCTGAGAGGACTGCAGACCAGCAGACAGAGCTTTAACATCCTATTTGGTGAATGTCCCTATTGTAGTAAGGTAAGCAATTAGTCACATTTTATAAACTGTCCTTAGCCTTTAGTTTTGTATTTTAGAAGTATCTATATATCAGCTTATCTAAAACTTTTTGCAACTTATGTATTTAAAAAAGTTTCTGTAAGATAAGTTATCCCTATAAATAGCATTTTAATTTTCAGATTGACCCTTTGATCAAAAATAGTTAATTCCTTTTTTAAAATAACTCCTGTTTTAGATTTTCTGGGTGATCTGAAACTTCAAAAAAGTATTTCTAAACTGTATCATGGCACCATTTTTAGTATAAAGTAGTTTTTTAAAAATGTTCTCAGACTGACTTTGTTAAAATGTATTCTCTCTCTCTTTTTTTAAAGCCAATTACCTTGAAAATGTCTGTGAGGAAGCCCTGAAATGTAAGAATGTAATATTTCTGTGAAGAACTGAAACTTTAAAAATTATAAGAAGGATTTTGTGTGGTATCTTCAAAGAAAAGACAAAATAAGAATACCAATCAAAAGGAAAAGAATGGTGATGCCATAATAATATACATCTGCCTTTGTCTCTTCACTGAGGGTAAACCGGGCAATAGTAAACGAGAATCCTGTGGACCGCTTTAAGCCTGTGCCTTCTGTACCAGTTGTATAATAGCGTGTGCACCAAGGTGGGCGTCTTGACTTGTTGAACATATCTGGACTGGTAGCATCTTGCTGTGGTTCATAAAATGAGTCTGGAAACTGCATACAGCCGTCTTTTTGTGGAGGACTTTTTACTTCATTCAGAAATTCTTGAGACTCACAATACTTTTGTCTTCTTGTGCTTTCCTGTGGAAAAATACATGCATATATATGTATGTATATATAGTGTATTAGATTTGAGTTATCAAGTATGTATTTTGTGTACTCTAAGAATGCTAAATCAGTTTTTGTGTGTTTATTTTACCTGAGAAGTTATTTTTAGATCCTGGATTTTAAAATAAGTACTTACCAGTACCAGACAGTCAAATCTGGTTAACATTGGTTCCTTTAAACCATTTAGTAAGCCAGTAAGTGATCTTATGGGTGTCAGTAGTAACTAGGAATCTTTTTGGTTACTAACAACTAATTCAGTGATTTTGGGGAAGCAGCATGGCTGTGTACCCACTGAGTAGACTGGGCTTGCAGCCTCCTGCCTGGGCTTTGGAGATTCGCATCTTCTGATAATGGACCTCAAGAAGACAGCTGATTAAAATCCTAATTTGTCCAGAAAATTGACCTAGGAAAAGATGCTCACTCTTTTCTCCTAGCATAAAAGGAAACAAATAGTCTGTACAAATTGAAGTTTCACAGTGCATGCCTAGAAGCATTTAACAGAATGTCAAGAACGTGGCCAAAGTGACCTGGAACCATGTGGTACGGCAAAGAGGATGACTGCCCTTAAACT
Source organism: Sturnira hondurensis (assembly GCF_014824575.4). Classification (NCBI taxonomy): domain Eukaryota; kingdom Metazoa; phylum Chordata; class Mammalia; order Chiroptera; family Phyllostomidae; genus Sturnira; species Sturnira hondurensis. The sequence continues at coordinate 8,214,322 of NW_028079044.1, read as the reverse complement.
ACTCTAGCAAATTCGCACTAATACAGTTTTCCTGAAGTTTTATCAGCTTAATTTGCTAAAAGCAAAATAAGTGAATGGTCATTTCACTGGGTCAATAATATCAATATATTGTTCTTCCACAAAAAAAGAGAAATGTGCCCTAAAGTCAAATATTTCTGAGGGCTGAGAACTACTGGTAAGCTAACTCAAGCAGCATCTATATAATTTAGATGTGGAAGTGGATGATAGCCCCACCTAGATAAGAAGTTAAGCTACTAAAATACCAAGGCAAATGTGTGTAACCTATACATCTCTCTTAGCAACAACAAATAATATCAAATGGGCAAGTACTCATGAAAGAATTTAACCACCAGTCAGTTGTCTTCAGTTTACTGAGAGATCTGACTGTAATAGTCTAAGGTAGAAAAGTGTGGCTCATAAAGTTTTATTGGAATACAGCCACACCCATTTTTCCTGTATTGTCTGTGGCTGCTTTTATGCTACAACAGCAGAGTTGAATTGTTCTAACAATGACTGGATTGTAAGCCTAAAAGTATGTATTATCTGGCCCTTTAAGAAAAATCATTGGTTAAGATGCAGATCTCATTCAAAAGGTCTGAGATGAGATCTTAGGTTCTGTTCTGCTAAGAAGCACCAGGTGATAGTGGTGGGGCTGGTAGGCATAACACGCTCTGAGGAGCGTGGGCTTAAGGTATGCAATGATTTATTCTGTTACAGCAGTGGTTCTCAGTCTGGGAGAATTTTGTCCCACGGGGACTTTTGGCAATTTCTTGACATTTTGGGTTGTCACAACTGGGAAGAGGTACTGTTGGCATCTACTGAATAAAGGCTAGGGATGGTGGCGTACAATGTACAGACAGCCCTTTACAACAAATAACCCAGCCCAAAATGTCAATAGTGATGACATCATGAAACCCTGCATTATGATCAGTCATTAGCCTTAAACACACATTCGAATCAGTAAGGAAGCTATGAAAAAATGGGCACCCTTTCCAGTTCTGGCCAGGAGTAATGGATACCAGACTTCCCCTCCTGCTGTGAAAACCCATGAAATAAATACAACAATGAAGTTGAGCAAAATACATGTAGCAGCTGATCAGGCATAGAAAACAAGGCTGTGATTTTTGAGGAAAGGAAAACCACCCAGACCCTAGAAAGGCCACATTTAAGATATTTACTTTAGATCAGCCCATATACATTTAAACAGAAGTCAGGACATGTTCAGGTTGAACCACCAATAAATTAACTGCCTGTTTGGACAAAATTCAACACTCTTTAATAAAATCTGGAATCTCAAGAACTTAGCACCCAGAATGTTCAACATACAATAAAACTTTACACATAAGAGGCAGAAAAATTTGACCCATAGTTACAAGGGAAAAAGTAGAAATAGACTCAGGTATGACCCAGATGGTAGAGTTATTATCAAACAACAATAAAATATTCACATAAATGTTTAAGGACTTAAAGGAAAAGTTAAACACAATTAGTGAAAAGATGAGGAACTCAGCAAAGACATGGAAAATACAATGTACTTCTGGAACTGAAAAATATGACATGAAAAATTCACTGGCTAGGTTTAACAGCTAATTTGACAACTGGTGAGAGGCTCAGCAAAAACATCCAAAGTAAAGTACAGCAATATAAAAGACTGATTTGAAAAATGAACAGAGCTTTAGTTATCTGTTAAATAAGGTAAAACATTCTATTCTACATATCTTTAGCTCTCAGAGGAGAAGTTAAAAAAGGGTTAAGGCAGGAAACATCAAATAAATCATTTTCTAATGTGATGACAAATAATATCAACCCACTGGTAAAAGAAGCTCAGTGAGCCCAAAGCAGAATAAACACAAGACATCCATCCCTAAAAAATCAAAGATTAAAAAAAAAGCAGATCTTAAAAGCAGCCAGAATAGAGATGTATTAGATAAAGAGTCAATGATAGGAATAATATCAGAAGAAAATATCCACAAAGACAGGACAACAACATCTTTAAAGTTCAGAATGAAAAATTCCATACCCATTGAAGCTTTCAAAATGAAGGTGAGGAGCACTGATTAACAGACAAGACAGACTAAGAGCATTCTAAATTACTCCTCCTAATTATAACTAAAGACTTTAGACAAAAAGCAACTAATATAGACCATTTTGAAAGTTGTAGAATAGAAAGAAGCCTTACTTTATGATAAAGACCTCAGGATGTGAGGAATGACCTAGTTATGAGTCTTTCATCCTAATCCCCCTCTTTCTGGTTCATCTGGACCATAAAGCAGCCTGCATTCTGAAAACAATATGCACAGACTAGAAAAGGTCCAAAAATCCTAAGGGACCAGGGAAATGGCAGGTTTGCAGGACAGAAGCCTTTTGACTATAACTGCTTTACTCTAGGTGAAAACCAAGAAGCTGGACCTCTTCCGGTTCCCACCAGCTGCTGTGGGAACTGTGGGGTGGAGCCCTGCCAAGCATCACTACCCTGTACTAACTGGGGAGCAAACCGATGGTCCCCACTAAGCACTGAGGAAACTAGAATGGAGCCCTGTGGACCATCCCCACACTAACAAGGTGATATCCTATCTCACCAGGTGTTAATGGAAATTATGAAGGCTGTGCCAGTCATTCCCAGCTGAAACTACCGCAGGAGGCCCCTGCCCTCCCCATAAGGTACTATGGAGAATACAGGGCAGAGCCTTGTAGACTACCCTTCCCTGCACTGTGCCTCTGCTGCACCTCACCAGACAGTATGGAGACTGCAGTAGGGTCCTACCAACCATGCCCACTTTGTGTTAAGCAAACTTCAGCAAAGAGACATCAACCCTCAAACACTGTGGGCAGGAATGCTATTGGCCATTACTGCTATGCATTCAGCAAATGACAGCCAAGAGGCAGCAGCCCACTTCCCCCCAACTCAAAACCCCTGCTCCCAGTACTTAGTAGAACTACTAGAGAAAATCAGCAAGGCTATAAAAGAAATTAATGATGCCACAAACCAATGGGATCTAACTGATATTTATAGAGTACTGCACCCCAATATGGGAGAAGTACATGTTCTTTACAACTGCAATTGGAACATTAACCAAGATAGATAATTGTCCTGGGTCATAAAATAAACCTTAACAAATTTAAAACAAAATTACACAAAGTACATCTTCAGACAATATCAATTAGAGATCAATAACAAAGATAACAGACATATCTAATAAGGTATCACACAAAATAAGTCAAGGGAAAGTACAAAATGTCTTGAACTAATAAAAATACAATATACAAGGGTTCATAGGATGCATTTAAAATGGGGCTTAGCAGGACATTTATAGCATTAAATGCTTATATTAGAAAAAAATGAAGGATTCAAATCAACAGCTTAATGTTCCACCTAGACTAGAAAAAGGAAAAATAAACCAAAATCAAGCTGAAAGATATGAAAGGGAAATCGCCAAGCACTTAAAAATTTAAAAACATTCTTCGGAATGGGAGACAGACCCAAGAGGAACTTAAAAATATATTGAACTGAATGAAAATATATCACAGTATGTGGGACATGGTTAACACAGTGCTAGAAAGAAAATCTATTATACTAAATACCTATATTGGGAAAAAAGAAAAGTCTTAATTCAATAACTGAGACTTAAGTTTTCATCCTAAGGAACTAGAAAAAGAGAATAAATCCAAGAATAGAAATCAATGCAATTGACAAAACAAAGAGGGAGAAAAATAAAATAAAAGCTGGTTCTGCAAAAAGTCCAATAAAATTGATAAGCCTGACCTAAAAAAAGAGAGAGAGAAAACAGATGCAATCAACATCTAGAAAGAAATATTACTACAGATTCTACAGTAAAGGATTTAAATAAGGGAGTACTATGAATAATTCTAAACATAAAAAATATGACAACTTAGATAAAATGGAACAATTCTTAAACTATAAATTATCAAAAATAACTCAAGATGAATTAGATTAGGGGGGTAAACTAGTCAGCAGGCCAAATCTGGCACACCACCTGGTTTTCTAGAACCTACCAACTAAGAATAGTTTTTACATTTTAAAATGGTAGGAAAAAATAGTTTGTGACACCTGAAAATTATATGGAATTCAAACTTCAGTGCCATAAATAAAATTTTGTCGAAATCAGCTATACTCATTTGTTTACATATTGTACTAAGATGCTTTTGTGCTATAAGGCAAAGTTGAATAGTTGTGACAAAGACTATGCCACCTATAAAACCTATTTTCTGTCTAGCTCTTTACAGAAAAATCTGCCAACTCTTGAAATAGATCATCTGAACAGTCTTAGTAAATGAACTTAATTCATAGTTAAAAAGGAAAAGAAAGCTCCAGGCCTATATGCTCTCAGTTGAAAATTGTCTAACACATTTTAAAAAGAAACAACACCAATGCTACTAATTTTCTTCTAGAAATTAGAAGGAAAATTTCCCAACTCATCAGCATTACCCTGACACCAAAACTAGACCAATAAAATAAAAACTACAAATCAGTACTCCTAATAAACAGATTCAAAAGTCCTAAGAAATACTAGCACACTGCATCCAACAACATATAAAAATAAGACACCATTACCAAGTGAGGTTGAGATTAGTTCAATATTCAAACACTAATCAGTGTCACCCACCATGTTAATAGTATAAAAGTGAAAAAAATATGATCACATTAACTGATACAGCAAGAGCATTTAACACAATTCAGCACCCATTTATAATAATTCTCAATACATTAGAAATATTACCAACTTGATAAATATGGTCAGCTGACTTTTGAAAAAGTCTTCCAACATATTTAATTAGGAAAGGGGAAATTTTTAAACAAGTAGTGCTGGGACAACGGGCTTTCTGTTCGGAAAAGAACGAACCTCAACCCTACCTCATACCATGGACAATCATTGATTTGAGTTGGTTCACAGACCCAACCATGGAAGCTGAAACAATAAGCCTTCTATAAGGAGCAAAATTACTGTGACCTTGAAGTAGACAAAAGTTTCTTAGTTTTCTTTACAGACCAAAAAAATTCTAAAGAAAAACTTGGTTAATTGAACTTCATATATAAATAACAAATAGCTTCTGCTCATGGAAGACATTGTTAAGTAAATAAATAGGCAGGCTGCACACTAAGGACAAGACATCCACAATACAGCTACTGGACAGGAGACCTATATGTGAAATAAACAAAGAATTCTTCCAACTAAATACTAAAAAGATAGCCAACTAAAAAATAATGGACTACAACTCTTGAAAAGACACTTCACAAAGGAAGATACATGAATGGCAGTTAGCACATGAAAAGGTGCTCAAAATTATTAGCCATCAGGTAAGTGATCATTAGAATCACCATGAGATAGTAATCTACACACGATGGAATGCTAAAATGAAAAAGACGGACAACACCAAACACTGGGAAGGACGTGGAATGGCTGGAAGGCTTGCACATTGCTGGTAGAAGTGCAGAAGGGGAGCCATTTGTCCACTTTTTGTAAAATTGAGTATGCATCTCCAATTCAGCATATCCACCTCTCAAGAGAAAGAGAACGTGTCCATAGCAACACTTGTGTCCGAATGGTTATAGCAATTATTTTCTGTGGTGGCCAGAGCCCAGGTGTCCATTAAGAGAGCACGGGTATGTGAATTGGGGTATCCTTATACAGTGGAGTACCACTCTACCAGAAAAAGAACTTACTAATACATGCAAGAGTATGGCAACAGTAATACACACGGAGGGAGAGAAGCCAGGTGCAAAAGAGTGCATACCGTATGGCTACACATATGTGAAATTCTAGAAGAGGCAAAACAAATCTAGGGATGAGAATCACAGTATCAAAATGGGTTGTCTCTGCAGGAAAGGGACTGACGGAGGAAGGGAACAACTTTCTACAGTGATAAAATCTACACATGTTATGCCCTGGCTGGGTTATGTGCTCAGTGGATTGAGCACGGGCTCCGAACCAAAGGGTCGCCAGTGCAATTCCCAGTTAGGGCACATGCCTAGGTTGCAGGCCAGGTCCCCAGGATGGGACACGGGAGAGGCAACTGAGAGGCAACTGATGCAACCACACATTGATATTTCTCTCCTCTTCCCCTCTCTCTAAAAATGAATAAATAAGATCTTTTAAAAAATCTACACACATCACACTGCCACCCTAATTAAAATGAGTCAGTTTCTTCACTTGGAACCCGGGCATCAGTATTTTTACAGTCCCGCCCCACTGCCCTCCACAGGTGATTCTAGTGACAGGAAGGGCTGAAAAAGAGCACTCGAGAATCCCTATTTTTGTCAGCAAGCAGTATTTGTCTTTAATTTTATGAATAGGAACTGTGAGATACAACCATTTGAAGCAGATTCCTCTACAACTTTAAAACTGATGCTACTATTATTGTAACGGAACAAATGCGAAAGATTCCTATTAGTATTGAACAAGCATCTCTTTCTCTCTGGATAAACTCGTATGCTTCCTGGTTGGACAAGATATGCCTAACAAGCATGCTTCTAAATTTCTCCCTTGGCTGCCAAGAAGTTCAGAGCGAAATTCCAGTGTTCAGTTTAATGATTAATAATATCCCAGCTGCCCGATGTACCAGCTTGGGAGTGGTGATGGGAGGTAGAAGGTGAGGGCATTCAGTTACTCTGTTGTCCACTGTTAACCTCAAATCACTCTGGGAAAATGACGGTATAGAAATTGTGTAAAATAATGGCCTATCCGAAGATACAAATACATTGTACTCTTCTTATCAAAAAGGTTAGATCAGGAAAGACTTACTATTGGCTGAGTGAGTCATCTACTAAAGGCAAGTCACTATCCAACCAAATGATCAAATGATGTAAAAAAACACAACTGTACTGACAGAGCAACACTTCACTTACATATTTGATTATAAGGATTAGACTGGAGGAACCAGTGTAAAAGTATGGAATATTTTCAGTCCCTAATGGATCATAGATGGCATAAAAATTTAAGTACACTTCATTATATTCTTAGGCTCAAGGAAGAAATCAGATCTGTATGCAAATGTGCTCACCACCATTCTGTCTCTATCATTACTGGAGTTGGCTCCTTTGTTTTTATCTGCTGGATAGGATATTTTCTGCCCCTTCTCACTTAACGAAACTATATACAACCTTGGCCCTCGGGAGAAAATAAAACGACTTCATTTCCAAAGGGCATATGCTATTGCAGCACATGCCTTTTGTTAACAATACAAAACAAAAAATTTCTCACCTGAGCCGTGTCTTTGTCAAGCAATCCAATCGGCTTCTCATGTTGCACTTTTCTCCATGTTGCGGAGGACTCGGCACCTCTCTCACTGTGGACATTTTTTTCTATGAACCTATTTTGCACCCGATTGACTTGCTTTGTTGCAGCCTTTTGCGAATCAACCTGTTGATGTAGGTAGAGTAAGTAGTAACATATAATGAAAACTTTTGACACATAAAAAAAATGCATTCACGTCCAGATTCTTGAAAATTTTAAACTTGCCAAGCTTTGAAAAATAAGTAGAAATTGAGAGGAAACCAAGTGGACGTTATAGAAAAAATACAGTAGTCGGCAAAATCCTGTGACCCTTTCTCATCAGTAGGACAAGATCAATTAAAATTAGGGTCTCTGTTGTGTACTCTTTAGAAATTATCTCTACAGATAGTTTGCTTATGGAAAACAGCATTTTTACAGAAAACTGTCCCATTTTAAAACTGCACATGAATTTATTATTAACCTTTGCTGGGAGTGGATCCAGGATATCTTTTTAGTTTAAATTCTTATTAATTAGAATCTTAGATTTGTATGACTGAAGTAAGCTTAATTAATGTTAATGCGTAAGAGGAACGTACAATGTTGCTTCCTTTTTTTATACAGGTAATTTAACCTTTAAGCAGATGAATAACAGTTCAAGTCATCTAATACTGTGTCCCAGTATCAGAGGTTAAGTTTGACAACAAGCTTGCTTCTGAGGTTTCTTTTTCACACCATGGTGCAATCTAGGGGATGACTGACTCTTAATAACCTTGAAGTAGACAGGGGAGTAGAAGGGCAGAACTCTCAATGCAGTCGGAAGAGGGAAAGCCAGTGAAGACCCTTATGTGAAGTACCTGTTCAGCAGCGTCGTGTTTACAGCAGCTGCAAGTGCCATCACCTTTTTTCAGGGGTTAACTAGGGGGCAGGAGATGGGAATGGTACAGGGGAAATAATGGAGTAGCCAGTGCCCAAACAGAATGGATTTCATTAGCTGGGCAAGCAGAGCCCTAATTGGTAGCCTCTCCGTTTTTAGCTTCTGTTGCCAAGTGTGTTCACCCCTTCCCTTTAAAATATGCTACTGTTTGTGGCTTGGTCTGAGTTGTCACAACATCATTCTTTATTCACTCCTCCTCCTAGATCCCAGCTTCCCAAAGGGCAGCAAAGCCACAGCCTTTCCGTAACCTGAAAACTGAAAGTGTTTCCCAATCACTCAGGGATTCTTTGTTTCCGCCACTGAACCCCCACAGATGACTGGGAAAATTCACGAGTAACCACCTCCTGAGCCACTCTCCGTCTTGGCAATAAACGCTCATCATACCCCTCGCGTGAAAGAAAGCTTCCTAAGGCTGCTGTACACGGTTTTACCCTAATCACCGTGAAAATACGTCCCATGGCCCAAAGGATCAGTTGGTGCTGCCTCTGCGCCAGGCACGTTAGGTCTCCCAGGTTTTGCCCTGGGCGCCCCTGCTGTGCAAAGAGGTGGTCTGACAGATTCAGTGCTCCCTGAGGCCACGCCTCCCGTCAGGTGGCGGAGGGGCAGGCGGTGCTGCCACAGGCACCTCTACCGACAAAATGACATCCAGTTTATTCCACAGTTCAATTTCTAGGGAAAGTTTTAAAATGGTCAGAATGAAGTGGGATGATTAACCTGTAATCATGAACACAGTAAACATTTTTCTCAAAGTCATAAAAAATACAAGACTTGGCATCCCACGTAATCAAATAAAAGGATATTACCCAAATGTGTGTCATTTTCAGAAAGTGACTGTTCAAACAAGGTACTTTTCACCTAAATTTCTACTAGTACTAAACACTGTTCTACAAACAGGAACATTTTGGGGCCCTTAAAATTTAATATGCCGAAAGTGTGCATATAATGGAGAAATGATATTCTACTTTTCCCACATAAAATAAACATGAAGACAAGTTTACTTTGAGAATTAAGCTCAAGAAAGAATTTTGCAAACTTTTAAGTTCAGCACAAAGATTACTACCACCTGTAGTAAGATATCCACCCCTAGATTTGCTATGGGAACCTCCACTTTAGGTGAATGTAGGGACAAACTTTTACTGTCTGAAATGTGGGTTAGCTGGAGCATGTTCACTCTGGCCTCCTCCTCTGCCCGGGGAAAGCATCTAGGAGAGACGGTGCCTCAGCAGGCCCAGGGATCTATCCTCTTAACATAGGGATTCAGGTATCACCTTAAGGAAGGAGNAAGATATCCACCCCTAGATTTGCTATGGGAACCTCCACTTTAGGGTGAATGTAGGGACAAACTTTTACTGTCTGAAATGTGGGTTAGCTGGAGCATGTTCACTCTGGCCTCCTCCTCTGCCCGGGGAAAGCATCTAGGAGAGACGGTGCCTCAGCAGGCCCAGGGATCTATCCTCTTAACATAGGGATTCAGGTATCACCTTAAGGAAGGAGATATTGATAAACTGATAACACGATCTGCTACTGGCTCTTGAAGAAACTGCTTATTCCAGGGTTGAGTTGGAACTTCAGTCATGCTGGTTTTTCCATTCGTTGTGAGCATTCTCATCTGGGAATTCTTAGAGCTGTAGCTCACCTCAGTAAGCATTCGACTGAAATATGGCTTCCTTCAGTGAATTTTGGACATTAAATCCCAGTGGATGGCATAAATAGACTGTGGTAGCCCTGATGACAGATTCTCCTAATTTGTCAGTGCTACCTCTGGAGCCATCAGACCTACTAGAGAGTGATTTCAGCGACACATACCATCATTTCAGTTGAGGCAAATACCCCCAAAGATTTGCTTTTCAGGAAAAAATATCAGTGTTTCTACTAACTTGACAAAATTGCATTCCCAATTTTACTCTGGTAACAGTATTTGGAGACTTTAGGAAGAAGGCCCAGTTTACAGGGAACAGTGCATGTAAAATCTAGTAAAACCTACTATTAAAAAATACCTCATTTTTCTTTTGCAAAACCATGATTGAAGTTTGCTGAGATTCTTATGTTGATGTGCTATTTTCTCATACCTAACCAAAACATTTTTAAGAATTCTAAATTTAAAATGCACAACCACTTATGGACTGAGGGAAGTAACATTTTTAAAAACATTCCTAACTTTCTTTTGAATACTGAGTGACAGAAACATTTTATTTATTGAACTGTATACATTTTCTGGTGAACTGGCCTCCTTTTAAGCATCTTTGTCTAAAAAGTACAAGTTCAAAGTTCATTCACTGGTCTGTTAAATAACTAGAGTGATCCATGTGCAGAGTAATAAGAAGAAATGTTTTGAAGAGGATTCTGTGACTTAAAAGAGAGAAATTTGGGGCCAGGTGATTAATATTCATTTTGAACTTAAAATTGTATTTGTTATTGAAAAGATCAATTGTAGAAACTATCTTACACTTTATCACGCAAAAGGACAGAGTGTAGGACAGTTCATATGGTGATACTTAGCTTCTGAACATTTTCAAGTTTGGTTTTTCAGTATCACAAAATCTACAAACTTTAAAGATACCGAAATTTAGCCACATATAGTGAACCTATATTTTATACTATATTAAATATATTTGTGTACTTAAAATATTAGAGAAATAAAGTAATTACCCAATAAATATTGATAAGCTGTGAAATATATTCCCAACCAGCATACTTTCTATATACTGAGGCTGATCGTATTGTTAACAGAAATTAACGAAGGTCTTAAGAATGTATATCATTCTTAGTGTTTTCTTTTTACTCATAATTGAAATGTTCTAATCAAAAGAATGAAATATATTTGATTGAGGCTCACTGCAAAAACTGTTTTATGTTCTATTCTCTGCATATGTAATGGTTTCACAACATCCTTTGAATTTGATGAAACTGAAAATTCTGATGAATAATTACAATTTTATATCAGAGGATACAGCTATTGGTTTTTAAAATGGCTTCTTTTATATTTCAATTAAGTTTATGAAACTGGAAAACTACAAAAAAGGAAAAAACCTACCTAAATTAGTGTAGATTAAATGATGACCATTATTGCAAGGGAAATACTATGTCAAGGAAATGGCTCTTTGTTTTGTTGCAAAGTGATAAAAACACAAAAGTCAATAAAACTGTTAAAATAAGTCTCAGTAATTACCAAGATCAAAATCCAGTGGCTTTTTATTAAACATGAACTTTTGTTCTGCCTGCTGCAATAGTAAATAGTGCTGACAATTGGTTTGTGAGGCACTCGCTACAATAAAATGTAATTGTATCATGAGAGAAAGGTGACAATCAGGAGATCATGAAAAAATTACATATTCTCACTGGTAGTTAATTAGCCATGCAAAACCTCCTCAAACAGATATTCTCTTCTATTAGGAATGATTACTATGCAGGCCTACAGATGTCAATACCACAGTCATTCAAATACTTCTTTCCCTACTAATTGAAGGTTGTAAAGCTCTGGTGTCAAGGTTTTGCTTCCAAAGAGCTAATTTATGGCTAGAAGGATATTTTATGTCTTCAGTTGCAGCAGCTACAAAATTCAGCAAATCAGAACCATCTGTGCACTGATACTTGACTCACCATTCATCTAGCAGCCAATCAGTCACATTAGTTTGCATCCTGCATTCTTGGCTCATGAACACTTGTGATGATCCAAAGTTCACAAGAAATATTAAAAATGAATGGCATCCTGACCCTACCTTATTATGCACCCGTGAGGGGAAAAAATGCCACCCCACCTGTTTTTTTTCCGCATGTGGATAGTGTCAAGGAAGAAATGGACATTCAGTCACCTGTCTAGAAATGCTGCTGACGGCAGTCACAGGCTTCCCCCACCGTCTTAAAAAATGTTTTGTGCTAATTCTTTTGTATCATTTCAGGTTTAATTCTTTTCTCAAGTTCCAATTCTTTTTTTTTAAATTTGATGTAAGGGTGTCAGTTGGAAAACAGCAGAGTAAAGGAGATGTAACTTTAAAAATAACTTATTAAAAAAGAATTGTTTGTATATTGAAATATCAGCACATACAAATAATATGCTAAATATAAGATTATTATTGTTACCACCAAATTATGGCCAAATTGGTATGCAAAAAAGAGGAAAGGAAAGCAGCAAATAAAGGCCTGCATGAATACAGTCAGATTAGCCCTAACCTAGTCTTCTCTCTGACCTCTCTGACATCAGTGATGGCTCCGTTCCTTTAACAGTCAGTACACAACAGAACATGGAACCTACTACTTTTCTGTAAGAAATAATATGTCAAAATCAAGAGAACATTCAACAAAATTTCCTGGAGCTGAGTTAAGGGGAAAGGAATTAAATGTAATAAGCAAGTAACCGCGTTGTCAAACTCATTTGAAACCTAAAACACCCTCATTTGGAAGAACACTTCGCAGAAGGCAAGCATAAGACCCCAGGGACCAAGTTACTTACTTTGTGATCGTTTGGAGTCTGCACGTTTACACTCTGTCCTTTAGCGGAAAATTCCAGTGGTCCTAAAGGTATTCCACCTGGGTTCAGAATCTTCTTGAGCATTTGATAGTTTGGCTTTTCATCATAGGCTAAATTATGAGCACATACCAAATACTGGGCTATTTCACCTGTGAAGTATTAATTTTTTACATGACATTCGTAATTGGCAAGGGATGTCAGGACCCCAGAATCCCCCCAAACCTATTTTTCTCTTATGCACACACACATCCTGAAGAAACTAAGAATGAACAACTCAATGAAAAGCACTTTTTAAATGATATCCAAAAATGACTGAAATATACAGTGACCTACAGATTTGACAAGCTGAGAGAAACTGGTAATGTTTTTACACATCTTTGTTGGCATTTATAATTCACTAATCTTATCAAAGTAAGCAAACTTTTAAAATTAGAGATTTTGATGTATGGGGTGGAACTACTAACTACCTGAATAATACAACAGATCAAACTTTTATGTTGAAGTTTTAAAAATTCAGTTAAAAACAATGGATATTTATTATAAATCTCTTTACTTCAAAGGAAAAAAATCATTCCAAATTTTAATTAAAGCTTTGATTCTGAGATTAGAACAGCTCATTTAGAAATGGCCTTGAATTGTATGTGTTCAGCCACGACAGACTGTGGACTTCGCCAAGCCCCCCTCACGTCCTCCACACCCAGCCAGCCCGGTGCGTCCACCGCACCGGGCTCCTCCCGACTCACTGCACAGGGATGAGAAGCCGCCCCTTCTATTTCTTCTCTGCTGTAATCTTCCTAGGACTATAAAGTCACTCCCCCCCACCACCAAAAAAATGTAGGAACTACAAACTTCTAAATACAAGTAGAATTAGTACCCCAAAGATACAAGCATAGCAGCCTTAAAACAAATGTAGTTTTTGCATTTTTGTTTCAGGAAGGTGCAATCTAAAATCCAGGTAAGAGTGATAATACCATATACTGTTTACAAGAAATGGGCATGCTTTCATTTTTTTTAAATATTGTGATATCATTTCTTTAGGCTGACATTTAGATATTCCACAAACTAGTCTTTACAAGACTCTTCCCTTCAAAAAAACTTACTACTGACCCAGACACAGGTACTTCTTCCTTTATCCCATTGTAAGAAAATCTGGGAAGCTTGGTGGGTTTGGTGGGAACGAAGTCCTAACCCTCCCCTCCCCTCCAGGCCGACCTCCATTCAAATGGGGAAATGCAGAGAAACCGTGTTCCACTGCCCACAGGGAAACATTCCCACAGGAGCAGTCATCACCTGTGTCTCCTCTGGGCCAGTCAGAGAGTGACCGTCATGCACAGTATTGTCCACAGCTATTTTTCTTAGGGATATTAGACTAATGTGACTAAAATGAGAACTCCTGGCTCCAAGAGTTTTTTGTATGTTTGTTTTGGATACTGTGGCAGTTATACAACCTACTTCTTTCCTCTCTAAGGTATAAGATGTGCATAATCTGTTACCTAGCATTCGCTCAACCAGATTTCTATTAACTAGCAAGTGCTGTGGTTTCGTGTTTATAACTCATATTTTCAGGAGCATCCAATTCCTGGAATTAGGATGGGGGCATCCAATTCCTGAAGGGATGATCAAGAAAAAAAAGGTTAAATTACAGTTGTTGCTATTCTAATATAAATATTCTGTTGTTCTTTGGTCTATAGATTGCAATTCGATTAACCAAAATATCCCAAATGGAGAGCAGAGCTGAACATGTTGGGAACACTTTTCACAAGTCACCGCTGGAAGTCGATGGAAGACCCCGGTGCTCCACCAACTGAGAGCAGCTGTCCGGCGAAGCCTTCACGGGCCTGGGGCTTGAAAAAACAAGGGCCCAGTGGGGACGGAGAGAGAGGAAAAGGAAAGAGCCACCTGTGTTACAAATTTATTATTGTAAACTTGAAGCTTAGGCTGTTGGGATGGTGAATGGGTTTCCATGTTAGCCTTTCAAGATCTAGGCTTCTTATTTTAAGCACATTTTAAAAAATTTGCTAGCACATTTCCAGAGCTATAAAACAAAACACTTTGACTACTATGCAATCATATTCTTAAATTATCTGCTTTTTAAGTTAGTGAAATATTAACTGTCATTTCAAGAGAGAGAAATGTTTGAAACTACTATTATTACACTGAGTTGAGCCTGCAAACTGCCAACTTCCTGGCTGTTTTATAAAATGTTTTAGTAATAAACCTTCTGTAAACCAGTAGGATTTTCCTGCTTACAATACCCTTTCTCCTAGGCATAACTGACCAAATTAAAAGACCTTCAGTTACTATTAAAGGTTCAACATTTTGTGCTTTACAAAAAGAAGTCTGCATTTTATAAAATAATACTATAGACTCAAATGGTTTGTGCTGCACAAGAGGAACCCAGCACTCCTCCGGGATTTCCTGTATCACTCCCCTCTTCTCTTACCCTAGCTCTAGCGAGAGAAGTGGCACAGAATGCACACTGGCCCACGGGCATTTGTCTTGTGCGACCCAGGACATCTGGGCATGATGCTTTTCTAACCTGAAACTGAATAGTTAGCTTTTGTGCAAGAGGAACAGGAAAGGGAAGGGAGTTATACGATTAAGAAAAAAATTCTGACATCTTCCTAGCTCTCTTTTTTTGCTGTCTTTGTTAAGTAAAACAATATGGCTCGGTAAAATGCCAGTAAGAATGTTAGTCAAAAGGGAATATTGGCCTATGGACCAAGTTACTCAGTGCAGTTACAAAAAATGCAATGCTTCTGTCTTTCCACCCATCCCCCCAAATGAGAACATGCTACTGTCCACCCCACTCCATCAGAAGAAAAGGGACAGCAGGATACGGGGAGGCAGACTCAGGGTCTTGGGGATTACAGAAGGGGAAGCGGGTCTGGTTTGTTCTTGTTTCCTACGAAAATGAAAAGTTTGGTTCCTTGTCAGAGAAGGGCTATAAATATATTTTTAAGATGCTTTAACTCTTTTAAACTCTCAGATGGGAACTGACACTATTTGACCTTAGCTAGAGGGTCAGTGTTCCTACTCACTTTCATAAGTCAGCTAAAAGCTAACTTTGAGATTGGCCAATATAAATAGAGAACGAGACTCACTCTGCTTGTCTGAGCAAAAGCAAGTGTGACGGCCAAACGGGGCTCTTCTCCACGGGACAACGTAACCCAGTCGTTACCCTGGTACTCACTGTGCCCAGCACGCACAGAAAATAACAGGCACTTCGGTAGTTCTCAGTCAACGTATTACTCTTACTCATACTACTGTCAGTTAAAGGATTCCAGAAGTGCTCTCTACCGACTTGAAAGAGCAAACCACTCAATGAAGCACACCTCCAAATCCCAACACCACGTGCCTTTGCCAATCCAAAACTCTGGTGCTGTGACCCAGGGTCTGAATAGCATCCGAGTATTTAATGATTTGAGTTTTTTTTTAAATTACTGATTAAAAGTGGTCTTTTCTTAGATCAGAGTTATCTTCTTTCAACAATTTATGAGGAAATGAAGATAGAAAGTCAACTCTAGAAATACCAGATAAAGCTGACAATTTAACCTGGGCATGATTCCCATAATCCATATCTAAAGAGAAAAAACCAATGGGCAGAGCCCAGAAAGCTAAGTGTTTTTATGCAGAATTCTTTCATTCTAATGTCAAAAAGGATCTAACCAGTTTCTGCTCTAGCAACCTTCGTGTAACCCTGGAGAGTTCCCTCCCATGNCACTTCGGTAGTTCTCAGTCAACGTATTACTCTTACTCATAATACTGTCAGTTAAAGGATTCCAGAAGTGCTCTCTACCGACTTGAAAGAGCAAACCACTCAATGAAGCACACCTCCAAATCCCAACGCCACGTGCCTTTGCCAACCCAAAACTCTGGTGCTGTGACCCAGGGTCTGAATAGCATCCGAGTATTTAATGATTTGAGTTTTTTTTTTAATTACTGATTAAAAGTGGTCTTTTCTTAGATCAGAGTTATCTTCTTTCAACAATTTATGAGTAAATGAAGATAGAAAGTCAACTCTAGAAATACCAGATAAAGCTGACAATTTAACCTGGGCATGATTCCCATAATCCATATCTAAAGAGAAAAAACCAATGGGCAGAGCCCAGAAAGCTAAGTGTTTTTATGCAGAATTCTTTCATTCTAATGTCAAAAAGGATCTAACCAGTTTCTGCTCTAGCAACCTTCGTGTGACCCTGGAGAGTTCCCTCCCATGCCCACGGAACTGGAGGGGGTGGATTAAACAGCAACAAACCGAGAGGGACCAATGTGGTGACCTTCCAAGCACATTGGAGAAGGTCGAAGTTACCATCCAGACTTACAGCAGCTGCTTCCGGAAGGAGCCCATTTCAGCACTGACTCGGGGAGCTCATCCAACAGACTGAAACAAAACAGAGCAACACACAATGGCTGCATTTGCGATCCAGTGATCCACTGTCCTGATCAGAAAGCAAAACTCAAATTCTGTGTTGGTGACTCACCAATACCCTGACTTTTAGTACTTTTTTCACCCACTGGCAATGGTGAGATGGAAAGCAGGGGTGGGGAAGGGTTAAAATTCTCAGTGACCAATTTCATATCAGTCACCTAAAACTAAACAGTAAATGTTTTAATTCGAAGTTTACATGTGTAAGATGTGGAATGTAGAAGTAGCTACATCTATCATAATTTTTTCTTAAAAACATGAACAAATACATAGAAAAACTGCTCCTAGATTTTAAGAGTATTTTCCCTCAAGTATCTACCATTGGGCAGTGTTTTATACTACCCTATGATTAAACAGGTTAAGAAGAAGTATTCAAAAGACAAAACAAAAAAGCCCCATTATTCTACCAATTTTCAGTGTTTTACACGGAAGAAGGACAACTCTCTTCAATTGCTTCAGCCACAAATACATAAACAGTCAACTAATATCACTGATACGAATATCTGAGCCATAAACTCAGGCGCAGGCAGAACTTCAACAAGAAATGTTCTCATCTAACATCACCCTGGGTCAGGAAAACGAAGGGCGTGCGGGAGATACAGTGTCATGGCTGAATATGCAAGCCCGCCCTAATGGGAAATTCAGTGTTATGCCTTCTCAGCAAGTTGAATAAATTATGTATTATATACTCTAAGAGGTTTGAAAATGTCTACAGTTTACCTTAATTGTATATTTCATAATATATTAGCTTTACTGACCTATAGGTTTTCACTAGTAATCAAATCAAAATGAAGATAACATATGTAAGGATCCCCCAAATGTAAAGGCATTATATTTATTAGCAGTATATTGTATTATTTTATATGATCCCCTATTATTATACTTGAATATACACATAGGCATATTAAAGATATCAATGATGAATGCATCTACATATACATATTGATAAAAAATCTAAAATCATATTAGTAAATTTTAAGAGAAAAACACATATAATCATTAGAATTAAAATGCTAATCTTTGAAATAAAATACATTATTCAAATTCAGTAAACTGAGGTGGAAAACTGGATACTGAGACTGTTCATAGGTGCCCATTACTGTGCTTTGACTTGACCCATATATTAAAAAATGTCAGTTCCACGGGGGGTTAATACGGACACATCAATCACTGCTGTAACTGATTAGATGGTTCTAATACTGACTTAAATAAATGTGTTCATTTTGGGTGAGGGACTGGGATGATCTACATTCCAAGTGGAGAAATATTTCAGACAACATTCAGTATGTCAGTATCTACAAATGCAGTCTGTACTAGCCTGCATCGGCAGGCTAGCTTTTCCCTCTGCCGAGACCAGGGCCACACTGAATCTGAAGCTTGGTTTCTCTGACTCAGCTGCCCCTGTTTTTGAACTTCTGTCCTAACATGCCCTACTTAAAACACAGCTGCCTCTCCAGTTGTGATATTATATCTGTGGGTAATTACTATTGCACATATACTGCTATATAATAAAAAAAGGGCAATTGTGTGCTACGTGCAATCGACATTTTTTTAAGCCTGATCAGTGAGAAGATAGTAAAATAGTAATATGCTCTGTTCTCCATGTGACCTAATTTTCATGCCAACACATTCTAGCTGAGAAAAATCGAATGTGAAATATTAAAAATGTTTATATGGCTCGCAAAATTATCTTCCCTATAAACACGTCATATAAAATTTTTGTTTGTTTCTCCTTTCACAAACAAAATATACTCCCTTCAGGACACAGGATTAAGAAAGAGCCACGTTACTCTCACTCAAAAAATATAGGCGGTGTTTGTCCCATTCCACACTGTTGCTTCACACAGTTAATATCAGTCAAACCGAGCTCAGACTACCTACCTACACTTACACAATGCTAATTTGAGAATACCCTTCCTTGCACATACCACCATCTAGAATCTAAGCTCTGGAGAACACCATGTAAAGGAACAACTATTTCGCTTTACAGTTTCTATTACAACTCACATATATGTGATTTTGTAGTTGTTATCTTAATGGATTTTACATCTGTAAGCTGTTCAATTTGGTAAATACTGTTTTTCAAATTTAAGAAATGTGCTTTGGTCATCACGTTGGGTACAGGGCACCTTCCCTGGGGTACTAACTCCCTGTAACGGATGCCCTCGGACCTGCGGCTGCACGTGGAGGAACACTGAAACTCTTTACTTTGTTTTAGCAGTCTGCACAGCCACGGGGTCCTGCAGGCACGCTTCCCAGGGCAGCCTCCCGCACAGCCACCGCAGCAGGCAGTAGCCGAGGATTTCAAGGTCACTCCGTCTGGACAGGGCTGTAGGAATAAGCATTAGGAGAGCAAGATGAGGATAAGCAAGTTTTGAGAAACAGAGAAATCACTGATTTCACTATTATTGATGAAATATGAAAAAGCCAAATGGGCAACGTGTTTTGTTTGTTCAGCTGCAGTAAAACTTAAGTGCGAGGCATTTGGCTCCAGTCCACAGACAGGCAGTGACTTGTTGCTGTTGAAAGTAAGGGTCAGTTTCCTCACCTCCTCCGACTTCATCCTTCCTTAGTCTAGCCTGTCACATGAACTTGATCTCCATGGCCTCTGACATGATCCAGACAACCCATAACCTGGCACCAACACTTTCTCAAAGAGCCAAGCAGTAAAACAAAGAAATAAATGTCTGCAGCTAAATTGCTAACATATGTTCCAGGAAGCCCACGGGGTCCGCATTGGTCATGCAGAGACCCTGTGAGTGCAGACTAAACACTGATGGCCTTTTCGGCTCCACTCGCACTGGCAGCAGCTGAGGTTGGAAGAGTATGACAAAACTGCCATCTAGTGTGCAGGATTAAAACGCAGGTCTCTCTTAAGATATTTTTAATTAATGAAAGTACAGGACAAAACATACCTACTACTTTGGGTACAGGGTTCCAAACTTTCACAGACACTAATTTTAGACACAGACAGGGCTGCACCAAGATTCTGATCAAACATCCTGAACAGGACCTGTCAGGATGAGGCAACGGCGTGCCTGGGACTGTGGGCGGAGGGGTGGGAAGTCGATTCGGAAGCCAAAGAAGGCTTTCAGCATGCATGAGGTGGCTTTTCATATAAAATGCAGTGAAATAACATTTTCAGGCCACTGCAAATATCCTTTAGATCAAACTACTAAGTGCTATAGATTAGTTCCATCATAATTTTGTTTCGTTTTTTTTTAAAGTGGCGTATTCCCAACGATGGGCAATGAAATCTAAGGAACATGTCAAATATAACAAATATTATTGAAGTAATCATTAAAACATGAACAAAATCCCACAAAATGAACTCACTTTTATATCCATTCCAAATTGTTACCAGACAATAGGTTGGTATTCATGTTTCTACCATCGTTTGAATGCTCATCTGTGTAGGGATATACAATCGCCTGCGTGTCATCTGTGGCTGTTACACGTGCTCTAAGCAGGGATCCTGTTTTGTTATCTTTCATTAAACAAAGTCCAAAACACTGCTCAGGAAACTTGGTTTTTATTTTTAAAAGTTACCTGAGAACAATGCTCCTAGCACGTCACAACTACTTTGGTCACCATACACGAGTTAGTATAAAAGCAGAAGACAAAATTAGCCCTTACACATACTCCATCTTAACTGCTATTAGAGTATTGGATTATTAAAGGCCCTTCAGTCTGGCAGAATGCGACAGTCCCATGGGGGCCATCTGCTTTCTGCACAGGCTTCGGCGACGTCCTAATGCAAGCGCTGGCTCTCGTATGAAAATAAAAACACGATCGCTAGCACACTGTTTGGTAGTGATTTCTTCAGCAATAAATCTCCCATTAATAATGGAATGGTTCTGTTCGTACAGATGTGCTCACAAGTCCCTTTTCCACTATGGCAATTCCTGATTAGCACCACTTAAGAAAATGCACATCCTCTAATTTTCAAAAAATTCTACTCTGGCACCTGTTTGGATGACACAGGCTTCACACAAGAGGCTCTCTGAGGAAGAACAATCAAGAATTAAAATGGAATGAACCTTCCCAGTCACTTCCCCCCACCCTCCAACTGAGGGATTAATTGATAGGAAGCTGCCGTAATGACAAGTCATTTAGATTTCTGAAGCCAATCTTTCATAAACTGGTCTTCATTTGAAACAGCCCTTTGAGAGTTAACTTTCCTTCACTACTATGGTTTGGTCTTACCTAATTAAAATACATGATCACATTTTCACCTTTTCCTTATTTTCTTCTACTGTATGTATAATATACATTGATAACTATGGTTAGGCAAGAGTTTGACCACTGGTTCCATTGAGTTCAACAGAAATACATGTGATGTTTTAAAATATCCTATAGTTACTCTCTTCCACCATCAAAGGGTAAGACAGATGTACTAAAAGTGTTTCTAAATACATGTGCTACCTGAAATTTCCCCCTAGAAAAATAGATTACGGAGTTTGATGTGCAGTAGTGAAGTCGAAAGCTAAGATTCTACTAATAGTTACATCTCCTTTCCACCTACTGTACACAGAAAAGTGACTTTAATGCCTGTTAATTTAATTAAAAATAAATACTCTCAATAGTATGTAAATAATACATAGGTCAATGAATTGACCCTATATATCTTTGACTTTAAAATACATCAAAATATAAAGACATTAAAAATAATTATTATTGAATCTAGGAAATGAATGTTTTGATATTTACTACATTATTCTAGGTATTTCCTTTGTATTGCAAAAGAAATAAAATGCTGAAAATAAAAACAAGAATTGATTATAGTTGAAGAGTATTATTAATGTCTAAGTATAAAAATATTTTTAAATTTGAAAGCTAAAATACATTATGGATTCTTTTGTTTCTATATAATTTGTAATTATATTCCTTTGTTCATTTACTTTTTCTGTTCTTGTTTTTTCCCACCACCACGCCCTACCCCACCCGCGCGCCACACTGTAACACAGGGTTCTTCAGTTACATGTGGTAGTTAATACAATCATTAATGGTATGTTTTTATATAGACTTCCTAAAGAAACCACACTATTACTTATAGTGCTATTAGAATGTAGCAAAATTCAGTTATTAATATTTGTCTTCTACACTTTCTTGTTAGTTTCCAAATACAATGTAGCATTTAACTTTTATATGGAGCTTATTATATGAAGCAAAGTATATGACTCTTTTCATGGAAAGCCTGTGTTTTTCTCGACTGCTCAACATTTCTAAATTGTACAGGATTGCTAAGAGTAATGATTGGAAAAAAAATAAAAGGCACCAGTGGGGACTTGAGTTCTATTTCACTAGCAAGCAGATTACAGAAACAATTGACACTGAAACGCATCATTAAAATAAAAACAACTGATGTGCTTTATGGAGCTGCTGCTGGGCCAGACACTCTAACTACTTTTATATTATCTCATTTAATCATCCTAACAATAAAAGGTAAATATTATTAACCCTGTTGACAAATAAGAAAATAGAGGCTCAGAGAGGTTAAATAACTTGCTCAGTATCACAGAGCCAAAACCGACAGAGCTCTGCATTGAAATCTGTCTTTCAAATCCAAAGCCTACACTCGATCTAATAATTACTTTGCCTCCATCATTACTTTTAATACCATTCAAACAACATTACACATACTACTTCTATAGTTAGGGAATTATTGGAAGTGGTCATTTTAACTTAAAATACCGAAAGATATACTCAGTCAAAGAGAGTTCTTTTGGTAAGGAATAAACAAACAACCAGCAGATCCTGAGGTCCAAGTTGTAGCATTAACAAATTTTGTTATGCAACTATCCTTTCAAGGTACTATTTCTTTCAAACTACTTCACTCTGCTGAAGAAGGGTGTCTAGTTAAAACATTTATTCACAAAGTGTTAAATAGTCCTCCGAAGCTGGTACAAGAACTACAGAGAGCTACCTAGAGAACTGTAGGGGACCAGTTTGTCTCGGCCTGGCAACTGTGACTCAGCTCTGTATGGAAAACCTACAGATGCGAAGCGGTGGGCAGGAGCCAGACCTTCAAACAGAGTTTTCCTGTGGGAATCAGGCCTAGAAAATGCTTACAGATTGTTACAGCTTGCTCTTGCTAGAACTCCCTCACCCTGGTCTAAAGCAACAGATGTGTATTGTCTATCTTCAAGGTAATTTCCAAAGCCTGTGTGAGCCCTCCCAAGGACAGAGCTAATCATCTCATTGCCATTTCCCTCTGCATGTTATTTTCATTTCCTTGATTGTACCTAGAATGTAGACAATAATATTCTATGTAATAGACAATAAATCTTTCTATGATGTAAGACCCCAGGAAAATAATAAAAGCCTGTCTAGGCAAGGGTCGGGGCGCTCCTCTCTTCAGGGAGTGGCCGAGGCATCATAGACACTCTCCCCTTGAGAGTAGTCGTGTCTGTTCCCTTTTTCCACACAGAATAGTTGTCGCCTGTGCATTCCACAATAGGAGGACTCTGCAGGCGGGGTCTGCAACGGAGAACTGGTCCTAAAAACAAACCACGTGAAATCATCTGGGCCTCATTCATCAAATGGAATGAAAGAGATTGGAAGAAAAAGAAGAGGCCACGTGTTAATCCCAAAATGGGCCTGATTATTTACCTAAAGTTTTTTTCTGTTTAGTTTTATCTGTTATACAGGGTAACATTATGAAGTGTGAACAAAAACAAGTTTGGTAGGAAATAATAAAGTGAACCTGAAAACTTTTGCCTCAAGCAGCCAGAGTTTAAATGTCCCAGAGACTAGTTTATATGCTCAGAAATGACAGTAAGAAAGCAGAAATATCTGAGTAAGATACTCACCTGATCAATTGAAGGGGACTATATGCAAAACAAACTTCAACTTTAGTTTTATTTTTCTAACTACTACTAACCTATGTTAGTATTTTGTGAATTCAGATGTGTAAAATGCTGGAAAATGTTATAGTGGCAATAAATTTTTGCAAATTCAAAAAGATTTTTGAATAGAAAACAAGATTGCAGTGCATGACATTGCAAATAAAATATTAAACCCAGGTCTCTTTTATTCTTTCTGTACCTTTTAAATTCTAAGCCTTAGTTTTGTTTTGGGGGTTTGTTTTTTTTTTCAACACTATAGTGAAGGCTTAGGAAAAGTTAATTCAACAGACCAAAGGTAAAGGTATCTTACATTTGGCAAATGTGTATTCTTCATCCAACCAAACAGTCCCACCTATGTTATGACTTTAAAAGTCATGTCTAAATGTCAAAATTGGACCTGGCTGCTGTGGCTCGGGGTATTGAGCACAGACTGCAAACGAAAGGGTCACCGATTAGATTCCCAGTCAGGGCACATGCCTGAGTTGCAGGCCAGGCCCTCAGTTGGGGAATGTGTGAGAGGCAACCACACACTGATGCTTCTCTCCCTTTCTTTTTCCCTCCTGTCCCTCTCTGTAAAAATAAGTAAAATCTTTAATATAAAAATAAAATCACTCTTAAAAAAATAAATGTCAAAATGGGATCATGCCATGGAGAAGAAATAGTATCTTCATTATCATTTAGAAACACAACAACCAAAGACTATTTACAGCAGTCAAATTAACCTAAAAATAGAAATCAACAGTATTTTTTTTTATTAAAACAGATCCAACAGAGCATATCAATAGCTTGATGGTTTTCCTTGACATCTTAGCATTGAAAAGGGGCTCCTGTTTTGAATCATTGTTTGAGAGGATAAATTTTGTGTAAAGCATGTCACTTCCGCAAGTTTGGTAACATGAAAATACATTCTCAGTTTATTTCACATATATTTTGTAAGCTGCAGTGCTAAATTAGAGTGAAATGAAACCATGCAAGAAACAACACAAGACTTGGATTTCATATACGATAGCAACTGGCAAAAATAAAAAAGTATGTAATATATCTTTCCTTGATACTGAATATATAACATAAATAAAGAGACATTTAAAATGCAGTTTAGACATCATATTTTATGGTCATCAATGATGTCAAATTAAAACAGGTATTATACACTCAATGCACAGGTCTGAAGTATTTAAAAAAGCTCAATATGTTAAATGCAGTGAATCTCTAGAGAAATTAGGTATTGACTGCATGCCTCAGTGAGTAGAAAAATCTACAAAAATCCATACCACACATTGATCCAAACATTGCTTTTTTAACATTACTAAGAATGTAACAAATTTTAAAATAGTATATTTGACACAGATATAATTCTCTTTAATTATAGGCAATGGGCCCAAAATATGTCAATGTTTATATGTTAGTTTTTATGAAGAATGAAAAATTAATAATAAAAGAGATAAGCCCAACATACATTACACTAATTTTACACTAAGTGAAGAACTTCAGCCACCGAGAAAATACCTTTGGGTCATACAAGAAAATGAAGTTTGAAAGAGTAACTGCAATTTTAAAAAAATACAGATATATGTGTGCATGATAGTTCCAGGAATATTTAGCCATCCATCTGTCAATCTAGCCATCCATCTCTATATATCTCTTTGGTTTGTAATAATACAAGTAATCCTGCTTTTACATAAAGTTGAACTAGAAAATGCTTAGGTGAAACTGCCAATTGGCACCTTATACAATCTCCATAAAAAAAAACTAATCCACAGAAAAATGAGAGTTAGCTATGGTTTGTGAATAACCACGACAGAAAGGGCAGAGACCACACAGTCTGATCAGGTTAACAGTCTGGGTGAAGTGGCTAATTCGTAAGCCGGCTTCACACTCACGCCCCCGGTTCCTGACGGGACACTCACGCCCCGGTTCCTGACGGGACACACACGTCCCCGGTTCCTGACGGGACACACACGTCCCCGATACACACCAACTGCCTCGACAACCTGAGGGTCCGCTTCCGAGTAATAACTTGTTTTGTTCTTTATGTTCTTCTTTGCATTATCTTTCTAAGTATTTTTTTTTTTGATCTCTTAGTTGGACTAGTATGGAAAAGATTTTTCTAAGATTAAACTGCATAGTGACTGGACTGAAAGTAAACACATAAATATTTATAAATCTGACCTTCTGTGTTAACATACAGGATTCATGGCCCTGCTTATCCTGGTTCCTAGATATGGCTAAATAATTATTTCACTTCTAATAAAAGTCTAAAGTGAATGTTTTACTTTGGAAAAGTAAATGCAAAATATTAGGAATGAGTTCAAACATCTGAGGATATAAAACCTTTTGCTTTACTACCAGACTAAAACTGTGTATTAAAACTTGAGTGTGTGTGTGTATGTGTGTGTGTGTATATATATATATACATATATATATATATGCTTACATATATATATATACATGCAGTTTTGTGTGTGCACATATTTTTGTATATCTATATATAGGTACAGATATGTCTGTAAGTTTAGTACATTTTCTATTGTAAATGCATTAAAGAATTCTTTATAGGACTCCTATGACACCTATAAAAATGAATATTTACTCCAGCATATAACTGTCCAACAAGCACCAAACATTTGTAGGAAGGCTCGTCCCTGAACGCCCCTCCCAGGACCCAGTATCTTCCTCCCATCACTTTCAGTTCGATACTGTCCTCAGCATGGTGACTCTGTACAGCTCATGACATGCGTTAGTACCTGGGGGGGAAACAACTCAAATGGACTACAGAGTAAAAATTGTTCAAATCTTTTATGAAGATAGCACACTAAACACTGCCCTAAACTATGGAATAACTGGAGAGGACTTTCAGAATTACCACAGTTCAACCATTGACCAGACCAACAAGTAAAAACTCTTCTTCCCACTCAACAATCACACTGGTTTCTTAGCTGCCTTAATAGTCAAAACCAGTGTATCAGGATTAGACCTACCTGCTGAAATAAATGGCCCAAATATAAGTTAACATAACCAGACAGATGCTTAAGCATCTATAATTTCCAGTAATACCACTAGCAAAAAAGTTCTCCCGGGTTTCTGAAAATTATTTTATATTAATAAATCTGGCAGAAGTAAAGAACGAAATTCACTGACAGTAAAAGAACTTTAAACTGAACAAGAACCCAGTATCAATGAGCATTTAATTCCTACATTTCTGACTTAATTAAAGCCATGTCCCGTTTATATCTTCAAGTGCTCACTGATTCATTAACAACGTACATGGTGAAAAAACACACACTCTTAAACTTGAGTGATCATTACTTTTTTAACCCAACTATCCTTGACAAGTAATATCGCAATTTCTTTTACTCTAATCCAAAGTACAAAAGCTAATTTCCATTTTAGAAAATTTAATCCACGATTCTTCCCAGAAGGAAGCATACAACTGACACACCTGCACGTGTCCCTTAAACTAGGGTGGGTTTTAACTGCTCTGGAAAATTATGGAGACCCTCTACATTACATGGCCAATGGTCCTTTTAATAGGAAAAGCAACAATATTACAGTTGTTTGCACCAAGTAAAACTTGTTAAAAAGTCTCCATTTAGGGTAACCGTTCAACAGTCATTAACAAGTACAAATGTCCAACTGTCTTTTAGTGAGAAGATGATTCTTTCAAAGCTATTTAAAATTATTTGTATGGTTTCACCCATCTGAAAATACTTTTATAAACAAAGTTTAAAAAATATAATTTTGAAAACCAAAGCTTTTCAATAATCACCTTTTTTACTAGCATAACATTAGAATTGACTTTTTGTCTTGCTGACAGAGCAACTCAGAAAGTACAGTTGCATTGACCATATTGATTGGGAACAAAGCAACCATCAGTGGGACTCCATGCCATATATTTTCAATATTGACCTCCCACTTCCTTTTCCATGGCTTTCTGGGTCGGCTATTGGATTTGGACTGCAGTGTAATAAACAGCTAAGGTTTAATTAATGGTAAATGAATACAAGACATAGGTTATGACTTTAACTAATTAGGGAATTGTTGAATTAAGTCTGCCTTGGAATGCAAGGCAGTACAATCAATATCCAATAAAAGGACTATGTATGTAATTTACCTGCAAATGTGTTTCCGATACCATCAAAGTGAGTTTAAATACATAAGATATATGAAAAGAGACCAGGAGAGATTTCCACAAGTTAACACTTTACAGTTTCAGAAAAGGTTTTCTTCGTGTTGAGAGGTGGCGCCTCCCCAGGCTCTGACAAGGGCACTAGGAAAAACCGAAGCAAGTTCCCACGTGCGCGCCTTTGCCAAATCTCTGATGTTCACTACAGCAGAAAAATCCAGTCGCTGACCTCCAAGCTGAACCTACACAAACTAGTAATTTCCTGCCCAAAAAGCGCATCAAGCTTTGCTTTCCTGACACCCTTTTTGCTTTTTTTCACTTGCCACAGTCTGTACCTCCTCCACGTTAGCACAAATATTCACTGGCACGTAGGGATTCACTCCTTTTGATACAAATCTCACCAGTGCTCTCACTCGTCAAGGGACTACACAAAGGTCATTTCATGGAGTCCTATTACTCTTTTAACTGTTCTTGTGAAATAAAAATAAGAAAAAGAAAAGAGAAACATGCCTACTCCCTTGTGGGCGTCCAAGCTAGTAAACTCCATTGTCCCGTTATGGCCTTTCCTGGGATTTTCCTGATACTGCTTGTGGTTCCCATTGGGACAATATCTGTAGGCAAGTCCATAATCTGCAAGATAAACCTGGAAGACATGAACAGACAAATGAATAATGCTTTTGTCCCCTGAAAATATAGCCTTTATAATTAAGTCTTAAGGAACTGTTCGGTTAAGAGCGGCCCTAGATCTTCATTTCATTAAACCGAATGGCGCCTCAGGATACAATGTATACAACTGGGGGCCATAACAACTAACTTCCCAACTGAAAGCATTACTTCATCACAGGCATATCGTGTTTCCGAGGTGACTTGGATTTTCAGTCTTTTTATTTTCCTCCCGAATTCCCTTCCCTCCAAGTGGGTATCTAGACATCTATAAACAACATGTCTTTTTATCTGTATTCATACAGCCTATGAGGTTCTGCCTTTTCTTGTAACCCCCCTCCCAGTAACATAGAATTGTTTCAAGCAGAGGAGGAGAGGAGCGCAAACAATGGGAAAATATAAACGGAAAATTACAGGAGCCCCCATTAACAGGAAGTATAAAAATAGTGAAGAGACTATAAGAAGTAATAACTCTTTTAAAAAACACGAGCCCGTTGTCTGCATTTAAGAACGGAACATCAGTGCAGTACTTCGGCCTCTTAGACCGGTCTATACCATCACTGTTATCTTTGCAAATCAGTCGGAATTGCAAGCAGGGTCTCCAAACAGAATATAAACTGTAAAAATCAGAAGGTAATCCAAGTGAGTCTCTTTCTGATTGCTTCGGAGGAGGAGGAGAGAGAAGCAGCGTCACGGAGAAAGCATATGCTGAATGGGGGAGACGCTCTGCCCGGACACCGACTCGGACAAGCGGTAGATGTGCAGTAGTTCCCAATGATATGCTACCACGCTCCCTCCCAAATGAAAGCAGTTTCAACTTTTAAAATGTGTTGTTTCTTTGAAATTTAGGGATTGAGACATTTCATGATGTAGCTACAAAACAACAGAGTAGTATTGAAAGACAACTTGCATTTTAAAATATCCATTAAAAAATTTAGTATTTGAATGTTAGTTTAAGTTTTTGGTTTTAGAAAAGCCTACGTAGGAGGTGTTTTGAACTTCAAAATATAAACAGCACAGAGTTTTCTTCATTTGTCGCAGAACGCAGCTTGCTGGCATGTCTGCAAACACAGCACAGCGGCTTGGCCTCTCCTGCCCACAGGTGCTGTTTCTCCACAGGGTCTCAGTGGTAACTGACCTCTGCGCCCTACGTCAATCGACTTCACGGCCAGAGGCATAACTGGTTTCTTGCTTTCGCTATTTATGATGCATTTTATCTTCATCTATTTCAAGAACTAAATTGATAGATTTCACTTTACAAAGTAGATCCCGGAAATGTACATGGTAAATGAATACAGAAGGAAACAGAAGCATGTAGTAAATACACTAAAGAAAAGGAAGGAAGGGAGGGAGGGAAGGAGGGAGGGAAGGAGGGAGGAAGGGAGGGAGGGAAGGAGCTATCAGGAAGCTTTTCCGGTAGTCATTAGCCAAAAAGGTGAGACTGAAACTTCATGGAGTACCTAATACACCTCAGAGCACGCCAAGACCTTTACATTCATTAACCCACGCCATCCTCACAGGAATCCTACATGTAGATACCAGCATCTTCAGTTTACTCATGCAAACTGAAGCTTAGTGAGATTATTTGACTTGTGTAGTAAAATGGAGCCAGAGTCTGACTCCAGAATTTTACTCTCGATCAGCCAAAGAGAAAATGCACGGCACAAGTTAAAAAGACAAGGAAGTTGAAAGACAAAGGCCTTCAAGACGAGGAAGACTGTCCTGAAGAAAGTATTCAAGACCAGTGCAAAAGGAGAGAGAGATTGAACTCTACTCCACTGAAACAAATGTAAACACTAGCAGTGAGCTAGTCAAAAGTAGTGCCAGACATTAGGGGAAGCTGGTCAAAGTGGCTCAGTCATGGATGTTTGCTCCTTGGCGCTTAGGCTCCTATCCCTGTCCTTCGGAGACTGAAGGGATAGGAGCACGATGTTTCTTAGAGATTACATTTTAATGGAGTGACCTAACCCTACATCTACAAGAAATGGAGGAACAACAACAAACAAAGCCCAGAGCTAGTAGAAGGAAGGAAATAACCATCATCAGAGCAGAATTAAATGACACAGAGATGAAAAGCACAATTCTCAGGATCAACAAATCCAAGAGCAGGTTCTTTGAAAAGATAAACAAAACCAACAAGCCTTTAATCACACCCATCAAGAAAACGAGAGAGAGGACCCAAATAAACATGGTTAGAAATGAAGAGAAGAGATTACAACTGATACCACAGAAATACAAAAGACTGCAAGAAATTTCTATGAACAAGTATATGACAAGAAATTTGAAAACCTGGGTGAAATGGGCAAATTTCTAGAAAAATATCATCTTCCACAACTGAATCAAGAAGAAGCAGAAAGTCTGAACAGACTGGTAACAGTTAACAGCCAATGAAATTGAAACAGCAATCAAAAAACTCCCATCACACAAAAGCCCTGGACCAGAAGGTTACACAGAAGAATTTTACAAAGTATTTAAGGAAGAGCTAACCCCTATTCTTCTCAGACTACTCCAAAAAATGTAAGGAGAGGGAAGACTCCCAAACTCTTTTTATGAGGCCAGCATCATCCTAAACCCTAAACCAGATAAAGACACGAGAAAGAAAGAAAACTATAGGCCAATATCACTGATGAACATACATGCTAAAATCATCAAGAAAATATTGGCAAATGTCATCCAGCAACACATTAAAATTTTTATTGTATTTTTTCCATTACCATTCAGTCCTCTTATACCCCCTCACCCCATAAATGACCACACCATTGTCTGTGTCCATGAGTCATTTTTCCTCAATCCCTCCATTCCCTAACCTCCCCCCTTAGCTGTCAGCCTGCTCTATCTTTGAGTCTGTCTCTATTTTCTTTTTAGTTTAATTTGTTCATTAGATTCCTCATATGAGTGAGGTCATATGGTATTTGTCTTTCTCTGACTGGCTTATTTCACTTAACATAATGTTCTCTAGTTTCCACCCACTCCGTTCCAGAGGGTAATATTTTCTTTTTTGATAGTCAAGTAGTATTCCATTGCATGATGACCCATAGCTGTTTTTATCCACTCATCTACAGATGAACACCTGGGGTGCTTCCATATCCCGGCAATTATAAATCATGCTCCAATGAACACAGGGGTGCTTATGTTCTTTTGAATTAGTGTTTTGGTTTCCTTTGGATATATTGTCAGAAGTGGGACCACTGGGTCAAAAGGCAGATCCATTTACAACTTTGTGAGGTATTTCCACACTGCTTTCCACAGTGGCTGCACCAGTCTGCATTCCCACCAACAGTGCAAAGCGTTCTCCTTTCTCAACACCCGCACCAGCAGCTGTTTTCTGATTAAGTGATGATAACCATTCTGACAAGTATGAGATGATAACTCATTGTGGTTTTAACTTGCATTTCTCTGATGACTAGTGACATTGAGCATCTTTTTATATGTCTTCTTGGCCATCTGTATGTCCTCCTTGGAGAAGTGCCTAATTAGGTCCTTTGCCCATTTTTTAATTGGGTTGTATTTTTTGGTATTGAGTTTTGTAAGTTCTTTATAAACTTTGGATATTAACCACTTATCAGATGTATTGGTGAATTTGTTCTCCAATTCTGTTGGTTGTCCTTTTATTTTGTCGGTGTTTTTCCTTTGCTGTGCAAAAATGTTTTAGTTTGATGTAACTACAGGTTTGTCTATTTTGTCTGTTTACAAAAAGAAAGCTCTCCATTGCATTGATCTTTTCTATCATCTTTTTAGTTTCTATTTCATTTGTTTTCACTCTGAAATTTAGTATTTCCTGCCTTTTACTAATTTTATGCTCAGTTTGTCCTTCTTTCCCTATGTCTTTTATGTGTAAAGTTGGGTTGTTTTATTTTAGACCTTCCTTTTTTCTTAATGTAGGTGTTTATTGCTATAAACTTCCCTCTTAGAACTAATTTTGCTGCATCCCATATATTATAGAATGTTGTGTCTCCATTCCCATTTGTTTGATGGTATTTTTTTATTACCCTTCTGATTTCTTCTTTGACCTACTGGTGATTCAGGAGCATGTTGTTTAATTTCCACATATCTGTGAATATTACAGTTTTCTTCCTGTAATTGATGTCAAGTGTCACACCATTGTGGTTAGAAAAGATGTTTGATATTATTTCAATCTTCTTAAGTTGATTAAGTCTTGTTCTGTGGCCTAATACAAGCTATTCTAAAGGCTGTTCCATGTGTACTTGAGAAGAATGTATATTCCTTTGTTGTTGGATGGGATATACTGTATGTCTATCAGGTCCATCCCATTTAACATATGGTTTAAATCCAGTGTCTCCCCACTGATTTTCTGTCTGATACTCCCTCCATTGTTGAAAGTGGGAGGTTAAGTCCCCTGACAATTAGTGTATTCCTATCTATTTTTCCCTCAGGCCTGCTAATATATGCTTCACACATTAGGTGCTCCCACACTGGGTGCATAATTGGTAGTCTTCATAGAGTTATGGGCAGAAGTCAAACGATCACAGAATGCCGTCACACAAAAGAGTAAAACAATTATCTCCACCTCACTACATAAACCTTTTTTTTTAGTTTAGATTTTTAGCTACTCATACAGCCTGTGATTCAAAATATTTATATTGTTACAGATTCAGTGAGAATTCAATTCTCTAAAATTCTCATATAAGTTTTACTACCAGAATCTATTAATACTTTAACATTTTATATTGTGAAGCACAAGTGAAGAAATTTTGGAGTGACTGCATTTGGTAGGTAGAGTTTTGATGTAAGAGGTAGCAAAGCCAATAATTTGTACAAAGTAACAAATGTTGACAAATTATTTTACCTCAAATTAGGTCGAAGTGAGAGTTTCTACTAAGATAATAGAAATACACAGTTTAAAATTGTGTTAGAACAATTCAAAATAAGAAATAAAAGGCCAAGAAATGTCAAACAAAATCAGGAAGGAAAGAAAGGAAGTAACATTTGTTGAGGTTCTAATTATGTGATAATCACTGAGCAAAATACCATTCAAAAATTATTTCATTAAATCTAATTAACCACTCAGCCAGGGAGCATTTGTCTCATTCTAGATACAAGGAAGCTGAGCACCCCAGTAGTTAAATATAACTTGCCTAAGTCACAGAACTAGTAAGAAATAGAGGCAGGATTCAAATCAATACCAATATTACTTCAAAGTCCATGTTTTAATACAATATACAATTTGGGATTCTGCCATTCATGAAAGTTCATTGAAGTAAACTATAACAAAGCAGAATTCAACCTACAGTAAGGTTTGCAGTCTAGGTCTTGTTTTGGCATGCCCTTGAGCTATGAATAAGTTTTACATTTTTACATTGTAAAAAAGAAAAAGAATATGCAAGAGAGTCCCAAATGTGGCCCACAAAGCCCATAGAAGCCTAAAATATTTACTATCTGGCTCTTTATAAAAAAAACTTCTAGTGTAAAAAAAAAAAACAGACTTGGTTTCAGGTAACATTTTTTACATTATACCTTTTTTTCCTGTGAAATCAAAAATAACAACTAGGTAGTATTTTTTACTTTAAGTATAAATATATATGTGTGTGTATATACATATATAAAATATCCCTAGTTTTAGAAGCTTATAGTAGGAAACTCAAAATCACTAGACAGAGAACCATTATTTGTATTATAATAAGACTAGACATAGTAAATTTAAAATCTAGCTCCCTGATGTATTTTAAATTATTTTTATGCAACTTTTCTGAATGTAGTAACTGTTTCCCTTCTCCATGAGTACAAGGACAGCCCTGCTTTCTTTTTCAAACAACTTTCTACTACACTGCACTGCCTCCCATGTTTCTACATGGTACTCATTTTTTCTCACCTTTCCTAGATATGCTTCATACTTTCTCTAACTTTGTGAGGCAGGTAGGGATGATGGTGTCATTATCCACTTTTAACAGGTGAAAAACAGTGTGAGTCACCGAACACCAAGTGCAGCTTCTACAAGGGGTTTTGTTTTTATTGATCTTCTTAGCATCCCCCCAAAATACCTAATCTGAGCCAAATCTTTCATGAACTTTTTATTTGAATGCCTTATCCCCGAAGGCAGTGTGACAGCCACTGAGCTGTAATCCCACCCAGGAAGAACTGGCCTTTCCCGGGTGAGAAGTGCAATCAGCTGAACACCTCCCGTGGCAGGATCACCAGGAACCACCAGAGTATGTGAGTCAAGGCGACACTGCTCCCAGGTGGCTCCTGGCAAACTGGGATCATGGTGGGAATACTGTGTGGCCAATTCCAGCCAATCAGAGACTCTTCTCCTGGGCTCCCTACAGGAAGCCTTTGTCAGAGCTTCCCTGGATCGCAGTCTGAGCTCTCCCTGCTCAATCCTTCTTGTCCCCTTTCCTTTCACAGGTGTCACACCAACATCCCACTCTGCAAGGATTCCTCATCCAATGCTGCTCCTCTTGTCCCTCATAGGTAACATACTTCCTTCCCCCAATAAAGCCCTTGAATGGCTAATTCTGTCTCAGCATCTGCTTCTCTGAGAACTGGGTTTGACATAGATGGTCTGTAAATGATAGCCTTGATTAAAAGCTCTAAACAAATGAAGATGAAAACAAAGTTGCCTTTGTTGACCATGAAAAACACAACATTCCCATACTAAACATGCCTGCCTCAAAAAATCAACATCCTATTTTACCTAGCTAGACTTTCACCCATGTATGTATGCTACATCTCGAGTTCTGTACTTAGGACAAGGCAACCTCTACTTCCCATCTCCTCTGCTTCCTAATGTTTATAGGCTCTTATACTGCTTCATTTTTCCTAAGAAGTAGGTGAAGCTAACAACGAAAGAACACCTGTGGTTAACTCTTCTTTGCAGTGAACTGCACGGGAAGGGCCTGTGTCTTCAATTTGGCACCCCCAGTGCTCTTCTCCACTTCCTGCCAGACGTCCTGGATTCACAATTCACACTTCCTGGGTTCACCGCTTATACCTGAGTCCTATTCTAGCATGCAGATCCCTTTAAGCACAAGGCAGCTTACTGGGCTATGTTGTGGGTCAACGTGGATTTACTATCTTAAAATGCACGGTTACATATGCATTACCACCATTCAGCCTAGACAAAATAATGTACCTTTTAAAACTTGCCAGCTTACTTTGCAAACACGATGTTTATTAGAATAAGCATGAAGATATATTTTTCAAAGATACAGTGTGACCTTATCTTTTAGTGAGCTGTAAAAAGTCTGCAGCTTCTGGTTAATGACAGATGCATCATGTACTTATGCTTAAAAAATCTGCTTCATAATATTGGGGTTTTTTTCTCCTAGATCTCGTAACTACTCATACTTCAAATCTAGAATTTTATTCTTTTTCTTTATACTCACTATTCATGGAGAGAGAGACTTACAGACACGCCCATGGGGTTACAGGAAGAGGTGGCAGATAAGTTGTGTCTCTATCATTATCTCTTCACACCATCCTTTGCTCCATCAGGCCCCAAGCCTATGACTCCCTTAAATTCAAGCAACATTAACAAAACACTGAGGTATATTTAGCAACACTCAAAATGACATTAGCATTTTGACCTCATGACCTGCTTTTCTATTCTAACCTGGTTCTTTTAGCAACATACGAAGACCTATTTGATCAACTAGGCCTGTGACTTAAGTGTGCTTTGCAGACTTTGGGGGAAAATTCCTCAATAGTTTGAGGCTAGAAATTGCTTCTTTACTAAAAAGCCCTCACCTACAAAATAAAATCTTTCCAATTGCAGTCTATTGCCAATTTGTCCCTTTGACACAAGTTCTCAAGGATGATATGAAAGAACCTGTAATACCTTCTCTTTATAGGTAATTTCCAAGGTGATATCAAAGCACATAACTTGTGTCTGGCCTTTAACAAAATACATAGACAATGGAAGAGAATAATCTGAATCGCATCCAATTTATGGTCTTCCTCCGTCTAAACCAAATCTCAACAAATTTAAACCAAATTTCAACATGTCAGAAGCATTCTCAGAGGTTGGTATATCTGTAAACAGCAGATACAAAATGTTACCTGATACAATTTGACTGTCATTGCTATAAATAAAGAGGTTCACCACACACAAATTGTGTCTGCATAAAACACAGCTATCCAACATCCAAAACAGCTTCCCTGTCCTATGTTAACTGTAATTCTATTGTTTTCAAAGACAGTATCTGAGGTGGGCAGCAAAAAGGCTGTTCTTACACGCACAGCCCCAAGGGCGTTTGCAGTTTTTTAACAGCCCCTAAGCAGGGGGCCTCTTAACCCATCCGATTTATACAATTCAATGAGCTGATTCGGAATGCAGAGATGCCATTTCCCCATACTAACAGGTGAAAGAAAAAAAAACCCGAGACACAGCCTTTTGTGAATCAGGATGCTCAAATATTTTGGTCATAACACCTCTTTGGTCATGTACGCATCTGGCCTTCGGAGACAGAAATCATATGATCCGTGGGAGTAGCAGGAACTCAGTAAACCTGTACTGATTACTGAGAGTCAAATACTAAGTTTTCAACAGCATTAACTCTCCTGGGAACTGTATTCTTGGAGATAGGTGATTTGTTAAATGCACTCCTAAAACATAAAACCTTTTCCCCTTATATAAAAAATAGACCCTGAATGTTCTGTTCCCTAAAACTTGAAGGATGTCTATGAATAAATTGCATACCTGGAAAAATTACAATCATTAAATCCAATTCAACTCCATTTTCTTCACATCTAACCAGAACATGTCTTTGTTTTTCACAAACCTAAACAATTCTTGGGAAGCAAAACAAAAATTCTGTTTTCATAAGCATAGCAATAATGTGAAATACTTTTTATCTCTAACTTATTGACTGTTTACTATGCGCTTGATACCAGTCTAAGAATTTCACATGTTTAAATAATTTGATCTTTAAAATATAACTTTGAAGTAGGTACCATTATCCTTATTATCCTTATCTTTAGAGTTGGAAATGGAAGAACAGAGAGGGACAATAGCTGAGAACAAAGAACTAAGGAGAGGTGGGGCCAGAACTCAAAGCCAGAGAGTCTGATCCCAGAACTTCTAGCCTTCACTATTCCACATTGAATCCCCCAAGATAATGGAAAGTTATGCAAATAGCCGCCATGGTCTATGAAACCTTTTACCTAGAATTCGGAGAAGGCAAATACCTCTTTTTTATATCTCCTTTCATGCCCTGAACAAGAACACTGAGCTCTAGAATAAGCAAGGAGACTACTACAAAGTGGAGATCCCACCACACATATTCAAGAGCTGACTGCATGGCGATCCCAGGTGTGAAAACAAATCATGTTAAGAACACTCACTGAGTTGGCCCTGCCTGGAGTGGGCCTGGGAAAAGTGAAAGAAGATAATTCTCTCTGCCCTCTATTCTTACTTTCCCCCTTTCCTTTTTCTTTCCCTATCCTGGTGCCCAAAGTTCACATTTAGCCAAAAAAAACACTAGTATTCATGCTAAGGAGTTAGCAACTTACATGCAGCAGAATACTATTATGAAGTTTTTATTAGCATTATTTGAAATATGCTATTATTTCAACCTCCAAGCAAAAGCTCACGTCTAAGTCCCAGTTTTGCAGAACTGCTATAACAAGGTCCCACAAGCTGAATGACTGAAACAATAGAAACTGATTGTCTCCCAGTTCTGGAGGCTGGCAATCCGAAATCCAGGCGCGGGCGGGGTTGGTCCCTCCCGGTGGCGGTGAGGGATAACCTGCTCCATGCCCTCCTCCTAAGCTGTGGGCAGTCTCAGTGTTCCTCGGCTTGTGAAGTCCTTCTCTCTGTCTCTTTACATTGTCTTTCCTCTACACATGACTCCCCTTTTATAAGAAAAATAGTCATATTGGATTAGGGCTTTCCCTAACTACCCCACTTTAACTCAAAAAGATGCTATTTTCATGGAAGTTTAATTTCAGATACTGGGGATTGGAACTTTAATATCTCTTGAGGGGACACAATCCAACCAATAGCAGTCTCCATGCTAACAGAGCTCTATCTGTAAGAAAACACTCATAATTTTATACTAAGTAGTAAAGATCTCTTGACACAGTAGATAGATTTTTCCCAATAGGAATTTAAGAAATGTACAAACGGCATATTTGCTGTACTTGGCTATACCGCGTCCAGCTTTATTTGGTTGGCTTTACCCATTACTCCTGAACATTGCTTAATCAATTCATTTATGCATGAACCTATTCAATTACTCATTGTTCACTCATCACTTATTTATTGATTGTTTATTGTATGCCATGTTCTGTGCCAGCTGCTGGATGCACATCAGTGAATCGACCACAATCCCTGTTTTCCTATTTACAAGACTAGAAACTTGCTCTCTTGATCGACATCTAACTGAAAAAAAATCACACTACCTGGTTCTGAACCAACAGTTTCCTAAGTCAGATTTGTAGCTAACAACTGATTCTATCTAGGAAGTCAGTGGCTATGAAAGCTAAGAGGGGCAAAGAGGTCACATGATACAGGCTAGTCAATTACAGAAAGGGAAGTTGTGGCAAGGAAGTCTACTGCAGTATGTCATTTGTTTTACTAAAGGAAAAGAGGCATTAAGTACGATCAGAATAAAAACTGTCCATATTTCAATTTTCTCATGAATTTCAGGGTAAAGAATAAAGTGGAAGAAATAAAACTGCATTTGATAATAAGAAATGATGTTAATTTTGTTGAGTGTGTCAATAGTATTTTTATAATACAGTGAATTGTCCTTGTTCTTTGGAAATGCATACATAATTATTCAGAAGAAAAATGTCATGATATCTATATTTAGTTTAAGGTCTTTCAGCCAAAAACATAGATAAAACAAATTTTTAAAACCTTATATTTTAAGTCAAAATGATGGGTACATGGAATCCCCTATAGCTCAGAATGTTAAAAATTTTTCAAAACAAAAGGGTAAAAATCTGTATCTTCCTGAGGCTAAATTGTGTACTTAATAGATTCTCACTTGTCTCACTTGTGAAGTACTGGCAAATAAGCTTCACAAAATATTAATTTTAAATATGGAGACCATATCTGCTAAATTATAATTCTTAGGCTGTTTTCTTCAATATTTTCTACTCTCCACCATCCTACAATAAGACTCTGGTAGTGCACATTCAGATAACTGTCATTTGCATGGCATTAAGAATGTTTTAAACATGGATCTAACTTGACTTAAAATCAGGCATCTTAATATACACATTAAGAATAAATTCTGATAATAGAAACACTATTAAGTATCAGATAACAGAATTAAAAATGGTAGTATTAACACGTTATTGAATATTTGATGGAAATAAAATTTGGGGCTGACTTTACTTTCATTTGACAAATCACACTGAAAGAACCCCAAATAGAAAGTTGGCAGAGCTGGTATATGAATACCAGATACATAGATGCTATTAAATTTCAAAAACAACAAAGTCATATGACAAATAATTATATTGAGACAAAAGTCCAATGAAAGCATACATTTAAAAATAACATTAAACTCATAAAAGTTTAAGGTTCAATTAGGTAAATTCTTAAGGACAAATTTCCAAGTCTCTTAACTAAAAACACACAGCAGATCTGCACAAGGAAGAAACAAAGTAACATGCATGCCGTAAGTGACTGCAAACACAACCATGTTATTTAATCCAGAGTATAACCCTATTCGAATTGTATCAAAATACAGTAAGGTAGCCATACCAGCTGTGCCATCTAGTAATATCATGGTGTCATCAAGGTAAGACACCAGCAATACTCTGGAGATAGTGAGATACCGACATTCGTTGCCAGGACTACATTTTATGTGTGTTCAACAAAGGAAAGGCTATCTCTAAATGGTGACCATATTATGTACACATAACATGCAAAATTCTTGCAAACATTCACACTGCATCTTACAAGTAACTGTGATTGATAAATGGATTGCATTAGAATTCCCTCCAGCAAACAGTGAACAAGCAACTTTAATGAGGCTTATGACCTCACCCTATGGATAGTCTAGGGAATCTGAGTGAATATTTGCCACCAGATTCAGGTCAGTTGCTACAATTCCTGCTCCCAGAACACCCAGAAGTGACAAATTTTGCATAAATTTAAACTTTTTAACCTCTTTAGCTATGCAACAATAGGCAAGGCACTTTGGAAACATAGAAACGTGACCTTTTGCGATCAGCTTGAAAAGCTTGTTTTCAGAGAAGAGAGTCGCAGAATTTTAGAGTTAGAAGGAACTTTTGAGATCACCTAGTCAAAGTCCCATTTTGTGCACTAGAAGGTCAGAGTCCACACAGGTTAAATGACTTGCTAAAGGCTGCAGTGCTGCTCAGTGTCAGGCAGGAGGCTAGAACCAGCTCTCCTGACTTTCAGTTCAGCACAAGTCCCAGAAACCAAACACGTGTTTTAAAAAAAATCACAGGTTTCCTTAGTCACATTTATCATTCCAGATACTGACATGAAAAACTGTCCTTCTCTACCTGAGAGGGACCCTCTCCAACTGAGCAGGCCGTGTGGGGCAGAAACACACGGGGCATGGGGGTGGGGGTCAAGGCACTGACCAATCAAGGTGTTGGGTGCCAAGTGAGATACAGGGATTGCTGCATCAAGACTGGCCTCACATCTGAGAAGTCAGTAAAATGTTTCTTGAAGGATTATTCCCAAAGAAACACTAACCTGGGTGTTCTAAGGAATACAAAAGAAGGAAGAGAAGCCTCAAGGGGTTCATTCCAGTTTAGACTGTAAGACAACACAAGACAAGTGAGACTTGAGTGCTCCTGTGTTTAAAATACACACTAGAAGCTAAAGGAGATCACAAATGGAGATCAGCACAGACCACAACCATCCAGAAAGGCTTCGTGCACGAGCAGGAATATGAGCTGGTGCAAAAAGGGGAGGCCTGCCATACGCGAGAGAGCATCTGCACCACTGAAATTAAAAATGTGTGTACACACCCTGGTTTTACTTTAAATGGTTCAATGCTCTGCCCTAGCGGCACTGAGAGATACAGCTACATGGGTGATGCTCAGTGGCAAAAGCACCGGTT
This sequence comes from Sturnira hondurensis, assembly GCF_014824575.4. Lineage (NCBI taxonomy): Eukaryota > Metazoa > Chordata > Mammalia > Chiroptera > Phyllostomidae > Sturnira > Sturnira hondurensis. The sequence continues at coordinate 8,172,615 of NW_028079044.1, read as the reverse complement.
GGTATCATTGCTGGTAATGCCATGATAAGCAATGAAATCAGAAAGGCACAACTGTTTTCCAAATACATGTACCAGCTCCCAGAAGCCTCACATTCTAGTAGTCAACTGTGCAGCACCATCTTACATTCCCAAGTCAGTGAGGTCAGAAACAGAAGTTAGGTAGTCTGAGAGAACGATGTCTACTTTATCTGTCAGGAAAACATAAAATGGGAATTTTTAAAAACAATGTAACATAACACCTAGTACACAGTAAATGTTGAAAACTTTACAAGAAATTTAGGTAAAAAAGGAGAAATAACATACAGTGGTAAGAGAAACTGGCAGAAGACTTTTTAAAAGCAACATGCAAAACAAGACAGCAATAGATCAGCATCTTCAAGAAATTCAAGAAAAAAGAGCGTGAACTAAGTATTTTAAATCCATCCAAGCTCACCCTCAAGCATCAGCACAACGGAAACTTTTTATGCATGCAAAGGTACACTGTCGAGGGCTTCCTGAACAATCTCCTAGATTAGTTTTATTCAATTAAAAGATGAATGGGTAACTCTGACAAAAGAACAAGAAAGATGACTCTTTAATATATTTATATCTAAGATTCAAACAAGGCTAAAGACAAATGAAGAATATACAAATGATATACATTCTGACAAAGTTAAGCAGTATTATTAAAAAATGAGACAACAGTGTTAAGAGAAAGACGAAAGTAAACCAAGATCATTGGTAATGAAGAAGTAGTTGGTGGAAATAAAAAAAATACCACAAAAGACTATCACAGTAGTAGTAAAAGGTTAAATACAAAAAAAATGTGGACTAAAAGCATTTTTAAAAGATAAACACCAAAATATCATAAATACTCCAAAAATATAAACTTTCATAAACTGTTCCCCCCAAAATCTTAAACACTATAAGATCAAAGGAAACACAGAGCATAAGAAACATAGCAAATAGAAGTAATGAGTATTTACCAAACAGCACAGCAATGACCTTTTGTGAAACAGAAAACTACAGAAAAATTAAGGAAACAGTAACACAAATAACAAAACACTTCTAAATACCATGCTTGGTACAAAACAGATCAAGTGAACAAAACCCAACTACAGACACGGATGACACAAATAAGATAGTCGATAAGAAAGACCTTTTAACTTTATTAAGCTTTATAGTATTAAAATGGAAACTACCTTTTTCTCAAGCAGACATGGAAAACTAACACAAATTAATCTCTTTTAAGTCACAATACAAGCTTCGGTGCATTTCAAACAGTAAAATGATTCCAAACAACAACACCCTGACCATCTTATCTCGAGTCTAGACTTTAATTATATTTTTAAAGGTTACTGCTACATGAAAATTTGAAAACCTATCACACAACATTTTGGTGAAGGAGAAATAAAAAACTTCTAAAAAGTAAAGATAATAAAATATGGCCCTATCAAAACCCATGAAGGACAATATAAGCAGTAACCAGAAAAAGAACAATCGTGGCCTTGATCACCTATGGAAGTAAAGGAATTCAAAGCGAAAACAAAAATGGTCTTCTGAATTGAAGACTAAGGAAAAGAACAAGGTAAAATTAAAGAAGCACAGAAAATATACAATACAGGCAAAATAAAAAATTAATGAGAAAAAAGAGAAAATATTCCTCATAATAAATCAAAATCCAAGTTTGTGAAAAATTAACAAACATGTAACAACTACTTACTAGCCACCTTCTTCGAGACAGAAAAAAAGAAAGAATAAAGTAAAATATAAATAGAAGGAAACAACTGAATTAGAAGAACTTTAAAGTCATAAGACACTACAATGCAGACCATCACACCAATAAATGTGAAAAACTAGACAAAATGAATATGACCCAATTACAGAAAAAGAGTTTAAACACCCAATACCTGTAGGAAAAAATAGAAGGTTGAAAGGAACTACATCATAGAAAAGCAGCATAACCCCGTGGTTTCACATTCAAAACCCAAATAGTCCTAATGTAATCAAAATAGTTTTGGAACACAGAAAATGAGGTAAACCTGCAAATTCTTTTCCTGAAGGAAATAGAATGTTGATACCTAAATCTGATAAAAATAGTAACAAAAAGACAGAAAGTTATAGACCAGTAATCAAATGCCGATATGAAAATATTAGATAAAATATTAGTGAACATGTATCATCACCATATTAAGTAAACTGTATACCATGACAGAGTAGATTTATTTCTAGAAAGTAAAGTTGGCTCAATATTAGAATTACAACAATACATTACACCATATTAACAGATCTGAGGAAAACAGGATTATTTCCATATACGCTAAGCAAGCCTTTAACAAAATTCAATATCCATTCCATAAAAACAAAAAAAAAATCCATTCGAAAACATACAGGGTCCAGCACAAATAATGCCCCTTTATATTACAAAATCTTTTGTTACAAAATCATAATCATGCAATTCTGTAACATAACAATATCACACTCAAGAACACCAGATGACATTTTAGGTGACATGTTCAAATTAAAATAATAAATTATCACACCCATATCATTACCCCACCAACCACACTCAAGCAGGTGTTACTTCTGCTGGACCCTGTATCGATTGATGGCTATTTCCTTAAGATTGAGAAAAACACAAAACACACAGACACATACATATGTAGACACTCCTTAGTCTTAAAGCCAACATTGCCTTTAATGGAATAATGCTTCAGGCATTTTCATTACGATTAGAAAGAGGCAGGGACGGTCACTGCCATGTACTATGTGCTGGATGTATTAGGCAATGCAATGCAATCGGACAAATCAAATCAGAGATATAAGAACTGGAAAAGAAAGAAAACCATATCTATTTGGATATTATATGACAGTTTCCTCAAAAAAGCCTAGAGAATTCTTACTAAAACGTCTTCAAAAAATTCAGTGAAGTAAGTATAAAAAAATGAATGCATAGAAATGAATACCTTTCAGATACGCAAACAAGTAATCATGTAGAAGATAAAATGGTAGAGTAAAATCGCATTGACAATACCAGCAAAAGTGATTTAATACTTAGGAATAAGAGTAACAAAAAATGTGCAAAACTAATGTGAGAAAAGCTTTAAAATACCCCAGAAGATACCAATGTAACACTGATGAAATATAGTAACATTCCTCGTGGATGAAGAGATATTCTGTACAGCATGAAGATTACAGGTCTTCCCCAAATCAATTCATACATTTAACAAAACTCCAATGAAAATGCCAACAAGTATTTTTATAAGTGAAGCTAGACAAAAGAAAATAGAAAGTGTGAGTAGCTAGAATAACACTAAAATGGAAAAGCTACAAGGCACCACCAGCTTTTCTAGCTTTTGAAATACATTAGAAGTCTCAGAAATGACGGCAATGAAGTAAATAGACCAGAAGTATCTGACAAAACTACAGACATAAACTCAAGTACATGTAAAAATTTAGTATATGACAAAAGTGGTGTCTAGTATCACTGAAGCAAAGAATTTTTTAATAGTGTTAAAAACAGAAAATTCACTTAGAAAAAGATAAAATTAGTTCCCTACCTCCTGTTGTGAAAAAAAATAAACTCTAAAAAAATAGACATGTAAATGTTAAAAATTAAACCATACAATAAGAATCATATAAAAGCTGTCTTCAGACTAAGGATACTAACCATGACTCAATATCCATAGAAAAAAAAGACTGATAAATTTAACCATATTAATAAATATTTAAAAACTCACCTTCTGCATGGCAATACACCACCACCATTGTATAATCAAAGGGCAAAAGGCAAGTAGGAGAAAATATTTGTAAAATATGTATTAGCTAAAGGGCTAATTCATATCCAAACAGCTCTTCAAAATCAAGGAAAACCAAAATATGACAAAAAATGGGCAAAAGACATGAGTAGACAATTCACACATACAAAAAAAATTTTTAGAGGGGCCCCGTTTACTCTTGTCAATGAAGAAAGACAATGGTGACTATACATTCCTGCTGCACATAGGGAACTGGATAAAATAAATGCTATGCATGTTTTGGATATCAAATAGGCAGCACAAGACTGAGATACTTGAAAAAATGGAAAAAGATTTTCCAGCTTTCTGCTTGGTGCCCCAGCTATCCACTTGGTGACAACTCCAACTCAAACGCAGGAATGAAAATAACGACTGCAGTACAGTATCCTACTGAGGAGGCAGTGACTGGGTTCAGAGAAGCTCCCAAAGAACCTGAGACTGCAGAGTTCAGAAGAGGAGAGGATGCTACAAAGAATGAAAGAGAAGGGGGAAAAAAGCTCCAGAACAATCTGCACAGGGAAATCCTTGATTCCTATCTGTAGGATGAAATGAGGATCGAAAGAGAAAGGGGAGTAAAGAGAAGACGAATTTCCAGGGTTCACACAGAGCTGGGAAACGTTTGAGTTCTGACCCCCCAGGCAAGTCCTCACAGGGAATGTAGAAGAAATCATGGAACTTCATGGAAGCAGGAAAAACCTATCTGGAATAAACTAGGATACTACAGACCTGTTTTAACAAAGCTTAAAAACATGTTTCCAAATGGAAATACTGTCTCCAAGAAATTTAACTTAAATGTGCAGCTGATGATTGATTAAAGGCGAATGCAAAAGATATATAATATAAACACTAATCAAAAAGAAAAAAGGTGGTGTGGCTATATTAATATCAGACAGAGTAGATTTCCAAACAAGAAATATTACCAGAGATTAAAGACTAGCATTTTATGATAATAAAAAAAATTCATAAAGAAAACATAAAACTACCGAACATACCAGTAATAGAATGTCAATATACATGAAACAAAATCTGACAGGGAAAAGTGATAAATATACTATGATAATTGAAGTTTCCACACTATTTTCAGCAAAGACATAGAAAATTTCAAGAACTCAACCAATGGGATCTAATATATGTTTATTAAACACTGTAACCTCAAGCAGACAGCAGAATACATATTCTTTCTAAGGGTTCATAAAATATTCAGCAACTAGCCAATATATCCAGGCATTAAATAATTCTCAGTAAACTTAAAAGTACTGAAATCATATGGAGTTCTCTGACCATAATAGAATTAAATTAGGAATCATAACAGAAATTTGAAAACCTCCATATATTTGGAAATTAGATGATGTATTTACAGAAAACCCAGGGGTCAGAAAACAAATCACAAGGGAAATTAGAACATATTTTGAAGTTAATAAAAATAAAAACAACATAAATAAAAATGAATATTAAAATGATCATTCTTTTCCCAGTGAATTACCTTGGTATCTAGCCAGAAGACTCAATACTGTTAAGATATCAATGTTTTCAAATTAATCTACAGTTCAGCACAATCTCTATCAAAATTCTGCCACGTTTTTGGTAGAAACTGATGAACTGATTCTAAAATACATAGGGAGTTGCAAAGCACCAAGAATAGCCAAAGTAATTTTGAAAAAAAGCACAAAGCTGGAAAGAGTAATACTACTTTATTTTAAAACTACAATGCTACAATAATCAAGAAAGCGTGATATTGACTGTATGAATGATATTGGAACAAAGAGAGTCCAGAAACAGACTCATTCATAGATGGTCAATTCATTTAGACGGAGGTTCCAGGCAATTAATTTACTGGGGAAAAGGTATTCACTTCAACATACAGTATTGGAACAACTACACACATGTCTGTAAAAATAAATAAGTAAATAAATAAATAAACAAATAAATAAATGATCCTTGACCCTTACTTGGCACCAAATACAAACATTAACTGAAATAAACCAGGAATCTAAATGCAAATTCTACAGTACTTCTTGAAGAAAACATACAAGAAAACATTTTGTGTTTCTAGCTTAGGAGAGAAGCAGTACAAATCATAAAGAAAAAAATCCTATTTTTTCTCATACATAAAGGAACTCATCATAATTAAAAACATGTCCTTTTTGAAAGACAGACATGAGAATGAAAAGATAAATTACATATGCAGAGAATACCCACAAGCCAGCATCTGACAAAGGGTTCCTATCATCAAAACGTAAAGTTGCTTTGATATACGAGAACCCCAATTTAAAATGGGCACACTGCAATTCACTAAAGAAGATAAATGAATGCCAAAGCAACACATGAAAGACCCCCAGTGCCGTTAGCCTTTAGAAATGATGGACACAAATTAAAACTCAGTATGAGCGCTCATTTACTATAACAGCTAAAATTTAAAAAAATGAATGAAACCAACTGGTGGCAAGATGTGGAGCAACTGGAATTATCACACGTTGCTTGTGGGAAGGTGGAATGGTACCATCACTCTGGAAAACAGTTTGGCGGCTTCTTTTCTAGTTAAATGGACACTTCCGTATGACCCAGAAATGCCACTCCTGGTTCTTAACCCAGAAGTTAAGGGTTAAGGACATATGGGGGGGGGGCTCAAAGAAACCAGAATTTATTTATTAAAAACTGTATATTTATTCTTACACATTTGAGCTTCAGTTACCTTCAAAGTACAGTCCATTCGATGCAATACACCTATGGATCCACTTTTCCCACTGCTCAGAACAGTTTTTGAACTCATCAATATTGATGCCTTTTTTTTACTGCTCCTGCCATTTTTTGTTTCACTTCTTTCACATCAGCAAAACATTCCCTTTGAGAACTTTTTCATCCAGGGAAACAAACAAAAAAAAGGTGCTGGGGTAAGATCAGATGAACAGGGAGGGTGGTGGATGGGGTCCTGCCATTTTTCGTCAAAAATGGCTGAACAATCAGTGTGGTATGGGCAGATGTGCTTGTAAATCGCCCATCATGAAATGGGCAAACACGCTGAAAGAGTAAAAAAAAATTCACTGAGAACAACGATAAAATAAAATAATAATAAATAATAAAAAGTAACAATTAAGAAAATAAAAATATAATAAGAGCTTTTAGTAAAAAAAAGATTCACTAAGGCCGAATGCAGCCTCTCACAACAATCTCAGCTGGCACACCAATACAGACAGGAAGCCTGTACTACAAGGGACCTGAGATAATAATATCTCCAGAAGATAACTCTGGTCTTTTGAGAGTCCCCCTCATGTACTTGTACCAAAACCTGTATGTAAATTCTAACGGCACGTTGATTCATAATTGTCAGAAACTAGAAACAACACAAACATCCATCAACAGGGAAAAAGATGAAGCAAGTGTAGTGATTTCCAATAAAATGCTACATATCGTTAAGTGGAATGACGTATTAATGAACAACGGCATGTACAAATCCAAAAAAAAACATTATGCTAAGTAAAGGAAGCCAGACCAAAAGTATATCTCCTATAATTCAATTAATATGGCATTCCTAAAACTGTAAAAAATACAGGGGTACAAATTATTGCCAGGGGCTGTGAGAAAAGGGGACAGACTGCACAGGGAAATAAGAGGACCCATGAGGATGACAGAAAGGCTCTGTGTCTTGATTACAATGGTGATTATATGATATACATGTGTCAAAACACATCAAACTATACATCTGAGAAGGTGAATTTTACTGTTTGTAAATTATATATTAATAAACCTGTCCTTAAAACAGTATAAAAACTTGTAAAGGCTTTTAATATGTTGCTAAATTGCCCTTCCATTAACTTAATTTCTTCTACTCCCATTGAATTTACATCCCACTGGTATTCTACATCTCTACCAGGCTCAAAATAATCAGATTATTATTATTTTTTTAGATTATGATTTTAGACTTTTTCCAATTGGTAAGTTATTTAAAAATGTTGCCTCACTGTTTTGATTTGTATATCTCTTAGTTTTTAGTGGTAGTGAATGTTTTCTCATTTAATTTCTTGGATAGTGTTATTTCTTCTCTGTTCTGTTACTCATTCCTTTTAATCATTGTTTTAAGAAAGTATTTGGTGTTTTTATTATTTTTTTATATTTTGCTATCTACCTTCAATATTTCAGTTTCTCATTTGCCTTTCATTATTTTAATTTTTTAAACATACCGACAGCTTAAAACTTGAATTTTTTCAATATTTTCTAAGATTTTTTCTTTCACACATTTTAGAAATTTCTTTCCTCATTTAAAGTTCAGTTAAATATTCAACTATATTTTTTGTAATTTTTATAGTCAATATTTTTAACTTTTAAAATCTTTCCTGTCTAATATAGTGGCTACTAGCCACAAGTGATTATTAAACTTCAAATTAATTAAAACTAAACTTCTCCCCTATGTTTCCTGCTAGTTTTATTATTTCATGTCTTACATTTAAACCTCAAATCCATTTCGGGCTAATTTCTGTGCACAGTGAAAGATAAGAGTCCAATTTCATTCTTTTGATAGCCAGCTTTCCCATCACCATTTATTGAAGAGACTTTTGGCACCCTGGTCAGTGATTACTTGATCATATACACCTGGCTTTAGTTCTAAGCTCTCTATTCCATTCCATGGGTCTGTATCGATTTTCTATGGCAATAGTAAACTGTTTTAATTACTCTAGCATTGTAATCTAGTCTGAAATTAGAAACTATGATGTCCCCAGCTTTGTTCTTTCTCAAGACTGCCTTGACTATCCAGGGTATTCTGTGGTTCCACACCAATTTTAGGATTGTTTATTTCTCTGAAAAATGACATTGAAATTTTGATAGGGATTGAATTAAATCTGTAGATTGCTTTGGGCAATATGGGTATATTAACAGTATTAATTCTTCCTATCCATAAACACAAGTCTTAACTATGATTTTTTTCCATTTATACCAAAAGTACGAACAACAAAGCCAAAACAAGCCTTTATCACACTAAAAAGATTCTACTCTACAGAGCAAAGAAAATCATCAAAAAATGAAACGGCAACCTATGGAATGGAAGAAAATATGTGCAAACCATACACCTGCTAAAGGGTTAATATCCAAAATATATAAGAATGCATACAACTCACTAATAGTAACAACAAAAACCCAAATAACCCAATTGAAAACAGGGCAAAAGACCTGAATGGCATTTCCCTAAAGAAGACATGCAAACAGCCAACAGGAATGTGAAAACGTGCTCAACATTATCAATCATCAAGTAAGTAAGAATCAAAACCACAATGAGACATCACCTCACACCTGTTAGAGTGGTTATTATCAAAAGGACACGAGAGAGGTAAGTATTGGTGAGGGTATAGGAAATAGGGAGCCCTGTACACTGTTGGTAGGAATGTAAATTGATATAGTTATTATGGAAAAGAATGTGGAAGTTCCTCAAAAAAATTAAAAAATAGAAATCCCACTTCTGAGTATAATCCAGAGCAAAGGGAATGATTATCTCAAAGAGATACCTGAACTCCCCAGTTACTAAATGATTTACAATAGCCAAGATATGTAAACAGTGCCCACTGATGGATAAATGGACTAAAAATATGATATACATATGTATATACATAAACATACATAATGTAGTGGTGTGTGATCCAGCCATAAAAAGGGATACGTCATTTGCAACAACATGAAAAAACTCAGAGAACATTATGCTAAGTGAAAAAAGCCAGACACAGAAAGACAAATACTGTATAATCTCACTTACATGAGACATATGAAAAAATGGAACTTCCAGAACCAGAAGTAGACAGTGGTTGTCAAGGACAAGGTGGGGGGAAGAAATGGGGGGTGTTGGTCTCGGTACAAACTTTCAGATAAAATGAGTGAGTTCTGGGGAGCTTATGGGGACAGTTGTTAACGTGCTGCATGCTACAAATCTGCTGAAAGAGTACATTTTAAGTATCTTTAACACAAAACAAAACAAAAAAAGGTTTATTATGTGAGCTGATGAATGTGTTAACTTGATTATGGTAATCACTTTTTTAGGTTTTTAGAGCAGTTTTTAGATTCAACTTTGGTAAATTTAGATAAAACTGAGTAGAAAGTACAGGGAGTTCTCATACACCCATGCCCCCCCCCCCAATACCTCCTCCCCTACAAACAGCATCCCACACCACAGTCTAACATCTGTTACAATGGCTCACTCGACATTGACATTATCATCCCACAAGTCCACAGTTTACATCAGAGTTCACTCTTGGTGGTGCACATTCCATGGGTTTTGACAAATGTACAATGACATGTACATATATACCACTGCAGTGTCATACAGAACAATTTTATTGCCCTAAAAATCCTCTAGGCTCCACCTATTCATTCCTCCCTCCCCCTAACCCTTAGCAATCACTGATCTTTTTAAAATCCCCATAGTTTTGCCTTTTTTAAAAATGTTATATAATTGGAATTACACAAATTTCCACTTAGTACTATGCATTACTTAAGATTCCTACATATTTTATCTCGTCTTGCTCATTTCTTTCTAGCACTGACTAATATTGCCCTATCTGGATATGCCACAGGTTATTTATCCATTCACCTATTAAAGGACATCTTGGCTCCTTCAAGTTTTGGCAATTACAAAGAAAGTTGCAATAAACATCTATGTGTAAGTTTTGTGTGGTTTTAAGTTTTCAGCTCCTTTGGGTAAATACTAAGGAGGATAACTGCTAAAGCATATATAAAGAATTTGTTCAGTTTTGTAATAAAATGCCAAATTGTCTTCCCCAGTGGTCAGGCCATTTTGCATTCCCACCACAATGAATAAGAGTTCCTACTGCTCCACGTGCTCACCAGTGTGTGCTGGTGTGTCACCCACATCTCGTGCTGAACGGCCACATGTGGCTAACGGCTACTGTACTGGACAGTAATATACAGAACACCCAGCATCACAGGAAGTTCCATTGAAAACACTCTGTTTAAAGCTTATTTACACAAGAGAAAAAAGAGCTAATGTGACAGCTTTGTATTTTCTTCTCTGCATAAAATCCACCTCTTCTCCTACTGGACTTTGATGGGTCCTTGTATCTGCTCAGAAAGTCAAATTGCTGTTCAGCCACTTCTTAACTACATAACCATTAACAAATCAGTTAACCCCTCTGGGTCTCAATTTCCTCACCCTAATTACTTATTAGTTTAGTGCATTAAATTTGGCAAGCAAAGTAAGATACATCATAACATGCATTGTGGTAAGTCCTCATTGTAAACTAGTCTGATGTAAACTAGTTTGTTTTTTGAATGTCTCAGTATGGTATTTTGAGAACCCTTTATAAAAAGCAAAGCTTAATGTTATATTTACCTGATCTGGATTTTTGTAACCCAAAAGTAGATTTGCTGCTTTTATATCACCATGAACATATTCATTTTCATGTATATATTCCAGTACATCCAACTGTGAAAAGAAACATATAAAGTTATACTGATGTCAATTTAGAATTCATGAACAACCTGGAACATTTAAAATATAGAATTACATGTATTTTTTTCATATTAACAATGACAAAGTGGCATGTTTCACATTTACTTATGTATTCTAAAACATCACATTACTGGTTGCTCATCCTGGGAAAAGCTGAATAAAATGACCCTCAAATATCAAGTGCTTTCACTGAACCTTTGATGAAAGGAAACCAAGATTCAACAATGTCTATGCCCATGCTCCTGACAGCCTGATGGCCAAACCACATTGGGCAAAGCTAAAAAACGCGATATAATCAGAGATCTAATCGTGAGATAATCGTGAAGCCCACTGGGCGATTCCTTACCCAAGGAATAATTAGAGAGTTTTAGGGATCCTGGAAAAGAACAGCATGCCCCCGGGCAGAGAGGCATTCTCCCTCTGCACAGGGACCGGGTGAACCTCAGCTTCAGCTCTGGAGCTGTCCCTGCACCCAGGGTTCAATAAACACTGAATTCTGGCTAACTGGATGAATGCACAAGTGGGAAAATGAATGAGTTCTGTGCGTCACATCCCAACCTGGCATGAGCAGTTTCATTCCATTTAAACTGGAAAAAAAATAATAAAATGGAGCTTAGGCAAACTAAACACAAACAAGATAAGACGAATATGTGGTATAAACAAAATGTGTGCATGGGTGCTATTAAGATTTCATTGCTTCTTATTTGGCAAAGTATGTATTATTCATTGCCACACTAATTACTGCCACCATCCCAAACTCATAATAAAAACTTTATAGCACCCTGATACCATCATGTGTTTAGTATGGAAAATAATATAATCTGCCATAGTTTGCATTGTTAAAAATGTAATTGACAAAACAGAAGTTATTCTTGTAGCAACACAAGCTTGTTCTGATACGTAAAACAAAGCCGTAAGAAAAAAAAAAAAACATCTGACTGGAGAACCAATGCCTCGCTGCATTTGCCGTGCCCAACACGCTGCATTTGCCGTGCCCAACACGGCCCATTCTATCACTAAGGGAGCCTGCTATTCCCAATGGCACCAAAATAACCCGACTCTCAATACCTGACGTTTGTAGGGCAAAAATCCTTCACTCTCTAACAATTCCACAACGGGCAACAATTTGTATATTATATCAAGTAAATAATCTGAAAATGGAGCATGTGAAGTAAGTTATTCCTTCTTACCATTCGAATACCTAGCTGGAGGACGGTTGACTTTTTAAAGGTACCATTCTGGTCAGAGATCTTCTGTAAATCTGTTCCTAGTCTTTCCATTACCATAAATCTGTAACTGCAAGAAGATGATGTCACAAAGAGATCTGAAGATAGCAATGCTTGAAACCTTCTGTGTGAATTGAAACTAGAAAAAATGTCCCCAGTCTAACAATGAAGAATGATGCAGTGTGAACCATTAAAGAAAAATGCACATTAATAATGCTGTCCTTGTGCATTTTTACTTTGCACGTAGTTTTCTAGAAGAGAGTGCTGTGCTGAACCACTCACACTGTCTTAGATCATGAAAAAACCTACTCTTTCTAAATTAAACGGTTTAAACTTAGTTCACTTTGATTCTATGACCTTCTTGCCATAGAACCTTGAACAAATTATTTTTTTTCTATATAGAGAAAATTTCATTTATATTTGTTTTTGACCTTATAAAACCAAATTTATTGTCTCTGTATATTTATAAGCAGGCCTTTTTTAAAAATGGACACTTTCTTGTTCTCTTCCATTTGGCACCTCTATCCCTTCTCTTCTTCCCTTCCCTTCCCACACAGGACCCTATTCTGCATCCACCTATTATGTACACAAACGCAAACAGACATATAAAAACTTTTGTCTTGGTTTTACAAAAATGTGATCTTATGTTATGCACTTTTCTGAATCATACATTTTTCAATTGTAGCTCACTGAAATCTTTCCAAGTCAACTGGTAATAGCTTTAACCGATTTAATGGGCTGCACAGTTTTGCAGGATACGAAAGTACCATGCTTAGCCACGCAGTCCCTAACTGGCAGGGAAAGTAGCATGCTTAGCCATTCAGTCCCTAAAGAGTAGCTTTATTTTGTTGCAAGATTATTGTTCGTTCATTTTGTTTTTATTTAACGCATTTAAAGATCATTTGAGAAAAGCACTGACCTCTGAGCCTAGTTTTCTCACCAAGGAAAACAAATCTCCTATCTTTACAGGCTACTGAAAGGACAAAATGGGTAACAAATGACAGCATTTTTTTTCCTTTTTAAAAATCGCTATAAGTGACTTATCTATATGTAATGATGAGCTATACTTGGTGGTTTAAAAAATATTTCTATTTCTAGTAATTCTTTTAGTTTTTTTTACCTCTCTTCAAGAGATGGAACTTAATTAATTCTCCTCTCTGGAGTATAGGGTATATTTAACGACTTGCTTCTAGCAAAGACAGTACAATACAAACGATAGGATATCGCCTCTCAGATTAGATTATAAAAAGACTGCGACTTTCTTCTTGGATGCCTGCCCGTGTATGTGCAAGCGCTTTCCTCCCCCGTTACTTGCTCCAGGGGAAGCCAGCTGCCATGTTTTGATACACTTGGGCAGCCTATGGAGAGAGACGGAGAGGCTGTGAGGCCTGTCAACAATCACATGAGTGACGTTAGAAGCAGATCTTCTTAGGCCTGCCAATGACCACAGAAGTGACCTGCCAATGACCACAGAAGTGACCTTTAAAGCAGAACCTTTCCCCATCTAACTGTGAGATGACTGCAGCCCAGAAGATGGCTGAATACATCCTCCTAAGAAGCCCTGAGCTAGAACCACCCAGGTAAGCCAGTTACGGATAACTGGCCCACAGAAATTAAAGTAGAATTGGTTGTGATAAGCCACTCCATTTTGGGTAACTTGTTATATAGTCACAGATATTAACAGACCACATAGGAAACAGGTATTGGAAAATATTTGATCATAATAATTCTATTTTTACCTTTTATCCTTGAATTCAGTAAGACCAGATCCATAAAACACAGGAATTCCTAAATAATCAAGTTGTTTTAGTTTTATCCATTTTTTGACTGCAAAGACAAATTTGGCAGAAAAAAGGATAAAGGTTTTTTATATATTTCTTACTTTTGCATTGATGCTAAAACTTACTTAACTAACCTAAACAGAAATTAAACCTTCCTAAATTTTTTATAGAAATCAAAAGTATCTATCGAATGGCTTTAAATTCTACTTATCACTATATTAACACAAAAAACATGAAAAGAAATTTCAAATTAAGTAAATTATAACCAAGTCTATTAATAAAATGTTTTAATGACATTAAAAAATAAATAACATAAATAGCAATAGTCATAAAATGCATTATCATATAGACAAATGTTGTTATTCATGAAAGAACTCATTCCTTTATAGCTAGTTAAATTTTTAAAAACATTTTAGCCAACAAAGAATCAGTAGAGAGATGGCTTTTTCTTTCTTATTACTTAAAAATCTAAAGTAGTCAAATAACAGGAACTAGGCAAAAAAATGATCTTACTTTGAAATTATGTTATACAGAAAGTTTTGATTAAATTTGGTGTTTAAAAAATTGGATCCACTTACAACAATCAGCCTAATTTTTCACTTTTCTACCATGTAGAAAATTAATGTTTAAGAAAGCTCTACTGATAAATAATCAAGTTTAATGGATTTTATTTGTCACCCTGAACTACTTTAAGCAATCAGGAAAAACCACAGTCTTAATGTTTAGAAGGTTTTATTAAGGGGAAAAAAAGTTAATTATTGAGGCTAAACTCATCATCCCTTTTCCTAAACATAATGTAAAGGAACTTTGACTATAAAGTCATTACTCAAATCAACTTCCTTAAAGCATTGCTTAGTTCATACATAACTTAGAGTGTTTAGAAAATGCTTTTATTCTTCTTCAGCTCTGCTCATATGCATTTCACAGTCAAATCCCTCTAACTGGTAGTTTTTACACCTGATCCTCAGCTCCAACAAAATTCTCAAGATGCAAATGTCTAGCATTTTTAACTTATTTTCTAAACCATTGTAATGTTTAATCATCGTACCTATACATTTTACCCTAACCCATGCTAAGATCATTCCTTTTGCTTATGTATCTACTGCCCATGCCCATTTTAATTATTTTTCCTCACATCCTTTCTATCCAAATGGTTTCTTTAAAAGATTTTTAAATTTATTTTCAGAATGAGGGGAAGGGAGAGGTAAAGAGAGAAAAAGAAACATCAATGTGAGGGAGAAAGATCGATCAGTTGCCTCCCATATGTGCCCTGGCCTGACAAACCCGCAGGCCAGGCAGGTGCCCTGTCTGGGAATTGAACATGTGACCTTTTGCTTTTTGGGACAAGGCCCAACCAACTGAGCCACATCAGTCAGGGCCGTGTTTTTAAAAATTAATTTCATTCTACCATCTTTCACATTTACAGAACTCTTTCTTGGTAGCGTGGATCAATAATACATTTTATGTAAAACAGTAGAAAAAATTCTGAAGTATATAACCCATTACATAATATCAAAATTTGTAAACCACCTGTCTTTTTTATATGTTGTAACAAATAACTGTATAATTTTACAATAACATTTCTAATTGGAAAGAATTTTCCAGAAGGCGAGAAAAAGATAAAAATATTTACACTCACTTTAGCAAGCACATATATGGAAGTAGCTTGCTTTGCTAATTTTACTTACTACATTCTTTTTTTGCAGCTCTTTGGTAAAATTTAAGTTCTGAAAATAATGGGCCGTTTTCTTGATACTCCTATAAAAGAACAATTAATTTTACTTTAAAAATCTTAGAGACAAAATTGGTATTGCAACTGTAAAAATATGGATATACATATGTAATATACAATAGTACTTGAATCATTATTATAAAACCAGGCACCAGATTTCCACTGAAAAATCTCTACAGAAAGCACTAAGTAAACTTAAAGACTCTCATTTTTAAATTTAACTTATTGTAATGCTATCTCTATACAGTTTTACACTTGAAAGGAGTCTGTTAACAGAAAGCACTTAACCAAAAGCATTGAGAACTTAACAGACACTCCTGAAGTGTGTACCATCACACACATCAGGAGATACACTGCAGACTACCTGGTGGCTCGTGCTGCCTGATGCCTTTACTGAGCATCTACTGCATTTCATTCACTGTACTGGGCACAGGGGATACGAACAAAAATAGAACCTCATCCCTGCCTGTAAGGACCATACCATCTAGAGTAGAAAGGAAGGAAGAGGGAAGTGGGGGAAGGAGAAGGAAGATAAAACGGTTACAGATGCTAACACAGAAGAACAAAGTTCTCCAGTCTTTACATTTTAACAGTGTGAAAATATAACATTAAGTTTAATGATAAGTAAAATTATGAAAACTATGATGAGAAACATTTTTACAAAAATAAAATAAAGCAGAAAAAAGTCAAACATATGCAAAATACAAATTTAAGAGTGATACTTACCACTTTTATTACATGTCTTGCATCTTCATATGGTTTATTTGTGGGGAAAGCTGCAGAACAAAACACAACAGGGATCAATAACAAACAACACAATAGTTGTTCCAAATTACTGAATGCCTGCTATATTCCAGACACCGTGCTAAGTACATCACATACATTATTTTATTAGATCCTCCAAAGACCTGTTATGGTAGGTATCACCTCCATTTTACACAAGATCCGACTACGGTTTGACAAGTTGAATAATTTGCTAAAAAGTAGCTGATGGGGGACTGAAACTCAAATCTGTCTGGCACCACAGCCCACACTCTTCACCACAAACCATATTAAATATTCGAATAGGGAAAACCAATAAATAATATTAATCGCTTAGATCTAAATGTGGGGAAAATATTTTCTAAATACATGGCATTAATTCAATAAATGATATATAGTAAAATCTACTGATTCATTTTTATTAAATTAAAACCTATGATAATTCAGAAATGAAAACTGATTAATTTTAAGTAGAAAGTTATAAACAATTTCTACTTGGTAAAATTCTAAAATAAGTCAAGTTAGAACATGAACGAAGTCTTTTACAGACTCACAGGGAACCGGCCCACAGCTCTGGGGGAGATCACGCAGTAAGGGCTCCAGCAAAAGAGAAAAAGATCTCCTGAATGTGGACAGCCGCGCGCGCGCGTGCGTGTGTGTGTGTGTGTGTGTGTGTGTGTTGCGGGGACTGTAGGTGGAGGTGGAAGAGGGTATAAGGGTGATAAATGGTATTGGAAAAATCTCAATAAAAATAAACTATTAAAAATGAATAAATTTTTAAAAAGTCTTCTAAAAATTATCTTCTGAATTTACCAATCTATGATTCCAACATCAAAATACATACCTCATAATGTATACTCATTTCAAGCTTACTCTATTTTATTATTTACCATTTACATTTTATATGTAGTGATACAACTTCTGAAAACCCTATTGTTAAACTGTTAGATGAAATTAACACCTTCCTCTAAATTACTAGAAGATTCCTCTGTTTTCAGGTCTTGAACAGGAAAGTTGACGTGTATATTTACTTGTACTGTGAAGTCTAGAGTTTTGTCATTCATCTATTCTCTCCCCATCCATTACTTATTAGCATCCATTTATTCCTTCCTTCCTTCAACTAACCAATATTTATTTATCAAGAGGCTAGAATATGCAAGGCACCATGCTAAGCATTAGGATGGTATTTACAGGAGAGTGAAAAGGGAAAAGGTGAAATTGTTATTGAATAGGACTGAAAATCGGCACTTAGAACAAGATCAAATTCTTCAGGCATATTTTCTGTATGCTGATCAAAATGCTGTGTCCTCTTATTACTACCACTCCCAACATTTTTCCTTTTCTTTCTCCTAACTCTATCAGCTATCCTACTGATTCACAAGGTAGATGTAAAAAATACGCCACAACTTTACTAAAGCATATAAATTGTACTTTAAAGTTATACAATGCACCATTTTCCTACCCAGTCTTCCAAATTTTGATGTTAGCAATGCGATTAGTCAGTTGAAGTTATTACTTCAATCTTAGTGGATATTACAAATAAACTGTGAACCTAGATGTCTTTAGAGTAACAAAGAAACTAAACTTATTCATATTCAACTGAATTTCTCTTTTCACCTTTATTCATATAAAATGGTTTTGCTTTCACCCATGCAGTAGTCCCAAGGCAAGTGCATGCAGGAGTGAATTATCCACGTTTATGGAGAAAAAAAAACAAAAGCAAGTATTCACAGAAGGGCTGCAGTCCTGCTAGAGAGGCGAGAGAAGCCTCTCCTCCCAACCAAGGGCAATTGATCTTTCTGGGACGAGGCCCACGGCCGCGGAGAAACAGTCCTGTGCTAACCCTGGTCCACTGGTCTTTGCCTTTTGGGTTATAAGCTGGTAAGAGGGAAAAAATGACAAAAACAAAAACCATTCTGCTTCTTGTCTAAAAGCAAGTGGCCACAGCAGCAAATAAATCTTTAAGCCAAACGGAATGTAAAAAGCAGAAAAGCACAAAAGGAAAACGGGGATTTCAATCAGGGGTGTCCGACCTTTTGGCGTCTCTGGGCCAGACTGAAAGAAGAGTTGTCTTAGGCCACACATTTAATACACAAACAGTAACGAAAAACTGATGAGCAAAAAAAAAAAAAGGTTTTAAGTAAATTTACAACTGTGTGTTGGGCCACATTCACAGCCATCCTGGGCCACTAGCAGTCTGCAGGCCGCGGGTTGGACAAAAGTAACATACTATGCTGCCATGGGGAAAACAGATATCCAACCAGTCCAAAACGCCACTCCTTGCTGATTTCAATCAGTACATCCCTATAATCCATCCAAATCTTCCCTGCACATTATTTCACATGAATATAATCACGTGTTGACAAGTACTTGAAACATCCCCATACTCTTCATTTGATAGTCACACAATGTTCTCTAAAACTCCCAAGTCAGATTATATTGGAGAGCCCAAATCCTAAATCAATTGACTAGAAAGCTTTTGGAGATAGATGTTAAACAAATAAATTGCCTTAGTTACCATGGAGTTCTCTTTACAGTAATCAATCAGTTAAGTAATGAAACAAATATTTATTTACCACTATAAGCCTAGCCACATTCTAGCTAGTAAAATTAAATGATCACAGTAAACAGACATGGTATCTGCTTTTATAAATCAGACATTCATCAAATACTCATACACAGTGTAAAACTGTAATTATAATGAATGTTAAAGGAAGATGTAGATAGTAGTATGAGAATGTATAATTTAATTTATACAAAAGAAAATGCTTGAGCAAAACTATTTGGAGAGATGATTAAGGGCTAGATGAAAATCTAGTTAATAATTTCTAATGAAAGGTTTTTAAAAGCTTGAGATATATATGGAGGACAGGAAGCACACGATTAGATCTGCACTGTGGACAGATCACTGCACTGCAATATGGAGAACAGACTGAAGGGAGCCTCAGTAGATATGGACAGAGCAGTACGGGTTTAATTGTGGTAGAGAGGACTACAGCTTGGACTAGAGCATCGATGTCAGAAAAGAATGCACTTTATAATCTGTTATAAAGAAAAATAATAACAGATTTCAGAAGCTGATTGAACTTAACAATGGAGGAAAAGGGGTCTAGCTTGGTAAGTAACAGCTTGATTGATCTATTGGGGATGAGAAGAATGACCATCAACAGTGACAGTGTTGAAAGTACGTAGTCTCATACCTGCAGTTAAACTTCTGACGAGAAGTCTGATGGCCTGATAAGGAACGTGTTGAGCACATGTGTGATATCTCCTTCCTAGCATCTCTCTTCTATGCATTGGAAACCTCACCTGGTTTTCCTCTGAGAAACCAAACCTCCCACTTTCCATATGGATTTACTCCCTTATACTCCGCAGCTGGGCTCATGACCGAGCCTGGCTAATGGCAAAATACAAGCCCACTGGCCACAGTAAACAGCTCAGAAATGGCAAAACCCAACTAGGTAAAGAAAAATTCTTCCCTAAGATTTGATGTTAAAATGCTAAGTAAGATAACCCATTAGCTATAAGGATGCCAAAACCCTAGAAATAGTAGTGATCATTTTCCTTAGCTAAATGGGAAATAAAGTCTGGAAACCAAATCCAGCCCTGAGGAAAGTAGGGTTAAGGCAGAGAGAGAGCCCTGGTCTACCCATGTCTGCAGCCAGAAAAGCCTTGTATGTACCACTTACGAGAATTAAAATCACCCATTTGTGTTTCTAACATCGGCAACCAAAGACTACACAGCAACTAGAAAAATTAAAACATAATACTAGTACACTAGGTAAACCCAAAACTTTCCTCTATAACAATAAATAGGGTGCTGAATAAAATAAATCAAATGTTCTTATAAATGCAGAGGTAGTCAGCCAAAAAAAAAAAAAAAAAACAGTAAGGAAACCAAAGGCAAAGGGAAATCTAAAAACCAGTGGGAGACGCGCAGAGCACTGATGTCCAGGCCACGCCGTGCCCCTGAAGGATGCTGCCCAGGCAGGGTGATCAAGAACCCAGGTGTGAACCGCATTCCTGGGAAAAGGACAAGTCCTTGGGCCAGCAAGGTAAAGACATTTAAGGTTGAGATGGCCACAAAAAGTCAGAATTTTCAAAGTGCTGCATCTTTACAAGTGTGGGGCATTAAACAGACAGGGAGATAGGGGAGCGGGATAAAGGGGAGGGAGAGAGGAAAGAGAAAACGAATGAGAGAGAGAATATAAATAAATGAATGAATCCACTACCACAAAACACAAACAAACAAACAAACAAACAAACAAAAACTTGTCTTGGCCTAGACCCTGAGTAATAGGAAAAGCAAAGTGTCACCTGATAATTATTCCAAAAGTTCCCTTCAGGAATTTAGTCTAAAAATTACACCACAGTGTGGTACCAAAACTCCAAACCAATGACGGCACCTGGCAGAAAGAGAAAGCAACTCTCCTTCAAGGGACACTCAGGACACACAAGATGACCAGAGCTGAAGCACAGTGAAAGATAAGTTACTGATCCATAATTACAAAACAGAAGAAAAGACACACAAAACGTATACAACCTCACGGAACTTGTACTTCCCATAGAGATCCACAGATTGAATATCTGCTTAAGATGATAACACACCACAAACAAAGGTATCAACAAGAAACGAAGCAAATGCTATATAAACGAGAGTGTTGAACAGACTGATTGTGATTAGAAAAGCATCAGAGATCTACAAGAACAGCCACAAACAGGAAACACGTTACAACGCCGAGGGAAAACCTGGGAGTAGGTCTGAATTTGCAACAGCAAATACTGGAAGCTCCCCGAATAACTATCTTCGGCAGAATGTTTAACAAATTGTATTACAGTCAGTATTGAATACGTTGCAGCAAAGCAAATAAATGAAATGCAGATACTGTAGCAATACAGATATATCTTAAAGACACACTGTACAGCAAAAGAAACTGCATAAAATAGAACAAATACTTGTGATTTGATTCATATAAATTTTAAAACTCATAAATTTAAATTACGTTTGGTCTGGAATGCATATATACATATGACTATAATCAAAAACAGCAAAATAAAAAGTGTTGTTAGCACTACAATGGAAGGAAGAGGTGTTAGGGCTTCTGGATGGCTGCATAGTTTATGATCTGTTATTCATTTCACCTGAATGGGAATTGAGTGTTTCAAGTTACACTTTGTTGATAATCTATGTTTATGGACTTTTCTATACGTTAATATACATAATAGATATATACCATTACTACACAAAACCTAATAAACAGAAAAAATAGTAGACTAGATTGAGCAAGAAAGAGAACTAGTGAACCAGATTACATCTGAGGAAATAATACAGAATTCAGCAAACATAGATCAAGAGACATAAAATATGAAGAAGAGATTATGAAACATCAGGAAATATGTGACGGAAAAAACAATTTTCTAACAAAAATTTGACACCTAGAAAATAGAGAGAGTGGAGGCTAGACACTGCTGAATGAATGTCTGATAAGTTCCTAATATTTTTAAATCATGAATCCTCATATTTAAGAATACAAGTCCCTGGCAAGATAAATAATAAATTTGTACTTTAGCCTACTGTATTCAAACTGTAGAAAATTAAAGACTAAGTTCTAAAAAGCAACTTGACAAGGAAGAATGCATTATATACAAAAGTAGATGAAGTGACAACAGACTTCTGAATAGCAACAACAGAGTAACTAAAGAATTCAATAACATCATCTTGACACGCTGAGAGAAAATGATCACATACACCAGAATATGTGCACTGAAAATATGGGCACTGAAAATGGTGACAGGAATAATGTACAAGATAGGACCATGTGACTAAAGTGTTGCAACGCCCAGGTATTTGTCCAAGAGAAAAAGAAAGATACTCTTAATTTCATAATCTGTTAAATCAAGAAGATACACTGAAAGTTTACAGGTACCCACTAAAACCACAGAAATAAAATTCACTAACCTTAAAATCAGTTAAGAAAAAAAGTGAAGAAAAACTAAAAAAAAAAATCTAATAGGAAAAGAACAGTTTTTAAAAAGACATAAAAGGCAGATTAAACTAGAAAATATGAAAATGGAAATAAATTAAGATACCTGAGTACATCTGTTTTTAGCCACACATTTTTTTCACATTTTAAGATCTCTGAAGTGTGAATCCATCTGATAACTGCAGGTATCTCACAGGTGCTGTGGGCCACACAGCAGGTACACGGCAGTTGTCACCGTCTGTGCGGGCATACACTCAGTCCCCGGTGTCTGTCTGTTTTCACTTTTATTGAGTCACATACATGGGTAGTATTACAGGTAAGCTGAACCATCATTTGCAATGATTTGTATAAGTTCAAAATTAATTAATTAGCTAGCCCAAACACAGGAGTGGTGCATAAATTCTACATTAGTGAAAAAATGTTCATTAAGATATGACATCAACAACTGAGTACTCTATTGGTTCCATTTGTAAGACTAACTTTAAGGTATCATGCTATAGTCCAACAGGCAACATTAAGTATTACATATAAAATAGGTCTTACATGACCACAAAGAAATGATTCAAAAGAAAGAGAACTATGGACTTTTAAGCATCTAATGGAAACTCAACATACATATACAAAATAATGATGTATCTATAATCCATGACTTCTTAGATTTGACAAAATATGACAGTAATCACAATAAATTTGGTAAATTAAGTTCACCAGCTAAAGCAAGAAATTGTAACATTGTTAAAAATAAATAAATGAATACTGGTTATGAGACATAACTAAGCCTAGTGCTGACAGAGAAACAAAATAAAAAGAGAAAAATAAAATAATAAGACAAAACTAGCCACTAAAAGGCTGGAATATATATTTTCAAAATTACACAAACCTCAGTAAATAAGAATTATTAAAGTTAATCCAACCTAATCATAAAAAATGATACGACAGAAAAATAAAATTTATGAACTTAAAAACATCTGATAATGTACCTTCATAATATACAAATCATAAACCAGCAGAATTACAAGAAAAGGTGACAAAAATTGTGGAACATTTTAATGCAATTTTATAATATATAGACAAGCAGACAAAAAAAAAGAACCTGAAACCCAATTAACACTTTTTAACCAGAGGCCACATAAAACAAAATACCAGAATAATTAAATAATACACATTCTTTTCCAACTAATGTAAAACTTTGTTAGACACAGCCTGTATTTGTACCCAGAGCAAGTTTCATCAAATACCAGAAAGTCAGGATTGTTAAAGCCACGTTCTGTGAACATAGTGCCTGGTCCCTAGAAAGAAGAAATCACAATGGAAATGAGAAAATACATAGTACTAAATAACATTGAAAATACCACATTGAAACAGGAATGCAGTTAAAGTTCACATTTATTACTTGTTTTTCTGACAGAACATAAGCTTCACAAAGATAAAAATGTTTTGTTTTATTTAGATGTGCCCCAACACCTACAATAGAGCCTAGCGGGCATTCATTATATATTTGACAAGTAATTTAAGGAATAGTAGTAGTACAGAGAGTACGTTTATAGAATTAAAATTTTTATTTTTAACAAGACTGAGGAGCAGCCAAGATGCTGACCTAGGAGACTCCTGAGCCCCCTTCCACCCACGGATGCACTGAATGTACAGCCACGCAAGAAGCAATTCCCTCTGAAAGAGATGCATAAACTCGCTGATCAACTCCTACACATCAGGTGAATGAAAAAATACACATAGAATAAGAGATACTGACTGTGATCCTCACCGAGGCAATACTGACAGGCCTGGGCACAGCCTCAACTACTGGCTCCACTGAAAACAAAAAAGGCGCCTCAAATAATCACAGAGGTTTGACAGACAACGTTCAGGCCAGGCTAGCTGACGGGGTTGATTTAACACGAGACACCTCTGTCGGGAATGGGGGCAGTGGCTATTTTATGTAATGTGCAGTAACCAACAAAGAGAGTCAGGGAAAAATGAAAAATGATAAAATATATTCCAACCAAAAGAAGAAGATAAATACCTAGAAATAGATCTTTATGAAAAAGAGATAAGTAACTTACCTGATAGTTCAAAATAATGATCATAAAGAAAATCAGTGAGAAAAAAAACAATAAAACATAATAAAAAATAAAAAAGAAAGAAAGAAATCAGTGAGGTCAGGAGAGCAATGCATAAACAAAGTGAGATTTCAATGAAGACATAAAAAATAATACAAATGACCAAGTATAAATGAAAAAACAAGGAATACAGTAACTGAACTAAAAAGTCTGATACAGGGTTTAAAGAGCAGTCTGCCTCAAGTAGAAAATAGGATGCATGAACTGAAAGACAAGGCAGTGAATTTCACACCATCAGAGGAACAAAATGAAAAAAAGAATAAAAAAGAGTAAATACTGCTTAAGGGATTTATGAGACGCCATCAAACAGACCAATTCCATATTTTAAACGTCCCAGTAGGAGAAAAGTAAGAGAAAGGGCAGTTTATTCAAAGTAATAAGGTCTAAAGTTTTCCTTACTTGGAGAAAGAAACAAACTTCCAGATCCAGGAAGCCTAGTACTAAGCAAGATTAATCCAAAGAGAAGCACACTAACACATTATCCTTAAATAGTCCAAAATTACAGACAAGGACAGAACCTTAAAAGCAGCAAGAGAAAATAAGCAAGAAAGAAAGCAACTTGTTATGTACGAGAGAAAACCCCTTAGTCTAACAGCAGCTTTTTCAGAAGAAACCTTGCAGAACAGAAAAGAGTGAAAAATGAAAAAACAGAAAGCTGCCAACCAAGAATCCTCTACTGACAAAGTTCTTCAGAATTAATGGTGAGAAAGAGTTTCCCAACCAAACAAAAGCTGAAGGAATTCATAACCACTAGACTAACCTTACAAGAAAGGTTAAAAAAGTTCTAAGCTTATATAAAAGATGAGAATTATTTTAAAAAAAACATATGAAAGTATAAAGCTACTAAAGGTAAATACATGGTAAAATTCAAACTACATTAATATAGACAGTGGTAAATCTCATATAACCCTAGTATAGAGGTTAAAAGACAAAACTATTTTTAAAACTATAATAATTTCTAATAAACATATCAGACAAAACATGTAAATTTTGAATATATAAAATCTGAGAATGTAAAAATGTAGAACTTTTGTATGTGTTCATAGTTGAATTGTTATCAACTTAAAATAGATTGTTATGAGATGTTTTTTGCGAATAACTACAAAACAAAAACTTATAGTAGATATACAAAAGATAAAGAAATCAAAGCTTCCCATGAAAAAAATTATTAAATCACAAATGAGAGCAAAAAAAAGAACAAAGGTATTATAAAACACCAAAAAACAGTTATAAAAATAACAATAGTAAGTCCATACCTATCAATAATTACTTGAAATGTGAATATACTAAATTTTCAAAGAGACATAGAAAGGTTGAATAGATGAGAAGAAAACAAGACCCAACTATGTAATGCCTACATGAGTTTCACTTCAGCTTTAAAGACAGATATTAAAAGTGAAAGAATGACAACGATGTCCTTTGTAAATGGAAACCAAAGGGAAGCAGAAAAGCTATGCTTATCACAGACAAAACAGAGTTTAAACCAAAAACTGTAATGAGATAATGGAGACATTATATTATTTATATAGCAATAAAGGGATCAATTCATCAGAGGATAAAATTGTAAATATTTATGCACTCATTTATGGGCGTATAAAGCCAATATTAACAGATGTAAAAGTGGAAATAGACAGCGATACAAAAATAATAGGGGACTTGGATACCCTACTTTCAATGATAGATGGGTCAGACAGAAAACCAATAAGAAAACACTGGATTTAAACTAATAAAAGTGTCTCCCTCAAGGAATGCCTGCTTATACTACTCTTATACACCTGTCAGAATGGCTATCATCAATAAAACAACAAAGCTGGCAAGGGTGTGGAGAAAAGAGAACCCTTGCGCCCTGTTTCTGGGAATGCAGACTGGTGCAGCCACTGCGGAAAGCAGTATGGAGATACCTCAAAAATTAACAATGGAACTGTCTTCCGACCCAGTGATCCCACTTCTGGGAATACAGCCTAAGAAACCTGACACAGTAATTCAAGAGAATATATGCACCCCTTTGTTCACTGCAGCATTATTTACAATAGTCAAGATCTGGAAACAGCCCAAGTGCCTATCAGTAGATGATAGGATAAAAAAAAATAGCTGTATAAAAAATAAAGAAAATCTAACCTTTTGACACCATGGCTAGACCTGGAGAACATTATGCTAAGTGAAATAAGCCAGGAAGAGAAAGACAAACACCATCTGATCTCACTTATGTGTGAAATCTAATGAACAACAACAACTGAGGAACAAAACAAAAACAGAAGCATGGACACAGAAAGCAGAGTGATAGCTATCAGAGGGCAGGGGCTTGGGGGACTGCATAAAAAAAGGTGAAGGGATTAAGCAAAAAAACCCATTTTATTTGTGTGTGTGTGTGTGTGTGTGTGTGTATGGTTTTTCTTTACACAAAGACACAGACAAAGAATAGGGATAGCCAACGGGAAAGCAGGTAGGAATAGGTGGAGATGGGCAAAGGAGGGGGCAACCAGGATGGAAAGATACTTGGCTTGATGAGATGGGTACCCGACGCAGTGTACAGATGATGTTTTACTGAGTTGTAAACTTGAAACCTGTTTGTTTCTGCAAACCAATGTCACCCTGGTATATT
Source organism: Sturnira hondurensis (assembly GCF_014824575.4). Taxonomy (NCBI): domain Eukaryota; kingdom Metazoa; phylum Chordata; class Mammalia; order Chiroptera; family Phyllostomidae; genus Sturnira; species Sturnira hondurensis. Next base: position 8,145,185 of record NW_028079044.1, on the reverse strand, counting down.
CAACTAAAAAAGAAAGAAAGAAAAAGCATTTGACAAATTCAATACCAAATTCAAATTTTTTTTTTAATTTTTTTTTATTTTATTTTTTTTATTTAATTCTTGTTCCAAGTACAGTTTTCTGTCTTATATTCAATACCCATTCTTGATAAAGACTCTCGGTATACTAGGGGAAAGCTTCCTTAACTTGACAAAGAATGTCTATCAAAAACCTATAGCTAAAATCATTCTAAATAATGAGGGATTAAATGCTTTCTCCCGAAAACTGGGAACAAGTCAAGTATGTGCACTCTCACCATTTCTATTCAATAAGTACTGGAAGTCCTAGCCACTGCAATGAGTCAAGAAAAATAATAAAAGACACACAGAACTGGAAAGCAAGACATACAACTGGAAAGCTGAGTGAAATAAGCCAGGTGTTGAAAGACAAATACCATATGATCTCACCTTTAACAGGAACCTAAACAACAAAACAAACAAGCAAGCAGAATAAAAACAAAGACACTGAACAGGGGAACAGCAACCAGAGGGAAGAGGGGAGTGAATTTCAGGGGAACAAGGGGAAGGATTTACAGGAACTAGTATAAAGGACACATGGACAACAACTAAGGGGAGTGGAAATGAGAGGGAGGTGGGGAGCACGGTGGGGGGGAGGGTGGGCTGGGATGGGAGTAAAAGACAGAAAACTGTACTCGAAAAATAATTTAATAACAAAAATCTAAAAAAAATAAAAAGAAAAAATAAAAAGAAATAAAAAGCATACAGATTAAAAGGAAGAAATATAATAATCCCTATTTGCAGATGACATTACTGCTAATATGTTTAGAAAATTCCAAATAACCTGGTATCCTCCCCAAGTCCTAGAATAATTAAGTTTACCAAGATCACGGGACATAAGGTAAACATGCAAAAACAATTATATTTCTATATAGTAACAATATACCATTAGAAACCAAAATTACAAAAGAAATAACATTTTCAAGACCACCAAAAAATTAAAAACAAATTTTACATATGTAGGTAACAGTGCACATACGGAGCCAATACACTAAAAACTACAAAATACTAAAGAAAGAAAACAAGACCTAAAGAAATAGAGAGACATACTGTATTCATGGATTAGGAAACTCAACATAGTAAAAAAAGTAACATCTCTCCAAAGTTACCTATAGATTTAACTCAATAACAATCAAAACCTCAGCAAGCTTTTTTCTCTAAATATAAATTGATTATAAAAAATATATATGGAAAGGCAGGAATTTAAAAAAGAGCTAATATAATTGTTACAAAGAACAAAGTAGAAGAAATCACACCACCCAACGCCCTTTAATGGCACAGGAAATGAACTGGTACATGCATATAATACACCCCTATGTGGCAATAAAAAGAAATGAACTACTGATGTGCACAACAACTTGGATGAATCTCAAAGGCATTATGCTAATTTAAAAAACTCAACCTCAAAACGTTACATACTATACAATTCCATTTACAGGAATTCTGTACATTGTTAAAAAAATACAGAATGGGGAACAACAGATCACAGTTGCAGTAATGGGGAACAACAGATCACAGTTGCCAGGGGTTAGGGGCAAAGAAAAAGTGTACTACAAAGACATGGTATGAAGAAGATTTTAGGGGCAATGAATTTCTTTTGTATTCTATCCTCATTGTTGTCACGTGTCAAAATTCATAGAAATATACACACACATTAAGTCATTTTTTCTCTATATTAATTTTTAAATATTAACAAAAAAGATACAACTAAGATATAATCCTAATACAAAGCAGAATATGCTTAGTGATAAAAGAGAGGGAAAATATTGTTGAAAAATACATCACGCAAAACATTGGCAGAAAATGCAAAAAAGGAAAACAGTAGGCTTCACGGGGAAGGCGGACTTGAACACAATCTGATTACGTAGAAACTGGAGAGAGCGAGAGAAAGGTGACAAAGAGAAACATAGAACAGGCAAGTTGATCTTGTTACTTATTTCCAGCAGAGGATTCCAAAACTAAGACCTATCAATATTCTTGTTTTTACATTTACTTAACCACCACACACCTAATTTTTAAAATGAGTTCTGCGTAGTTGGGTTAGTAAGTTCCACCACACTTACTCACTATAATGCTATAAAAGCCCCTCCAAATATAAGTTATTTCTTCTTAAATATTCAACTATGTAGTTCACTGATTTTTATAGCACAGTTACCCTCAACCAATTTCAGTAAGAGGATGTTTCCTGGAACAGATCAAAGAAATGCTCGGGTGGAGCAGGAGTGAAGGACCGGGGCCCCTCCCCCCATATTCTTGGGTTCCACCGAGGCCAGTGCGAGTGAAGGCTGCTGCTGAGTTATCATTTTCTGAGTGCACATTTTCTCCAGTTCTCATATATTGGTAGTATTTCTGATTGAATAATATGTTTTCTTTCCTCTTTTTAAGCATAAAAATAAGCAACAGCAATCCAGCTATGTTAAATTCTATCACCGTAATCTTACTTGGCTTTATTAAACTTTTGCCATTACATCCTTGTTTGTAGAACAATTTTTAAAAACTGCTTATTTTACTCTTACATGTGCATGAAAAATCTTGAGCATTTATTGTCTTTATTGTTTTAAGTATATTTTTTTTGGTAACTAATTATGGGATTTCTGTCAACACTATTCCTTAACAGGATTTTAGGCTGTTTTTATTAATGTGGTAACTGGCAACTGTATTGTAATCCAATGCTCTACAAATTTATGTTATCATTATCCTTCTTTGCTCTCTCCTTTATCAATTACATACTGTCCTACATGGTACGTATTTTATTTCGCTTCATAATAGACTACCTTTCAATCTATTTACCTATTTCTCAGACACTCTTAACAGTGATAAACTCTAATTCAGATGTTTTCATCATTAGTATTATTAGTTAAATACATTTTCAGCTTGCCTGAAAGGTTGATGTGGAACTTAACATTTTTGTTTAACTTTTATCCCTATAATTACTAAACACGGTTCATTAATCTACTTTAGAAATTACATCATAATATTCGAGGTTCAAAACTGTAATTTTTGAACATTATCCTGAAACAGGATATCCTGTTCAATATCCTGAAACATTCAATCAGGATAGATAGCATAGTGGAATAACAGCCATATTTCTCTTAGTTATCATGAACTTTTTCTATTTTCGGTCTGTGAGTTAAAGGCTGAAGTAGTTCTTGACTGCCCTTTTTGAAATGATATAATTAAATTCTGTATTTTAAGTTTAAAAGCCCACTACATAAAACCTTCGGCCCCACCCTCACTTTTTGGAAATACTTTCCAAAAGTTAACTCATACTAATTTTAAAGTTAGGTTTCAAATATGAGAAGTCTCTCTTAACATCTCTCATTATGGTCTCTATTTTGCATGTCTTTACCTTTTCATGTGATATTCTTATTATCCAAAGATACACTACATAAACATAATAGAGCATGATCTTTTCTTCTTGACGATCTCTTTATGTCATTTTTCTATGACATTTTGCTTTCTCATTAATAGCACAGCTAACTCACCTTTGCACAGGTGAGTCAACTCTCTCCTTAAGGCCTGTTTCCATGTTTCTGTATCTCTCATTATCTTTCACGATCTCACAGGTTGTTAGGATCAGAGGAATTTAAAAGTTCTTCCCCCAATAAAAACTTATTTTTATAGAGCTGTCATAATGCATTCAATTTACATTAAACTAGTTAATTTTGGAACATAATGTTCGTTCCCCAGTTGCTGGAATAGAAATTCTGAAATCACAGAAGTCTATACAATTTTTGTCTTTTCCTGGTACCACACAGCAACATTCGCCCATTAGATACACAATTTTGTTTTGATTTCTTCTCATTTTTCTTGAAATGTACTGTGAGAATGTTCTAGCAATACTACTTTTCCTTCTACCGTCCTAACAAATTGTTAAGAGAGAGGGTTTACATAAGTAATAATCTATCTCAACGGTAATACTCACATTTGACCCTGGAGATCTAAATTAGACTTATAACACATAGTCTTTTAATTTAAAAAAAGGTCAAGTATTAATATAGTAAGTTTTCTTCACATCCTCCAGAAATTGAAACTGTAACCCTGTATCACCCTAAGTGTTCAAAAACACATGTTCTAATGTAATATAGTTTTTTCATTCTTTTTCTTCCTATGTATATACACAAAAAATATTCTAGCATAACAATCAGTATTGCAATAGATAATAAATACTCTTCTCCATTAAAAACACCTAAGCCCGCACTGGTGTGTTCAGTTGTAGAGTGTCATCCCATGGACTGAAAGATCCCTGGTTCGATTCCCAGTCAGGGTACATGCCTAGGTTGCAGGTTCGGTACCCCTGTCAGGGCACATGCAAGAGGCAGTCGATGGATGTTTCTCTCACATTGACGTTTCTCTCCTCCCCCCCACCCCCGGCCCTACTTCTCTCCCTCCCTCCCCCCGCCTCTAAAATCAATGAGCATGTCCGTGGGTGAGGATAAAAACAAAAACCTAAAAATTTGCCTCTGCATGAAATGTCATGTTTTTCATAAAATCATGTATAAGTATGTACTAGATTATTAACATGGTATAATATCTCGAAAGAACTGAATAATTTTCAAAAACTATACTTCTATTGTAGATAAAATCTTTTGGTATCTGAACAAACTCTGTAAGAAAATGTTTTGTTTATCAGGATTCTACTTTAAATATTTTCGTTTTTTTACTTTGTGAAAAACCTAGATTTCTAAAGAGTGTATCTTTAAATTGTTATCCAATAAAAAAGACATGATCAAGAATAATTCAATATTTGTAAAAATATAGATTTTTACATGATGCTTATGAAAATTGTGTCAGAGATTCAAAGAGGCCTCTTTTGTTCTCCCTCTTGCTTATTAGATTCCAAACAAATACACAAAATCCATATAAAATACACATTCATTCATTTTTAAAAAACCAGGGCAATCCACCAAATTTTTCCCAACAATTTGTATGTACTATCTGGTTGCCTATTCTCACTCTTCATAAAAATATTATTTGATCTAGGTATCCTACATTTTAAATATATTTTTCCCAGTTCTTAATATTAGATTTACTATAAATATCAGATGCTCTTTCACAGATTTTTTGTGAACATAATAAAATTAAAAGCATATCACTGATGTTCTACACCTCGAGTTGTCAATCTGAATGAAAAAGACACCATTAGCATCGTCACTAACAGATTTCTTAAATCAGTTGCCAATACTATCAATTAGATACTTCACTGTTATTTTGGAAATGAGCATGTCATTAGCATGTCATTTGCCACTATTTCCTCTAGCCATGATTAATTCAAAGTGTTCTTCACAAAGGACACCAATCAGTAGAGCAAGGAAACCTGGGTTCAAATAGAGATGAAGACAATTACTGAAGCTGTGGCATGGAGACAACTTACTGAACCTCCCAAGGCCTCAATGTCTTCCATGCTAAGATGTTGGGAGGATTAAGTGAAATAATGCACCTAAAGCATTTAACACAGAGCTTGGCACACACTAGGAAAAGATTTTAGTAGTGGATGATGAGATTTCCTTTAAAAAAAAAAGACAAGAAGTGCCCCTAGTACGTATCAAACACCACAGACGCATAGGACCCTTTGGCTACTCTCCACCAGAGATGATGCTCTTTTTCTTCTTTTTACTCTTCTATGCGCTGTGTTCATGGCCCCTCGGTGATGCTGTGCTAACATTACCCACAAAAATTTCATTAGCTGGCACCCCGAACATCTCCAATGGAGGCCACGCTCTCCATGAGCCTTTTTCACACACGCTGTAGCTTCAGATTGCTCTTGCTCAAAACCACTTTGCGGAAGCTGCCTTTACTCCACACTAAGCACAGGAGAGAAAAGAAAAATGGCAGTGTCTCTGGGGAATAATTAACAAAAGACAGTTTGTTTCATCTTCATGATAAAATACAGCATCCCTATTAAAAGGCAAATTCATCATTCCCAAATGTTAAATAGAATGACACTTTAAAAGTAATTCCAGCTGATTAAATTTAGGGTTCTGGAAAAAAATTTTAATTCATGAATATACTTTGAATCTTTCATTTGATTTTAAAATGTAGAAATGTTCATTTAACTTTGAGCCCTCGCCTCTCAGTGTTCTATTCTGAGCTAGTCAAACAAGTGGTAGCAGGCATGCTGGGCTCAATAATACTGCCTCTCATATTTAAATACTCTTTTTCACTTGGATTGCAAATTAAAGGCAGTCTCCTGAACACTGACACATTTTCAATGATTGATTTTGCAAAATGTGTTGATTTTTCCTACACTGTTTTGCCTCTGTGTGTGTCAACTTTGGCCTTCTTTTCTTGCTCCTTTGCAGCACTGCTGTCTCTTTGAAGCAATTGTCTGCCTGATATGAAAAATGTACATTAAACCTCATGACTAATTACACAGATAAAAAATTTCTGATCTCCACTACAAAATACTTATGCCCAGCAACCATAACAAAAGCTCCTGACTACGTACAAAACTCTTAATCAAACCTGTCATTCACTTAAAAGAAATTCCAATAATTTATTTTCCATTAAAGTTGTGTTTACATTCTGTGAAAAGTAGATTTCTTATGCATGTTACATGCCTACAAGCCGATTCATTCAACAGCAAACGCCACCCCTTTCCGCTGCACCAGTTCATACTTGCTATCAGGTCTATTTCAAGTAAGCACTACTCAGCGGAACTGTTTTAATCAGACACAAAATTGTTTAATCTTAACACAATATCCATTTCTCCAACTCTCCCTACACAACGCATGAGCAAATTAGGCTTTTCCTATAATCTGTGGCATAAGTACATGGTTTCTTGTATCCTAAAAATATGCTAATGTATTTTTATAAGAGAATAAACCTGTATGTCTGGTTCCCCCTCTAAAGTCCCCCCAATTCTTTAAATAGTGTCTGTAAATCTGAAAGTAGTGTCTTATCCCCAAAACACGTGTTGCAGCAAAAAAATTTCATCTCAGATAGTTGTTGGGAAAATTGTTTTGCCATAACAAACTCATTCTAAAGTTAATTTAACCAATCGTTTTTAGAAAACGATCATACATAAGGCCTTGTTTAAGCATCCTGAGAATGCCTACCAGGGGTTTACAATCTAATGTCGGCAGGGGAAGGGGGTGAATAAGATAGTACACAAGTAATAATCATATGAAACAGCAAGATGAGCACTGTGAGAGAGCACACTACGGAAACAAAGAGAAGGAAAAGTTGTGGCTACTCCCCGGCTTGCCTCTTTGGCACGTGAGAATTTTCCTAAGGCCCACAGGCCATTCCTTTTCAGAACTGATCCCAGCAGCAGACTCCCCTCGCTTCCGGTCCCCCACACCCTGGGACTCTTCTCTGTCCGGCTGTGGCTGGCCTTTCTGTTAGACCAACTCGCCTCTGCCTCTGACTGTTCATCTCCTGCAGTTACCAAGCACAGGAAGTGCATCGCATGCCATCACACTGCCATTCTGGGAAACCCCGCGATGCCTACCAGTGCACCAACTGGCTAGTCCAACCCTGGCTAGGAAATCTGAGTTGCTTGAAGAGGATGTTTCAGCATGGAAAGAGGAGTGCGGGAGGCGGGGAGGAGCCACACTCCTCTCCAGAAATGGCCACAATACCTAAGCAGAGAAAGTTGGATTAAGGTCTGCCCATGAGCCAGAGCTTTGAATTTCATTGCCTTTGTTGGCTCGTGTCACTTCTTTAATTAATGTCACTTTCTCCGGTTTAATATCAGAGCAAGTGACAAGAGTGCTTCTGGATGAATTGTGTTTTCTGAGGCCTGTATGGCACACTCTCCCGCAGTCTGACAGAGGGACGTGCCAGTTCTACTTGGCAGTCGCAAGGCACCAGCTTTAGTTTTAGTAGTTTAATTTGTGGCAGTTGTATGTTTTGAATACGTTGAAGTATTCACAACGGTCTCATGGAATCTGTTCCATAGATAAAGTTTACACAGTGGAGAAGAAAAAGCAATGGGCTATAAGGCGATTAGGAAGAGCCTGTCTTGGCCGCAGCTGGTCTTACAGGCATTCCTGTAAATTTAAGACCATTTAGGGGATATAAGTGAAGTGATCACAAGGAATGATGCCCCCCCCTTTTTTGCCTAGTTCTGTAGTTGGTGTGAGACGATCATAAGGAATATGATATTTAGAACTCAATTTTATGCAGTATCCATTATTCAAGAAGTGAAGTTTATATACATGATAGACATGCAATGAAATAAATGTTAGAATAGGAAGCTTTGTTACTCATGCGTTAAGTTGGTTCTAACATTTTGGTAAACTAAGTTTTTATTGATATAAAATTCAGCAGAATTTCTACACTGGGGAGAAAGGACTAAACTATTCCTTTGGTTTGTTGAAGATCTTTCTGTGTGAGGCTAAAGTATCCCAAAGGGTTTTTATTTGGAGCTTTTCCTTCATCTCCTTTATACACTTTTGTGAAGCCTCATCAGTTCCTGGTGAAAGCTGCCACCAAGGAGTTCTTCCAAACTTTGCCTGCCCTTTCTAAATTTAGGGTTCTTCACTGCAGCAGGTTGAAGATCTGGCTTTGATTGCACCTGGCTCTGCTGGAGAACAGAAATATTCATCTCCACTGAATGCATGCTGCTTAAGTGCTGGAGGCACTTGCAGGAGAGTAACTCTCATCGGAAACTTCATTACAATACTTTCTCTTCCCTACATGAAGTGGTAATTCTCATTCACCACAGATAGGATTGTGCCTCACTCAGCCACAGGAGCGCCTGTTTGACTTTCAAAATTAATCAACCTCTAAGCTAGAGTAGAAATGGCATGTCCTTTAACCTTAAGCACAAAAAGCTCTCAACAGACTGCAGTTTTTATATCCCTGGATGGAAGTTTGGGCCCCTGATACTTAAACTTGATGCACATACTGGGTTTCTGGCAGGCTTTTGCCCATACCCATCTGCTAGCCTGGCTCCGTGCCCATTCAGAAGGTGTGATGCCAGTTTCAATAGGGCATAGGTGCCAATCAAAGATGGGTTTGGAGGGGCAGCATGCAGAACGCAGCAAAAGTCAGCTCTTCTGCCAGAAGACCCTCCTGTTATCATATAATGCCAATGAAGGGCCACATGCTTCATTGCTTGGGATCACATTGCATCTGTAGATGTTTCCGGCCTTCAGTGGATGTCTTTCTACAGAATCTTGCCCCTTAAGTATTACTTGGTTGGAGATGCTCGAAAAGAAAAGCCTACCTGACTAATTGAAGGACATCCTTTTAAAAGAAACAATGGAAATCTTCAACAATTGTCTTGGAATAATTGCTGTGTTTTCTGTCTTTTCTCCTAGAATACTCTTACACTTAGACTACTGTAAAGAGCACTCAGTCCATATAATGGAGTTATAAGGAACAAACATTCTGAAGAAGTATGAATTACAAAACCAAGTACCTAAGCAATAGAAAATCCATAAACACTTTTGTATCACTGTTAACTGTAAGTGGTGGACAAACTGTCATCATTCAAATAGCTAATTTCTAGTAAATCCTCCCACTCAGAGCTTTGGAATTTCACTTCTCACTTATTTTATAAACACAGCTATTCCTTTCTTAAAGAAGGACCATACCTCCTACAATTTATCCTCTTCTTCTGTGTCTAAAGAAAATACCCTCAAACACTTGAGAAGGCAAAGTCTATCCATATTTCATAAGGAAGCCAGAAACTCTCAAAAGCTGAGAACTCTTTTATCGTGCGGCAAAAGAGGCGAGTTCATTTCATGAGGAAGACATTTCCCTATAGCAATAGGTTTCACGTTTTAAAACCCTGACCACTGCAAACAGTTAAAAAATAGTAACGGGCGCAGTGGAAGAGACATCTATAATCACCGAAGAGCAGAAGCGTTTGTATATCTTCCCTGAGGCAAAAAAGTTTTTAACAGCAAAAATGCTGAAAATGAAAACTATAATATAAATATGTTAAAAAGGTTGGGCATTTCAAAAAAACGAAAATGACAAGCAAAAGCTACACCTTAGAAAAACTCTCCCTTTTTTATAGAAAGAAGCCAAACTTTTGTAAATACTTAAAAGATTCTTTAAGTGATAGGTAGATGAACAGTGCTCTTAACAGCCCATGGACAGCACATACAAAATTAAAATACAACTTCTGGAAACTTTTATTTCTTACCTATCGGCCAAATAGGGGCATAAAATTCACAAATCCAAGTGGAGTTTTTATCACCCATTATCTCCCTACACCTCCCTCTGTGAACTAACTTATCATATGCTTTCTAATGCATGTTATCCTAATTTCATATTTATTACTTTCTTCTTTTCACCCCCACAGTATCATTTGCAAAATGTCCAAGCAACAGTTGAAGTGGCAGCATAATGCTGCATTGTGTTAAATAAGACAACCTGCTTATCTTAAATCCTTCTCAGTAGATCACGGCCGAAACCTTCCATACAGCAATGCACGACAATGCAACTCAGGTTCCAACAACTACACCTTGCTGATAGTTTATCATTAGGCTCTTGTGAACATTATCCCGCCTGCTGTAAAAATTAACCCATTACAGCTGACTAAAAAGTAAAATAAGTAAAAAATACATTGGCATAAATAATCTTTTCTATTTCTTTGTAAGTAGAAGTCAATCAAATAAGTGAGTTAAATTTGGTAACTTCTAAAAACCCTAGTATTCCTATTTACTTTTCTCCCCCTCAAAAAAGATTTTTTCTATGTTTCCAAAGATCAAAATTAACTTAATAGGGGAGCACAACCAAAAAAATGTAATGACAGTCACTTAAATGAAGTCTAAACACTTATCTATGCATAAATGACTCAGTCTTGAGGCCTCCCCACAGTTAACTTTAGTTACAGTAATGTATTCATCTTCATAAAAGATGCTATTGATTTCCTATCAATAAAGCATACATAAGTTCTTTGAGATGACATCAGGATTTTTAACTTGTCCCAGCTCTTCTTATGACTCTGAGATTACAGGGTAGAATTAAGGGTGGCATCTATATTAGGGAAGCAAATAAAGCAAACTGACCTGTTTGGGTGAAATATCTCAACCACAGTCTCAACCTCTCAGACAAATGACTCTTGAACATCTACTTGGTGCCTGATATTCTACAGCTGCTCAATAGTCATCACTATACCCAACTTCAAAAAAACGAATACTTCCGCAGATAAAGCATTTCTAATTTTCACTCATCTAAGTCTTCACAGGAATTTAGCTGAAGTTTACTACCAATAATTCTGTTTCTCTGGATTTTTGACTAACTTCAGAAACCCATTATCTTTTGCATATAGAACAGACAAAATGGCTTAAATGAGAACCTTCCACGGTGCCATCCTGGCCACCCCCGTAAACCGTAAAGGGGAAAAAAGACAGTGGTTGGTGAGGAAAATGTCCCAGTCTCCCACTGACACTTTCTATGTTCCCAGTTATGCCATACCAGTCGCTAAATCTATCACCATCCTTGGCGGGATGCACGGAAAATCCCTCCCACAGATGCTCAGACACCTCCCTAATTACCTGCAGCACCAGACACTGAACCCAGAGTTCGATTATCACTGAGAATGGGAAACTCTAAAGAAAGAAATAAGTTACATTTAAGGGCTTAACAAAATCTAAATTCTTCTAAACCAGTATCTCGAGCTTCACATTCATTATTATCCCAATTACACAAAACAGGAACAAAGACCTGTGACTCTGAGTCACGCAGGTTTTAAGTGGCTTAGTAAGGTCAGAATTTAACCCAGATTTGCCACACACCAAAACCCGTGCCCTTATTTATGCAATTCTATGAAAGCAGAATTCAAACTCAGTTCTCTCTCCTTCCCTGGAGTTTTAGAAACGTTCCCACTGATTTCATACTAAAATGGCAGTGATTTCTCCCATCCCCTAAACCAGTTTCCTTTCTTCTTTTTTTTTCTTCCTCTCTCTTTTCATATACCAAAAAAAAAAAGAACCTTGACTTTCTGTTCTTGTATTCAAACTTTTCTTTTCCCTCTTATAACTCTTACTGTTACTGCTGCAGGCATATTATCTCTTCAAGTCAAGAGTAAATAAATTTCTCTGCCCTTGCTGATCACTGAAAGGTCTTAGCTATTGATCTAAAAGCTAGAGGACAGCTAGCTGTACATGTACAATGAGTTAGACACGGAGGCTCACTGCTCCCCGCCTTAGGCAGCAGCGTCTGCCAAAACAGTGCGTCTGGAAAGACGAATACCAGAAATGAATGCAGCTGGACACAAGGTATTAACGAAAACCTGGATTTACCTGCTTCTTCATGTATATACAGAAGTGATGAGAACCATGGTAAAATGCAAAAGCACGATATAATGTCCTATGGATGTGCTTATATAGCTTTGAAAATAATCAATACAAACCCGTTTAATGAAGTTATTGCTGATGGCATGTCACTAAAAAGCAGATTCTGTGATTTATGAGAGCCACTTCTGCCATCCTTTGGAACAACGACGACATTTGGAACACACAGCTTTACTACGGATTCTGAAGCATGCATGGAGCCTTTGCCTCAAGTAACTAAACTTTTCCCAGTGGTGCTCATTTGCTAATATTCCCAGGATCCAGGTTCTAAAATTCACACAGTAGAAGGAATTGCACACACATAGAACCTTGAAGTTATACAACAAATATTGTTTGGTAACGAGAAAAAATAAGCAAAAACTATGTGGCGTGCGCTTAAGACTGAATGAAGCAAAGATTTTTCTGTACTTGAAAAGAGACAAATAAATCATATCCCTGAGCAAATAAATTCCTTTTTACCACACAAATACTGACCATACAAATATACCTATACATATGTGTATAGTCATATTCATTTTAAACATAACACATATCCTCACATATATTTCCATTTAAAAAGGGAAGATGATTATAATCAATACTTTACCGTAGTTTTTGACATTATTCAAATAATTCAAACAGAAAACTAAAAGTATGTCTGATAAGGCATGAGGTTCAAGAAAAATGTTATCAAGAAAATCCTAAGGAACAGAATAGACATTTACAATATTTATTGAAAAAGTTCCCCATATAAGTGGACCCATGTAGTTTAAGCCGATGTTGTCCGAAGTTTAATTGTACTGTGAGCTGAAAAGACTTGAAAAATAACTACTGCAGAGAGAGGCTTTCTCTGAACTCCCATTCATTGCCTAGATACAGACCTTCCCAATAAAACCTCAACTTATCATAAATCCACCTCCAGAATTTTATCAGGTAGATGAGACGGATTCTTACCACTGGAGAACAGAAGCTGACACCACTCCCTAACTTTGTCACAAAGCCAGACCCCCCCGTCTATTCTCCTAAGGGCCCATTCATCTTTCCCAAAAATTATTTACTCTGCCTTAAGTGGCCTACATCCCTTCTCTTGTTCCCTGAGATAGTATGTAAATTCTCAAATCTCACCACTTTGGGGGATATTTACTTTTTTTCTATAATATCCCCATGCACATAACATTAAAACTTAATAAATTTGGCCCTGACTGGTATGGCTCAGTGGGTTTTGTGTCATCCTGCAAGCTGAAAAGTCGCCAGTTCGATTCCTGGTCAGGTCACAATCCTGGGCTGAGGGCCAGGTACCTAGTTGGGGGCATGCAAGAAGCAACCGATCCATGTTTCAGCTCTTTGGGTCGCTCCATACCCTGTCCCTTCCCCACCCTTGCTCCCGTGCAAACTGCCTTGCCTGAGAGACTCATGTGGTACCGCCAACAACAGGATAGATTCCACAGTATAGTCACACGACTTTAATCAATTAGTTATAATTGTACACAAGTTAGTATACAATCAAATTTTTTTAATTGATAAATTTGTACACCTTTTTTCCTGTTAATCTACCAATTGTCAGTTCATTTCATAAACCCAGCGACAGAGGGTGGAGGGAAAGTCCTTCCTACCCTGTAACTTAAAATGTTCAATGAGGATCCCAAGATGTCTGCAGTGGAGGTCTTTTACCAACGTTTTTGTATTCCTACAGAAACAGATGTAATGAGTCAATACGTTTAGAATTATCCTTGAGGGTATTTTTTTAAATCACTATTGTTAATCTTATTTTATCCATTAAATCCAGTCTTATAATGGATTTCCCCCGATCATTAAACTGCAGATTTTAAGGTAGCCCTACATGACTCTTTTAAATTTAGTGTAACTTAAACATTTTTAAATGTAGTGTACAAGTATACTCAACCAAAGCTCCATATAACAAAGAACACAGAAAATAATACTGAGTGTCTATTTTCTCAATTTGTCCGAAGATGGCACGTATCGAGTACCACTCTAGATGCACAGGAGAGAAGTTAATTCATTTCATGCTAGACGCCTTGAGCTAGGAAGGCTTCATTGTCTAGTGCAAGGGTCCCCAACCTCCAGACCCTGGGGTACAGGTCTGGGCCTCTTAGGGACAAGATCACATGCAGGTGAGTTTGAATGTAATGCACTTGAATCACCCAAAACCATCCTCCTACTCTAGTCCGTGGAACAAGTGTCTTCCATAAAACTGGTCCCTGGTGCCAAAAAGGTTGGGGCCGCTGCTCTAGTGGAAACTAATTAAGAAATCACCAGGACCTTACATCACTTAATGATTAAAAGTCACAAACAGGAAGTATTTGTACTTACGCAGGTGTGGTTTCAGGGCTGTAAAAAAGCAATGTTTCCAGGAAAACACATTCTCAAAAAAGAACATTAACATTTTTGTCTGGCAGCCTGTGTAGTTATGTACTGAAAATACTCCTAAGAATCATTCGGAAAAAAATGGACAAGGAGTGGGGCCAGTCATGTCTTGAAACTAGAAATTCTACTAAACATTTACCATCTTCATAGTACTTAATAAAGCACATTTATTCTATTGTATTTCAAAGCTGTAATTTCAAAATATTACAGTCACGTATATAAGAATAGAAGGTAATTTATAATTATACTTTACCTAGATATATCAATCCAAATCCTCCAGAACCAATCATCTTGCCTAGCACCCATTTATTTCCTTCCACATCATCCAGAACCTTGCCTTCTGGAAGTGGAACAGGGAGTTTGTATTTCTGGTTCCTTCTTGGTGGCATTACTTCTGCTGGCAGAAGGGGTGAGTGAGGTCAGTGATTAAAAATAAAAACAGCAGTAACCAAAAAATTGCAGTTATAATACATTTCTCGAAATGTCTTCTATGGGGAACTTTCCCAGGTTTCCAGAAATTAGGGTTCTGGAGTCAACTGGGTATGGAAAAGTCCTCATATATTCAAACTGAAGATTCACATCCATCATAATAGTGCAATCTAAGAGGTATTGGTATTTTAAAAACAAGCCTGTTGAACTTAATTCAACATTCCAAAATTCATCTGGGGGTCTCTAATACCTAGTAATAACATAAAAATGGAGTTAATAATTTCCAATGACAGAAATAAATGTTCCATGCTCCTTTCACTGAGAACGCAGTGTCAGAGAGGAGGTCTTGGGTCACTAGGAAAAAATACAGCTTTGGACCAAAAAAATACGAAAGATGGCAATGTACGTCATCACCAAACAGCCAAGGACACAGTCAGTTTGTTAAAGAAGGCTGAGGTTTCCATGGATTTATAATTCAGCAGCGCACTAGGCCATTGGGCAGCTTCAGACTGACACTCCTCTTTTAGTTCCTTCCCATTTTTCTATGCCCTGTCCCTTTGCCACCCTCACCAAAGGGGAGACTGCTCTGCCTGCGAGGTTAGCGTGGCACAGCCAACAACAAAAGCACAGACCGCACAGTACAGTCACATGACTTTAATCAATTCATTATAATTGTGCACAGGTCAGTGAAGTTCAAATGAGAGGTTTTTACATTAGAAGTGCAAACTTCTTAGGTGCCAGAGGCCGGCATATATGCCTCAAACTAATTTGAAAGTGAAGGCACCTGCAATCCTGCGTTTCCGAAGAATTTTGTAAAGTGTTGAGTGCTTCTGAACGAAAGTTAGTATAAAGGTTTTGTTGTACCATCTCCCCATCTTCAGAATGAGAAAGTTTCTGTTCCTTTTAATAGGTTCTCTCTCCTTCATTTACTTTCATCCAATGGCTTGCTATCATTTATCTAGCAGCAATGCCCCAGGCAGAGCAAAGGAGCCGGGCTGAAATCTTTAAGGACATCCACCTGCCCTTCTTGCAACGGGGAACACAAGGGAGGCCAGAAAGTTAGCTGGTGAACTAAGCCTAAAGCAGGAAAGTTTTGTGGTGGTGCCTCTTGACCAGTACTTTATACATACTGGTGTCCAGTGCATATTTGCTGATTTAAAACCTAAAGTCTCCGAAGAACAACTTTAAGAAGAGTAAAAATTTGGGGGTATCAGAACTTGAGACCTGAAATGTGACTGTAAAATGCACATCCTGGGCGCGGATCCTGAGTCCACCTTCCCAGAGAGAAGAGGCATCCTCCTCTCCTGGTCAGTCCCCGGGTGTCCCTTCTGCTTCTGGATTTCTTCCTGGGGCTGTGAGGAAAAGTGCTCAAGAGCTTCCGGGGGCGGGGGGGGCGGGGGACCGACACCCAGAGGCCTGAAAACCAGCCAGAACGCCGAGTGAGGCCGACAGATCAGCTCCGCGCATCCCAGCACCCGCTTCGGCCCCTGTCCGCAGCGCCCGGACCTCGGGGCAGGCCGGCCCGACCCACCGCGAAGCCCGCGTCTGGAGACTTACTGCCCGGCTCAGGCTCTCGGTGGACCGGAGAAAGTCAACCGTACCCGGGTCCTCGCTCCGACTTTTGAAAAAGCAACCGCGGAACCCGGCCTGCACCTCGCTCGGACTCCTGCTCCTCGCGACGCAGCACGGGCGGGGCCGGCAGAGACACCGGAGAACCCGCGCTCGGCTTCCCGCCGGCCTGTGGGTGCCCAGGCGGGGCCGCGGGCCTCCAATCCTGCGGGGAGGCGGGCCCTGCTCCGGGCCGGCCCGCGGAAGGGGCCAGACTAACTTCCCCGCACCTGGGCCCGTTGCTCAGGGCTCGCCGGCGCCCCCTCCCTCCCGGCCGACGGGCCCGGGCTCGCGGAGTCCGGGTGAGGCCGGTGCCTTCCTTCCATCGGCCTGTCCACGCTGGGGGGCCGCCGAGGGGAAGAGGGAGCGGCGGTTCTAAATCGAGAATGAGAGCTATATTATTGTCATCCACCCTCGCCCGCCAGAGTCCTAAGATCAGCCATCAGATCAGTTCAGTGTGAATCAACCAGGACCAACATTTGTGTTTGTGCCATTTTAGGTCTGGTGTACCACGATCTAAGTACTGAGAGCTTCTAACTGAATCGCCAAGCCCTTACCGGGCCCTTCCCAGAAAACTAACACACTAGCCAGGCCCGCCTGAGCAAGAAGGCTGGTTGTGAGTAGGAGTGCTTGTAACAGAGTGGTTAAATTCTAAAAGGCATGTTGGCTCAAGACCATTTACTAGTCGAATAATCTGCTTTTACTTTTATTTTTTAATTACAGTTTACATTCAATATTATTTTGTATTAGTTTCAGGTGTACAGCATAGTGGTTAGACTGTCATGTACCTTACAAAGTGTTCCCCCAGAAGTTTCCAGTACCCACCTGACCCTATACTTATTACAATATTGGCTGTATTCCCTATGCTGTACTTTACATCTTTCTTACTGTTCTGTAACTACCAATTTGTACTTCCTAATCCCCTCACCTGTTTTCACCCAGCCACCAACATCCCACCCTCTGGCAACCACCAATCTGTTGGCTATACCTATGAGTCTGTTTCTATTTTGTTTGTTCATTTGTTTTGTTCTTTAGATTCCACATATAAATGAAGTCACCTGGCATTTGTCTTTATCTGTCTGAGGTATTTCACTTAGTATAATACTCTCTGGGTCCATCCATGCTGTCAAAAATGGTAAGATTTTATTCTTTTTATTGCTGCGTAATATTCCATCATGCACATGTACCACCACTTTTTTAAATCTACTTCTCTACTGACAGGCACTTGGGTGGCTTCTATACATTGTCTACTGTAATAATGCTCAATTCACAAGTTGGATAACCTTTATTAAATGTAATTACTTGACAAAACTGCAATTTTATCATCTGCAAAATGGAAATAACCCTAGTTAGGTTATTTAGGTTTTAAAGTTTAACAGAAAAGAATTTCTGACACTTGTTAAAATGGTAAGGAAGGTTTTGTTCAAAATTATTGAAATAGCAGAAAGAGCTATGCTCAATTCCAAATACAACAACAGAAAGTAGGAATTTACAGCCAAGGAGCAGGGTGGGAGGACAGAAGGAGCTGGAGTAAAGGGAGGATTCTGGCTAAACTGAGCTCACAGGAAGGATGTCATAGCAAGCCAGGGTGATCAGACTGCACCAGGGGGATTTTGGAGGATGGGGACTGCCATTAGAATTCGGGGTGATCAGTCATGCAAGACGAGGGATTCTGGCCAAACTGACTTAACAGGATGCTTACTAAACTTGGACAAGTATAGAAAGAACATGAAAGTCCAGAAGTCAAGGCCTAGTTGAAAAAGAGTTCATGGAAGCCTGATTAGAGTTTGGTCAAGGAAAGGATCTTTATCAGGTTACAGTTATAAAGATGATTATGATAATTTAAGGAGTTTCTAATGCATAGTAAGGACTCGGTGAGCTTCTAATATTTTAGGGGAGACAAAAACAAATGCTCAGAAAGCAATGATTAAGCAATACATCAATTTCCTGTGTAGGAAGTCACTAAGTGTTTGGGATGCAAATGCTGAAAGGAAAATCCAAGTCCTCTAATGACTGATAGAACAGGTTTTGGGGAGTACCAACATCTCTCAGATTGTCACCAAAGGAGTGCTTGCATGAGGAGACATTTTTTAAAAAGCATTTGCTGCTGTGGCTATAAAAACATTTTTTAAAGAAACTCCACAGTCTATATGTAGAATACTTGTGCCCTTTAAGGTAGTCATTCACAAATCCAACAATGTCCATTCTTATTTCTATAAGATATATATGTAAGAAATACTACTGGTAGCCTGTCCACACATCTGTAGGGGTATTCTTTCTTCCATCCCCAATTGTTTAGGTTTCTGTCCATTTCTCCAGATTACTTCCTCCAGCTCCAGTACCAGGCACAATAGATTACTCTTGAGGGGACATCCATAGCTCCCCTTTTTCACCTATATACCCAGTATTTTAGTGTCATAGTCCTTTCAGGTTGATAACATAGAACCAGAGACTAGGTGGTTTCTAAACAAATATATATATTTCTCACATTTCTGTAGGCTGGGAAGTTCACTTCCCAAGGGCACCATCTCCAAATGCCATCACACTAGGGATTGGGTTTCAACATAGAATTTCAGGACATAGACATTCACTTAGTAAGTCCTACTAAGTTGACTTTGAAAATATGCCCAGAATCCCTTACTTCTCACCATCTCTACTGCTATTATTCTGGTCCAAACCATTATTTCTTTCCTGGATAATCTTAGTACTTTCCCAAATGCTATCCTATTTCCTACCCATTTATCCCTTTAGTGTTTTTTTTTTCACAACAAACAGCCACATGATAGTTTTAAAAGCTTAAATTAATCATTTCTCCTCTCAAAACATTTCAGTGTCATTCTACTTCACTTGGTATTAGCCAGTCCTTACTATGACCTATAATAGCATCTGTCAACCTTGGTACTATTGACATTTGGACCAGATAATCCTTTGTTGTAAAGGAAAGATGTTCAAAACTCAGACTCTCGTGGGTATTGTAGGTTACTTAACAGCACCCAGGGCCTCTCTAGCACCCCCTCCTCCCCTGCAAGTTATGGCAACCAAAAACGTCCTCAGATATTACCCAAATTTGTACATTTTGCCAAAATTTTTATTGGTTGAGAATGACTTGCCTACAGTGATCTACATGTTCTGCGCATTCACCCTCCCCACAGCCCTACCTTATTACCCTCTCCAACCATGTGTCCTTGCTCTTCTTGGGACCTTTATAATTTCCCTTCTACCTGAACCATCCTTCAATCTGGGGACTGCATGACCTGCTCTATCACTTTCTTCAGATCTTTATTCAAAAGTCAGTGAGACCTTCTTAAGCACCTTGAGTCTCCACCCAGGGATGTGTATTTTCCCTGGATTTGATTTGACTCAGGGTTGAGTGGCCTCCTATAGCAGAACATTCAACAAATAAGGTTAGAATACACACACACACATATTCAGCCTTTAACTCATACCCCTCATAATAATTATCTTGAAATTGATATAGAAGTAAATCTAAATATAAGGGCTATTTTTTTAATTTTGGAAAAAAACCTAAGAGAAAGTCCTTATGATCTTGGATTTGGCAAATCCTTCTGATCTTTGAGTTTAAGTAATTAGAATGTACCAAAAAATGGCTGAAAGTCTAAAAGAAGAAATTGATGAATTAACTTCATCAAAATTAAAAAGGTATTGTTCTTCAAAAAGCACCATTAAGATGCCAAGTTTTGGTAAGTGTGTGGAGTAACTGGCACTCTCTTACATTGCTGGCGGAGATACAAAATGGTACAGCCACTTTGGAAAACAGTTTGTCAATTTCATATCCTGTCGATCATATAAATAACATATGACCCAGCAATTGTGTTTCTAAATATTTACCTAAGAGAAATGTAGAATTATATATATATACACACAAAGACTTATTGGAGGAGTAGGTAGACACACTGTGCCTTCTCACACAACCAAAAGATGGACAACAACACATTTAAAAACAAGAAACAACCAGAACTGACAGAAAATCTAACTGTATGGAAGTCCAACAACCAAAGAGTTAAAGAAGAGATATTCATCCAGACTGGCAGGAGGGGTAGAGATAGGCAGCCAGGCAGAGTGGACTCATGGCAAGGCAGCTACTGATGAACCGGGCAAGGAGGTGGCTGGTGGAGCAGGCAGTCCCACATTCGCGTGTGGATAAACGAGGAGGAGCAACTGGGGAATGAGACAGATTGCACAACCCAGGTTCCAGCATGGGAAAATAAAGCCTCAAAGCCCCTGACTAAAAACACCAGTGGGGGGTTGGGGCAGCAGTGGGAGAAACTCCCAGCACACAGGAGCAAGAGATAAGGGGACCGTCACCTACAAAGGAGTTCCCATCAGACCGTCAGCTGATTTCTCAAAACAGACGTACAGGCAAGAAGGAGCTGGAAAGAAGTATTCCAGTCATGAAAGGCAGGGATCTGCGTCCATGGTTGCTCTATCCAGCAAAGCTTTCATTTAGACTGGAAAGGCAGATAAAGTGCTTCCCAGATAAGGTCAAGTTAAAGGAGTTCATTATCTCCAAGTGCTTATTATATGAAGTGTTAAAGACACTTATCTAAGAAAAACAAGATCAAAACTATGAACATTAAAATGACAAACTCACAACTATCAACAACTGAACCTGAAAAACGAAAACAAACAAGGCAAACAACTAGAACAGGAACAGAATCACAGAGGTGAAGATCACATGGATTGGGGAGGGGGGGCAAGAGGAAAGGCACAGGGAATAAGAAGCATAATTGGCAGATACAAAATAGACATGGAGAGTTTAAGACTAGTACGGAAAAGCCAAAGAACTTATACCTAGAACTCATGGACATAAACTAACTGGGGCCAGGGGGGTGTTGGTGAGAGGGGGGTGCAGGATGAAGGTGGATAAAGGGGAGAAAAAATGCTACAACTATAATAGCATAATCAATAAAATATACTTTAAAAATACAAAAGCAAAAAAGAAAGAGACTTGTAGAGGAATGTTTACAGCAGCTTCATATGTAATAGCCAAAAACTGGAAATACCTAGAGTTCCCATCAACTAGTGAGTGGATAAACAAATTGTGATGTATGTCGTATCTCCTATACAACAGAATGTCACTCAGCAATAAAAAGAAATAAACTACTGATGCAGGCAAAAACTTGGGTAGATGTCAAAAGCACGATGCTGTGTGAAGGAAGAAAAGACACAAAGAATGCAAACTGTATAATGTCATTGAAATTGCCAGGGACCCAGTTTGGGAGGCTGGGACTGACTGTAAAAGGGCGAAGGGAACTTTTTGGAATGATGGAGATGTTTAATTTCTTGATTGTGATAGTGATTCCATGATCATACATGTGTCAACACTCATTTACTTGTACACTTAAATTCTATGAATTTTATTATATGTAAATGGTACCTCCATCAAACTGACTTAAAACAATGGCTAAAGAGAAAGATGGAAAAGAGCCTGAGTCCTTGGGACCATTCTTGAACTATTGATTCGATTAACCTGGAAGTCACCATACTTGTCATATTCATCCATGAGGTGGTGTGTCCTATTGTTTAAACCACTTAGCATTGATTTTTATGTTTCTTGCAGCCAAAATATTCCTAACAGATGACATCATAAGAGTTCAAGTGCCAATGAATTTAAAATGTTAATACATTTTTACTGAATGGAAATGGGAACAGAAGTGCAGGTAAACTTGTACTGAGAATATGTGGGGTTTTTCAGTGTTGGGATTTAATGCAGAGTTTTATGATTCAGAGCATATTGCTGTGTGTATGTTTCAAGATGAAAACTGACAGAATATAGAAGTACAAATTTTGGAACTAGTGAAAGAACGTCTTCTGAATGAACAGGATGGGAAACAAGAGAGAAGAGAGAATCTAGACATAAAGGGCACCGAAGTATGAGTCATCAGAAGACAAAAAACGTAGGGAAAACAAGGTTTTCAAACAGCACAATTTCGATGAATCTTACAGACCCTGAATGATTCACCACAAACACGTACAAAAGGACTTCCTTGGCTGTGTGCAGGCGTGTATGTAGGTAAGGCATGGGTTCTGCTTTTCAAAGAGCCAGGTGCTGTAAAACGCTTCCAGTGGTTCAAAGAAAGAAGAAACACCTAACCATTCAGTGAGCATACTCTACAAAGCCAAGATCACTTCAAATCGATTAAAGTGTTAAAGATGTTGCGTAGCCAAAACATCCAGAAAAATCCAATCTTTGTTATTTAATGTGTGAAAGGAGATCACGTCACTGGAAACATTTTGCCTGCCAAGGAAGAGCTAGTTTTTATTTTATAAAAACCAGGAGGCCATTCGCACTCACAAATGCACAATCCCTGGCATAGAAATTTTGAAGATAAAAGGAATCACAAATCTATTATATATACGCCAAACCAAATATCTATGTCCTTTGCATTCTTTACATGTGAGACCATCACAAACCATGAACTTATTTGTCCAAAAGACATCATTCTTTATTGTCCATATAAATGAAAGACAAGGCTACAAAAAAAATGTAAAGTGTCATCCTTGAGTATGACAGCAGGCTCCGTAAACCCTCCCCCAGAGATATCAATTAGTTGAGCCCTCCTGCCAAATAATTGGAAGTAAATATGTACCAAATGGAATGTGCTATAACCTAATACTGGCTAGCAAGAAGTGGTGTTAGTCCCACCATGTCCATTCCCCTCATATAAGCATCATAAAAGTTTATTAAATCATAAGACCGTATTCACACTCTATATTTATTTATCTTCTGCTCCCCACCCCCACCAACGAACATGCCTGCAATAATCAAAAGCACAAGCTGGAAAAGGAGGAAAGGAAAGTAGTTAACAATTTTTTAGCAGAAGTTGTGCTTTCAATAAAAATAGCATGGATGATATAATCAAACGAAAAGTGAAAGCAGTTGTCTCATACATCAGGGGAGCTATGTTTTCAGGCTTTTGTGAGTTCACAGCTCCACTAACAGTTTCTATTATCAAGCCCTATAGGTCCGGATCTCAGGTTGTCTGAGATAAAATTATGACGGACCTTAACTGCTTGATAAGCAGGTAGGACTTAGTATTCTAGAACTGTGCGGTCCAGTAGGGTAGCCACAAACCATCTGTGATCATTTAAAATAAAAAGTTCAGTGCCCTGTCCTGGCTGAGTGGCTTAGTTGGCTGGTGTCACCCTGTACACCAAAAGGTTGCAGATCAACTCCCAGTGAGGGCACACACCAAGGCTGTGGGTACAGTTTCCAGTGCGGAGGCACAGGAAAGGCAACTGATCAGTATTTCTCACATCAATGTTTCTATCTCTGTCTTTCTCTCCAAAAGCAATAAACATACCCTTGTGCGAGGATTAAAAAATAATTCAGTAACTCTATTTTATGAGCCTGGTTTCAAATGCCTAATAGCTACACGTAGCTAGTGCCTACCCTATTGGACAGCACACACTATAGAATATTTTCATCATCATAGAAACTTCTATTGGACAGCACTACCATAGGCAATGGAGAATCACTGGAAACTCGATCAGGAGGCGAACACTCAATGCTGATGTGTGATGACCACACATAATATAGAATGGTGTATATGTGAAGGTCTATTCCTTGGTTGATACCATATTCTTTTCACTATAGTAATTTTACAATACATTTCATTTATTTTTTGATGCTGCCTGAGGTATTTTCACAAATTCTTCATATATGTATTTGTATTAATTTTATTGGCATAAACATAAGAAAGGACATGGAAAATAGGTGTCATACTGACAATGACTGTATCATTATCTCAGAATGTGGAATAAGAAAGGGGAGAGTAGATTAATATTTTATTTTAGACCTCTGAAATGTGTTACTAACTCTGACAAAGAAAAATCCAAATGGAAATTTGGAAAATCTAAATGGAAATTAATGATATCTCTACCACCTCATCACATTTGTTTTTTTTCCCTTAAGTTCTAAAGGAAGATAATTAGGTATCCAGTAGAATGTAGATACTTTCTAGTTTAAGGGGATATTTGTTTAAATATAAAGGACTCAAATATTATTATTATATTAAACATACTCTCTTTTCTTGGTGAAAAATGAAATGCAACATTGCTTACATTCTACATTTTATTGAGAACTATACTAAGTGAAAAATAATCATATAATTGGACAGCTTCAGGAAATATTTGGATAAAATTAATGACATATCATGTTAGCCTTGGTTCTTAAAAAGACTGTGTTTTATTTACTGTCTCAGTCATATAAAAGAAAAATTACTCACAAACAAAGATGTTTAAAAGGATATAAGCTACTTCTATGAAGTCATCCTAATGGATAATAGTCACAACTAGTCTTGGAAGATCTTCCTTCCAAGATTATTCTCCAATGATACAGTTCAAAAGAACAACTCTATTTTAAGGATACACGCTTTTTTTTACAGATGAATCTCATTTTATATTGGAATATTATCCACATCTCAGTATTACATATTTTTACACCTATGTGGTTGATTTCATCTGATGCCACTTGACTTCACTTCAAAAATGGAGGAATTTTAGCACTCATTCATACCTCATGGATCATTCTCTTCTCCCTCCTTCCAAGCTATGGAGGAGAAAGCTACAAAAACCCATTTCCTAGAAGTGAAGCCAGGAATGCTGAACTGACTTTGATAGGGGTGATGAACACACAAATACCAATATATGGGAGTGAATCAGCAGTGTAAAGTATTCATGACAGCACTCCTCCATTCACAAGGAAGAGAACTGAATCAGCAGAAATGCAAATGTCACTGTGGTAGGTAGTTAGCCAGAAAGAACGATGGACCCAGTACTAAAGGTCGCTGGGGCAGGAAGCCCCAGGGTAACCTTTCCTCCCCTGGCCTATCACAGACTATGTGGTTTAGTCCCCCCGACCTTCAAGATCACTGGTCATGAAGTTCTGAACCTCCCCTGACCTTTCTTCCCCTGGCATGTTGTTGGACGTTTTTTGGAGGAGGAACAAGGGGCCAAAGGATGGCTTCCTGCAATTCTCGTGGTGGCCCTTGCATGATTACTCCCTTAAGCATTAACTCCTAGGGATAACACCTAGGCCTCAGTTGTGTTTCAGCATCAGGCCCATAAAAGCTGCAAAACCAGACAACGTAATGCCCTGGCCAACATCAGGACCAGCATCATTGACTAATGACTCCCTGTCCTGGCACGATCAATCAGTGGAGACTGTGACCCTGAAAGGACACACCTGGAAAGCTGATGAATATTCTATTGGGATTCTCCCCTAGGACCTCACCTAAAATTTCCACCCTTAAAAGCCCTTAGGACAGAGGACCAGAAAGAAAGAGATAAATAACATAATCTAAATAATAAACCAAGATAAAAGCGCTCAGTCTGTTACATCTGAAAAAGCAAATTTTGTTATATAGAAAGATTTATACAATTCTTTTAGAATTCAAATGAAAGGACAGATAATAAACTTCAAAGATAAGGGGAAAATAGCCATAAACTATCAGGGCAAAAATCTATTGCCTACAAAATTAGATGGGCCTCAAAAATTCTTCACTATGACACTAAATAAAAGAAAGAAAGGAATCTCAATCACATAGTTGCATATAAAATAACTGTGACTTAAGAATGCTAAACACAGTTGTTAACCTTATGCATGATGGTAAAAATAGAGATATTTTCAAACATGTTAAAGTCAGAAGATAGGCTAAGAAACCTCCTGAGTTAAGTAACTAAAAACCTGAGGAAAAACACTAAAAATGAGTCAAAAGTAAGAACAGGGATTTCTTTGTTTATCTATTCACAATCACACTGTCTTCTAAGAAAGGGAATTATATTTGCCAATAACTTGAAGAGAAAATTGCTATGCAGAATTGAGAAAAAGTGTGTTCTTGGAGTTTTCCAAAAGCAAAAGAGGGGTAAGCAAACCAGAAAGTGGGTAAGAGATTAATCTGAGAGTTGGTTTGAGGTTGGATGTTGGATCAGGTAAGAAGTCATCACAGTGGACAGATGTTGTAAGATAGGCAAAGGACGTCAGGAATAATAATGTTTACTGTTTTACTCAAAGTTGTTTGAATTACTATAATTCCAACTCCTTTCTCATCTTTTTCCATTCTTTTGAGTTTGTATTAGTGTGTAAATGGAAGCATCCACATTCCATGTCTGAGTAGATGTGACTCAAATCAGAGAAAACACATGAAGAAGCTCAGTTCAGACATAGCCATAAGAACATAAATTCATGAAAATCCATATACATTTTAGGAAAGGGTCTTGAGTTCATTTTACCTGGACCTTGAAGGACTTGGAAGCACTTAGCTATCATTTGGATTGCATGTGAATAATGGAAATTACAGCCAGAACATACTGGTGCTGAGCACTAACGATCTGAAGTCGAATTAATTATTTTAATTATCATTCAAAATGTATTTAAAAGTTTTCTTTAATTTGACCTCTCAACTTCAATGATTTTTTTAATCCACTCCTACTGAAGCCAATCACTCTGAGGGGAGGGAGGAGGAAATGGACATCGTACTCTTGGTCTCATCACCAAAAAAACGCATCACTTTCAACCTTGGCTCTCTTCCTTGGATTTCCATGACACCGCACACTCCCTGTGCTCCTTCTAGCCCACTGGCTTTTCCTTCTAAATCTTCTTTGCTTAATCTGTTTATGCTGAGTTTCTATTCAGGGTACAGAAAATGACAATCTTTTATTTCATTGAGTCCCAAGGCTTTAAATGAAATGTATGTGTTGTGAGCTCCAAAGTTTACCCACCCAGTTGTCTCAGTTACCATTTTGGAGTGACACTCCAAACTTGGCATAAAACAATGGCTATGTTATTATGCACTCATATTCTGTGTTTTGGGAACTTGGAAAGGTCACAGAGAGGATGATTTGCCCCTGCTGGGATGATTTGCAGGCTGGGGATCACTTGCAGCCGGAGGGCTGGAATCATCTGACAGTTTGATCACTCACATGTTTGGACTAGAAGACCAAGACCAAGGACCGGTGTCTTGACTTCCTCAGGGCATGTCAGCCTCAGGGTACTGGGACTTTTTATGTGGTGGCTCAGGGCTGCAGAGCGAGTGCCCTAAGGAACAGGCAGAACTGCATGGCTTTTTCTTACCCAGCCTCAAGAGTCCTGTGCATCACTTTTGAGACATGCTGTTGATTACAAGCCAGTCACAAGCCTGCCAATATTTAAGGAGAGGAGACCTATCCCCACTTCTAGGTGGAATGTGCTGTCCAGATCATAATAGAGAAGAGCTTGTGGGATGGGAGAGATTTTTGCTGCCATCTTTGAAATGTAGAATCTGCCATACAAGTTTCAATAAATTGCAGTGAATTTCAAGCTTGTATATTTACTTTACTTCATCATATTTCTATAGGGATCTAACAGGCATTTCATATACCTGAAAATTATATATGTATATATATATATGATTTTTTGGTCCATGATAGATTTGGAGATAATGGTAAGATTATAAATGAGTAATTAACTTAAGGTTATTAGATTTTGGGAAATAAGCAGCAATAACCTATGTGCACATTCATTGAGTAAAACCTCGATGTCTGTATCAAGCTGGTAACAGCTAAAGGAGTCCTCAGACGACCTAAATGCAGCAATTGTTTTATAAGAGGAAGAGGTCTTTTAACCAATGCAGGTAAAAATAATAATAATAACAGACATCCTGGCTGGGGTCACCTGCTAAAAACCTGACTCTGAGGCTAAACTGGGCTGCTCACTTCCCTGAGAAGTAAAGTGTTCCTGGTAGAAACACTCTTAATAACTGGTCCCTGAAGATTCTTCAGTGGACGACACAGGACAGAAACTCAGAATCTAAAAAAATGTGTGGCTCCAAAGGCTCTAGAGCTCCAGTAACATTCACAAGGTCAAACAATGATGATAAATGGGTGAGGGATGCCTCAGGATCTCAGAAGGCATTATTAGGGGCCAGACATGTGCCTTTCTCATTCAGATACTCAAGGAAAAGTTGGATAAATGTGAACGAGAACAGTCAACAATCAAAAATGAAAGTAGACCTGGAGCTCAATGGAGTCCAAAACCAAAGTGGCCATCCTGACACAAACTCATAGACAAACAGAGAAAAATGCCTCAAGGAACCTCAGTATGACAAGGCAGGCACTCTATCTGCCTTAGCATAATGATCTGAATAATTTCATCTGGTCCTGGGAAAAGACAGTGGCTAAGACAAGAAAACGGGGCAGAGCTTTGCCAACCACAAGCTTTGCCAACCACACCACTAGCTTTTGGTCAAGTCTACACTTGGTCAATATAAAATAATTTAAATTTCCCCTTAAATGTTAATTAAACTTCTTTCTGCAGAAGTCAAGGCTTTCTACCTGAATTTGTGCAAAGCAAAATAATTCCATTTAAGCTAGGTTCGAGAGGAAAAATCGAGACTTCTGAGAGTTCAAGTCCAGTGGTGCCTGAGAGGAAACCAGTCTATAACAGACAGGAAAGGTGGAAGCAGGCCAGACAGGTAAAAGATAATGAAAGTGGAAAAAAACTGAAGGTTCCAATTATGTTGATCACTTCATGCCTAGAGGTTTGCTTTTCTTTCCCGCCCCCGCCTCCCCTTCTATTTGGTTTATAATAGAAATAGAAAATAGCTAATCAGTTTCTGTAGAGTGCTTTAGGCTTTTAAAGGACTTTGTTGAATAGAATTCTCAGCTGCCCTTTTTTTGGAATTATTGGATATCCAAACTGCAATTAGATCTTTCATCTTTAGGAAGGTCTATGGGTATTTTTCAAGACAGATCAAATGGCTAAGTGTTTTCATGTAACTGTCAAGAATTTCATGAAGCCAGAAACTATTCTATTGGATTACTCTTGGGAAGAAAAGGCTTCCTTCTTTATATTCTTATCCCTTGATGCAGAGCTACAGTAAAAGGAGTGATGGAACAGACCAGGAAAGGATGTTACTTCTTGTTGCTGTTCAGTGCTACCTTTTTCTGAGAGCCCTCGAGTACAAAGCGCTAAATCAGGATCAATACAAGTCCCAAGATAAAAACAATTTCCCCTGCTCTGAATCCTAAAAATAGCTGGTGAATCCGGGTACAGTATTCAGACAGGTTCCATCTAGATTCAAGACCTAGATTACAAGCTTGTTTGAGGTCTACTTAATAACAGTTACTGTCTTCCTTACGAGGCAGATCCTCATTCAAAAGCCTCGGCAGTGAAGTTTACTCCTCATCCACCAGATGGACAAATACTGTGATGCTGGTCACATTTTACTAAAACTATGTCATTTCGCCAACCCCAGTTCCTCTTCTTAAGACTTCTCTTATAAAATACTGGTTATATTTATTTAAATGTTCCTATCATTCTCTCTTTGGTCGGTCTTCCATGTTGAAAACTTACAGTTTTTCCTGTAAATCCTATAGATGAAGGCAGAATTATTTTTTCTAGTCTGAGACACCTGTAAGAAAGTTCTGTCAAGCCCTGGCTGATGTGATTCAGTGGATTTAGCGGCAGCAAAGCTAACCAATCCCAATTCGATTCCCAGTTGGGGCACATGCCTGGGTTGCAGGCCAGGTCCCCAGTAGGGGGCGCGCGAGAAGCAACCACATATTGATGTTTCTCTCCCTCTCTTTCTCCTTCCCTTCCCCTCTCTCTAAAAATAATAAATAAAATTAAAATATATGTATTTGTTTTTTAAAAAAGTTCTGTCAATATTTCTATCTGTAGTGGAGTTAATATTTTTTATACACGGGCTAAGATGTATACAAAAGTAATTTTTATTTATATAGTTGACTAACTGTACAATTGACTATTTTCTTTAACTCTGCAGCCCCACATTTTCACAGATGTCTAACAATTCCACCCCCCTTTCCAACCTTTTTCACAGCTTCCCTGAATCACTACCCCTGGCCTGCGGCCCCTCAAAAATAAGTTTGTTAAGTAGGAGAAATCCAGTCTTTTGTTGTGCATAAGACTGCTTTGGATTCATGTCCAGCCATTTTAGAAGTTCTATTACCAACCATAGCTGTTGCTCAAACTCTTTAGAAGTCTTTTCACCACTACCCATTTCTGGTGCCTTTCCTGGGACGTGATTTGAGTACTTGAAGGACTTATGTTCGTAGGGTTGGATGGGGAGGCATTTGTCTTTATGTTACACCCTGGATTGTCACTGGCCTCAGTAAGGTTTTTCTCATTTTGCAGAATCACTGGGCCTCCTGGGTTGGTGCCCTTAAATTTGGAATGGGATGGGATGGAAGTGCTAGATAATTGGGAAAAGAAAAGATTGAAAAAGGAGTGGCATCCTTAATTTGCACAAAATGGTATAGCTATTTAACTTATTATTATTGTATTTTAAATGAAAGTTTAAAACTACAAAACCGCAGGCTAACTCAAACCCACTAAAATGTGTAGGTTTTTATTTCTTCAGCAGTCCACCAAGAAAGCTTTTGCTTTTGCCACCAGACTATATGATAAATTACTAAATTGTCTTTTATTCCAGTAAGGTCAGTCCATTCTAAAACAAACACAGAGTGTACTAACTCGTTTGAAATGCTGCAGCTACCAACACTGACGAGCTCCCTTCACAAACTCCACATTATTTCGAATCTGCCTACTATTCGTGGTTTCATATTCAGAGGAAGAGTATTGTGAATCTGCCATCTTTAGAGGAGTCACATCAACTGTCTTTGCTAAATATCTAGGCCACTTTCATGGTATAAAAATTAATCACAAAAATCAAATACTAAACTGACTCTCCCTCCCTCCCTCCCTCTCCCTCTGTCTCTCAAAGCATTGGCCCAATTGGCCACACTAGCTTTGAGGCAACAGGACTTTCCAACAAACTCAGCCATTCAGAGATGCTCCCGTTCTCTCCAAACAGAAAATGTGCCAGGCAATTTTCACTTTGCATTTCTCCATGATGTGATGAAACAAGTGAGACAGAGGACAGTGAAAGAGAAAAGACTTGCAGTAATTGAAGTGTTAAAATCTCCCAACTGAGTCCCATTTTATTTCATTTACACATAGTTTTGTAGAACACTATTTAATGCCTGAGAAGTAGTTATCCATACTGAAATCACAGGAACCATTACAAACAGATGTATGCTTTGTACATCTTATAAATTAGATGAAAAGGGACAGGGAGTATGGGAGCAAAAGTTAGATAAAGGAGACACTACTTGGAAAGGCCACTACAGGAGTCAGCGATCTGCAAAGGTCAGGTGAAAGGTTTTTGAGTCTCTCTAGCAGAAGCTTACCTTTTCTATAAAAGCCACTCAACTGGCATCCTTTCTTTGGTAAACCGAATCAACTATGAAAAACACCCGCATAAAGCATTCCAGCATAGAAGGGCATCTTTAATCCAGCTGCAGGATTCATTCTGTCCCTGGACAAAAAGTTCAGGCCCCAGGTTTGGGCTGTCCATCAGCTCTCACAGAGACAATAATGCCTTTTGCACGAGCAGACTTCACAGGACAGTTCTGAGCGATGAATATGAAGGTAGATAAACAGCATTTAGCGTAGAAAGGGTTAAAACATAGTAAATATTTTAATTTTTTTTAAATGGCTTATGATTTTCTTTTATTGCCTGGGTCTTTAATTAGGGCTTTCTGTAAAATTGGCTTTAAAAAAAAAAAGAAGTCAAATGAAAGAAGGAAACCACAGTGACAGCAAGAATAATGGCTTATCATCTATGGAGCTATTAATAGGTCCCAGGCTGTGGTGTAAGTGCCTTATAGTTATTAAGTCATTTAATAAACAAACAAGAACAAAGATATATATACTTTCCACCCCCCACAACCTTTTTTTTTTTACACAGGATGAACCTGAGGCTCTCAGAAGTTTAATTATCTGCTTCAGGTCACACATTTGCAAGGGACAGGGACAGAATTTAAACCCAGGCAGTCTAGCTGCAGAGCTTGTGCTCCTCACCACTGTTCTTCACCTCGTCCAACGCTCAGGGAACGTGGGGTCAAGGACAAGGACAGCTCCATTAAAGAGCAACCGGGTGACAGGTCTCTTGCAGAGGAAAGAAGCCTCACCATCCAGTCTTTCTGACGTCATTCTCTAAGTTAATTCTCAGGCAAATAAAACAAGCTCCTACATTTATATTTGGTTTCTAATAGACGTTTCTTTCTCTTATATGCGAATCTCTTTAGATAATCCCTAACTCCCCAGTTTATGGATTCAGCAGCTGTCACATTCTCCAACTCAATTCAGTCCCCTCAGCAGGCATTGTTAGTTGAATACTAGTGAGTCCAGCTAAAGAACTTAGAAGTTTAGGAGTCAGGTCTTTATAAGGGCATGAAAACCTTGAAATAAAATGTCTGTACAGTCTTTGGCCCTTATGCCAGAGGTAATAGATTTTCTTCAACAGGATCTCTGGGTAGGCTGGCTAGGAATAAAGTTGGATAGGCCCAATTTTAGAAGAACGATTCTAGAATAAAATATCAAGAAGGCCAGGATTTTCTTTCCCTCCACGAACAAACTTAAAAGAACTAAAGCCAATGGGAGTGTCTTCTCAATAGTCTGATTGTTGAACACTATAAATCTGCTGAATTTAGACTCCCACTACCAATTGATATTACACTCTATCAGATGCTTTAATTCCTACAGAATCACACACACACCCATTAGTTCCTGATGTCTTCTGCTTTCTGAGACTATTCCAACCTCTGAACCCTCAACTTTTCACTAATGTGAATGGTGCTTTGCAAACCTGAGGCCCATTTACACCATCAACCACAATTCCAGCCTACAGGTATGTGTATTTCAGAGCGGCTTTGTGTCTCCGTCTCTAGACTTTTCCTGAGACACAAAAATACTTCTTATCAGTGAGTCATTTGTTCCCCATTAGTATTCAGTTGTGGAATTATATATTTCTTTCCTGCAAACCTCCATATTTCAATCGTTTGGTTGTTCACACCAGCCTGACCATGCCCACTCCTCTCCAGAGCTTTCAGCACAGGCACATCCACAGATCTCGCTGGTTCCATTCTAGACCACTGCAGTAAAGCGAGCCATAATCACTGTCCGGGGGACAGCCATGCCTTCCCTTCCATCGATAAGAAGTGCAACGTGTGAAGTGCAATAAAACAAGGTAGGCTTGTATTTATTCTGTAACGATGTTCAGGTGCTGTCCCCAGCTGACCCATTTTGGCAACTGTGGTTGTCCTAATCCCTTCATATCTATCTTACATTCTTAGAAAAAAGAAATTGTTTATTTCTAATGTTTATCTTTGGCTGTTCAAAAAGAAGCCAGAAAAATTGGGGGATTTCCTTTATTTTACTTTCAAATTGACTATTTTAATTCTAATTTGTAATTGGTAACTTCTAGTTGCCTGTACAGAGGGCAGGCTTTAAAAATGCACATCCACTATTTTGTTTCTTAAAGCATAACCTTTTGGCCCTAGCCTGTGTGCCTCAGTCAGCTGGAGCACTTTCCCATAATTGAAAGGTTGTGGGTTCGATTCTGGACCGGGGCACATACCTGGGTTGCAGGTCCTATCCCTGTCTAGATGCATATAGGAAGCAACCCATGATGCTTTCTTTCCTCTCACATTGATGTTTTTCTCTCTCCCTTTCTTTCTCTAAAAGTAATTTTAAAAAATGTCCTTGCCTGAGGAGAAAAATAAAAATCTTTTCAGAATTGAAAGCGGGCACTTGAACAGATATGTGTTCACCCATGTTTACTGCAGCATTCTTTGCAATGGCTGAATGATGAAAGCAACCCAGGTGTCCATGGACAGATGAATGGATAAACAAAATGTGGTGTCTATAGATCCATCCATCTATCTATCATCAATCATCTGTCTATTCATTCACACGATGGAATATTATTGAGTCAAAAAGGAGGGAAATTCAGATACATGCTATAGCATAGGTGAGCCTGGAAGAGATTATACTAAGTGGCACAGGTTGGTCACAAAAGAACAAATTGTGTGATTTCATTTATATGAAGAACCAAGAGTAGTCCGATGCATAGAGACAGAAAATAGAATGTTCGTTGCTGGGCAAGGAGAGTAGGTAATGGGGAGTTATTATTCAATCGGTCCGGAGTTTCAGTTTTACAAGAAGAAAAACCGCTGGAGTTGGGTGGTGGTAACGGCTGCCGAACAATGTGAACGCACTGAACTTACAAAACCGTACACTTTGAAATGGTAACTTTCAAGTATATTTTACTGCTATAAAAACAACGTTCTGTTATTTAAAAATATGTCTCTTTCTCCTCTCCTCCAGTTTTGATACGTGAATGTGTAACCTCTTACTGTTTGGTGATAACATCACAGAATTTCTCGCAGACAACATGATTTTCACACTTGCACTTTATCACTCCTTTTAAAAAATATCTGCATTGTTACTTAAAATACTCCACAAGATATACATTGGAAGCAAACATAAGGTTTAAGCAGCATCAACATAAGGCATTCAAGTTTTTCCGCTTTCAACTCTGAGTAATCTATTTATGATTGTCAAGCACCGCGGCATTCCAGCTCCTTCCATTCTTAGCCTGTTTCTGGCATCTTCTCAAAACTTTTCAAGTAATTACTTGTGGGGTATCAAGGGACTTATAACAACCAAAGAGCATGTTGCTCATCTCAGTCATTGTCTGGGTGCACTGCCACCCATTCTAAAGGCACTGACACTGTTTTGTGAGCCTGGCCTCATGATTGAGATCACATAATTGCAATAATTAGGAAACTCACCTCAGGATATTATCAAAATGACCCACCCAAACCCAAGTCCATATGGTTTGAAATAGCTAATGAGTCAGTTAATGTGCTATGTCCAGGAGTAATGGGTATTCAATATGGATAGCATGAAGGTATAATTTACCAACTTTCTGACTGATTAAGGTTTTCAAGTGGACATTCTGCAACTTAAAGAGGGTTCAAAGTGCTAACAGATTTGACGATTGAGGCAAAAAAAAGCATCAACAATTGTTTAAAAGTCAGGGACATTGGAATTTGAGCAATTTCTTTTAACCATGTACCCCGGGATGAAAAACATAATGCTACATAAAATCAAATGAAAATGTAGGTTTCAGTGGCCATCTGTCGTAGGCATGGAGAGGGTATGGGAGGTGCTATTAGCTGAGTCCTGCGCACAGAGAAAAAGTAAAGGAAATGTTAAAAACTGTAAGTCACTGACTTTAGGGTGAGATAGAGAAAAAAGGGGAAGTTCAATGACTAAAAAAAGACTAAAACCAACATTAACAGGTGTCTACATGAAAACAATTCACTGGGTAGTTCATGTATTTTTCATCTCATACATTAGTACAAACTCAAACAAAATTGTTGTGATATTTCTATGAACCTGTTGACTGGTATCTTAGAAAAACAAAGATCTCAGGCATGTTTATAAGTTGCAATTAAGAAAAATATACAGTGACATACTCATTTAGCTACTCATCTGACACCCTCATGGCAAGAATCTATATTAAATTTTTTTATTTTGAATAACAAGAATATAATCCCAGTGAATTTTTATAAAGAAAGCGTTCTTAATTTAAAGTCCTGGTTCAGTGACTGTCTGGATGGAATTTAGCATTTTCTGTAATTACATTAAAAACCATGTCATATCAGCATTACTTATGATTTTTCCAACAAGAGAAATTGAAGTTGCTTTCGTGTCATAATAGAGCTATTATAGATGTATCAAAATATTTATGTTCATCACTATTTCAAAAGTCGACTCACTGTCAAATCTAGTTTCTAAAGATACTGTGATAATAGACTGTAATTTTAATAGACTTTAATTTCTTTATGATTCTATGTTATTTGTTTTATCCACTTAAAAAACATTAACTATTTACAGGGGAGGGATGAAAGGCTGCCCTGGACTGTCGACGGGCCCGTGGCCCAAAAGGTCAAGAGCTCCAGCGTGGCTTTGTTAAGGTCTAAATGGTTTACATTAGACCAGTGGCTTGTGAGAATCTCAATTACTTCTGAGAGTTTATTGATTATTTTAGAAAACTTAAAATAATGCATGCCTGTAAAAAAGTCAGTTGTACAAGTTATACAAGGAAAAGCAAGTCTCTCTCTTAACCCCAAATCTACTCCCCAGATACCACCATTTCTTTTTTTAAATTTTACTGTAATTTTCTCCATTTAACATTCAGTCCCCTTATACCCCACTCCCCTCTGCAATCATCACACCATTGTCTGTGTCCATGAGTCCTTTTTCCTTTTTGCTCAATTCTTCCAGCCCCTAGGCTCCCCAGCTTAGCTGTCGCCTTGTTCTCTATTCATGAGTCTGTCTCTATGCTGCTCGTTCGTTCAGTTTGTTCATTAGACTCCACATATACGTGAAATCATATGATATTTGTCTTTCTCTGACTGGCTTATTTCACTTAGCATAATGTTCTCTAAGTCCATCCACACTGTTACAAAGGGTAACATTTTCTTCTTTTTATAGTCAGGTAGTATTCCATTGTGTAAATGTCCCAGAGTTGTTTTATCCACTCATCTATCGATGGACACTTGGGCTGCTTCTGTATATTGGCAATTATACACATGCTTCGATGAACAGAGGGGTGCTTTGTTCTTTCAAATTAGTGTTTTGGGTTCCTTCACATATACTGGATATGTTCAGAAAGTACCCAGCCATGCAATATGAAAAATAGAGAGATTTGTTGAAGAAGATACAAGATATAAGAATAATGTACATACGACAATGATGCCTCAGTTCCTTTCAAAGTAGGCGGGCACCTTAGGACCTCACATAGTTCTCCCAAACAACATCAGCTGCCTTGTTGCATTTTCCTGAATCTCATTGACAGTCTGACATCCCTTCCCTTTCAAAAAGTGGTTTTACTTTTGAGAAAAACCAGAAGTCACAGGGCACCAAATCTGGGCTGCAGGGGAGCTGAGTCACCTGGGTAATTTGATGTTTGGCCAAAAAACTCGGCATGAGACATGATGCATGAGCAGGCATGTTGTTGTGATGAAGTTGCCCGTCACCAGTTGCCCATAGCTGTGGCTTTCTGAATCATCCGAATAGTTTCTATAGGAGAACATTCAAGCTTAACACAAAACTTGATGCGGGTTCATTGCTCTACACACTCAGTCATTTTGCGCGCAGACCCCGCAGTACACATGCTCACTCACTGGCATCTACCACCCACACCGACTAATACAGTGAAGTCATCATTGTTCATGCATGTGCATTGCAGTCCATTCTCCTGGGCTGCCAGGTTACATTGATGTAGCACAAACCTTTCTCGTGTTAACAATGGCTATACTTTTTCCGGACAGACTTTGTATCCCCTGATGTGGGGTCACTGGGTCAACCGGCAGATTCATTTTTAATTTTTTGAGGTATCTCCAAACTGCTTACCACAGTGGCTATACCAATCTTCACTCCCACTAACAGTGCAAAAGGGTTTCCCTTTCTCCACATCCTCATCAGCACTTGTTGTTTGTTGATTCATTGATGATAGGCATTTTGATAGGAGTGAGATGACATCTCATTGTGGTTTTAATTTGCATCTCTCTGATGACTGGTGATGTTGAGCATCTTTTCATATGTCTATTAGGCATCTGTATGTTCTCTTTGAATGTGTCTCTTCAAGTTCATTGCCCATTTTTTAGCTGGGTTGTTTGTTTTTTGGTGTTGAGTTTTTAAGTTCTTCATAAATTTTGTATATTAAACCTTTATCAGATGTAACAGCAAATATGCTCTCCCATTCTGTGGGTTGTCTTTTAATTTTGTCAATGGTCTCCTTTGCTGTGCAAAATGTTTTTAGTTGGATGTAGTCCTATTTGTTTATTTTTCCTTTCATTTCCCCTGCCTGAGGATATATATCTGATAAAATATTGCTATGAGCAACAATCAAGATTTTTCGGCCTATGTTTTTTTCTAGGATTTCTATGGTTTGGGGTTTAACATTTAAGTCTTAATCCATTTTGGATTTATTCTTGTGTGTGGTCTAAGAAGGTGGTCTAGTTTCATTTTTCTGCACCTATGTGTCCAATTGTCCCAACACCATTTGTTGAGTAAAATATTTTAGCCCATTATATGTATTTGCTTTGTCTATAGAATATCAGTTAACTATAAACTATAAACTATAAACTATAAACATGTGGGTTTATTTCTGGGCTTTCTATTCTGTTCCATTGATCCATGTGTCTGTTTTTATGCCAGTACCATTCTGTTTTGATTATCATGGCCTTATAATATAATTTGATCTTAGGCAGTCTGATTCCTCTAACTTTGTTCCTCTTTCTCAGGATCGCTGTTGCTATGTGAGGCTTTTTGTGGTTCCATATGAATTTTTCAAATATTTGTTCTAGTTCTGTGGAATGTGCCATTGGAGTATTGATAGAAATTGCATTGAATCTCTAGCTTGCTTTGGGTAGTACAGACATTTTCATGAGGTTAATTCTTCCTCTCCCTGAACACAGTATGTGCTTCCACCTATTTGTATCTTCTTCAATTTCTTTTTTCAGTGTCTTATAATTTTATGAGTATAGGTTTTTTTTTACATCTTTGGTTAGGTTTATACCTAGGTATTCTACTCTTTTTGAAGCAATTGTGAATGGGACTGTTTTCTTAATTTCCCTTTCTGTTAGTTTGTTATTGGCATATAAAAATGCAAGTGATTGCTGGACATTAATTTTGTATCCTCTTACTTTGCTGCATTCATTTATTGGTTCTAGCAATTTCTTGGTGGAGAACTTGTAATTTATACCCTCAGATTTAGAAGTGGTCAGCTATGCCTAGATCATTTAGAGAAGAGTTAAAAGGAAAAATCAGAGTTTGGTTCTCAGCCAGATCATATCTCCACTACAAAATAAATAAACAACACAAAAGTCTAGATGCAATTCCTCCATATAGATCAGTATTTTCACCAAAAGGAAACAGGAATCAAATGTATACATAGGTAGCCTAGAGGGCATATCAGAATTTCTGTAAGAAAACTATACTTTGAAATAATTCATATAATTCAATATTACAAAATTACATTATATTTACCAATGAACATTATCTTTTGAAATATAAATTTTAGGAACATTACACTCTTAACAGACATTTGTTACAAAGGGAACATGAATTTTAAAAAGTGGAAAAGCTCTAATATACATAATTCATAAATGGAAATCTTTTAAATAACAAGGTAATCTGAACTAAGTAAAAAAATGCTATCATTGAAGAACTGGACTTAATTTCATAGTTTAAAGGTTGTTTTTTTTTTAAAGAATATGTTTCCTTACAGCCAAGTGAGGTAATCTTTGTATGCATATTTGTTGCCTATTATGATACAACATGCACTATGAATATTTTTATATTCATAAAAATATGAATATTATCAAGGAGCAGCTTTAAAATTTTCATCTTATTTGGCGTATTTAGTTGTTTAACATATTCAACTACAAATCCAAGAGAGTGTGGCTTTACCATATTAACAGGAAATAGAGTAACTGATTTCTCCTTGAAGGAATGTATTACATATTTAATCACATACTTCAAACACTGTCAGTGCTTGGGAAAAGTAAGAACTTCCCATTAAAAAATAGGACCTTTCCATTTCAGGATATTAATGTGAGTACATGTATTTAATGTTGTTTTTCTAAGTTCCGTGGAACTGACCAAAGAAATGTAAATAATGGGACAACTGGAACACGTCATTAGCAGTGTTGGCTAGCATTAACAAAAAGGCCATTAAGAGACCTCAACTTGGAGGGTTGTTTCTACAAAACCTAGTGCAGGTGGGATCCGATTAAGAGCCATAACTAGTCTGTAGTGAGGCAGCTATGACAAGAAAAGTCCACCTGTCGAGTAAGAAAACAGTATTGCCTAACACCTCCTCCCAAACCCAATCTCTGACCAGAGGCTGGGGATTCAGTCCCCTGGAGCGGCCACTAATCACAGTAATAGAGGGCACCAACACGACTGGCTGGAGTGGGCAGTGATGCAGAGGCTCGCCTCCGTCCAGTCAGGTGGAGATGGCAGGGACAGGCGCTCGGCTGACTCCGGGCTGTTCAACAACTGTGGCAAGAAAACCTCTTACCAAAGCAGAGTTTTCTATCATGTGACTGCCTCCCCCCCCACCCCCCAGAAGCTCTTGGGCTGCTCTCTGCAGCCACTTAGGACTTCTGCATTTCGTAAAATAAAGTTACAGAGAACGAAAAACATTTCATTTTCTCTTTTGACTGGAGTTAAAAGTTAAAAATGAAACCCAAATAATTGCTAGCTGATCCCGTATCCACTTCCCCAATTGAACAAAGTGTCTCATTCTGTAAAGTTGAACAAACAGAAAAATAACCAGGCAGGTTACCTATCTACTAATAGGTAGATATTTTGTCTTTCAAGGGAGGAAAACTGTTGTAAGGATACAATGTAAATGTCCTCTGGAGGGAATAAAACAGATTCATTCCAAGAAACAAGGGCAAATGTCAGAACTCTCTAGTTCATAATCCCAGGAGAGTGTAGAAAATATGGCATCTATACAAATGCAGCAATTTAGGAATGTTTAAAAAAGATCACATTTAGATATAAAACTTTATTCCAAAGTAAAACACAATAGAGACTATGTACATTAAAAGTTCTACAG
Source organism: Sturnira hondurensis (assembly GCF_014824575.4). Classification (NCBI taxonomy): domain Eukaryota; kingdom Metazoa; phylum Chordata; class Mammalia; order Chiroptera; family Phyllostomidae; genus Sturnira; species Sturnira hondurensis. Next base: position 8,103,967 of record NW_028079044.1, on the reverse strand, counting down.
GGATATGATGATTAAAATATTATCAACAAAAATTATTTGTTGGATACTTATTATGTGTCAGAGTTCAAATTTTTTACATGCAGTAAATGATTTTATCCTCACAACACATCACAAGGTGAACACTACAATACTTTCCATTTTATAGATGAGGAAACCAAGGGACAGAATGTGTAGGCAATTTGGCAAAGGTCAAAGATTTGTAAGCGGTAGGGCTATACAATGCAACTCAAGAGACCGCAGAATTAATTCTAAAAAAAAGAAAAAGGAGTAGACAGAGAATCAATTATCAAAGAAAACCTCATAATAAGAAATGAACTAGGTATCTGAATGCAGCAAAAAGGACATTGTAATTAACTGGAGTTATTTTTGAGCATACAGTATTGATATTTTACATTACTGTTGTCCAGTGTATAGTGTGTAGATTTGATGGTTTAATCTCTTTGAGCAGACAGAACAGGACACCAGCTACAGCAAATTAGAATTTATTATGGTCCAATTTTTTTTTGCACAAGTTTTTGTACAGTTTTTATTCATTTAAAAATTGATGAAAATAAATCAATTAACAAGAATTCTCACTGCTAAGAATAGCTGCTAATAAATCTCTACTGTGAAAACACAGTGATATCATTATTGGCCACGTGATATTTCTACCTATTATGTTTTGAAAGTATTAGGAAAGGATTAACCTATAACATGTGAAATTTGAGTAAATTGAGAAAATATTAGTCTAATATAAAAATAATATGAAAATTCAGTCAGTTTGCATTGAACAAGGTATGTACAAAACTCTTTAATAACTTGTACTTATTTTAAAAATATAGGGAGGAATTTTTACATTAAAAAACTTACAGATAATTAAAAAATTAAATTCTTTACACGGTTACAACTGAAAGGATATTTTAACTTATTTATTTCTTTCAGCATCACATAGTGTATTACCAATCAGAATATGTAAATATATTGTCTAGAGCTAAGTATTCTGGCCCTGCTCTGTCATATATTTTTGATGGTCTTAGTAAATATGCAAAAATAAAAACCCCCTGATACAAGTAGACCTATACTGAACTTACATAAATCTTTTCTGCACATGCACTCATACAGGTTATTTTAGTAGTGTTATAACCTTGATTATAATACTTAAAATTCTTTTTTATACTGTACTTATTTTCACGTTTCACCATAAAATTTGTTGGCATTTAAAAAACAGAGATTCCAATAGACTTATTTTTTGCCTCTTGATTTTTTGGGGTTTAATTTTATTAATTTAAAACTGAAACTAAACTTTATTTTAAAATGGAAAATAGAATACATTTAGAATTAAACTTCTGCTTTATTCTGAAAAATTGTTCTTCTCAATGAGCCTACTTTTTTCTAGTTATGATTTTTTAAAATATGGCATAGTTTGAATTTTTAGATATGGGAGGTTTAACAAAATTTGTGACCTTTTAAAACTCACTGGAGGATTCAAATTTTATTTATTTTTATTAAAAAATACCTGGCTACATAATGGTAGCTAAAATAGTTACTATTATTTAGGTATAATATGCAAAGTGTTTTATTTAGCCAATATGATTTATCTAGTGTCTGTGGTTCCTGGCGCAGAACTCCTAAAACCTTCTAAATTTCCTGAGTGACTGGAGTGTCTTTTGCTCTTCAGAATAATTGTCTCTTTCCACTGTGTGTTATGCTAATGAGGCCACTCAAGGTGGTCCCTTAAATAGTTTCAAGGGCGAGACTGACCACACGTGTTGGAGGACTAGAGTTTTCATTCCCATCCCCCCACCTCTTGAGAGAATAGGGTGGCTGGAAAACAGATTCAGCCACCAATGACAAAGATTTAATAAAGCGTGCCTAAGGAGTGGAACCCTAACAAACTCATGAGCAGTGAGCTTCAGAGAGCTTTGGGCTGGTGAATGCATTGGTGTGCTGGGAGGATGACACTCCCTGAGGAGGCAAGAAAACTCTGTCCCTTTTTCCTCACACCCATGCATTTCATTCGTTTGGCTGAATTGCATTCTTTCTACTGAACTGGTAATTCTAAGTACTGTGACTTCCTGAGTTCTGTGAGTCATTCTAGTAATCATCGAACAGGGAGGGGGAGTTGTGGGACAACCTGATACCTAGCCAAGTTGGACAGAAGTTCAGGACCCAGTAATTGTGACTGGTATCTGAAGTGAGGGCAGTCTTGTGGGATTCACGCCTTCGATCTGTGGAGTCTGATATAAGTACTGGGTAGTTAATGTTGGAATCAGATCGAATTACAGGACACCCAGTTGCTATCAAAGAATGAGAACTGTTGGAAAATAACAGACTCAAATATTGTTCTCCATATAGTAAGTGATATTTAGTTCAGGTAATAGCATTTATCTAACAGCAAATGAGACTGTGAATTTGAATCTGTGGAGAGCTCCAGGACTTAATATGATTTAATTTTATTGAACTGGTGTTGATCTCCAGTACCTTAACCTGAACTCATTTGTTACTCTCTTAACATTGTAAGTGCAATTATTAGGAAAGAAAAAGTTCATAAAGACAAAAAGACCAACAGACTCCAGTGTGTATTTCTTCCATGATTTCATATGAGTTATTAGAAGAATGACATTAAATCACTGTTTGTAAAACACTACCAGAAATTTCAGTATCTCCTAAGCCAGCATCTTTGACAGAAACTTTTTTAAAGTTCTTTTTTTTCTTTTTTAATTTATTTGTTGAGAGAGAGGAAGGAAGGGAGAAAGAGAGAGAGAAGCATCAATGTGTGGTTGCCTCTCACGTCGTGTCCCTCATTGGGGACCTGGCCCACAACCCAGGCATGTGTCTCGACTGGGAATCAAACCGGCAACCCTTTGGTTCCCAGCCCACACTCAATCCACTGAGCTACACCAGCCAGGGCCTAATAGAAGCTTTTTGATTGGCTGTTAGAATCACCATAAATAAAGATAGGACTTTTGAACTGAAAAGAATTGGAAGAAATAAAAAAGGACTGTTATAAATATTACTAAAACCAATTTTATTAGATAATCTATTGGGGGGGGCTCCACCTGCAGAGCCCCCACAGCTGCAGCAGATGAGAATAAGTCTACCAAGACAACAGGATCTGCCTGGGGAGGAAGGGTGGTGGATTTCTCAAAGGAGAAGGACCAGGAACCTATTCCTCAATGGGATTTTATTGGGTTTAATTTGCGTAGGAATGCAGGGTGTATATGTAAAGCTCATCAATCATTGTCAGGCAGAAATGATGATTCAAAGGACTCTGAGGGCTTATTCTGAGTCAGGGTCAGATAGTTAACGGGCCATAAAACTTTGGGAAACAAACTCACTTCATGCTTGGACCCTTACCATTTAAATTGAAGGTACTCTTAGCAAAGCAGGTTTCACAGGATTTCACGCATTCTTTCTTAGGACCCATTGCCCCAGGGAACTGCCCTTTCCAGCACAGGGCCGCACCCACCTCTAGCATTGTTTTCAGGCCACCTTAAGTCAGGTGGGGGAAATAAGGCGGCCAAGAAATTAGGAGACTTCTTACAGATAGAATGGGGACTCAGGCTATGACAAAGCCTAGGGGTGAGGGTCCACCACCCCTTTTCTATAGTCCCCTAAATCCTTCCCTAATGGCCCCTTCATGACCATGCCCATCTTAGGTCATCCCTCCTTTGAGGAATCTTACCTGTCATTGGCTAACCAGTCATCTGCCCGGGGCCAAGCAGGGTGAAGTAAAGGGGGCAGAGGCTGCACCCCTGCGGGGAGGATAAGCTATATCGCCTTAGTGCCTTATGGTCCCGAGGTCTTTTTACTCAGCCTTAGCCAGGGTGGGTCACAGCTTCTGAAACCAGGCAGGGCGGCTCCCAACAATATATGTAGAGCAGCCTCTGTGACCAATCAGGTTTTTCATCTATGCCTAACCAAAAAAGTTGAAGTTTTGCCCTTGCCCTTAGGTACCTATTGTTTGAGGAATATTTTCCATTCTTAATGAAAATTCAGTGACTTCAATGGTCTTCTCTGGCATTACAACAATGACAGCAAAAATGCCTGGGTTGTTAAATATGTATATTTATAAATAACTGATATGCATTTGTCACCAGACAGGGGACCTGGCCCTGAGTGGGTCTGCGTAGGGCCAGCTCTAGTGTGTGGGCGTAACAGAAACCCCCCTGTGGGTCTATTACTCTATGGTTCTTTTTGCCCGCTGCCCATATGAACTGTAGCTCTCAGTGCCAGAGTTTGGTAAAAAGGAAACTATTTATTCAAAAGTTTTAGAGGTTCAGAATAATGGAAGAAGGTTTCCATTAAATCCCAAAGACCTTTTAAAACACCCACAGTTCTGCCTTCTCTTGCCAAACCAGGCCAGGCAGGGGTACCTATCTCAAGAAAAGAAACAGAAGTACGAAGCTCAGCTTAGAAGTCAGTAGCTCTTAATCCAAGACGGCGTCCTCCATGAGCTGGGGAGTCTTTCTGCATTCTTTCCAACCACATGGCCAAAATCCCACACTGCTGCTACATGGTCCAGAGGATTTTCCTTCCCCGCCCTCAAGGTCAAGAGCACAAACATGCAAGAGAGAGAACCTCTCATGGTTCTCCTACTCTCCTTTCCAAATGAGGCAGAGCTTAAGCATGGCAGGCAGAGAGAGAGAGAGAGAGAGAGAGAGAGAGAGAGAGAGAGAGAGCGCTCTCTCCCAGCTCCCCAGCCCCGTGATAAGGCCCATGTTAAGCCCCAGCATGGCTGGAGCACCTGAGTTTGAATCCTACCCTACCTCTGACTCCTCCCACACTGGGTCACAACTGCCAGTAGTCTGGTTTCTTCTGCCTTTCTGGGCTGCCATTGTTAGTTCAGGCAAGTGTGGTCCTGTGGCCTAGGAGCGGCCTCCAAGTCCCTGCAGCTATATTGCATCACAGGTTAGAGTCACACCATCTCCCTGGCTCCCAAGTGCAGGCACAGCTTTTAACATTATTAAACACAGGCCATGCTCTTCCGATATGCAAAGTAGCTTTCAATGGCCCTGCTCTACTTCCCTCATCTCCCAAACGATAGCTGTGGGGGTTCTCTCAATTTAGGGGGCCTTCAGCTTAGTACCGCATTACATGGGTTCTTGACTTTATATAAGAAAGATTTCACAACACTAGTCCAGGTGACCATGAGGGTACGCTTATTAAAGCTGGGGACAGTGAAACAAGGAAGGATAGAAGATGCAGTGGCAGGGCCTATGCCGGACTGCCTTAACTCACTGGGAGGTCAGAGGAAATAGGGTCTTGGAGAGAGGTTCAGGGAATTAGCCTGGGATGAGCTGCCCCTGCCCATTGCTCCCCTGTGCAAGGCTTGGCATCGCTTAGAGTTTAGAAGATGTGTGCCTGTGGGAGAAGAAGAGAGGACAGAAGAGGGGAAAGGAAATGGCACTGGCTGTTCCCCAGAGGGTGACTGCTAGTCCTGAGTCCTCTGTCTTGAGGCTTTTTTTTTTCTTAAAGGCAAGAATCAGGGGAGATCTCAGGAGGGGTTTCAGAAAAATATTCCTCAGTTTTCCAGGTGTGCTCTTTCAGGGTCATGGTCTCCACTGATTGGTCAGTGCCAGGGTAGGGGGTCATTAGTCATTGCAGTAGGTCCTGGCATAACTTACATGGTTTTTCTGCTTCTCTGGGCCAGGAGCTGAAATACAACTTAGGCCTAGATGCTGTCTCTGGGGAGGTCAGCTTCCGTATCTGGCTATAAAGTGCTTGGCCAGTTTGTCCAGCTATCTGTTTCCATTTTCTGATTCCACTAGCCAAGGAATTTTCCTAGCTTCTCACTACCGTGTCTCACACTGAAGAAAATGTAAATAATTGGCTCTTGACCTCCAAGTTAGGGTTTGCCAGCTAGCTCACTGCAATGCCTCTGAAAACCCAGGAATTCTGGTTGAGTCACAGCTGCACTGAAACGTAAGGTTTTTAATGTGTTACAAACTATTTATTTCAGGGCCTATTCTGGGCCAGGCATTGTTACAGGTAAACACACAGAGAGATTCCCTGCTTTTGTAGAGCTAGCGTTCTAGCAATGACAGGGCGGGGACAGCAATACGCAATTAACACAGTCTGTTAGAAGGTAGGGAGTGTCGTGAGTTACAGCAGCAATTTTCAACCTTTTAAAAAAAATCTCATGGCACACGTAAACCAATGATTAAAATTCTGTAGCACACCAAAAACTAATTTTTGATGATCTGACAAAAATAGATATAATTTTTATTCACTCACACTGGGTGGCTGTTGTGTGGGCTGTTGTTGTTTGTTTATTTGACAACCTAAGGAAAAGAAGTCAGAGTTCCTGACTAAATAGTCATGTTATCGGTGGAAGATGAGTTCTTATGGTGTCTTATGGTAGGGAAAACATTTTCTGGGACCTGTACAGGAGGATGGAGCTCTATGGTGAATTTCCTTGATGATATAAAATTAAGGGGGTTCCCCTCCTGACTTCCCAATGTTCCATCTCTGTCTGCCTCGCCATAGACGGGGTCCAACCACGCCTTTAGGAGAGTGAGTATACAGACGACCGCCCAGAGATTCTTCTCCATATTAAAGTACCGTCCAGGCCAGCTTCTGGTTAGCTTAGTGTGTGTTTCCAGCTGAAGTCCGTTGCTGTGCTGCAGAGTTCAAACTTCCTCCTGGAGCCTGGGTGTGGAGTTCACGTGGCCATGGGCCATGTGGCTGCCAGGGCCACCTGGCCATGGGGAGAACAGGCATGTGCACTGTGTGAGTGCAGGTCATTAGGAGAGAGAGAGTTTCTTTGTTTCCCTGGGATTATATTAATTTGGGCTTGGGATGGACCAGGTACCTTTTCAAAAGAACTAGTTTCCTAGGCTTTTGTGGGCTTTTGATAGGCCCACATCCTAGTTAGACTGACAGGCCTCAATAGTCCAGCATCTTTCCCTGTGCCCGCCAACAATCCAGGACCAGTGGGGGCCAAGGGACAAGTGTTAATTCCCTTGGTGGAACCCAGAGCTACGATCCCCTGCAGTGTGAAAAAGCTGTAGCTTCCTAGTGAAGAAAACAGGCTCATGTTCCCCAGTTTATTAAGCTCAGTTTCCCTCTGATCCCCTTTATTGATTACCATCTGTTGAATACTGACAGTAAGAGTCAAGTGTTGAATGTTTTAAAAGTTCTTTGGACACACTGGTTGAAAATCGTTGAGTTAGAGGGATATAGAGCGTTGCCAAACTCTGAAAACATGAGCTATGCAGAAGGATCAGATCAAGAAACAACAGCCTTTGTGTCTGGGCCTCTGAAACTTCTACACGGACGGGCAGGTAGGGTATGGGAGAGAGTCCCTGCATACCCACATTCCCTCTCCCTGTATCAGAAACAGAGGCCACGGCCTAAACAAAACAATGAGTGGCCATTACACCCCTGCTGGGGCCAGCAAAATTAATCAACAGACTAAATTGCCCCTATTCATTGCGCCTCTGACCTCACGGCATATAAACTAGCCAAAGGTGAATAGGGATACATAGGACACACTCATGTCTGGATATCAATGAAATCAGCTGTAAGCAAGAGTAGAAGTAGGAAAAACAGAGAATTGGTATTCTTCAGAAAATTTTACTTTCATCTAGAATTTTTAGCAAAAAGTGGATCCTAACAGAAATTAGTAAGATCTCTTTGGTCATTGGCCCCAGAATTGTCCCGGCAAGGTAAAGATTTTATTTTTAGAGGTACACTCTTAGAGCTATCAGCTAACCAAAGCAGAGACCAATTAAGTGGTTTGCCCAAAGTCATACTTCTAACAGGTGGCAAAACCAGGATAGGACCCCAGGCAATAGGATTTGAGATAGCATGCTCTTAGGCAGCTCACCACGCTGCCTCCCCAGAGTAAAGAAAGCAGACAGTGGAGGTGAAAAAACAATGCTGCCCCAGTCACACCGAATAAGCATTGCCAGTGCAGAACTGCTAGATTGAACGCATGATGGTGGAGGGTTCTGCATATAGCTATTGTTCTTCAGCTTCAGATGTGGGAGGAGAATTTCAGCAGCATCCCAGGAGACATTAAGTAAAGATAAAAGTTGGAATGCACATTTGCTGGCAATTTATGACCTGTAGACCTGAGTATATTGATTGTTCCTCACTAAAGCATGAGTGATCTGGAAAAAGAATCACCATGAGGCATCAATGGCAATATTCTCTCATGTAATATAAGTAAAACATGGACCTAAAGATAATAATCAAAGGGTGTCTAAACATTACTTACTTTAGGAAACAAGAACACTTTAGTAAGTATCTATGTTGTACTCTTTACAATTGCAATAAAATATGGGCTATGTGAAGGAGATGAAAATGGGGTAGTCTGAAATGATATAAAAAGAGCAGTAATGATCAAAACAGACACTGCGGAAAATCAAATAAGGAATTAAATAAAATGTGCATACAATTCAAGGTGTGAGCATCATGGGTGAAAACCAAATGATCAATCAGAGGGTAAAAAAGACATAGTAGACTTATCAATTATATTATGTGCAAACTAAAAGTAAGAAATAAATCAACCTCTATTTACCTTCACTGTACAGACTGCACTGGCGGCTTCCCTTTGTTACTGTTATGAAGGACATTCAGTTAAAGTGGTGCAGAGAGAAAGGAGAGGAGAAGGCTCCATGGTGTGTAGCTTGAGAGACCGGCAGTGGCAGTGGCCCTCTCAGGAGTTTTTGTTTTTTTGCATACAGTGATGTGTGTTTAGGCCTATGCAATGTGTTATGCACCCAGACAGAGAGATTGACAGATTGTATTTTCCTGAATCATAGAATAGTTTTTCAGCACATGAGATGAGAACTGACTATGAGAAATTTTTGTACTGGTTACCTCATGATGAAGTACTTAAGAGAAATGTTGAATTTGAATTTGGGCTATGAGTTTGGTTTTTTTTAATTTTAACTTTTTAAATTTTAATTGTTGTTCAAGTACAGTTTTCTGCCCTTTACCCCCATCCCAGCCCATCTCCCTAGCCCTCCCCACCTTCCTCCCACTTCCACCTGCCCCTTGTTATTGTCCATGTGTCCTTTATACTTTTTCATGTGAGTCCTTCCCCTTTTCCCCTGTGATTCTCTCCCCTCTCCCCTCTGGTCCCTGTCAAGCACGTTCTGTATTTCAGTGTCTTTGGTTACATTTTGCTTGCTTGTTTGTTTTGTTGTTTAGATTCCTGTTAAATGGGCTATGAGTTTTTTTAAAACAAAAACATATTCTAAATTTTTTATAAAGACAAAAGGGCTGTCAGCCAGTTGCTAGTTGGTATATATTCTAAAAAAACCCCACGTTAACCTATTCTCTCATGGAAGTGATTTTTATTAACAAATGAGAAAGTAGTTGTTTTTTCAAAGAAACTCATGGTGAAGAGAAAAGGGTTTGAAAATGATTGTATGGAATTGTTTCCACTACACTGTGCTCATTGCTAATAAACCCCACTGTGTGGGGTTTCGTGTGTATATAGGTGTGTGACTGATAATACTATAAATGTGTTAGTGATAAGACTCATATATCCACATACTTAAAATTTTTGGAAGCACAATTTTCTAACTTGATTATGAAGTCTTCTGTATGAGGAGTTTCAGTGAACTTTGAACCTCTTATAAAAAATGTGTGATTATGTCACATTCTGATTATCTTGCAAAAATTGACAACAAGGAAGTTAGAAATTTAATAGCTAACTTTTAACAAAAATAACTATGCATAATTAGTTATGGAATTTGAAAGTTAATATCATAATTTAGTAAGTACAGATAATTCAGCAGCTATGCCACATGGAACCATATGTACTTGGACCTAATTCTTTTCAGTTATATTAATCATTAAAATCAAGTATCCAAAACCTAGATCTCAGAGGCATTGTGTCAAAGAATATTAAATCAAAAATTTCCAAATCAATGGTGTGTGTTCAATGATACTGCTGCACAAGACATTACTACCATTATTGTCAATTTTATAAATAATATTGTAGAAAGGACATAAAGACTTTTGCTCTTTATACATGAAATAAAACAGTATAGTCCTCACCAGGTAGCTCAGTTGGTTAGAGCATCATGCTACGTGCGAAGGTTGCAAGCTTGATCCCTGGTCAAGGCACATACATCAATCAACCAATGAATGGATCAATAAGTGGAATAACAAATTGATTTTTCTCTCTCTCTCTCTTTAAAATCAATAATTAAAAAATGTAAAAAAGAAATAAAACAGTGTTTAAGAAATGTATTATGTCTTTTTCTTGTGTCTTCTAAATTTTTGCTTCTATATATACTTTATGATACAATATATGTACATGCTTTGAATAGATATTGTTTTGTGTGTGGTATAAAACAAGCTAACTGTGACTTACTTCTTACCTATTCTGACCACTCTGTGCAGACCTCTTATAAAACCTGCTTGTGACATTTATTAGGGGAAAGATACTGGTGAATGCCTATCTGAAAAAAATACTATACATGGTCTGTGCAGAATGCTTGTAAGTCACCCTGTAATTTTCTTGCTGGAGAATGACATATGATAACATGGATATGTTCTATCTGGGTAACTGAATATAAAACTGGGGAACTATAAAACTTAAACCACTTTTCTGAGACACATACTTCCACATCCGTTGTTCAGAATTTGTCTCTTATCTTAACTCAAATTGTCTTAACAAAAAAGAAAGGTATGTTTTTGAAACTGGAGCTAAAGGGTTTGAGCATGTCCAAAAAGAAATGCTACATTTGTGCCAGTTTTTGCCTCTATGCTTTGAATCACTAGTAAAGTTCGGTTATGTCATGGGTAATATTCATGATCAACCAGAGTCAACTTTGACAGTTCAATCCACACGGTGAACTATAACTCACATTTTTTGCTGATAGGATACAACATAAGACGTGTAGATAATACTCATATAGAGGACAATAGAAAGGAACATGATAAAATATAGCACTCAATAGATGTTTAGAAGAACAAGCTGCAAACTGCATATGGAAAAAATGATTATACTTTAATAGAAACATTAGCAATGAGCATAGATATCTCCATGTCAGACCTCTCAGTACCCCCTTCCTTTTCCAAATGACAGAACAAACAAAAACAGCTCATACTGGCTTACACAACATGAGAACATTTTAGCTCATGCAGGTGTAGAAATAGTCTTCACAGAGAGTCTTCAAGATTGCTTTTAGCCAGAAATCCAGTGTTGCCACAGAGCCTGATTTCATCCACATCTCTGCTTCTTTCTGCACTGTCAGCTTTATCCTGACGCTGAGTGTCCATCTGCTAATTAACTAAAGTCTGTATACCTTAACGCCTGCATCCTATGCTTAGTTTTCCTAGTCAAAAATGTGGCTCCCAGCAGCTCCCAGGGCTATGTGTTTCTTTGTTTATTTTGAGAGAGAGATTGATTGAAAGCCAGTTTTGGTCTTTGCTCTGATTGAACCGTCTGTGATGATTTTGGTTGCTTCAAAGAAACATCATGTTCAGGTAATTATATTTACTGCTGTGCCTACACTTAAACTAAATACGGTAGCAAGGACGTTGGTTGAGGTTCTGTAGATAAGGTTAGGCCAATCACAATCTATTCTGGGAGCTAGAGGTCCTATGAGGTCAATTTTGTACAAACTTCATGGCTGAAGTTTTAGGAACTCAGTTTCACAGAAGAAACTCAGAACTGTGTGTGGTAGATGCTGTGGTACACTGTCTGTAAATTCCCTTTAAGATAGAGGGAATCAGTTTAACAATTTCCAGGACTTTTGGTTGGTGATGGCTCACCATTGAGACCATCTCCAGCAATTTCTCAGTCAGAGGAGGCTATTTCACTTAAGATCATGCCCCCTCCTTAGGACAGCCCAGATCAAATAACCAGTAAGTGTGGGAAAACAAAGCCTGACCCTTTGTCTTATGTGGGCAACTTTCCTGGACCATACCATTCCTAGAGGCTTTGCTGTGACTATAGTTCAATTCCATTTCTCTGGCCAATCTTACTTCCTTTACACCCCTCACTGGTATTGCTTCCAAGAGTACTTTCTGTGAGGGTTAATTTTATGTGTCAACTTGACCAGTGCACAAAATAAACATTATTTCTGAGTGTGTCTGTGAGGGTGTTTTGAGATATAAGTAATATAGAATTAGCGGACCAAGTAAAGCAGATTGCCCTCCCCAGTGTGTTATATTTAGGGCCTGAATGGACCAAGAGGTGGAGGAAAGGGGAATTCCCTGTCCCTGCCTTACTGTTTGAGCTGGGATGTAAGTCTTTTCCTGCCCTGGCCCGGACTGTACACCATCAGCCCTCTGGTTCTCAGGATGACTCTACCAGCTTTCCTGCAGTCTCTAGCTTGCAGGTGGTAGATCATGGCACCTCTCAGCCTCCCATAATCATGGGAGCCAATGTCCTTTTAAGAATCTGAACTAAAGCCCTGGCTGGCGTAGCTCAGTGGATTGAGCGCGGGCCTGTGAACCAGACGATCGCGGTTCAATTCCCAGCCAGGGCAGATGCCTGGGTTGCCGGCCGGTTCCTTGCAGGCTAACTACCAGCAGGGGACGCACAAAAGGCAACCATACATTGATGTTTCTCTCCCTCTCTCCTTCCCCTCTAAAGATATATAAATAAATAAAATCTTAAAAAAAAAAAAGAATGGTTTCTCAGCCAGTTCCATTCTCACTTTACCTATAAAAAAAAAAAAAAAAAAAAGAATCTGAACTAATACATTCCCCCGAAAAACTTCCTGCAAAAAATTCTCCATTACGATGTCTGTTTCCAATAAAACTTGACCATAGATCAGAAGAGAAAGAAAAAGCAACCAGAAAAACCCTTTATAAAAGACACTTTATTTTAAAAGTTACAAATTGCAAATATATAACTATAACATATATTTATTACTAGAAATAAATAGTTAAACATGAAGAAGATGATATACCATTTTTATTTATCTGCCATGCAAAGATTAAAAAGAAGGATAACACCACTAGTGAAAGGTGGGAAGGTAGGCATACTCCTGTGTTGGTTATGGCATCTAAGTTGGTACGACCTTCCTGAAAGATGGTTTAATAATCACATATCCTGTCCCAGATCTCTCACTTTCATGAAGGAAGTGATAATATAAATGCACACAGTCATAAATGCAACTTATCCTGTATTTTCTATAAATTTGAAAAGTTTAGAATGACTTCCATTTAGGTATAGTAGAGTAAGACTTTCTGCCACACTATGCTCTCTAAAACCTACTTGAAGCAACAAATAGAATGAAGGGAAAAATTGTTCCATTTTCTACATGAAACCTATAAAAGAGTACCAGATACTCAACCAAAAGTGAAGAATAGATGCAAAATTCAGTGAATTCTGGAGAAAATCAATGGAGGATTGAGTGTATGGATGCATCTCTCTCCTGTGTTCAGGCGGCGCATGGGGTTCTCCAAAGGAAGATGACTTCCTCGACTTGGAATGACGAGATGCAAGAAGTGGGGTTGGCTGGACAAGCCCATCTTCTGCACCTGCCCTCTCTATGTTATTCTCTGGAATAGAGTGAAAATAGCTGGCCCAGAGATAATGGCAATCATACAAAAATAAATGAATGCGTTCATAATGGAACAAGTTGGAGATTTATATAGAGCATGAGAAGAAGGAAAATAAAAGGAAGAAAGAAGCCTAACGAGAAAACTCACATTACATCTAGCCCACACTAAAGGCAATGGGAATGAAGCTTCTTTTTTGAGGAGTATTGAAGAATTTGTGATCATATTTTAAAAGAACCACAGTTGAAAACAAAACATTTAGCCAGAGAAAAATATATAAATGGCAAATAAGAGCCTGAAAATATCCCAACAGCATTAGACATGAGGGAACTACAAATGTAAACCAAAATGAGTTACCATTACACATTTATTAGAATGTTTACAATTTAAAAGATTGACCATGCTGAGTGCTAGAATGTGGAGCAACTCATACCCTTACGATGGGGATATAAACACAGTTTAGCAAGTTCAGCAGTTTCTTTAAAAGTTAATGTATGATTAATGTTATAGTCCCATATCATCCAGTCATTCTAGTCCTCAGGTACTGACCTAAGAAAAATGAAAGCACATGTCCATACCAAGATTGCTATATGAATGTTGGTAACAGTTTCATTGGTAATACCCCCAAATGGAAACAACCAAATATCCGGGAGTGAATGGATAAACAAATATATCCATACAATGGAATTTTACTCAGTGATTAAAGTAAAAAGAACTATTGAAACACACTACACCATGGATGAATTTCACAATCATTTTGCTAAGTGAAGTAGTACCTAATATATGATTCCAGTTGTAAAGAATTCTAGGAAATGCAAACATGTGTAATGACAGGAAGCAAACCAGTGATTCTCTGGAATGGGAAAAGAAATAAAGAGGAAAATTCTAATTCTTTTCTTGATACATTAACTGTATATTAATATGGGCACACATTCATGTAGGTGTATAGTTCTTTTTGGTGGATATTTGTATGGATTATCTATTTCATCTGTTTGCCTTTAGGCTTTACATATCCTTATATTTTAGGTGTGCTTCTTTTAATTGGCTCATAGGCTTTTTAAAATTGAGTCTATATCTTTGACTTTTATTTGGATCATTTAGTTCATTGACATTCAATGTGACTATTGTATTTTCGTCTGTTGTCTTACAATTTGTTTTCCATTTGGCCTGCCTGTATTCTTTTTCTTGCCTTCTATGTCCTTCTGGCAATCTATTAAAATGATTGAGAATTTTTTGTAGTTTCATTTTCTCTCTACAATTTTAATAGTTACACATTCTTTTATTACTCCTTAGGATTTTACATCAGAAATTACAGCATACTTCTTTGTTTTATTGGCATTCAGCCACTTTCCAGACCTAGCAAGGATCTTAAAATATTATATCACCATTTACCCCTTCATAAATTATTTGTTATTATTGTCATGTATTATAATTCATATATATTTTTAAACCCTGTGACCTGTTATTGCTATTTTTGTTTTATACAGTATATTTATATTTGCCCATGTAATTACATTTTTCTTGTTCTTCAGTCCTTCCTGCACATCTAAGCTTCCCTTCAGAACTATTTTTCCTCTGCTTGGAGATCACCCATAGTATTACTTTAGTAAGAATTTGTTGATGGTAAATTTTTTTTCAAAAAATATCTTTATTTACCTTTCAGTTTGGAATGATACTTTTGAAAGGTATATTTCATGAATGCTTTTAAAATTTGGTCTATTATTTTTAGCAGTTTTATTTTGCTTTTCCAAGATATTTTTTCTTTTTATATTTATTCTGTTTGGGGTTCAGAATATTATACTCTCTTAGACTTGTTTTTCATTCAATATGGTTCTTTGAACAAATATTTTATTTCATCTGTGCAGTAGAAAGTGCTTCATTATTTTGGAAATTATGCCACTCATTAAAGTATTACATTGTATATATAGAACATTATGGCAAATAGAAAAACAGAGAATTCAGTATTTGAAAACCTTGATTATCTGCTGTGCATATTTATCTTATTCTAGCCTAGATGATTTCAGAGGCCTTTTCCTGTACGGAGTCATCATAGAGGCAAATAGAAGTCCAGCTTCTGCCTTTATATTTGTATTATTACTGTCTAATGAATTCTATTGTACAGCAGGTGTCAAATCATATCAGCTGCTTTGCAATCCAGTGTGAATAGAAGATATATTGCTATTGCAAATGAATCTAATATGAAACTAATGAGCAGTAATGATGCGCTGTTTTGCTATCATTGAAGCAACTTCTGAGATGCTAATAAAGTCTCATTTTTGCTCTTTAGTAAAAGCAGTGACCAGGATTTATAACATAGCTTTAATGTCCCAAAGCCCGAGGCAAAAATAAATAAATAAACAGTGAAATCCTAAACTGAGGATAATTTAGTCATTTTCTGTGTGATTGTCCTCTTTCTTATTAAAATGAACCTGTTATAATGCCTTTCGAGAACTTCTGTGACTGAAGAAAAAAGATGAAGAATGGATGTCCATTAAAATCAACACGAAGTTAAAAAGATAGGCATCTTGCCTAATTCTTCGTAATGTAAATATAATAATTCTAGAGTTTTCCACTTGCTAGTTTTTTATAACATAATGAAGCCTCATGTACACAACTTTTTATTTTTAAAACCTGTCACTTCAGAAGTAACACTACTGAAGGACCTTTTGTAAAGAACTTATTTGTTCCTGTGAGTGGCCTACCTTGCTAAATAACCCAGATCACTTATCGCACTGTACCATGGCCACACATTTTATGTTGGCCTTCACTGTAGTAGTGTGAGAGAATGGGGCTCAATAAATATTTATAAGATGAATGATGAATGAACGATTGAATGAGTGTGGAACAAGCAACAGCATTAACTTTTTTTTGGTAGAAATAATGTGGCTTAAAACAGTATTTATTTCATTTGCTATGTCATAAAACCCTCAAAAACTCTGCTTTTTTAAAAGATGTATGTATTTATTTATTATCTTTAAAGAGGGGAAGGGAGGCAGAAAGAGAGGGAGAGACGCATCAATGTGTGGTTGCCTGTGGGGCGCCCCTCACCAGGGGGGACCTGGCCTGCAACCCAGGCATGTGCCCTGACTGGGAACCTAATGGGTGACCATTTAGTTTGCAGGCTGGCCCTCAACCCACTGAGCCACACCAGCCAGGGCAAGAACTCTGCTTTGAATACTTTATACCATAGAACAAAAAGAGATGCTTTAGTATACATGGATTATGTAACCTTGTTGCATTAACTAAAAACTGTATACTGATTCTAAAAAGTAATTTTGGTATATTTCTACAGATGTTTGCTAGAACTCAAGATTTTAACTATAATTATACACTTCATGTATTTATGCCTATCTGATTTTTATGGCCTCAAAAAGTCCACCTATTTGATTAAAAAATCAAAGCTTTGAATTATTAACTATCTTTACCATTGAATAAGCTATTATAGACATATATGTACAAACACAGAGCTATTTGGTTTGAATAAGTCAAATAATTCAAATTCACTTCATTTAAGATTTCTTTTTCATTTCTGAGTTACAGAATGTGCATTCATGTAGAAATTGCACTATTTTTCTACATATGAAGAAGCTATGTATAAAATGTATTTATATTCCAAAGGATCTATAAAAATTAATAGTAAACATAAGAAAGAACTGTAACTTAAATGTTTGAAATTGAAAAAAAAAGAGCCCTGGCTGGTATAGCTCAGTGGATTGAGCGCGGGCCTGCGTACCAGATGATCATGGTTCGATTCCCAGTCAGGGCACATGCCTGGGTTGCAGGCCAGTTCCCGGCAGGGGCGAGTTCCCAGCAGGGGACACAGGAGAGACAACCATCATTGATGTTTCTCTCCTGTCTTTCCCTTCCCCTCTAAAGATAAGTAAATTAAATTAAAAAAATGTTTGGAACATACAAGAGGAATCCCATATGGTAGGCAAACCTATGTTATTTGACTCTGATGGTCTAAAAATACCTCACAAAGATATTATTACGTTATACAGTGAAGAAGTTGATTTAAGGTTAGATATTGGTTAAATGGAATGCAGTTTCAAAACTGATCTGTGAGGTCCTCCTCCAAATGAACCCAGGCACTCTGGGACCTTCACTTGCCGCCCGTCTCCCACACCTCTATACCTCGTGATATGACAACCGTTAAACAATAAGAAAATTTCTACATATTTATAAATATACGCAAAATTCTGCAGAATTCTAGGTTTTGAAACATGACCATTGCAATTAATTACCTTTGGATACATTTTCTTACATATTTTCTTTTAATGACTTCATATACCTTTGAATGAATGAATCTGACATCCAACTAATTCTAAGCCCAGGCATCTGTGTAATTTGAAGACTATTTTTCATGGACTTATTTCTTGCCACTAACGGTATCTGTGACTCATAAATTCAAGTAAAAAATGTCCTTAAAGTACATTTTCTAATAATTATGGTAGGCCTCCTGCTCTCTGTGTGATCTAAAGAACAGAAAGGATAGTTAATTGTGCCACATACACATGAGATGTGGTTCGTTGGGGTCCATTCATTCAAGCAAAATAAAATTCCTGACGTCACTTTTAATTTTGGTAAGGAGAATTGCCTTATGTTTAAAAGCATTGATAACTTTTAAAGCAATGTGCCCTGGAGAGAAGCTATGTGTTTTAGGATATTTTTCCATTGCTTCCCTATCATAAAAAAGAAGTAAAACTATGAGTTATCTCCTAAATTAAAACTTGAAATAATTTCTTAATGTATTCTTGAGAATACATATGAGGATACATTATAATTTTTAAAAAATTTGCTACTAACCCATGAAAATGTTTACTATTATTTTATTAAACTTATTTCTACTGAATATCAACTGCTTATAGGTTTTTAAAAGAATTATAGTATATATTAAATTGTTTTCATTATTGATAGAATGAAAATATCCCTTTACAGATATTATTTCTCCTCAAAGTAATACATGCATACAGTAAAAATTAAAATAACACAGAAAGGCAATAGTTAAAATAACACAGAAAAGCAGCAGTTCCCTATGCCAACCCTGCCTACCTTTCAGCCTGCTCCAATTTTTATTTCCAAAGTTGTTACTTTCCTAGCTCTTTTTTAAAAAGAGTTGACATGTAGCCAGTGTGTCCCAGTGAGCCACCATTCTGAATATGTAAACTTCTGCCTGGTTATATAGGCAGAAGTCATGTGTCTGTGCCATA
Organism: Sturnira hondurensis; assembly: GCF_014824575.4. NCBI lineage: Eukaryota > Metazoa > Chordata > Mammalia > Chiroptera > Phyllostomidae > Sturnira > Sturnira hondurensis. The sequence continues at coordinate 8,085,296 of NW_028079044.1, read as the reverse complement.
ATAGTTATCAGATATTTGTAATATTAAGGCTGGATAAGTAATATAATTTATATCCTAATTCCTTGATTTATCACATTTAAACATCATGTCTTGACTGAGCAACATCAAAGAAAATTTAGCTCATTCATAATACAGATTTCTCTTACCTTCCCCAGTTTGTGAGAGTGGTATAATTTTCTAAATCTCTTAACATTAACTTTGTAATGTCGAATAATACGTTTATTTAAATACTTAAAGTTTCTTATATTTCCTATTCTATAATATTAACTTTTGATCGCATCTTTTTGAAAATATATTTTAATAATTATGCTATTACAGGTGTCTCGATTTCCCCCCTTTGCCTCCCTCAACCCAGTACCCCCCGTGCCCTCCAGCAATCCCCCCCTTAGCTCACATCCATGGGTCATGCATATAAGCTCTTTGGCTTCGTTTCCTATATCATCATTGATTCTTCACTGGGGCACATGCCTGGGTTGCAGGCCAGGTCCCTGGGGCAAGGTGTGGAGGAAGGGAGTATGAGAGGCAACTGATGGAGATGCTTCTCCCACACATCGATGTTTCTCTCCCTTTCCTTCTTCTTCCCTTCCAATCTCTCTAAAAATAAATAATTAAAATCTTAAAAAAAAAACAAGCTGAAATTGGTAGGCACAAAAGAGACAGGGGGATGTCAACTGCATTTCTTAAGTGCCCTTACTGAAGATATTCTTAAGGATTCTACTATTCTCTGTATATCTTACACCCTCCACCTTCAGTGTTGATAATATTTACATGTTGTTCTACAACTATATTGAAGTCTATATTTTGTCTTCAGTTCATACACATTAAAAAGGAGTTATTAGTATTTTTTTCACTATAGTGAAGCACATATTTTCTTCTCTGCAAATCCAAAGTCAAAAATCCCTAAGTAACTGAAAGAGAAATTTCCTGGCGTCAAAAAAATTGATGCTTTCTTCTTGTATTGTTTGTTTAAAATCATGCCACACTTTGTTTGCTTCTTATTTGGATCATATTTTTGTATATTTTTTGTTTTTCTTTTAAACCTAAAGTCATCTTTCTTTTTTTTTGTTGAGACAAGGAACATACTAACCATCTTTATTGTATCACTATCTTGTTCCATATTATACCTATTGTTTAGAAATTCTTTCTCTTTTTGGAAGATAGTCTTTCTAGAATCCATAGATTTCCTGTTCTAATTTGGGTTGAAGTTCTTTCTAGGCCTTGTGGATATAGTTTAGTCCAATTAGTTATAGTCAATTCTCCTTCATTTCATCCAAGACATAGGTTTAAAGAAAGTTGGCTGCAGATGTTTGACTTTCTTCAGAATTTGACCAACACCTATAGTCTCAAAAATTCCCTCCTTAATTGATCAGTGTAAAAAGTAGAAAGTCAGGAACCTTTCTGCTCCTTAATACAGCCTCTTGTAGTCCAGTTAATTTTTGAACAATATGGGTTTCACTGCATGTGTCCACTTATACATGGATTTTTTTCAATAAATACTATTCTTATACTGTTTTTGACCCACTGTTGGAAGGCTGTGGATGCAGAGAATACACTGACCCATGCCAATTTATATGGAAGAGGAGAGCATCTGCAGAATTTGGTGTCTGTGGGAGGGGCCTGGGGTCCTAGAGCCAGTCCCTGATGGATACTGAAGGTAGTTGAGTTGGGGAGAGTCGGAAGAAATATGCGGATTTCCACTGTGCAGGGATTGGCTTTAGCCAACTTTTAAAAATTTCATCAGTTTTCAAAGCATGATCTGTGGGCCTCTGAAGGTCCACAAAACCCTTTCAGGTGGTTTGTGAGGTAAAAATATTCCCTAGCAACACTAAGACATTACTTTGCTTGTTTCTTTGTATTGGCATTTGCATGATGGTGGAAAAGCAAAGATGGTGGGTGACACTGCTGGCGGCTTGGCATGAATTCAGGGGGTTGCACCAACTGGACTCACAGTTTTTTAAAAAGCCAATTTCACAGAGAATGTTCTTATGGAAAAAATAGCACTTTACTGTATTAAATTTTGACCCTTGAGTGTATGTTTTTTATATTGTGTGACAAGACAGAAGTATGCATAAAGTACTTTAGCCACATACAGAAACAGTAAAGGTACTTATGAGCAAAAGTACTTATGCAATTATTTCAGAAGTGAGCTGAACTAGAGCTGAACTTTTTTCATGGAACATTTTTTTATTTGAAAGAATGACTGACAGAAACACTGTGATTATGTAGACTTTGGAATTTGGCAATACTTTTTTGGTAGTGAATGGAGTGAAACTACTGCAGTATTTGTTGCCAATAACAAAATTTAAGCTTTCAAGGAAAAAATAAGTTTTGCAAAACTCCTACCTGCTATTGTGAACTTGACAGCTCCTCAATAATTACTTTTTTGCTGAGATTGGTGGTGATATTAATGAATGTGATTTTTAACATGCATTTGTCATGAAAGAACTTCACAACTTATGGAGCTGTTATTTCCCAAATACCAAAGGCATGATGGAGCATACAGTGCATGGGTGGAGGAGCCACTCAAAAAACTGACCAGCCGATTTCACTGTAAGTGAAATGGGGAGTCTGCTCATATGGTCTCAGAGTCTGCATTGCACTGACCTCAGAGAAATTATCATTTGTCAGGCATTAGTGCAGTATCAGAGAAGAGTACCCAAATTTAACTGAAAGGGCCATCAAAATGCTGCTTCTTTTTCTGCTACATTTCTGTGTGAACCCAGATTTTTTCTCAATATTTTTAATCAAAATGAAGATACAACAGCAGATGGAATATAGGAGCAGAGAGAATTCAGCTGTTTTTATTAAGCCAGATATTAAAATAGATTCATAAAAGTATAAGATAGTGCATTGTTTTTACTATTGCATTTGGAAAAATATAGGAATTTAGGTAAAAATATGTTGCTTACGTTAACATAGAATGAGTTTATTTTCATTGCTTTTAAGTGAATATATAAACTTTCGTCAGGTTTAATTTCTAAAATAGCAGATATTGAAATATGTAGCACTCATATATAAACAGATCATCTTTGGGGTCTTCAATAATCTTTAAGAGTGCAAAGAGGCCCTGAGACCAGAAAGACTGCTCTCGACTTCCTGCCTGCAAAGACCTGAAGCCATTGCCGTATTCCTTCTGTTTAGCTGAATCTTTGCTTCTGCATCTGTCGGAGTGTTTTTGTCCTATCGCTCATCTCAGTGGGACAACAGTGCAAATGGGGACTGACTGGTCTACGAACTGTATGGACAGCAGGTGTTTCAGGCCCCCCAAACCTTCTCTTTGGGGAAGTATTATCTAGTTTACTTACAGATTATGAAATTTACCAGGTTATTGACACTAACATGCTTCTATCTTTTTGAACTGACACAGTTTGTGTTATAACGTTATGTCCATTAACTGTTTCTCCATCAATTAATGGAGACTATTCTCCTGAGAAAATTACTGATTTAATTTTCTTTCAAGAAAACTAACCATGACCTTATCATCTTTCTGATTTAAAGCATGTGATCTCTTTAAATTTCAATGCCTGTAAAGTTTTCTTTAAGAAACTCAGATAGAATCATCTATTGGCATTTCTGATAATTTTATGAAGTAAGAACAAGAGCACAAAGATGAATACATCCTTTAGAAAAGAAGGCCTTTAACATGGTAGCATTACTTCATCTCTTTTCTATAGGACTTGAAAGCCTGTGTTCAGTAATTTATGTTAATGCTTAATTTTCGAAGTTTTCTTTTTTCCATAAGCTCTTCATGCTTTGACCGTGAACTGATTTCCTCTTTGAAATTTACCCTCCAAGCCACCCCCGTCTCCTGGCTGACTTTTCATTAAGGAGCATGGGAGCCACCCTCGCGTTGCTGCGCACTGCGCTCTGGTGGCGGGCCTCCCTGACACAAATCAAAGAGCTGCTAGTGCCAGAAGGATGAACTCTGTGATCTCAGCCCCGAAAAGAGAAGCTTCCCCAGAGAGAGGCTCAATGCATGTCAGGGTTAAATCTCAATTCGTCTGGAAGCTGAGAAGCAAGCAATCAGACTGTTGAATATTTTTATTGAGAAACATTTTCCAAATCACAGATCAGATTAATATTTCAGTAACTTCTTTGAATGAATCTGGTCCGAGGCAACAAACAAAACCAATGGCTCATGTGTAGTATGATTTAGAGAAAGTTTTTAGTGTGTAAATGGTTTTGGCTACATTTTTTTTCAGATTGAATAGGGATAGGATCTCGACTCCCTTTCCCTGCTTTTTTTTTTGGCTTTTTCTTCCCTCTTTTCCCAGAGATTTATTGCTCTCACGAATAACCCACTGCTTAATTTTAAATATCATCAATTAGAATGATTAGGTGTTCTCAGAGGAAATAGACTCTTCCTTTGAATTTTATGGTACTTAACATGCCAACACTACCCTAAATAACATTGTGATGTTAGTACTGGAACCTGTCTTAAAGTTGCAGTGAGTCACTCTAAAGGCTGAGTTTAAATATGCTATATATATATATAATAACCTTCATGGGAGATGAAATAATATATATATTATTATTATATATATATAATAACCTTCATGGGAGATGTCTTGTGGCCTTAAATTAAATAACAGTATTTATCAAGTAACTAAATAGGCTAATTAACCACTAGAAACACTTTAAAAAGTCAATACATGTATTGTAACCATTTTACAGATGAGGCAGTCGAAGCACTGAGCATTTCGAAATTTTGTCCAAGAAGTATTACTGTGTCAGAAATGAGATGAGAAGGCAAATAGTTTAGCTGCAGAGAACAAGAATTTACCACACCCTGATTCCATTCCAGGTAGTCAAACTATATCAGGACCATAGAGAAACAATAGTGAATGAATTCTGGTAGCACCTTGTGGAATTTTCACTATTTTTTAAATTTAACTTTCCTAGATTATTTCCCTTTCACTGTGGGAGAGCTAAAACATTCATGCTTTAGGGCATGCTGTTCCCTAATCCAGAATGTCCTTCTTCTTTCTTACCATTCAAATTCAACCCATTCTTTACTATTCATGTCAAATTTCATTTTCTCTGTGATCATAAGCTCCCAACATTGAAGAGCTGGAATAGAACATAGAACACTTCTATTACAATTTCTACCCAAACCAAGAAATTACTGACAAAACAATCCTGAGACCCTCTGTGTGTGATTGAAAACATGCTGTTACGGGATACCTATATCTTCTTATCATAAAATTTTGTGGAGCTAGTAATTCTTACCATCTTAACATAGACCCATATCTTGGTTTTTTGATAAAGTTTAATATTCTTCAGTTATTTATATTAATCTCTCCATTCATTCATGCATGCATTTGCACTTTTTATTAATATTTATTAGAGTTTTTATGTACCACTTTTTTAGTTGCTAGAAGACAAAATAAAAATACAGATATTACCATTTAAAAACAGTTGCTTTTAAGGTATTTAACATAGACCTAAGAGAGCAAGGAAATGACAGTAAAGCCTGAGTTGAGATTTGAAAAAAGAAGTAGAATTTGGCTACTTGTGAAACATCTAATGCTGAGGAGTGATCCCCATTTTAAAAATGAAGTACCTGAGGCATAGAAACTGAAGTAAATATTTTTGACATTATAAAGCTGATAATTGGGAGAATTGAAATTTAGGTTGACATTTTCACTCCATAGCTGATGCTCTTACATTAGGGTAATGAAAAACTAGCATTATATTCAGGAAGTTGTAAATAATTATTTAAGGCCAAGTGTGGAGTGTGGTAAGTGAAGCAGTTGGGATGATGGTGAAAAGAGCCAGCAGAGTTAGGAGGGGTGAGATTGTGACAGATTTTGGAAGCTACATCAATATGTTCAAACTGTATTGTCCTTACCTGTTTCTCCCAATGCTGAGAGAGCAAAGCTGAGATTGTCCTTATGTTACTGATTTGGTTTTCACAAATGTCAATGTTGGGTTTTTCCTGATGTGATATTAATTTTTATTCTGTGTTACTTTTAATATGTATTTGTTTCTTTGCTTATTTTACAACCAGCTTCATTTTTTCTGGTCCAGGTTTATCTCAGAGTACTGCCCTTTCATAACTTCTGCTTTATAGAGCTCATTTTCATTTTAAAAATCCATCATTTTAGATTTCTTTGGTATACCAAATAAATGTTTTTACATGGTGTTCTTACGTTTTGTGTAGGAAGTAATTTCAGTGGTATGCTATTACTCCAAGTTTTTAGGGAATTGTACTTTTCTCTTTTGCTTCAGTATTTTTATATATTTATATAACATGTGAATATTTATATAATTTTATATAATATGTATTTGTTTATCCTTGAACTCAGGGATATTTAGAATGTGTACACATTTATACATCTGTATTGTTGGTATTCTCGGCTGCATATTTTACTTTTGAGAAAATTTGTCCTTAATTGGTTCATAATTTGCAAATCAATATTTATTGTCTCCAGATCAATCAATGTTGAACAGCAGATCATCATTTAATGTGGGATTTCCTCCTACTTTCAAACTCAGTACCCCAAACTATTCTGGAGGCTCAAATTAGTCTATGTCATTTGCCATTGAATTTCATACATGTTAGGAGAAAAGTATTCAATGGCTAAATAATTTTCAGAAATACAACATGTACTTTCCCCCACTTGGAAAAGCACTTGAAGTACATAGAGGAGTCCTATAGCAAAGGAGCTTATAATCATTCCTTTTAAAATCAGTATTTATTCAATTCTTTTTAAAAGAATGTATTTATTTTTATGTGTCCACTAACATTCCTTGGACTAACATACTTTGGTAAATTCTATGGAATGAATACAGTCTATTTCCTATAGACTTTGTTAACCAGCTGGCACTAATCTGTCTCAATGCCTATTTGCAAGACTTTTCCTTAGGTAACTATGTCCAGACTCTACACACAGTTCCTCCATCTCCCATCATTTATCATATTGTACACATTTTGTTTTTTTATCTGAAATGTAATTTACATAAAGTAAAATTTACCCTTTTAAGAAGTGTAGTTCTATGTTTGGCAAATGCATATAGTCGAGTAACCATCACTACTAACAAGATACAGTAGCAGAGTGAATATTAAAAACTTTACTGCCTAAGTGGGCGTGCAAATAGAGGCACTGATGAAGGGGAGGGTTACTGGTGAAGTCTATTGAATTCAGAGGGTATGCCTCTAGCGGTTGAAGAGCGTTCAGTGTAAATACAAATTCTGTATCACGCTAGAGTCAGAGAGTGGGAGGTAGATCAGTCATTTTGGGGGGTGACCCATGCTATTCTGTTTCCAGAAGTGGATTCCGGGGTATTCAAGAAAGTGTTTTTTCCATCCATCCCTATGGACAGGGAAATTAATAATTCCCTTTTCCAGCTCTTCAGTCTTAATAGTCTTAACATATGGTTTGTGTTCACTCTGTCTATTTTTGTTTAATCTGGTGTGTGTGTGAATATAGTACAATGAGAAAGTTAGAGAAATATATTAGATACTACAATTTTTTCCCATGCTAACAGCATCAAAGTATTTCGTAAATAACAAGTAATACTGAAATGTAAGATATCATTCTACTTCTCTTACCTTTACAATAGTGCTTAGTAAAATATGGGTCACAGTTTATATTTAGTGAGTGATTCTTCTTTGATTGAGTGGTTGGTTGATGTGTGAGCTGTTGTGCAACACTAAACAGTAATTTTTGTGTGGCGTTTACTTTAATATTAGACCTGGAGATTTTTCTTGATGAAGTTGTTGATGATATCAAAAATTGCTGTGCCATTTTGAAAGGCCCATCTTAATGTATTTCAGCTTGTGATCTGGTCCTAACATCTGGACCATATTTACCCTGTATAAATCTTTTCTTTCAGCTCAGTCTGACATGCTCGTTTTTAGTACAAGATAGGTCATGTTTATCTGTTGCACTGTCTATGGTCCAGTGATCTCTTTTGTAGTCTAAGGGGAACTGCATGAAAGCTGAACTGTGTCAAGGAGACTAAGAGTGTTAAAGTTCACCAAGAAACCAAGAAGAGCCTTTGCAGAAACAAGAGGAAGTTAAAATTAGTATGAATTGATTTCCTACCCCCTTTTCAGAAATTGTTTTCATATATTGAGGGGCCCTTGGCCATTTATGTTATGCTCTCTGTTATGACTGTGACATGACTATGCCAGAGGATGGCCAAGGTCAACAATGTGACCTATTTTTATTTTTTCTTAATAGGAAAAAGTTGCCATTCTTTTCCCACACTGGCAGAGCCTTTCTGTGTGTGTGGCTTTGCAGACTCCTTTTTGTGAACATTTCACATCTTTTTCTTTGATTAAGCCTGTTAGATTTCAGACCCCCTTGAACTTTGAACTTCTCATTTCCAGCTTTTCCAGTTAGATGTTCTAAGTCTAGAGATCTGTTATATAGTATTATTAACTTAGCTATTCTTTGACATCTTTATAAATTATTTTAGGAATATATTTTCTTAAAGCAATAAAACAAACAGGAGATAAACATTGTTTTAAACTATTTTCTATTTAATATTGGATACTTTTATTGACAAATCTGAACTCTCCAAGAAAAATAAGAATGCATTAATTATTTGACTACTTCATACATCTCAATGTTCAGGTTTTCTTGAACTCTGAAGTTGCAAAGAGGTCTTTGTTTTCATGGATTCAATCAGTGACACTTTATTGGCGTAATCATGAATCTACCTAAATGAATTACTAATGTACTAGAGGTAACATACAGTCACTATGAAAATAACAACAAACCCTTTACTCACACAGGAAGCATTTAATAGAAAATTGAAGTTATAGAACAAGTAATTAAAATATAAAATATCTAAAATCAAAGTGAGCATTTCTTTTTCAAAATGTCCAAACAATTAACTTAATGTTCTAACTCACCTTTTGTGTGTGAACAAAACCAGGTAATATTAGAATGATATGTTAGGAAATACTGCTGTGCGACTTTCAGTCTAGATGTTAGCCTTAAGTGATGTGAAATATCACATCACTGTGATATGAAAGTGAAAACTCAACCACTTTCTAGATTCAAGCACAGAGGATGTTAGGAAAAAAATAAAACAACTCAAATGGACATTTGAATATGAATTTAACAACTGAAAAGCTTAACTTTCAGATAAAAAGCTGAAATTAGACAGAATAGTTACTGAGGATGAATGTCTTACGGGAGGAGTAAGGCTATGTCAGGACCTGATGACACAAAATCAATGGGTAAAAATCTATTTCATTTCTATACATTAATAATAAACTATAATAGCCCTGCCTGGTGTAGCTCAGTGGATTGAGCGCGGGCCTGCGAACCAGAGGACTGTGGTTCGATTCCCAGTCAGGGCACATGCCTGGGTTGCAGGCTGGTTCCCTGCAGGCCAACTCCCAGCAGGGGACGCACAAAAGGCAACCATACACTGATGTTTCTCTCCCTCTCTCCTTCCCCTCTAAAGATAAATAAATAAATAAAATATTTAAAAAAATAAAATAATAAACTATAATAAAGGGACAATGAGAAAACAATTGCACTTCCAATTCCATCAAAAGAATAAAATGCCTAGAAATAAATTTAACCAAGGAAGTGAAAGACCTGTATACCAGAAATGATATGACATTGATGAAATAAACTGAAGAAGACATAAATAGAAAAACATTCATATCATGGATTGAAAAAATTAATATTGTTAAAATGTTCATAGTGACCAAAATAATTTACAGATTTGATTAGATTCCTATCAAAATACCAATGACATTTTTCCACAGAACTAGAAAAAATAGGGCTAAAGTTTAACTGGAAACACAAAGTCCCCAAACAGCCAAAGCAATCTTGAAACAGAAGAACAAAGTTAGAGGTATGCTTCCTGATTTCAGATTATACTACAAAACTATGAGAACCAAAGCAGCATGATATTAGCACACACACACACAAACAAACAAGACACCCCCCAAAATAAATAAATAAATAAATAAATAAATAAATAAAAACAAGACACCCAAAACGAAAACATAGATCAATGAAACACAATAGAGAGCCCAGAAATAGATCCATGCTTATAGGGTTGATTATGACAAAGAAGGCAAGAACATACAATGGGGGAAAGACAGTCTCTTTAATAAATGATGTTTGGAAAACTGGGCAGATACATGCAAAAAGATGAAGCTGAACTACTTTCTTAGGCCGTATACAAAAATAAACAAAATGGGTTAAAGACTTAAATGTAGGAGCAGAAACCAGAAAACCTCTAGAAGAAAACCTAGGAAGTAATTTTTTTTATATTGGCCTAAGTAATATTTTTTTAATATGCCTCTCCAGGCCAGGACAAAAGCAAATGAGATTACATCAAACTAAAAAGTTTTTCACAGTGAAAGAAACATCAACAAAACGAAAAGGCAACCAAATGAATGGGAAAAGATATTCACAAATGGTGCATTTAATAAGGGGTTTATACCCCAAAATATAAAGAACTCATTTAGTTCAACATCAAAAAATCTGATTAAAAACTGGGAAGAAGACCGGAATAGACATTTTTCTAAAAAAAATATTCAGATGGTCAACAGACACATGAAGAGATGATAACATCCCTAATCATCAGGAAAATATACATCAGAACAACAATGAAATACCATCTCCCACTTGTCAGATTGGCTATTCTCAAAACAACAACAAATAGTAAGTGTTGGCAAGGATGTGGAGGAAAGGGAACCCTCATGCACTGCTCATGGGATTGTAAATTAGTGCAGCCACTATGGAAAACAGTATGGAGGTTCCTCAAAAAGCTATTGGGTTGACAAAAAAGTTTGTTTGGCTTTTTTCCCATAAAATAAAAGACACGTTTTTCATTTTCAATAATGACTTTATTGATTTGTATATTTTGAGTATGTGAGCTATCTTCCACATAGTATAATGTTGATTGTTGTCAATTGATGTCTCAATTTGATCCATGTCAACTTCAACTGGCCAACCTGACTGTGGACCATAGTCCAGCGAGAAATCTCCCGTAAGAAACTTCACAAGTCACTTTTGACTTGTCCAATTTGTCACAGCACCTTCTCCATACATTGTACAAATCCTTTCTTACATTTCAATTGCATTTTTACCTTTCCTGATATAACAAAACGTAATGTAGCAAAAATGTTACATGTTCTATCCATTCGCTGTATTAAAATGGCTACACAAAAATTCACCAATTTTGAAGTTTTTTTTTAAATGCACACTGTCCCTGGCTTGTGTAGCTCAGTGGCCTGAGTGTGGGCTGTGAATCAAATGGTCACTGGTTTGATTCCCAATCAGGACACATACCTGGGTTCCGGGCCAGGTCCCCAGTGAGGGGTGTTTGAGAGGCAGCTACACACTGATGCTCCTCTCCTTCTCTTTCTCCTCCCGTTCCCCCTCTCTAAAAATAAATAAATAAATTCTTTTAAAAATTTTTCAGTGATATGACAGCTGTTGCAATACAATTTTAACAAAATTGTTTTGAATGAAGTTAAAGACTACTAAGTGCTACTAGAACCACCTTATGAAAAAAAACAAATACAACTTTTGGCCAATCTAATAAAAAATAGAACTAACACAGCAATTCCACTTCCGGGTATCTATCTGAAGAAAATAATAATTTGAAAAGGTATATACATCCTTACGTTCATTACAGCATAGTCACAGTAGCCAAGATACGGAAGCGATCCAAGTACATCAATAATTTCCAATGACATGATATCCCATGAATCACATGGCCTGATCTTAATGCAATGCAAATAGAAATCAAATATAAAATTAAAAGTGTATAATCAAGAACAAATAAAAATATACTTCTAAATAACTCCTAGGTTAAATATTATGTTATAGCTGACCTTACAAAATATTTAGAAGTAAACAACAATAAAAGCACCTGATATTAAAACATGTGATGTACTTGGAGGGTAATTTACCATGTTAAATAGATATTTCATAAAAAATAAAGAAGTCTGAAAGATTAAGTGTTTATTTCAAGATGTGGGATTATAATTAAACTTCCCTTCTTCCCAAATAGAGTAAAAAATGGAAATAATAGACACAACTAAAAATTAATTATGTCAAAAACAAAGAGTCAACATAAGTTACCAACAAAAGGAAAACTTGTTTTTTTAAACAACAATAAAATAGACAAATAATTGTTATAATAGAAAATATAATTCCTGACTAAATTAACAGCACACAAAAGGAGAGAAGTACAAATCAATTACATATAATGAAAATATATATAAAAAGAGGTTTTCTTGTGTAAAATTGAAAAAAAGCCATAAGACAATACTAGAATAACTTCATACTCAATGTATTTTAAGCCCTAAAATAAAGAGGACTGTCTCAAAATATATAAATTCCAATATTTCTTAAGATACAACAGAAAACAAGAAATTGACTCAGTAAAACAAGCTCTTCCTTCCTACCACCAAGTCCAAAAAGGAACCACACTGAAGTTGTTCTATGAATTTTACTAAATTTTCATATCACATGCAGTTTCAGAGAACAAACTGAAAGAAACAAACCTGCCCAACCTAAATTTAATATTAGTGTAAGTTTGGCACCAAAGCTAGATAAGGGTGATACACAAAAATAAAATTAAAGATTAATTACGCTTAAGGAAATAGAAGCTAAATCATAAAAAATCTTGCAAATTATATCCAGAAATATTTCCATTGAATCCAAATAATTTTTTTGGCTAAGTATGCCTTTATAGGAATGTAAGAAATATTTAATGTTATATTTATTGATATAATATTCCACATTGGCAAGTTGTAAACAATGTGGTCATTTCAATAGGTAAAGCAGAAGTGTTTATTCATACTTTTTTAAAAAGGCTAAAATAACTAGCTGTAGAAGGTAACCTCTTGAAACATGATTAAGGGGGTAAAATGTTAGAAGCAGTTTCTTTGAAGCCCCTAGCAAGACGAGGAAGCCTCTAGCGTCTGTTCTCTCTTTCTGCAATAATAGAACCAGATCGCTCAGTGGCTCCATGACTGTCTATTTGGCTCAGCCTCTCCAGCAAATGTATAAAACAATCCCCATTTGGGAAGTGTTTTGGAAGTGATGTGTGTAACTTATAGGATGTATTTTTAAACAGAGGGAGCACATCTAATCTTTGGTTCTTACACTTCCCTGCCCATTGAGCTGCGCACATAGTTGTGAATCTTGCTAGAATGTGCATATTAGAGCAATGTCCTAAATGGCTGAGCAAACAGATACAACTACCGTGGTAGGTACTCTATTTAATTTAAAGCATAGATTTAAAATTTAAAAAAAAACCCTCTGTTATAGCTACTGAACTTAAATTCTCATAATGTGCTCATTTTTACAACTTTTATTCACTGTTTTACTGGAGATTTAAGTAGTGAAATGAAAGAAAAAGAAGTAACAGATACAATTTCTACTAATACACAAAATATGAGAGAATCTACATAGAAACCAGTTAAACTAGTAAGAATGGTCAGCCTGCTAGGTACTTGTTTACAAGACAACATGGAAACATTGAAATACCATGGAGCAGTAACAAGCCAATTGGGAAATGTTTTATAATAAGAGGAGGAAAAAACAGTTTCATAATAAGAGGAGAACCCCAAAGTGATCTAATGCTAAATATAATAAAAATTATTACTATAGTAAAAATGATAAAAGAGTACCAAATTATCTTAAAGTATATAAAAGGAGACACATAAATTAGTAAATAGACCATATTCATTAATGGAAACATTAAAAATGGGAAAATGCTCATTCGTCTCTAATTAAGCAATACATTCAGTATAATTTAAATAAAATGCCTAAAAGGAAATTTTTTTGTTTTGATTATTCAACTCTACAAATATTTTGGAAGTTCGTGGCTATGTGATACGTGGGAAAGTATTAAGACTTGTTTGGAAAGGAGACCCAACAGCATCGGGACAGCGGTGCCACTGGGGAGGGGGATGCAGCTGAAGAATACGGACGGATTCCAGCTGCGTCTCTGTTATTTTCCTTTGAAAATATCAGCCAAAATGGTGTGAAAATATGTCCATTTATTCTAGGGGTTGAATTTATGCATGTTTGTGATATTCTCTCTCACTTTGTGACTTTCAAAATACATCATAAAGAAAGAAATTCTGGCTGAAATGTATGGATATCTTATCAAAAATTCCATTAATCTTGAAATTTCTAGATAGCTAAACTGAATTGCAGAAACACAAATCTTTTTTTAAATTTATTTAATTATTTTTCAAGTACACAAATTAAAACCACAATGAGATACCACTTTACACCGGTGAGAATGGCTATCATAAACAAAGCAATAAACAACAAATGTTGGAGAGGGTGTGGGGAAAAGGGGACTCTGGTCCACTGTTGGTGGGATTGCAGACTGGTACAACCATTATGGAAAACAATATGGAATTTTCTAAGAAAACTAAAATTAGACCTGCCTTTTGATCCAGCAATTCCACTGCTAGGATTGTATCCTAAGAACCCTAAGACACCAATCCCAAAGAACCTATGCACCCCAATGTTCATAGCAGCACAATTTACAATAGCCAAGAGTTGGAAGCAACCTAGGTGCCCGTCAGTAAATGAATGGATCAAAAAACTATGGTACATATACACAATGGAATTTTATGCTGCAGAAAGAAAGAAGGAGCTCCTACCTTTTGCAACAACATGGATGGAACTGGAAAGCATTATGCTGAGTGAAATAAGCCAGGTGTTGAAGGACAAATACCATATGATCTCACCTCTAACAGGAAGCTAAACAACAAAGCAAACAAGCAAGCAAAATATAACCAAAGACACTGAAATAGAGAACAGGTTGACAGTGACCAGAGGGAAGAGGGGAGGGAATTTCAGGGGAAATAGGGGAGGGATTTAGAGGAACAACTGAAATACAAATCTTAATATCAATCAAAATTTAACTCTTAAATGTGACCATTTGGGAGTCTGTCATGAATTAATTACATTTCTCATGCCACCAATTCTTCAAGAATTTGGATTCAGGATCCAATTTCCCTTCCCTATTCACTGTCTACTTGCCATCACCCCAGTATAAATCATTGTCAATACATGCTTCTTTACTAAATTGGAATTTAGATAAGAGGCAAGTCTGTATTTACTATATATTTTCAACTGTTCTTTTTTCTTTTTGAAACTGGGCTTACATTTTAAGTCCCGCCTATGTATCTGTTATTGTGATTTTATTTGACATTTCAGTTGCTTCTTCTGTCTTGTCAATAACTATGAAATAAACATATATGTCTTGTATGTATTTTCTACATTCAGGGGTATGGCCTTAGATATATTTCAAAAGTTGATTAATTGGCTCAAATGTTTGGATATTCTTAAAACTCCTTATTTGTATATCCAAGTAGCTTTCTAACTGAAAATTCTAATTTATATGGCTATCTCAAATGATTGATATTTTCAATTTCACTATACAATGACTCACCCTGTATATGTGTATTTGAGAGAATATTTCATCATTTAATAAACTATCTTTTTAATATTTAACTTTTTATCCGTTTAACTGATAGTAATTTAATCATTTTTATATTTTTATTAAATAGCAAAAGCCTATTTTGTGAACTTTTACTTGTTAACTTTAAAAAAAGATTAAATAGGGTTTTATTGTTTAATTAATAATTGTATTATTTGTTTATATAATGAATTTATTAAGTTTTTGTTATGTTTACTGAATGGTTTATTCATTTTTTGTTTCATGTTCTAGTTCAAGTATTTGACATAGACAAATTTGTTCAGTGTCTGTTCTGTGTTTATTTCCTCTCATCTCCCAGCTTAGGAACCCTTCTTCCTGGCGACAACAGTGTGGTGATCACTGGGGATGTCGGGTGAGGGGACTCAAAGGTAATGGAAAAAATACAATAAAGATTAAAATTTTTTAAAAGTACATATATATTTTCCAAACATTTATCATACTTTGCTTCCTAGAGTTTATAATTTATTGAATATATAATTTATCTTTATATGAGATATGAAGTGAAATTTTGAAATCAACTTAAAAAGTAGTCAAGCAATGTTCTAATACCACTCACTGACTTAATCTTCCTATATTCATTGATGCAATCTCCAATGGAAATGTATTTTTTCTGATTTTAGAGAGATTTTATAGTAATAGAGAATATATTATTTTATACTACTTCTATAGTATTAAATTTATTTCATGATATGGATTTTATTTTCTTTAAATATTGTATGGGGTAGATGTGGAATAATTTTTAAGTTTGGGGTTTTTTTTTTCTAGAAGAAATAATAGATTTTTGCCTAACTTCTGCCTATCTAGTTGGCTGGCTAACTATCCATCATACTCCAGCAAAAGATTTCTTTTTCAAAAAATAATATGCTTCAGATATTCAGAAAATTAGAGTATAAGATAACAAACATACATAATGATTAAATGATGACTTTTAAAAACCAGTTTTTTGATTAATTTTACTTAAACTTTTAATAAAGTTTTAGTTATCTATACATATTTCCTGTCTTTATCTTTTATAAATGTTTGTTCTTTTTATTAGTTTTTATTTTAAAAGTTTTATTCTATTTTTCCATTACCATTTAGTCCCCTCACACCCACCTCCACACCCAGCAATCACCACACTGTTGTCCTTGTCCATGAGTCCTTTTTCTTTTAGGCTTCATCCCTCCACCCCCTAACCTTCCCTCTCAGAGCTGTCATCCTGCTCTCTGGGTTTGTGTCTATTTTGCTTGTTAGTTCAGTTGTTCATTAGATTCCATACATGAGGGAAATTGTATGGTATTTGTCTTTGTTCTTGAATGTTGTATCTTTTTGCTGCGTTTAAAATGGCATCTATTAATTATATCTTCCAGCTTGCTTTTGCTGATAAGGAGGAAAGCTATTGAATTTTTATTTTTTATCTTATAATGCACCCTCTAAAAATATTAATACTTTTTAATTTTGTGGGGCTTGTTGATAAATAGTAAGTAGTGTTAACTTAAAAAAAAGTTCCCTTTGTTTCAAAATGTATGGCATATTATTGCCCTCATCCAACTCAATTGATTGTAACTTCAAGGACAATGTTAAATCAACATTGTCCCGAGCCATCTGTTTTTCCGACATTGAAGAGATTTAATTCTGGGGTCACTCATGAGGTATATTGGGTTGAGATATTCTACTATGTTAAACAAGGAACCTTCCTCTTCTAGTTTAGTAAGCTTTTATATTATCAAACTTTTAAAAATGCTTGACATAGTTAACTATTAACTCAATGCCTTTGAGTACTTGAGACGATTACATGGCTTTTATTCTTTTATCAGAGATAAATGATAATATATTGACATATTTACAACTTTTGCGTTCTAGAGATGACCTACTTGGTCACTGAATATTTTCACCTTAATACACTTAAAATACTTTGCTAGCACTTCATTTAGGAGGGTAGGGTTTTTTGTTTTTTTATTTTCGGGGATACACGAGTTTGTACTACAGAATTGTCTAACTTTATTTTTGTTAGGTTGTGATATCAAGTTCTTGTTGCTCCTATCTACCTATCCTCTATCTATCTATCATCTATTTATCTATCTATCTATCATCTATCTATCTATCTATCTATCTATCATCTATCATCTACTAAGTAACATAGAGAGTCCTCTTTACTCTTAAACTATTTGTATGGAGCAATTATGTTCACTTACACTTTTAGAATAAGGTTCTAAAAAAAACCATTTAGACTAGCAATGTTCAGCTGGTGTGTTCCAAGATTTTCTTTTTTGACCATCACCCAAGGATTTATTCATTGATTTTAGAGAAAGAGGAATGGGGAGAGAGAAACTTCAATGTGAGAGAGAAACATCAATCAGTTGCCTCCTGTACGTGACTGGGGATCCAACCCCTATCGAAGGTATGTTCTCTGACTGGTGACCTACTGGAAACCTTTTGGTTCACAGGATGATGCTCCAACAGGATGAGCTCACAGGATGAGCGTCTTCACAGGAAGACGCTCCAACTGACTTAGCCACCCAGCCATGGACACAAGAATTTTTAAAAAAAGCAATGTGTGACTATTTAGTTAGGGACACTGACCTCTTTTCCCTTTGATTGTCAAATGAAAAAATGACAACAACCAATACAGCAATAGCTGTTTATATGGATAAATCAAAATTATACCTATTTTTTGGTCAGATCAGCCAAAAGTATCTTATATATGTTTATATAAGTTATCTATAAAATATGTTATATATTATATATAAAATGTATATATATTGTATAAACACACACATATTTTATATAAATATTTATGTTACAGATAATTTATATATGATATATTATTTATCTCTATATATTAATATTTTGACATAATATTTACGTATGATATATTTTTCATGTGCTACCAAATTTTAGATATTAGTTTATGTGTGCCATGAGATGAAAAAGGTTGAAAATCACTGATTAGTAACACATTGACAGTTTGTCTATGGGGCTTTAGAGCAACAACAGCAGAACGAGCAGTTGTGACAGAAAGTGTATGAACAGTATGAAAGTATTTACCCTCTAGCCTGTTAAGGAAAAAAGTCTGCTAGCTTCTACCTGAGAGTATCATCCAAGCAGGAATCCAAGGGAAAATCCAGTAATCCTATCTGATGTTCTCTGTTAAATTAATTAAACAAGGAGGCCACTGGACTGAGGAGCTCTCATACGGTGGCAGCCTCCATAGACAAAACTAAACGTAAGCCCATAATGCCTCAAACTCTGAACACTGAAGGCAACCGATCACAAATAGCCATCTAAGCTTTAAGCTATAGCCAATCGATTAATTTACTTTCTGTGCTTCTGCATCCATCTTCTGTATACATCTTTTCCCTGGCTCCTGTTTGTACAGTGCTCCTCACCAATTCCAGTTCGGTGCTGCCCTGTTTGAATACATATTTTGCTTATATAAATTCAAATTTTTTTCATATGACTCAGTTTATCTTTTAACATCCCTCACTTCCCAATCTCCTAAGTAATCTGACTTTACTGATGCTGCTATAAAAATATGATTGGCTAATTTTGCTTTACCTTATGATCAGAAAAGTAAGGGGCTAGTGATTGTTACAATGTCAACTACTGTCTAACTGAGAAAGATAGGATTTGGCATATTCCAGAAAACTGAACATTAGGACACTAACTTTTCCTATAAATGTCACTTTTCTTCTTTAATATCCTTGTCATAGTATCACTATATTTAACCTTCCAAATATTTCATTATGATGGTTACTATCACAGTAGTTATTTTTCAGTCAAGGCTGTTTTTTGACTGACCAACATGTTTCTTTAGCATCGCATGTAACCTGTGGGTTCTACTTCCCTCTCACTGACAGTAAATTTTTCAGCAGCAACAATAAATGCCAAAACAGAAAATGATAGAAGGGGACAAAGATCGTCAACCTAGAATCCTACATTATTAGCAAATTTTTCTATGCATTTAAAAAACTTTTTCTTTATACTTCTCTGGTAGTCTGGCAGGTCGTGTGGTAATCAAAATAATGGCTTTCCCAAGATCTGTGTCACAATCCTTAAGACTCCTGAATATGTTACCTAGTGTGGAAAAGGAAAAGTATCCTGGATTATACATGTGGGCTCAATCTGATCAAATGAGGCATTAAAAACTGAGAACCTTTCCTGGCCCTTGTCAGAGGAAGAGGTTAATGTGAGTGAAGAGTTCGAGAGATGCAATATTGCTGCCTTTAAAAATGGAGGAAGGAACTTAGGAGCCAAGAACTGTATTGGTTTTTAAGCCACGAAGTTTGTGGCAACTCATTACGGCAGCTAAAGAAAACCAATACAGGATATGTAAAATTCAAGCTTGACTTTTTTTTTTTATCTTAGCACTAAAAGATGCTACTTTATCTTTCTGCTCTTACTGTTGCTCCTAGGAAGTTTACTATCAGTCAGATTTTGTTTAGTACTATTAAGTGTTTGGAGCAAGATAATAACCTTATTAATTCTTGGTAGCAATGTAGGGTTTTTAAAAAATATTTTATTTATTTATTTTCAGAAAGAGGGGAAGGGAAGGAGAGAGGGAGAGAAATATCAGTGTGTGGTTGCCTCTCATGTGTCCCCTACTGGGAACTGGCCTGCAACCCAAGCATGTGCCCTGATGGGGAATTGAACCAAGATCCTTTGCTTCACAGGCCTGCGCTCAATCCACTGAGCTACACCAGCCAGGGCGTGTAGTTTTCTAGTTGTGATTAGAGAATACTTCTTGAGCAAGTTCTAAGTTTTAAAATTTTAGAGGTTGTTTGGGCCTAAAATATGATAATATGCTTTTGTAAATAGTTCATGGAACATGATCTACAAATAGCTTATATTCTGTATTATTTATGGCATTTTGTGTAATCCAGTTAAATAAATCTTATAAATTATATTATTTAAATTATCTTTTTGGTATCTTAATCTACTAATCTCTCAAATCTGGTAGATATTCAATTCTTTCACTCTAAGTATATATATTATTGATTTCTTCATGGATGTATAATAGCTTTTACTGTATATATTTTGATGGCATTTTTTATTAATTAGGGTTGACTGTTATATCTTCAATGGCAATTGCAATTTATTATTTTCTGCCTTACCTTTATTAATTCCTTTATCTAATTTTAATTAACTTAATTTCCTTTTAGTTTCAAGAGTGGCAGTTTCCTTAAAAAACTCAATGGTTCTTATTCAATAAATAACAATGCACAGCTTTACAGTTTCTTCACAGTGGCCTTTCCTTTAGGATCCCACAAAATTTTATAGATGTGACCATATTTTCATTGAGTCCCAAAACATCTATTCTTTTAGCTAGTGCTTTTAGAAGAAATTCTCTTCTATTTCCAAGAAATTAGATTTATATTTTGTATTCAATTCCTTGTTCATTGAACTGTAATAACAGAAAATGGTCCATCTGTTTTTTTTAATATAAGGGGATTTTGCCGTGCATCTTAGTATGTAGACAATTTATAAAAAAATATTCTATGGACATTTGAAAAGCATGTGCATTCTAAGTTAGTTGGTTTTAAAATTATCACTATATTAATCAAGTAAGTCAGACTTTCATGATTAATTCAATGTTGCATGTCCTACATAGTATGATAATTTCTGGAAGAAAGGTATCGTATTGATAAAGCTCTATGAGTCCTTCCTTTGATCCCTTCACGGCAGAAAGGATGGTTTTAAATAGATATAAAATCCTCACATGGCTTTTTATCACACTTATTATAAAGGATAAACATATTGCTGCTACTTTACCCAGCATTCTTTTAGTCTACAGAACATACTCAGTTATTTCTTTCCTCAGAGCCCTTCCACAGGATATTCCCATTTTTTGGAGACTTTCTATCACCTCATCTCCCACCTGCTCACCTTGTTCTTGGCATCTTTGCTTGTCCGCCTCCTCTCCCTACAGTTTCAAGTACTACTTAAATGTTTCTCCTTCATATAAGTCCTCACAGAGTTAAAATGGGTTCTTCCTTGAAGGAAGAACAATTTTTAAGCCAAAATTATTTTTTTCTTCACTACTATTGGCCCCAGCAGCTTGGAATATAGGCTCCTTTGTGATTTCTGGGGTCATAAGACTGCCAAAAAGTGAGAACCTTTTAGAGAGTTGTCCTCGTTTATTTTTTTTATTCTTTAAATTTCAGTGCTCAGAACCAATATGCTTTTTGCAATTTTAATATTTGTACCATGTCTTCCAGGAAATCCTCACCTTTACTGCTTCTTTGATGGCTCGCTTTGTAATTTTACAGTGCTGCTGGACAATCATTATTTTGTAATCTTTTCTTTCATTTTATTGAGAGGTAAGGAAGTAAGATAGGTAAATATGTGAGGAGAATTTGTTATGTTGAAATTCAAAATTTAAAACTAAAAACCCTTAAGGAAAGGGTATTGAATGACATATGGGTAAATGTTTTGCAGCCTATTTTGAGTAAACATATCTATATTTGATATACTTGTATTATATAGTATATTAATTTGTTTTCTATTAACCAACACTCTTGTTTATTTGGAATACATTTACTTGTTAGTAAGAGATCAAACTTTTATATATTTTGTACTTACATTGCTTGGCCCTTAAAGAGAGAAAAAGATGTTCACATGTGTTCATAATAAGAGAAGTGCCAATTAAAATTACACTGAGTTATTATTTCTCTCCTATCAATTTGGCAAAAGTCCAAAAGTTTGACAACTGTTGGCAAGGCTGTGAGGAAATAGGCAGTCATATGTGGCTTGTGGTAATCCAAAATGGCACCACCCCCATGGAAGAAAATTTGTTAATATCTAGCAAAACTGCATAATCATTTACCCTTTGACACAGAAAGCTCATTTCTAGGCATCTATCCCAAAGATACTCTGAAAAAACATGAAAAGACATATGCACAAGGCTATTTACTAGACCATAATTTATAGTAGCAAAAACTGGAAAGAACCCAAATGCCCATCAAAGGGTGTGTGATTAAATATGAATTATTATACATTCATAAAATAGAAATATGTTTCTATTAGAAGAAATGATGAACATTTTCATATAGAATAATTATACAATAATTCTCTAAGTATTTTTAAATTTTATTTTATTGATTATGCTATTAGAATTTTTTTAATTTAAAAATAAAAACAAATTAGATAATACTGTGTATGGTTATCTATATATCAGAAAGAAGGAGTAAGAAAAGACATACATTTTGAGGATAAATATTTATATAATCTGTTTTGTAGATGTGTCTTTGTAACCATGGGCATATTTTACATAAACATAAATCTGAAATAAAAAATGCAAGCAGTTAAAAGCAAAATTAAAATTAAACATGAATCTAACTCTGTGTTGACTTGGGGGCATAACCACACACATGTGCACACACATAGAATGTAAGAGACTTTAAACTACAGTAAATTGAGCTTTCTTAGTGGTTTATATCCCAAGACCAAATAACAGAAAAAATTACTAAATCGTTTTTGGTAATCTCTTGGTAGTGTTTTTCTGTAACTATTACAAGAAAGTAAGGACATTAATGTCATAGGGAACTAAAAGTTTTTGTATAAGAGAGAAGAGATACAGATATAAGATTAAGAAAGTTAAAAACTCTGAAATTCGAAATTTAAATTCGAAATATTATATTATGTCATAATGTATTTTGTCTTAAACACAAAAATCAGGTGAACAAACATATTTCCTAGTTTTGTTTACTAAAAAAGCCTAGAAACAATGGCCAAACCAGTAATAATGAGCACTCACAATGCCCAAAGTGTGGCCTCTAAGTACCAAGTCTCAGTAAACAAATCAAGGCTCTTTAAAGAGATGGCTAAATCCAGGTCTGAGTTAGGAAAGCACAAAAAAGTACAAATAAACTTAGAATGCTCTGTCAAAGCAGAAAACAAGGGAGCTATAAAAAACACATAACTTAAGAGCCAACTTGAAGAAGTTCTTCTTTATCAAAGACAATTCAATATAAGCAGCAATAAAAATAAATGTAATTAATTGGAACATATAAAAATTTTTCAATGCATGAGTACATAATGGTAATTAAAGAAACAAATCTCACTGGTCACTTTTGAGATTGCTAAAGAATCAATTCAAGCATTCATTTACCTTTTATAAATGAAATTGACTCTGTGACTTGCTTATTTTGGGAAAAGTCTTCTCTTAATATAAATGTTCCAGCTACTATATGAAAACAATCAATGATTGAATTAGAATATCATCATTTTTCAACCCCAGTGAAATAATGTATTTAGGTTGTAATATATAGTGTAGATTATAAATGAACACTAACATTATAAAAATAAACAGAAGCAGGTATTATGAGCTCCTTGAAGGACAATTCTACTTAGAAAATATTCTTCTTAGGAAGTATTCACTTGGCCCATCATGACACCCATAGGACTCAAGGGACAAGAGGAACCAGTGGTACTGTGTATCATGATACACCTTCTGTTCACTGAGTAACAAACCACCCTATTCTGATGCAGTAAGTTCATTGTCTACTTTTGGCATCTATGGAGTGGTAACAGATTTGCTACTTGTCCTAGAAGGCTGGGGTTCTCTGACAGATTTTAAAACTGCTGAATGTATGTCTGTTTTCTTAACTTAAAAATAACTTAGAAATTGTTAAAAAGAAGTAAAAAATTGAAGGCCTTTGTAGGGATATAAAATATAACTAAAGAGCATATATTGAAATGTACTCTACACAGTTAATTGAATGGATCCATTATATATGCTGGTAGGGGTGTGGTCACAGGAAGTCTGGCTGGCCACAGTTCTAACAAGGATTCTATGTCCGGTCCCCTCAGTCCAGAGTCTGGATCTCAGCCTCAGAATCTTGTACAATGGATGTCAACATATACTGAGAATGGCGTAGTCACTCATGGTTGAAGTTACAGTAATAAACACCATGCCTAAACCAAAGCCAGAGTTCATGAATTAATTAAGAGATACCCTTTCTGAAGAAGGTAAGGCCAGCTTTTGCTAAATAGGGAAGGCTTCACCCTCCATTAGGATGCCAGCTTGAAATCCAAAGACTGCTCTGTAAGACTGGCGTCAGAGCAAAGAAGGACGGTCGTGGTGAGGGCTGAAGAAACACTCCGACTTCCTTCTTCAGTGCCCTGATCGCTCTGTTTCCTAAGCACCCCTGGCTGGCTCATTGGCAGCTTTGGAATTTCTGGTTCCTATCTTTCTGTACCTCTACTATCTTCTGTTTCTGCTCTCTTTAACACACCATTTTCCTTGGATACATTATTATAACAGATTTAACAATTTCTTTATGAAAATCTTTTTGGAATAAGGTTGGGCAGATGAATATCTCCAGGTCTCACTCTTAGCTAGGTAGGCCTTCGGTCTTTTCAAGATGACTTTGTAAATATCTGATCTCATCTTTGTCTGTTTGTTATATTGGTATAATTATCAGCCTTAGAGCTATTTTAATGCTAAAAATATATTCTATACCTATAATCGTGTGTGTGCATAATATAGCAACCTGATGTTACATATATGTGTTTATAAGCATTAGATTTTCCAAAGTTCATTTATGTATTAAACAAATATGTACTTTTCACCTACTGTGTGCTCACTGCTTTTGTAGGGACTCGAGATACAGAGATTAGACTGGCAAGCTTTCTACCCCATGGAACTCACCTTCTAGGAACAGTTAACAAGTATGGATATACATTTATAGCATGATTTCAAATTGTGATAAGCTTATGAAAAAAATGAAGCCAGGTAAAAACAGGAAAGACAGGGGCGGCCGTTTTAAATGGTGCCATAACATCTCAGTTCTTAGAGCACAAAGGCTGTACTGGGAACGCCATTAAACAAACAGACGTATCTGCTAATTCTGTTATTTCCAGTTTGATCATAAAAAAGGCATTGCAATAACTATAATGTGAATATGCAAAATCTGTCAATAAATCTGACATTCTCTCATCTTTGTGATTCAGACATATTAGAATTGATTGGTTGTAAAAGAAAATATAGAAAATCTTGTTCAAATGCAGTCAACATATAAGTACTTTGAAGATGCTGTTAACTGGACTGACATTTGAATGTGCGATGAAATGGAGTAGATGCCATAGAAATTCAGATAATGTGGAGAAATTCTCAGACTTCAGTTAGCATATTAGTCCTCTGTTCTTTCATAGTCCAGAAAAAGCTTGCAGCATACGGTAATGTGTCAAGAATTTTTAAAAATCCTATTTATGTGTACAAGTTCATATAACATGTATCATCTTTTGTATATTATATAATGATGCTAAAATGTAAGGTCACTTAAGGATTTTCCAAACATGGAACAAATATATTTGCAGTTTTTACATTAAGATACAATTATGCTGTGGAAAAAGCACTATTGCCTAAATACATCTTGAAAAAAAAAGGCTTTTGAGAGGCAATGAATAGCACACAGATTCTGATTTCTTTTAAGTCATCTTGAAATATGGACTACAGACACATGAGCAGAGCTTTAATAAAGTGCTAATTAGGAGTGCATGCCACAGTTTGAATGGTGGCTGCGTGAAATGGACAGAAATCTCAGCAGTGGAGGAATGGTGTGTGGCTGTTGGGGATAAGCTGTGACAGCTAGGTGCTGGGCCTTTGATGGTATGAATCTAAAACCTCTAATGCTGACAGAGACTTTGAGATGATCTATTCAAACTCCCCGTTTCACCTGAGGAATCTAGGGCTTAGCTGGGTAAGTGACTTGCTCAAAACCACGTGGCAACTAGGTCACCTGATTAGTAGAGTTCCAGCCCCACCCTGCCAGCTATGTTGTTGAAGTGCACAGCACACGAGCTCAGAAATAAAGGGAATTTCACATGGTAAATTATCCTTTTGTTTGCTAGCTGCTCCTGAGAAATATTTTGCAGAAGAAAAGTATGGTAGTAAAATTAAAATGAGGTTTAGGGATTTCCTGTGTTCTCTTTTTCTTTATCTTATCTTGCCATAAGATATTTAAAAATTTATATTATGTTTAAGACAATACCAGAAATGGAGAACGAAGAGAGGATTGGGGCAGGGTTGGGCAGAAAGGGAAGAGACGCTGAAACAAGACCACTCAGAATGCTGATGTAGGTCACCGTGCCTGGATTAGTGACCATCTCCCTGACAGTTTATTTTTCTGCATTTGAAAAGGAAAATATTAATCACTCTTGGCATCTTTTTCATTTCTACAGAATGAGAAGGGTCCATTAGTTAATCTCTGAGGTCCTGTTCAGCATCACTAGACAAGGACTAGGTATGTATTCGGCCTTCTGGGAGTCTTTTTGGAAGTCATACATGTAATTGTTGACTAAGCCTCTGTCACTGCTCTCTACATGCAACTAGAAAGCACTGATGTCTATTTTCAGGTAGAGATAAGGCCATCCTTGATGATCAGCTAACACGGCTGTTAATTTGGAATTGTAGTCAGCTCTCGAGGTATCAGAGTAAGGAAGGTGTGTGCAGAAGGAAGAGAGCACAGAAGAGTGCAAATCACGTGTAAGACGAAATGCCAGATGGAAGGGATCAGTACAGCACGGTGGGTAGAAACACCCAGTTACTCTTGCGTTCAAATCCCTACTCTATACTTACTAGCTACGTGACCCTCAGAGAGACCTCAAAAGCCGTACATGATATGGTCCCTGGCTATAACTTTATGTCCTGCCTTAGTTTCTTGTGTTTACTTCATTTTAACTAGGGAGACCTCCTTGCTCATCTGTGATCAGGACCAGTGGGCTCCGAGTCAGGACCTTTGTACATGCTGCCTTTGCCTGGAGAGCTCTTCCTCCAGAAAACTGCTTCCAACAGTACTCTCTCCTTTGAAATTTTCCTCAAATATCACCTCTTAAGAGAAACCTTCCTGGCTATGCTAGGAGGAATGATGATGATAGAAACTCAATTATCTATATTCTTACCCTGATCCATGTTTCTCTATAGTGACTTCTAAGATACTATATATGTGCTCCTGTTTGGTTATCTTTTGTCTACTCACACTAGTAGTAAACTCTTTGATATACACTTCCCTTCCCTTCCCTTCCCTTCCCTTCCCTTCCCTTCCCTTCCCTTCCCTTCCCTTCCCTTCCCTTCCCTTCCCTTCCCTTCCCTTCTTTCTTTCTTTTTTTCTTTTCTTCCTCCCTCCCTCCCTCTCTCTTTCTTTCTCTCACATCACTTGATCTCAAAAGGTTCCTGGCACGTAGTAACAGCTCAGTATTCATTCGTTGACTAGTGCATGCTGATAGCAGTGGAAGAACCAGTAACAGATATCATTACCGACTGCACCTCTGGGGAGAAAGAGAGCTAATGAGTGGGGAGGACAGGACCCTCACATCCCATTATATACCAATCATTGTTTTTACTCTGTGTGTATTATATTTGCTATAAATTATTTCAAAAAGGTTGAGGATGGATCCTGGTCTAAAATATACCCCCGTCCTATGCACATTTAATCTATATTTAACTTTATTTCTTCCACTTCAATCTACTTTGCTTCTGATCATAAGTGGAAATGAACCAGCAGAAGGGAGATGTCATCTATCCACTCTGCATCCACGCAAGAGTTCACTGTTCTGGAACCTGAACACCATGAACTCCCACTAATGACCGTAGATATGAACCCGGAAAAATACTTTTATCTGAACTAATTGAAATGATAAAAATTAAAAATGTGGCTAATGTCAATGTGAATGCAAATGCAAGTAGATACAATCCATTTAAGTGAATGCACCAGACCATTTATGTGGCCACAATTCCTCAAGCCCCACTAACTTCAAATATGTTCTGTATCTGGCTCGCTCCATTTACGTCTCTTCAGCAGCTTGCCCTAGTGTGGCAGAGCTGCAGGGGGAGAAATGGCCCACGGCATGGTGGGCAGCCCTGGAGATGAGGGTTTGAGTGTAACACATGACAGATTATCTTCTTCCCGATTTTCACCCCAAGCAGATATTTTGTCTTTCCAAATGCAGTATTTGGGGCATGTTAAAAATGTTTGAGATATGCATTTTTCTTGGATGTGTGATATTATAGACACAAAAATTAGACAACTATCAGACAATATGTTTAAATGAGGGTACAGAAACATTTTCCTGGGTGAAAAAGTAAAAAAAGCCTTTGCTTTACTCTCCCCTCAGCCACACACACTCCTAACTCACACATACATCTAATTCACACACACACACACACACACACACAGCCCCAGTTCTTCACCCCAGGATTCCGATGATCAATGCCCTGGCTTGGCCTTGCTCCTGCTGAAGTCACACACGAGTTCTAACAAACCCCCTCTCAAGCTGCCTCCTATCACATGCTCTTCAGGACAGGATGCACACGTCCACCGAAAGTCATGTTTTCTTTGCATCCTAACTGAAGCAGCATTAAAGGGGGAAATGGGAATTCAGTGCTGCCAGCCCCAGTATCTCTCCTATCAGTTCACCAATAAGGCCTGGTAGGGACCTGCCGAGCCTCTGGATAAATTGTATTTTCCAAGGGTTAATTAAGCTGTCTTGAGCTTCTGCATGAAGAGGAACAAACTGGCACTTGCAGCGCTTTCTGAAACCTGCTGTCGACATTACAGTCCCTGCTGCTTTTAGCTGTATCGATCCGATGCCTGACCTGTGAAATCCTTGATGGCTGCTAACACTGGAAGCTTACTGGAGCTTTCCAAGGGAGCTTCGGGACAGCGTGTGTAGTCAGGTACAATTACCTATCCCTCCAGGAGAGCCAATTAGTTCACAAAGAGCTGGAGCAGAACAAATGTTTTGTATGTGATTTAGAATCCTAAAAAAGAAGGGAGAAGAAAGAAAAAAAAAAGGCTTTGTTCTGTCTGATTCTTTTGTTCCTAATTTTATGATTATTGTTCCATTCACAGTGGTCCTCGCATTTTCTCACGATTTCTGAAAAATTTATAAGGAAATGATAAATCGGATTTACAGCTTCGTCTCTTTAAACTATGAAAATTGCCCTGTGCCATTTAAGATCCAATTTCTGGACTAATTGTATGAATTTAAAGATAGGAATATAAAGTTTGTTCTACTTTCTACATGTTGGAAACTTTTTCTCTAAATGATACAATACATTTTAATCATAATGAAATACTCCTTTAAAAAACAAGTGGGGGGATGGATGGCAACTACTTCTGAAACTTGACTTTACAGATAGAATCTAAGAATAAGAGATTCCTAGGTAGAAATATGCCATACCTATCCAAACATATATTAATGTAAGCATGTTTGATCATGAAACAACAACTAAACTTTATGGATCGTCAACAAAGAAGTGTGGTGTCCTTTGAATAAAAACGTGATGAAACTGGCCCATCATCTTCGCGTCCTGAGCTTAAGACTGCTTTCCCAGTAATAGGTGTTAGGGTTAGTGACATTTATACTCTCGTACTCATTTTCCTTCATGATAAGTAATACTCATTTATGAGCTAGCTGCTGGATGTGGTCTGCCCATTAAATACCTTTTTCTTTACTGTTGTTTCTAAATACTATCTTAATCATGCAAGGATGAATAATTAGCCTCCACAGAAGCACAGTGTCCAACAGAATTAACTGCAAATGGAATTTAATGCACTCTAGTACCAGATAAGCATCAAAATGAGGGGAAATGGAAATTAGTTATTCTTTTCAATGATGGAGACAACATTTAGAGATCCAGTTTCAAATCTTCTTTCAGTAAAATAAAATCATATACGGGTGGGCAAAAGTAAGGTTACAGTTGTGAGTATGTAAAATACCAAGTTTATTCTTGTTTTATTATTTATTAATTATACTATTTTTCTTTTTAAAAAGAGTTTATTTAGTTATCTTTAGAGGGGAAGGGAAGGCGAGAGGGAGAGAAATACCAATGTACGGTTGCCTTTCATGTGTCCCCTGCTGGGAACCGGCCTGCAACCCGGGCAGGTGCCCTGACTGGAAATCGAACCATGATCCTTTTGTTCACAGGCCCACACTCAACCCACTGAGCTACACCAGCCAGGGCTAATTATACTATTTTTTATATAAACAACTGTACACCTACTTTTGCCCGCCCCTGTGTCTATATAGGACTGTGTGGTAGCTGTGAAATAAACTGGACCAGAAGTTCAGTGTAAGAAGGACATCAGGTGCCCTGTTTAGAAGAATATAAAGGAAATGTGTGAATTCTGTGTCTGAGAAGTGGTAAAGTAAAACTGACAAAAAGATTTCCTCATTATTTAGAAGTAAGTAAGAGAAAGTAAAATCAGTTTCTAAACCTGAACTAAAACAGTAAAAACAAAATAAAAACATTAATCAGGTGGGTTTTACCTTAGTGGCTCTTAGTAAAAGAGAGCAAACTATAACCAGAGACACTGCAATTAAGAACAATCTGACAGTAACCAGAGGGGAGGTGGGAGGGGATAATACAGGGAAGGGTTTTCAGAAACTATTATGAAGGACACATGGACAAAACCAAGGGGGGGTGTTGAAGGAAGGGAGGGAGGAGGGTTAAGCTGGGGTTGAGGGGAAGTGGTGAGGAGTAAATGCAGACAACTGTAATCGAACAACAATAAAATAATTGAAAAAATAAAATAAAATTTAAAAATAAAAATAAGTAAATAGGCTGTTTTAGTAATTTGTAATAGTCATAATTGCACAGAGAGAACTAAGGGCTTATTATGACCTATGGTAGGTGGAACCACAAACCTGCTGATGTGGAAGAGGAGAGCAGGAGCTGGGTGTGTGTCAGGGCCTGTGTGCCTGAGAACTTCCTGGGTTCGAGCAGGCCTAGTGTCATTCCCCGAACACAGGCAATGCCAATGGAGGGGGATTCGGGTGGTCTCAGCTTCCTGTGTGAAGGCACAATTGCATGGAGTGGGAGATGAAAGACCTCATTCTTTTTGCTGGTCTGTTTGTGAAGTGCACTGCGAACTTGTCTTCTAGGTTAATGTTATGTGGAAAGGAGAAGATATCTGGCAAACTGGAAGGAGAGGAAGGTGGAGCACACTGAACTAGAGGGAGAGATGTCAGATGGCATTCTGCTGTCACATGATTTCCTCTCTCCCTTATTAATGACAAGTAGTGTTGAGGCCACTTCATTTGGGTGCTGGAGAGGAGTTGATACCATTTCCAGTTCTAGCAATTTTGACCGGGAAAATGACCCTGCCTGATTCAGGACTAAATTCACTGTTTTAATTGGTAAGAGGCAAGCAAACAGTCCATTCTATCAGTGGTGAATGTTTTAGTTTGAGTACTCACTTCAGCAGCACATATACTAAAATTGGAACAATACAGAGAAGATTAGTATGGCCCCTGTGCAAGGATGACACACAAATTCGTGGAGCATTCCACATTTTTAGAGAGAAAAAGGAGCTCCTACCCTCTGCACCAGGATGGATGGAACTGAAGAGCATTATGCTAAGTGAAATAAGCCAGACAGTGAGGGACAAATACCATATGATCTTACCTTTAACTGGAACATAATCAACAAAAGAAAAAAGCAAGAAAAATATAACCAGAGACACTGAAAGTAAGAACAATTTGAGAGTAACCAGAGGGGAGGTCAGAAAGGATAATGGGGGAAAGGGTTTTCAGGAACTACTATAAAGGACACATGGACAAAACCAAAAGGGAGGAGCCCTGGCTGGCATAGCTCAGTGGATTGAGCGCGGGCCTGCGAACCAGATGATCGCGGTTCGATTCCCAGTCAGGGCACATCCCTGGATTGCAGGCCAGTTCCCCGCAGGGGCCAGTTCCCAGCAGGGGATGCAGGAGAAGCAACCATACATTGATGTTTCTCTTCCTCTCTCCTTCCCTTCCCCTCTAAAGATAAATAAATAAAATATTAAAAAAAAAACAAAAGGGAGGATAGAAACAAGGGAGGGAGGGGGATTTGGCTGTGGTTGGGGATGGGAGCAGTATGGGGGAAATGCAGACAACTAACTGTAATTGAACAATAATAAAAAAATAAATTAAAATAAAAAAATTTAGTTTGAGAATAAATGTTGTGAAAATGAGATCAAAACCATGAGTTCAATTGCTCTAGAGTCCTCCATTTTGTTGCATGGTCACCGATGATGATCTTGACCTATCCAGGCGATTCACACTTGTCACAAGTCGTGCTCTGAGAATGCACTGGGCAGGTCATGTACATGCTTCCCTTTCACTGGAAAAGAGATCTAAAGTTGGTGTTACTAGTGTAATCCTGGAATACATTGATTATGTGTTTATTAATGTGTGGTTCCTCCACATTACTGCAAAATATATCTTTGAAAAAAAGAAAAGGAATTTTTAAAGAACCAGAGAAACTTCCAAAGACAATTTTTCTTTGCAACCATTCTCTGAAAGAGATAGTAAGAGTTTAGTAAATTCTTTCTCGAGGCATAGGTAGGACTTATGAATAGACTATGACTTGAGGTTTACTTCAGTTATAAGGGGCTATCGTCAAAAGCTCACCTGAAACCTACAGATACTAATTAAAGATCACCAATAGGCCCGACAGCTTTCTTATCCTCTTCTCACCTCCTTCTATTAAAAGTCTTCTGTTAAGAGGAAGAGTAACTTCCTAAGTATTCAACTTGAAAGCTTTCACTCTAACAGAATCAAGTACATGATGATCTGCTTTTTTTGAAAGGGGCCTTAGAGCTACATGCTGAAGATACAAAGTACAAACAAGATTGCAAAGGACATTTGAATGTTTGAAATATCAGTGTTCACAACAGATAACGCTATAGCAAAGATTTTGAAACTGTGCTTTTATGAAGGAGTAGCAAGTTGGTGAAACCTAGAGAATCAATTTCTGAAAGCACTGTTTCTAAAGCATCAAGAATAGTCTTCTCTTTGGAAAATTGTGGCTGAAATCCATGAAGTACCTGCTTTTAACTCCAGCTACAACAGAGAGTTGCATTTTTACCCTCTGAGATGTGCCTGTGAGTGAGTCTTCCTATGAAAAGCCTCAACAAAGAGAAAGAATGGAATTCCCAAACTTGGTAGATGTGGGTGTTCAAATGAGAAAGTGAATGAAGTGTCGATCTCAAACCTAGAAAAGGAAAAAGGAATTAAAGAGTCAGAAAGAAGAGTGGTTAGTTATTCAAGTCTAAATGTTTACTGCTTCACGGTCCATTAGGGCATCCTGGAACGAGGCTTACTGCAAAATAAATGCGTACTATTCTTAACAAAGAATGCCATTAATGCTGCCAGATGCTCATTTCTTTTAAAAATCTATTGTTATATGTTGAATAATATGTTTATTATTGTTAACAGTGAAAGCACGATACTCTTAGTCTTAAATTTATTTCTTCATAATCCAAATTCATATCTCTAGAAAAATTCTCCTTATATATAACCTTTATTTATAACATGTAGTAAAAGCATCCCAAAGGTAAGAAATTTATCAAAAGGATATCTGTTTTTGTATCCAAATGACATTTTTACTTTTTGCCTTCTAAATATTCCTATGTGTCTTTAATTGTTTCATTAAAAATAAAAGGCCAAAATCATGCTTGATCTATAGAAGCTAATAAAAACCATAGCATTCTCAGGATGGCTCAATGGCTCTCTATCCATCAATTATTTTATACAAGTCCACTGTTTATTAGGCACCATGCAAGACACTGGGTTGATAATGTTGAACAAAAGAGACATATTCCTTATCTGCCAAAGGTCACAGGCTAATAGGAGAGATTATTACATTCAGATTTTAATGAGTGCTTAGCAATGAAAAAGTACACAAATGTATCAGAGCATATAATGGAGGACTAGATTGAGAATATCGAGGAAGAACTTTCTAAGGAAGCGGTATTTCAGCTATGTCTAGAAGACAAGCTTCCAGGTATATATAACATTATGTGGGAAGGAGATAATATCTGGTAAACCAGAAGGAGCCCATAAGGTTGAACTCACTGAACTAGAGGGATAGAGGTTAGAGGTGAGGCCAGGGCAGCAGGCAGAATGTAGACCGTGAAGACCATGGGTGGCCTTCCATGTGCTGGTCCTGTCCCAGGAGTAGCAAGCCATTGCAAAGTTATAAATAGGCATGACCTGAAGAAATTAGACTTCTCAAGATATCACTGTCAGCAGTGGAGAATGAACAGGAATAAAGTATGAGTCAGACCAGTGAACTGCTTACAAGGTTGCCCTCCTCTCCCACATTCTCTGTACTAACTGTAAATGCATGGCTGTTATTGCCTGGAGATGAACACGTCTATCCAGATATCCAGAACTGCCAGGTATCAAACTGGTCCCCTTTAGGCTCAGTCTAGACCTTGAACTTTTTTTCATGCATGGGGTTGAAAATTATATTGATTTATTTACCAAGTCAATTTTCGATAAAAAGATGAGCTAAGACTTTCTCTTGCTATGTTAGACAATGTGGCCCCATGGACCTGGTATCCACATGGCAATACTCCCTCTGTGGTGGCAGCCAGCTGGCCCTGAGAAGTGGCTGCCCTGCTCTAAGAGGAGGCACCGCACTGCAGTTTCTGAGTCCTTCCGCTCTGTTGTCTTACAGCCGACCCACATCACTCACCTGTCTAGTCCTGTAGGCATTTATATTTTTGGCCTTGTCAGTTCATTTTCACATAGCCTGAGTGGTGAACTTAGGTTTTAAAATAAAAGTTATAATTTAGAAAATAATGCAATAGTAATAATTATCTGGAATTCTGTGTTTTCTGAATATAATAAGGTAATATACTAGTAAGATAATGAAAATGTATCTATGTATAAAATCTAATGGACTTGTTAATTGGTTCCCCCCAATAAGAGTAATACATTAATAATTTTTTAAAAAACCTATACTGACTAAGCTAGAGTTGTCCCCAAATAATAAAGTAAAAAAAGAATACAATGAGAATATGCAAATATATGGAGCTGGCGTGTCAATCTTTTTGATTGACAGAACTGAAGTTAAGACACAGCATGTCATAAAAGTATATTGCTACCTTTAATACTCTTCCTAGCTTCCATTTCTTTGGGTATGGAAAGTTATAGAAATTTCTTCAATATTGTATCTTTTCCTCCTTTTTATTATTTTGCCCTTCCTAAAGTGAAACTGTTGATGCCTATGCATTTTCCTGCATATTAATATATTACACACATCCAGTCAGATGCACACACATCAAGCATGGAATTACGTCACCTAATCCCTTCCAGTTATCACCCTCTGTGTGTCCTTGTGCTGTTGTGTACCTTTGGTGTGATTTTAGTTTTGTAAGATTTTACTTGTTTTGTCTCCTATGTTTTGATTATTTACTGTATGGTGTATTAAAAATGATAACTTTTATAGAGTTGTGGTGCACTTTTACTTCTTATCAATGTGCATCATCTTTATTTCCTTTAGTTTTTCTCTGTCATGCATTCAGATTTGTCTGATGTCAAATATTACCACACCTGCTGTTTTCCATTCTCTTCCTCCCCTTCCTTTTGCTTCTTTCTTTCCTCTTCTCTCTATTTTAGCATACTTCTGTTATTTTTCTCATCACCTTATTCAACTTTTGGTGTCATTTTACCTTGACCTCTCATGAAAAATTGTCCACTCACTTTGTCCCTGGCCAGTGGGGCTCAGCTGGTTGGAGCATTGTCCTATAAACTGAAGGGTCACTGGTGTGGTTCCTGGTGAGGGCAAATGCCTAGACTGGGGGTTCTGTCCCCAGCTGGGGTGCATGAGGCAACCAACTGATGTTTCTCTCTTATACTGATGTTCCCCCCTCTCTCTTCCACATCTTTCTAAAATCAATAAGCAGTTCTGGGGTGAGAATTTTTTTAAAAAAGAAATTTTCACTAACTTTATTTTGTTTTTTTCTTCAGGGCATATCTGTCACTCACATTACAATGATCATTCGTATGTTTGGCGTTATTTCTGACAACAAACCATGAATTTTCTTTACTGTTAACTTCTCTTTTTATTTCCAGATTTTTACTAGAGTAATGACTTTTTTCATTCATGTGTTTCTTACAGAGTTTTGTTGGTTCTCCCTTTAACTTCTAGTCTACTACTGTGGTAGACGTCAGTACTAATCACTGATGTTCCCTTCCCATAAAGAGGAAGGATTCCACTTCCTGTTTTTTCGAAAATAAGCATGAGTGTGTGACCTGTGTGCTACAGCATCCGGGAGCCAGCACATGATGTCCCATTCTCTCTCTCTCTTTTCCCCACTCTGCATTTGCAGAGCAAGCCTCGACATCTCATCCTGAGATGGTGGCTTCCCGGATGTTGCAGCCTTCGTCCACCTGGGTTCCTGAGCGGCTGTTAGGCTTAAGCCACTGAACTTTGAGCTCCTGTATTGCCACAAGCCTCTCTCAGCTGCTACAGTGATTGCAGTCAAAAATTTTAACCAACATATAAACTTCCTTTTTCAATGAAGTTTCAGAAAATGGTCAGCTTTAACAAAGCTTTTCCTTTTAGCCAGGTGAGACTTTTACTGTAGTTTAATGTTTTTCTCCATCATCAAAACTTTTGTTGAAATCATATTGGACTTTCTTCCACTAGCTTTTCTTCTTGATGGTATGCCTCATGGTTCTATGGATCTTTGTCTAACAAACTATATTAATTACCATATTATCAATAGCCAGGTTAGTAAGAGTTTCATAATGTCTTTGTTCGTCACCAGGTTTCATATCTTAGATTTCTATTTTCTAAAATTTAATTTTAATTTAGCTGAAAGACATTCTTGAGAATTGCAGAGGGTACATAGGTAGTAAGATATGTGAGGCTTATTATTCCTTAAAATGTGTTCTTTGCCCTTGTATTTGAATGGTAGGTGAGATTTTTTATGGTAATTTTTTTAAATATAGAGATTTGATCTTTTAAAGTTTTTATTATGCATTCTATTACAGTTGTCCCAATTTTTATTCCCTCTTGCCCCCCTCTACCCAGCCCACCCCTATAGCCCACACTCAATCCCCTCTCCATTGTCCATGTCCATTGAACATGCATGTGTCATTCATACATGTTCTCTGACTAGTCCTTTCCCCTTCCTTCCACCAGTCTCTCACTTCCTCCTCCCCTCCTATAGCTATCAGGCTGTTCCATGTGTCCATGTCTCTGGTTCATTTTTTCCCATTAGTTTATTTTGTTCATTAGATTCCAGTTGTATAAATGAGATTTGAGTTAGACAATTTCACTTCAGGGTTTTGGGTAGTGCTACATGTAACTGAGAATGCACATGAAAGTCTGTATTTTTATTCTTTGCAGGTAACCTCTCTTTTATTCTACTTAAATTTGCAGTATTTTTAACTATTGGTGTTGATAGATTTTTTAATGGGTTCATCTTAATTCTTCTATAACATTCAATAGGCTCTTTTCTAACTGGCAAACTGTCATTTTTTAAGTTTAGGAAAACTTGTTTTTATTATTTCCTTGACTATTTCTGTACTTTTTTATGTATCTGCTTCTAAAAAATGATTTTTGTAAGTACCTTTCTCTCATAAGT
This sequence comes from Sturnira hondurensis, assembly GCF_014824575.4. Classification (NCBI taxonomy): domain Eukaryota; kingdom Metazoa; phylum Chordata; class Mammalia; order Chiroptera; family Phyllostomidae; genus Sturnira; species Sturnira hondurensis. The sequence goes on along the minus strand of NW_028079044.1, from coordinate 8,047,485 downwards.
TTATTTTGTCCTTGTTGCCTTATATTTGGGGAATATCTAGGTTGCTATTCCACATTTCTGTTTTTCTTGAGCATATATAGTAAAACATTCAGCTCCTCATTGTTTTTGGTTTTGATTTTGTTTTTTTTATAGATTATGATAATTTCTAATGTCCAAATTCTGATTGCTTCTTACTCATAGTAACCTTTTTTAAATAGAGGAGATACTCTTTTATGGTTTAGAGTCAGGCTCAGTATCTCCAGTTCCTCTGCACTGTGGGCGTTTGCTGTCAATTAGATTCCATCTGCATTTTATCTTCCAGACATTCATCAGACTTGAGGACAGCATTTTTTGTATCAGATTTTCAGGTATGATAACTGATTCTTTCTTATTTTCATATTTTTCTCTCATTTCAGTCAATCCTGAGAGTTGGTGGAGATGAATTCATGTGTTTGCAGGTATTCTGATCCAATCCAGAAACTTTACATTTGTAATATCTTTACAATCTAAAAATGTTTGGATATATAGGCCTCTTATACCTCATTATTATACATGGGTCAAAATTGTATTATGAGGTACTTAAAACTATAAGATGATTATGAAGTATAATCTTGTTAAAATAATATGAGGTGAAGATTTACTCTCTGCAGGGACAATGTTGAGGCAATGCTATTAACAAGTCACTCTTCATATCTCACTTTCTTTATCTATAAATGAGCATCACATTTAACCTATCCATGTCTCAGAAATAAGTGCAAAAATAAATAAATGACTATATGTGAAAGATGAACTATGGAAACTATGACAACTTGCTTAAGATGAAAGAAAGTATTGTTTAGTCTATAACTGCAATTCTAATTTACCTTTATAATGCAATAACAATCGGCATATTTCATGGGATAGATTTAAAACAATTTCCATTTTTGGATTGCTGGAACTATCCAGTTCATTCCCGGACTGATGACTCAAAAGTAAAATGTCCTATCAATAGAGTTCTTCCATAGATATGGGACAATGAAAAAAGAGGAGATGAATCCATCGTAAAGAAATGTTGTGACAAACTTTCAAAATGAGAAAAAGTTATTTACAACCAAGACAAAAGTAAGCAGCAGCAGGTTTAACGAATCATGTAAGAAGTAAACTCTCTTTTCTCCACTACAGGTAGGCCAAACCTGGTAATAGAGATGATGAAAGAGATATGTAGACTCGTAGTTTCTGGATCACCCTCTTCATACATTTATCTCCCTCCCTCCCCCATACTTTTTTTTTGTGCCTAAGGTTTCTAAACTCCGAGCTGCTTGGATATAATCAGCATGAAGCTTTATGATCACACATCACTCTGTCCTTGGGGAATGTAACAGATCACATCATCCAACTACATCTGATGAGAAGTTCAGAAAATAAAGCTTGTGAAGGTATCATTGCCTTCTAAGTTGAGGTCCACGCTGTCATGGAACAAACACAGACAAACCTACTCTAGACTTTTATGGGTTAGTGGAGGTGGCCCCAGTTCCCAGACAGAAGTTTTGGGTCTGGGTCTCAATTAACAATGCTCTTTCTGACAGTTATGTTATTTCTTTGATTTTCAATTTTCTGATCTGTAGAATGGTTAACACCTGCTTTCTCCTAAGGTTTTGTGGCATACAATTGAAGCCATATTCGTATATGAGAATCCACACACAAGTGTTATTTTAATGTTCCTTTATGTGAGTGTGTGTTCTGCCTCATAAAAAATGTTTCTTTCTGTTAAGGACATGTGTGTAAATGACATGTGCCTAGCACACTGTATGGTCCATGGTGTTTGTAAAATGTTTGTTAAATCTTTGTGAAATCTGAATGAAAAGACATGGTTTGGAAGAAGTAACAATAAAATGCATTTATCAAAATGTGAATTTCTTCTTTTATTGTTGCCATCTCCTCTTTTTCCTTCTCTCATCTCTACTGCCACTTCTGAAAATGTGGAAAACCCTCACTTGTATTGTGTCCTTTTCTTCCCTTCTGAAGGAGGAGCCAAAGCTGCTTCTTTCCCTTACTGGTGTCATCAATTTCTTTCTCCCTTTACATTTCTTGCTCTCCAGTGTTTTCAGCTCTAGTACAGCTTTTCTATTTCTGTGGGTAACTATTCATCACCATTTTCCAGGTATCATTTAATTCCCATTCCCTCCCTGAGAAAGCTTAATTTATTGATTGTGTTATTTAAAACAATTTTTTTTATTTCCTCTCCTCTAAACTTCTTAATGCTTTGCAATTCCCCTTCCATTATTACACTTGAGCACAACCGTCCTCACAAGGCCCACAGTGAATTCTTTCTGGGCGCACTCAGTCTTCCTTTCCACCTCACTTTCCTGGCTTTGCCCACTGCCTCTGACTTTATCAGTGTTCCTTTCTGCTTGTTACTCTTTTTTCCCTTACCTTTGATGATGTCATAATTTTTTGCTTCTCATACATTTCAAAATGAACATGTCTCTTGTTGAGGTTTTACCTACCCTCTTTTCCCAGTAGCAGTGATTCCTTCAGCCTCAATTGTGCTTTCTCCTATTTCTGTTAGACCCTCACCTCACCAAAAATAAACAACAAACAAACAAGCAAACAAACAAAAAACCTGATGTGGGCTTTGTTATTACAAGTACATAGATGATATCCAAATCTCCATTCTCTCTAAGAATGTTTCCTCTTCTGATCAACATGTCATTTCTTTAGAATACTCCTAGCATGTAAAACTTAATGAGTTAAGATAGTTTATTAACTGAAAAGGCACAATTACATCTTTCCCAAAGATGAGAAACAAGAAAAGCTTTGTTGCATTGATGCCATATTATTCCATACTGAATGTCCATGTTTGCAGAGCTGGGAACAAGTGAATGGTTTCATAGAGGTATGAGGAGGAGAGAAAAGGAGAATTCTTTTTTTTAGACATATTTTATTGATTATACCATTACAGTTGTTCTATTCCCCCCTTCATTCCCCTCCACCTTGCACACCTCCTTTCCCACCATCCCCCCTTTAGTTTATGACCACGTACTCAAGTTCTTTAGATTCTATATTTCCGCTACTATTCTTGCCCTCCCCCTATCTATTTTCTACCTACAGTCTATGCTACTTATTTTCTGTACCTTCTCCCCCCTTCTCCTCCCATCCCCTGTTGCTAACCCTCCATGTGATCTTCATTTCTATGGTTCCACGCCTGATCTAGCTGTCCTCTTGGTTTGCTTTTGTTTTAGGTGTGGTTGTTAATAACTGTGGGTTTGCTGTCCTTTCACTGTTCATATTTTTATCTTCTTTTTCTTAGATAAGTCCCTTTAACATTTCATATAATAAGGGCTTGGTGATGATGAACTCCTTGAATTTGATCTTATCTGAGAAGCACTTTATCTGTCCTTCCATTCTAAATGAAAGCTTTGTTGGATGATGTAGTAGTTCTTTGGATTTCATGACTTGGAATACTTCTTTCCAGCTCCTTCTTGCCTGTAAGGTCTCTTTTGAGAAATCCACTGACAGTCTGATGGGAACTCCTTTGTAGGTGACTGTCCCCTTATCTCTTGCTGCTTCTAGGATTCTCTCCTTCATTTTAATCTTGGGTAATGTAATTATTATGTGCCTTGGTGTGTTCCTTCTTGGATCCAACTTCTTTGGGACTCTCTGAGCTTTCTGGACTTCCTGGAAGTCTATTTCCTTTGCCAGACTGGGGAAGTTCTCCTTTATTGTTTGTTCAAATAAGTTTTCCACTGGTGGCTGTTTCTTTTCCCCTTCTGGTACCCCTATAACTCGGATGTTGGAACACTTAAAGATGTCCTGGAGGTTCCTAAGCCTCTCCTCATTTTTTTGAATTCTTGTTTCTTCATTCTTTTCTGATTGGATGTTTCATTCTTCCTTCTGGCCCACTCCATTGATCTGAGTCCCAGTTTCCTTTCCATCACTATTGGTTTCCTGTGCATTTCCCTTCATTTCAGTTAGTTTAGTCTTCATATGTTCCTCTAATTTGTGACTAAAATCCACCAGTTCTGTGAGCATCCTGATCACCAGTATTTTGAATTGTGCATCTGAGAGGCTCGCTATTTCTTTGTTGCTTAGAGTTATTGGCTCTGGGGCTTTGAGTTCTTCTTGAGCCATATTTTGGGCTGTCCGTGCCTGTTACATATGAGGAGCAGAGCCCTAGGTGTTCACCAGGGCGGGGCCACTCAGTCTCTGGGTTGTGAGGCTGTATGTGGGGGCAGGGTCAAAGGGGAGCAACGACAGTCCCTTCTGCTGCCTCTGGCCACTGCTGGGGCCTGCGTGGTCCTTACCACTGAGTGAGAATGTGCGACCGCGGTCAGTCTGCCACCCTGCACCCTCACTGGGTCTGCCCCATGCTACCCCGGCTGCCTGGGTGCCTGAAAAGAATTCTTAAGGTGCTGGCCTTTTTTTCCTTTCCCAGCATGTCCTTCAGCCCAGAAAAATGTATAATTCTATTTATGTGGAATTAAAAAACAGGTAAGACAAACTATGGTGATTGTAGCTAGAACAGTGAGAATACTGACTGGCGAAGGATATAGCCTTCTGAGGTTCTGGATACGTTCTGTACAGGCATAAAAAGTCATCAAGCCATATAGTAAAGATATATGTACTGTATGTAATACCTCCATTTTAAGATATAATAACTTTAAAAAGTTTTTTGAAGTTTCTGCACATAGTATATAATGATGTGGTTGGACAAATAAATATGACACCAGTTAATGAGGACAGAAGAAAAATGCTGATGGAAAGTACTATGTAGTGAAAAGATTTTTGCAGGACCACATCTTTACTTACACAATATTTTGCCACCAGAGATTTGACCGAGTACTAACAGAATTAAGTTAGGTGAACTCAGCTTGGTGAATTAAATAAGTTTGAAGATAGGACTTTGAATATAGGATAACTTTGTACAGTAAGTCCTCACTGAACATTGTGAATAAGTTCTTGGAAACTGTGACTTTCAGTGAAATGAGTAAAACAAAAGCAATTTACCATAGGCTAATTGAAATAAAAAAGAGTTAAATTCTTACAGCATATTTCTGGTCACAAAAACATCATCCAAGTTCTAAATAAAAACCCCGAAATGCTTCTAACATTAAACATTAGAATAAATGTGAGCTATACATACCTTGAAGAAAGATTAATAACAACAACTAAGATCATCATTTTCCGACCCATTTACTCCCGTTGAGGGTCAGAGGAGGCCGGAGCCCATCCCTGCAGTTCAAGGCACAAGGTGGGAGCCTTCCCTGGACAGGACGTCCTTCCACGGCAGGACTCTCACCCACACCCACTCAGACTGGGACCGCACAGACACAATTCAGTGGACACGCAGACCTTCAGGACGTGGGAGGAAACCAGAGGACCCAGAGGAAACCCACGCAGACAGGGGAGGACATGGAAAGTCTACACACACAGTGGTCTAGCTGAGAATGGATTTTTTTCTCATCAACATTACAATGAAACAGCATTGAACAAAACAACATTAGTTGAGGAACTGCTGTATAAATAATATTGTTTTAAATCTGTTTCTTGGAAAATAGTATTTCTAACTTTATTTGCATATGCCCTTGGAATTATGAGTTGGTGATGGGTCAGAATTTCTCTGGCAATATATCCTTTAGGAGAGAGTAATAAGACACTCATCAATTCTGATTTACTTATAGAACAAGAAAATATATCAAATGTGCAGAAACCTCTGAAGAGAAAGGGAAAGAAAAAGTACGGTGTACAAAAATGTCACAAAATGATGTAATTTGGGGCCCATGTTACTGGAATATTCTAACAGGACCTGTCCTGACTGCCAGACCCATGAAAACCTGTAATCGAGGTGGCTGGACTCTTAGAGGAGGCTCTGGGAAGAATCTGCTTTCAAGCTCATTTAGATTATTAGTGGGATTCACTTCTCTTTTTTGAACTTTATTTACTGTTGACACTATTACAGATGTCCCCCATCTCCCCCCATGCCCAGCCTTTGCTCACCTCCACCTAGTGCCTCCTCCCCCTTTCCCTCTGGCTATCACTATACTGTGTGTATGTGTGTGTACATATCCATGTGTGTGTGTGTGTGTGTGTGTGTGTGTGTGTGTGTATATATATATATATATATATATATATATATATATATATGTATATATAAAATGTTTGTTGGCTAATCTCTTCACCTTCTTTTATCCAATTCACTTCTTTTTACTTGTAGGACTGGGGTCCTCCTTTCTTTGCTGATTGTCAGTCAAGGGCTAGTCTTTGCTTCTACACAATATCTGCATTCATTCTCATGCTTTTCCAGGCTCCCCTGACCCCATTCCAGCAAATGTGGGTCAAATATTCCTCACTGTTGGAATCTGACTTCCTGTTCTGCTACATCTCACTTGCCTTTTTCTACTCTAGCTGATGAAACTTTGAGGAGCTTGACAAAAATTACTTTTTATGCTATTACAGTTGTCCCAATTTTTCTCACTTTTATCCCTCCATCCAGCCAGCCTCCCACTCCCATAGTCAATCCTCACACCATTGTTTGTGTTCATGGTTCATTCATATATGTTCTTTGACTAATCCCTTTGCTTTCTTTCAACCCACAAAATCCCTTCTTCTGTCCCAACAAAAACAGCTGTCAGTCTTACAGCTGTCAGTCTGTCCCATGTTTCTATGTCTCTGATTCTATTTAGCTCATCAGATTCTACTTATAAGTGAGATCATATAGTATTTTTCTTTCACTGACTGGCTTATTTCACTTAGCTTAATGCTCTCCAGTTCCATCTGTGCTGTTGCAAAGGATAGGAGCCCCTTCTTTCTTTCTGCTGCTTAGTATTCCATTGCATAAACATACCATAGTTTTTTGATCCATTCACTTACTGATGGGCACTTAGGTTGCTTCTAGCACTTGGCTATTATAAATTGTGCTGCTATGAACATTAGGATGCATAGGTTCTTATGGACTGGTGTTTCAGGGTTCTTAGAATGTAATCCCAGCAGTGGGATTGCCAGGCCAGAAGGCAGTTCCATTTTTAGTTTTTCTGAGGAAATTCCATACTGTTTTCCACACTGGCTGCACCAGTCTGTATTCCCTCCAACATTGCCCTGGGGTTCTTTTTTCTCTACATTTTGTCCAGTACTTGTTGTTTGTTGATTTGTTTGTGATAGTCATTCTGACTGGTGTGAGGTGGTATCTCATTGTGGTTTTAATTTGCATCTCTGGCTAATGATGCTGGCTAGTGATGCTGAACATTTTTTCATATGTCTCTGGGCTCTCTATAGGACGCAGATAATTCTGAGGGAACGTCACTTGGCCTACCATGGAAATACTCTTAGATTCTCATGAGAAAGTCTGAAAGGCACTGATATTTCCGACTTAAAGATGAGGGAAGTCGGGATGGCAGAAAGCAAAGGGACATGCTGGAGTTGACACAAGCACTTAAAGACTGTTCTGAAATTTGAACCTTGTGATCCTGAATCCCAGAACAATGGTCTTACCTACCAAAGCAAGCTGTCATCCAATTTAATAAAACATTTATAGTCTCTGTAGCAATAGAATTTAGACATTATACAATGACAAATGAAGAAGCAAAAAGTCAGCAAAATAGCTGCTGTCTGTAAATATTCAAATATTTCTACTCATTTGTTTAAAGACTATATTAGTATATTTCACTAATTTTTTTACTTGTTCCCCCAGAGTTTTTGCATTGCTTGTATCCAGTCTGAGCCTGGGTGTTTACCAAAGTGAGCCACAAAAAGGAGAACCCCAGTTAGTACTATCCAGAGAGAAATGTCCAGTGTAAAACCTCTGTGATTTGCTGGAAGTTCAATGTTGATACTTTTCACAACTCTGCTAAAACACCTCTGTAGCAGTTATTTATATTATCTTATAAACCCTATTGTACAGCTGTGGCATGCAATCCCATACTTTACAAGTGTAGTGGTACACTTAGGTGAATCTATAAAACTTTATACTGGTACATCAAATTAAACTTGCACTACTGTGCTCAAGTGAAGCACGCTTTGAATTTTTCTGTAATTCTTCAGCACATGGAGGGAAACCAGGTCACTACAGGGACTCTTTAGGAAACAAGGAGATATTGAATTCCTGAAGGAAACAAATTTACCTCAGAAGGGCTTTGACAAAATGCAGACAAGCTGATCCTTTAGTTCCTCTTGTTTTCCCTCTTCACTTAGGTTTTCCTCCTTTTCTCCTATTTGTACCCTGTTTCTGCTCTGCTTGCTTCTTGATTTATTTTCCTAAAATCTCTGATTTCCCTCCCTAATTCTTACATGAAATCAATGATGAAAATGATTAACTAGAAAAGCATATAGAGCATGTGTTTAAGTCCACCTATGGCAGAGAATGTGATCACCAAATATTCCCACCGTTCTCGTACTTCCCTGTTTTTCTTTCATTTATTTATAGATTGGGGCCATAAGATTAGGTCTAGCCATTGGACCGTGAGTGGATGTGAAATGAGTCACTTCCAGGTTAAGGCCGTTAAGAGCCCATGTGCCTCTCCCACCTCCTCCTCTACTAGGGGGATCCTAATGCCTACGAGTTCTGGATGGTGAGGCTATAAGATGGAAGAGGGCTGCTCAACCCATATTGGACTTTAAGTGGGAAAAATCGAGACCAAAAATTTTTATGCATTAAGCCTCTGAGATTTGGGATTTTGTCTAGCCTATGATGACCAACTTAGAAATTGGTAGCAGAAATGGGGGAATGCATTAAGTTCCAGAGATAGACAATAAGGAAACATACTGGAGGCTGCCAAAAATGGCAATATTTGTTTTATAGTGACAGATTACTTAGAAAACTGTCATCAGAAGTAATTTGGGAAACAGATTGTGGTATTGGTACTGAGCTGGCAACTCCAGGTCAAGGTGTTAGAAAACATCTGTAGTGCATCTTAGACCATGTATGCTGAGTTATTATAAGAATGAGATTAACTCAGAAAAAAATATCTGATTTGTAGCAGGAATGACAAGAAATACAAGGTTCAGAATTGTGGCTTTGTAGGGTTGGAAATAATACTAATAAAGGCCTTGAGGATCAAATGTTCAATAACAGGTAGCAGAAAGATAAAATGACTAGGGTCAAAAAGTCAAAATAACTTTAAGCCTTCCCATTTACTTGTAAGAGCCTTAAAACAGCTTCTATTGTTTTAGAAAGAAGATGTATTCATTTTCTGCTAAAACTACACCCCAAATTTTATAATATGTACATTGTACCTCAGTAAAGCTATTGAAATCCCACACATCCATTTATTTGTCCCAGACTTTCCATGGGTCAGGATTCTGGGCATGTCTTAGTGGGATCCTTTGCTCGGCATCTCACAAAATGCAATCGAGTGTCAGCTGGGGCTTTGGTTGCATCTGATTTTGGGATTCTCTTCTAAGCCCACGCAGTGTTAGTAGAATTCATTTCCTTCCATCTGCAGAACTCATGGAAACTTACTTCTTCAGGGCCAGCAAGTGAGAGGCAGTCTCTTCTACTTCAAGTGACTGACTTCTTGACTTGCTTTTAAAGACTCAACTAATTAGGATAGGCTCACCCAGGATAATCTATCTTTTTATTAACTCAAAGCCAGCTTACTAGGGCCTACAATTGCATCTGTAAAAATTTCTTTACCTTTACCACATAACATAATCTCAGAAATGAGATCCAACATGTTCAGCTGTCTCACTCCCACTATGGGGAGGATATTACCCAGGCCATGGACACAGGGGAGAGCAGTTTTGGGGACCATCTCATAATTCTGCTTATGACAGAGATAGAGAGAAATAGGGGATAGAGAATGTGGCAAATGCTAGATTTACAAAATTAGGAAATAAAGTAGATCTGAGAACACTATTTTGAAGTTTTAGTGTGAAAATTGGCAGGCACATATTACTAGAATGAAAAGATTGAAAGCCTAGTAAATTTTTAGGAAAGCGCATTGTCCATATAATGTTTACCTTAGCCCTGGCTGGTGTGGCTCAGTGGATTGAGCACCAGCCTGTGAACCAAAGGGTTGCCAGTTCAATTCCCAGTCAGGACACATGCCTGGGTAGCCTGGGTACCACAGGTACCCAGCAAGGGGTGTGTGAGAGGCAACCACACATTGATATTTCTCTCCTTTCCCTTTTAAATATAAATAAATAAAATATTTTAAAATATCTTACCTCAGATTTTAAAAAACTTTGACTTTTTCAATTTTAAAATAGCCTTTGAGCCCATATCTTTCAAAAGCCAGGGGTGGGCTAGAAAACTGTGTGCTACTAAGGAGGGCCTCCTCCATTACGACTGTCAGAGACACAGTCAAAGACGCAATCAAGGAAGACAATAAAAAAGTAAAAACCTAGAGGCCACAGAGAACAATGGGCAAAGAATTTTCTTCCAGAGTAGAATCAGGCTGTAGTCAAAGAACCTGCCCACTCCCAGGGTAGAATTTAAACTAGTGACTGTGTTTCACATTCGCTGTGTCCCCCACCAAATGCAAATGTTGAAGTACTAACTCCCAGCACTTCAGAATGTGACTGCATCTGAACCGGGGACTTTAAAGAAGTGACTGATTTGAAATGAGGCTGTTAGGTGGGCCCTAATCCAATTTGATTTCTGTCCCTTATGAGGGGAGGAAATGTGGACACAGACACCAGGGATGTCATCACATAGAGTGAAGGCCACATGAGGATACAGCAAGAGGCTGGCTAAATGCACACCAAGGAGAGGGAGCTCAGAAAAAGTCAAATTGCTGACACCTTGATCTTGAACTTCTAGTCTCCAGAACTTTGAGAAAACAAATTTTTCTTGTTTAAATCACCCAGTCTGTGGTATTTTGTTATGGTGGCCAAACAAAATACCATTCTTCAACTTTGTATTGTTTATCTGTCTTGTTACTGTGCCTGCTTTCATGTATGGCGGTGGAGTGGTGGGGAAGGGCTAAGATATAAAGGTTTTTCATTTTGTTTTTCCTTGTAGTGCATAGGTCTTTGAACAAAGAGAAACCACATCTGGACCAGATGGAGAATTCTGGCACTCCTGGACTTTGAGTTGGACGGAATGACTTCATGAGACCTTGTAATATCTCCCTTGGGAAGGCATTGGCTGTGTTCTCTGTGTAGGAAGGAGGAAGAAAATGGATACTGAGTGACAAGAAGTGTGAATTCTGGCAGTAACAACAAAATTCACCAGTTTTCCATGTGCTCCTAGATTTCCACGCTAAATTATTATTTTTTACTCCAATGGGTCTTTTCATTGTCCTCAAATTTCATCCTCTACTTCCCTGTGAGAGGGTGAGACATCCCTGCCCGTGGCAGTGGGGCTTGGAGTGCCCTTCCCAGGGCGGTGTGCGCAGCTCTGCCTTGCCACTGGCTTCAACGAAAGGAGTCTAAGTCGAGATGATGGTGTCAACTTTGAGCAGAAGCTTAAAGAGTCACTTATTCTTTCATTCTTTGATTTGAATCCATAAAGAGGACTAGGATGAAGAAAGGTATTTCAAGCAAGGTGAATAACATGAGCAGAATTTGAAATATAGAGCTCGGCATACATTACAGGTACAGTCAACAGAATTGACTATCAGGATAATTATGTGGGGTTATTTTTATATACACTGTAAGTATATGTACACAAACAAAATTTTCCAGAAAAGTGGCTATTATGTACCAGGCCTTATGCTGCTAGATATGATAACAGTTTATTGGTTCCAAACTAGACAAGATGTCATAGGCAGAGGGGTCTGAAAAGGGACAACAAATGGAGCTATGCACACAAGTTTTTTTCATTTTTAAAGGAAATTTTATTGATCATGCTATTATAGTTCTTCCAATTTTTCCCCTTTACCCCACCTCTACCCTGCACCCACCCACCTCCTACATCCTCCATCCTTACTTCATGTCCATGGGTTGTACATGTAAGTTCTTGCAGTTCTCTATTTTCTGTACCATTTTTAACATCTCCCCATCTATTTTGTGCCTACCAATTATGCTTCTTATTCCCTGTACCTTCCGCACTGAAAACCCTCCTGGTGATCTCCATTTTTCTGGTTCTGTTCCTCTACTAGTCATTTGCTTAGTTTTTGCTTTTGGTTTTTTAGGTTCAGTTGTTGATGGTTGTGAGTTTGTTGTGATTTTACTTTCCACAGTTTTTGATCTTCTTCTATTTCTTAGATGAGTCCCTTTAACATTTCATATTATAAGGACTTGGTGATGATGAACTCCAGCACTTTATCCACCCTTCCATTCTAAATGACAGCTTTGCTGGATAGAATAATCTTGGATGGTCCTGGCTGGTGTAGCTCAGTGGATTGAGCAAAGGCCTGCGAACCAGAGGATCAAGGATGAATTCCCAGTCAGGGCACAGGCCTGGGTTGCAGGCCAGTTCCCTGCAGGCCAACTCCCAGCAGGGGACGCATGAAAGGCAACCATACATTGATGTTTCTCTCCCTCTCTCCTTCCCCTCTAAAAAGATAAATAAATAAATAAAATCTTTAAAAAAAAGGAATAATCTTGGATGTAGGTCCTTGCCTTTCATGACTTCAAACTCTTCTTTCCAGTCCCTTTTTGCCTGTAAGGTTTTTTTTGATAGATCAGCTGATAGTCTTATGGAAACTCCTTTGTCAGCAACTATCTCCTTCCCTCTTACTGCTTTTAAGATTCTCTTTTCATCTTTAATCCTGAGTAACGTAGTTATGATGTGCCTTGATGTGTTTCTCCTTGGGTCCAATTTCTTTGGGACTCTCTGAGCTTTCTGGACTCCCTGGAAGTCTATTCCCTTTGCCAAGTTGGGGAAATTTTTCTTCATTATTTATTCAAATAAGTTTTCAATTTCTTGCTTTTCCTTTTCTCCTTCTGGCACCCCCATGATTTGGTTGTTGGAGTGTTTAAAGTTGCCCCAGAGGTCCCTAAGCCTCTCCTTATGTTTTTGAATTCTTGTTTCTTCATTCTGTTCTGGTTGGATGTTTATTTCTTCTTTTTGTTCCAAATAGTTGATATGAGTACCGGTTTTCTTCCCTTCACTGTTGGTTCCCTGTATATTTTGCTTTATTTCACTTTGGGTAGCCTTCATTTCTTCCTTCATTTTGCAGCTGAGCTCAATAAGTTCTGTGAGCATCTTGATTACCAGTGTTTTGAACTCTGCATTTGATAGGTTGTCTATCTTCTCATTGCTTAGCTCTTTTCCTGGGGTTTTAATCTGTTCTTTCCTTTGGGCCATCTTTCTTTGTCTTGGTGCACCTGTTGTGTTGTAAGGGGGCAGAGACTTAAGTATTCTCCAGGGTGGGTCAACCCTCTTTGCTGCATTGTGGTGCTGTGTGGGGGTGTGGGGTCAGAGAATGATCAATACCTCTCTAGCCACAATTTCCAACGAACTCATCTATGGGACTGGGAGTTCCTCCTGCCAAGGCAACCCTGCAGTATTTTGCAGGTAGTTTTGAGTCTGTAGTTTCCCAGTGAGCCATCCCCACATTTCCCTCGCAGTCCACTGCTTTGCCCTGTGCCCTCTCTGCTCAGGCTCTGTCTCCGCCCTCCTACCATCTGGGTGAATGTTTCTTTAACTCCTTGGTTGCTGGACTTGCATGTAGTTTGGTTTTCTGGCACTTCTGGATGTTTATTTTTCTTAAATTGGTTATTATCCTTCTTTTCGCTGTGCGAGGAAGTGAAGCATTTCTACCAATGCCTCCCTCTTGGCCGGAACTCTCAATGGGAAATTTTAAAGCAGGAGATTTGAGGGGGCACCTGCACACTTATAATCTGATTTTGCCTACAATTCAGGGTATAAAGAGTATCCAAGAGAAATTATAGTCAACACAATATTTTTCTTCAAATTAGAAATTATATGTCTTTAATTGCTTTACTTGATATGTCTTGGTTTTTAAATTTGATGTATGATTGGTGAATTCATGTTATGTGGTTAAGAAATACTTTTTCATATAAATACTTATCAAGTATTTCCAGAGCATATCTGCTCATTACTCATTTTAGTTGGGTAACCTTGAGCAAGTTACTAAACTCTTGCTAAACCTCAGTTTTCTCATGTGTAAATTGGCTTTAATAACAGAGTCTACATTGCAGACATTTTTCTAAAAATAAGTTTGCTGGAATAAAAAAATGAAAAACACTTAGCACCATGCCTTATATATGGTAGCCATCGCTACCTCTCCTCTCTTTTTCTTATTCCTCCTTCTTCTTCATCTTTGATAAAAAGGAACAGGGAAGAGGGTACTTTTTTGCTATTTTACTTATTCATCAGATACGTGAATTAAGGAACTAATATTTTTCCTGTTTTCAAATACTTTTATATCCAAATGCTCCTGAGAACTTCCATGAATTTCTTTGCTTTTTACTCTTTGTCCACACATAGCTAAAGTGTTTGTACCTAATTATATGATACCCACCCCCCAAACACATACATAAAACTAACCATTATTTATCTAGTGTTAGCAACTGGAGTGAGGAATATAATGTTGAGTCGGAAAGAAAAAGAAACTCGGAATTAGTGACCCTACACGCGACTTTAACTATAAACACCTCCACGAGATGGATGTCATTAAAAAGGAAGACGTGAATATTGACATAATTAATGGTAAACATTATCCGTTGCCTTTATATAGCCATGAGTTTTGTCTAAAACCATAATAGTTTATTTTTTTTCCATTTAGAGCAGGTGTCAGCAAACTATAGCCCAAAGCTAAATCTGGCCCACTGCCTGTTTTTGTAAATAAAATTTTATTGAACATAGCCACCTCATTTCATTCTCGTTATTGTCTACGGCTGCTTTTTGCCATAATGGCAAAGTGAGTTCTTGTAACAACACCATATGGCCCACGAAGCCTAAAATGTTTACTATCTGGCCCTTTGCAGAAAGAGTTTGCCGACTCCTGGTTTAGAGGAATGACTCTGTATGTGCAGAAAATTATTATTTCTTTAACCTTTAGGGCAAACTATGCTTACTATGCAAACTTTGCTCTTGGCCAACAGACAGTCTGGAGAGAGAAAAAAGCCCGTTACCAAACAGCAATTGGGGCCCTGCTGCTCACTGCGAAATTCCAGAGGCAAAGACCTGGTGAGAAAGGAAAGGAATCTTTATTCGAAGACTTCACAATTTTTGAAAAACAGCTTTCCACATTCATTAGTCACTTAAGCCCATCGATGAAGGCCAAACTCTTTAACTCTTTAGTTACAGCTTTATTCACTTAAGCCCATCAATTAGGGCTAAACTCACCGGAGTTCTCATCATTCCCCCTATTAGTTTTAATTAGCTTATTTTTATAGAATCAGTTTGTAAACTAAAACAACATAAGATACAAAAGCTACACAATTTTGGAAGAATGGCAGGCTTCTGCCTCACAGCTCATCCCCTCTAGAGCATCCAAAGAAAAATGCCCCTGCCACCCTCTGCCAGGCCAGCCCAATCCTAGGCTGCTCCCAGAGTTTCTTCTCCCATCCCAAATCCATCCAAGTCGCTGTCCTTTGGGAAACACAGAGAGCTGCACCACAGTCACCCAGGCATCCTCAGGGAAGAAGAGAGAGAGCCAGTGAGCCAGCCGGAGAGCCCAAGAGCCTGAGAGCCCTTCTTTAATTTTAAATCTTCGCCTATAACTCCATGTGCTCTGGAGGCATTCAGCTTCTCAACTAATCCTGTCCTAGACTGTTTGCTATTGCCGCCGGCAACCTCCTCCTACAGTTCCTTTCTACTCCTACAGTTCCTTTCTCCTCCTGCTCAGTGACCTGATCAGATCTCTCCGTATCAAACCCACACATTTTCTTTCTTCCATTTTGTTGTCTGGTGGTTTCAGGCTTCTCATGCTCTTGGCCTTTAAGTAGCCAGGTTCTCAATTACAGTATAATATGCTGTTGCTTGCCACACTTAATAAATGACAATGTAGCTGTGGCAAAGTTTGTTCTTATGGAAGGGCCAGAAGTTCTGTGACCATTAGACAGTCATGTCACAACTTCAAAGGGCCTTTTCTAGAGCCTCAAGAGAGATGCATGCCTCTTTTTCTTGATTTTGGAACAGACCTCCTCACTCTTAGATCTAAAATCTGTAGTCACGACTACAAACCTTCCTCACGTACTTGGCTAGTTTGAAGTTCAACAAATAGAGTATGCTATTTGCCATGAAATTGGATAGTCTTGCTTGAAATGTTGCTTCCTAGACCTGTGCCCAGTGGTGTGGTCAACTGGATCAATCACATCTTGTAGTCCTCTTGGAAATTAATGATAAGTAATGGGTAAGTAATAAGTATTCGAGCCCTCAGTTTGATTGATGGCTTCTGAGTCACTGGCTACTAGATGCAGTGGGATTATAAAAACGGATTTGAGGTTGCTTCAGTTTATCAAAAAGCGGTGAACTGTCCTTGAAACACTGGATTTTAATTGCTTATAATGCCTATGAAAGGTAAATTTGATATTTTCTCATTCTCGTGCAAGTAACAATTTTGTGTGTGCATGTATAGATACATATTATGGGGAGACTAACCTACTGAGTTGTTGGAAGTGCTGCATCTCACTTTATGAACCCTGAAGTAATAGCTCTGCACGAGGTGCATGTAGAAGCCTGTTATTGACTGTGAAGACATTCTGTGTCGGGTGACTGTGAACTGGAGTATCATTTTCCCTCTCATCCTGGCACCTGGATAGTATTAAATTTGAACCTTTGATTTGATTGATACATCTCAGCAGCAGGACATTTAGACATTTATGTCATAAAACCAAAATGAAATATTTTATATCACTGAACACGACCCTGCAAGGTACAGTACTTAAAATCAAATGAAGTTAGCATCAATTTTACAGTTATTTCAAAAGCATACATCAGGCCCACACGTGCACAGAAACACATAACCCCACCATAGAAATGCTCCCCTCTTTTTGTTTTGGAGTGACATTTAGTAAAAACATAAAGTTTACCAAAAGAAGCTGAGGTAGCAGCTTTAAATGCAATAAACAGGGACCTACTTACGTATGCAAAACAGGCACTCACAGGTGCAAGAAAGGTAATTGCTGGTGCAAAATATGCCGTTACCTATTTTACATGCACAACTGCCTGATCTGTAAGGGCAACTAGCTGATTTTTCTTCTTCTGCATAATTTTTATGCACAAATTAGTTGCTTTGGAAAATTTGGCACCAAGGTTTCTCTGTTCTTGAACCTGAAATATACTGTGTATAGAAGACAAAAGACACTTTACTGTCACTCAGTGAAATGCATTTGATACCTGTTTTTATTTGTAAAAACTAAAACACAGAAAGGCTTTTTATGGAATCTTCCCCCCCCTCTGATAACAGGTTTTTCTTTTTTCAAGTGCAGTGTGTTTCATTAGTGCTTTAAAATCTGCTGAAGCTAGGCGGCAGCTTGCCTGCCTATTAGTTTAACCGAAGGCCCATCACAGCAATGCATTATGCATTGTCTTGGGAACAATTAAGACGTGCTATCCCCACAAAGCAGTTTTTAAGTGGCCAAGACATATTTAATGGAAGGGTTTTGGGCACCCAGAATGAAAATACAATAAAAACTATAGGGGATATGTACTTACCCTAACACTGAACAGGTTCCTTATACTTCACAGGTGCACTCTTGGGCACATGGTATCCCACGTGTACAAGCTAAATGCCGCTAATGAAATGTTTATCATCTATGGCGGTCTAAGCAGAAGAGTGTAATCTGTGGCCAGCTAAAGAGCACTATTAACAACAGCAATAATGCAAATTTCACATGCACGCAATTATTGATCTCTTTAGTAAAAAAGCTTATGAATACTATTTATATTTAGGAAATCAGGCATCAACAGCTTAGCAATTGATGGATTTAGACAGGTCAGACAATGTCAGTTTTATGGCATCTAATCAATATAGACAATGTGTCAGGTGGTTTGAGAAATATCTTTATAATGTCTAAAAAGGACCAAATTCAGTATTCCCTTTCCTTTCATAATATGATACACATGTTTCTAAAGCAACAATGTTTTCTTTATTAATTCTATTGCAAGCACTAATAGGTCAAATGAAAACACAATGTGTGTCTGGTTCAGCCATCCCACTCCCAATATCCTCTATGTTAAAATAAAAGTATCAACATCAGTGGAAAATGAATATGTTCTTCATATTCATTGTATGAATGTTGTATATGTTCTATATGTTCTTCAACATTGAAATTTGGGAGCAGACTATTTGAAGCCACTGACAACTCCATTTAATACAATTAGCTGATTTTTGAATTTAGAGGACACATCTTTTGTGGATGACCACAGCTTTGCAGCATTTCAGTCACCAGATTTCTTACAATGGAATTCAAAGTTTCTCTAGTTAAACTAAAGCTCTGTATTAAACCTGAATTCCCACTATAAAAGTCATTGTCGTAGGGAACAGAATCAGTACTAGGTCTCAGGAGGCATTTACATCCAGATGCTTTGGTTGTGTTTCTACCTAAGAGGTATACAATAAAGTGCATAAAGTGCCATGTGTGACTTCTCACTTGTAATTTTTAGTTAGATTTTTTTTAAAACAGGTCACAGATGAGGTCCAGGATACAAATGTAATTTCTGTGGGAAATACCTTAGTTAGCTTTATTCTGTCTCATTGTCTCCTGTGAAACAACTTGGTCTGTTTCTTTAGTCTTGGTAACCAGCAGATATACTTAGAAATGTTCTTTCAAAGGAATCAACACATAAATGAAAGTATGTAAAAAAAACATAGGGAGGAAGGGAAGGGACGAAGGAAGACTCTTTGGAAATCATTGGACAATATTTTTTACATTTTGTATGTGAATATTTTTCAGTGTGGAAAGTAATCTTCTAAAAGGATGTGTTTCTGAAAGTAAAAGATATCCAAACGCCATGTAAGATACCTATTTTGAGAATAAGTAGTATTTTAAAAAGAAAGGTAATTTCAGCATCTTGCTGTCAAATACAAAGAATGCAATGGGCACCTTCACTGATGAGCCAGTCTGCACAACAAAAAATTATCAATGACCAATAAAAGAGTAAGCTATTTCTGGACAATTCAAATGATCAATTTGAATTATCCATTCAAATTATTAATTATTTCTTTGATAATTCAAATTGATTATTCTGACCTTTTCAAGATATGTCCATGAACATTTAAGCAGAATTACGTATTACTGAGTTACCAAATTTCAAACATGTGTGAACAAAAAAAATATGCCATGTATTTCAATAGTCAATGAAGGACAAAATAAAATGCAATAGTATTATGACTGTAACACACATTTTAGCTGAACTATGCATTTACTTTCACATAATACTTTGCAATGAAGGCAATTCTTTGTATGTAAATATAAATGTTACTTAATTTTTATAGCACAATATGATTCTCTAAGAAAAAAAATTACAAGCCAAAGAAAATATTCTTTGTGGAGCCATGTGCCCTAATTTTGTCTTTGGAGCACATGAACGTCTTACACATACCTTCTACACAAAACACATATCTGGTATGAAAAGTGATGAGTCATTTCATCACAGGAAAGGGCAACTGGAGATGATAGAGGACTGATGCTAGCACTGAAGGAAGAAGAGAAGTGAAGCCCTTTACAAAAACAAGAAGTAATCTGAGGGGGATCAATTAGATGTTTGCATATAAAAATTACAGCTACATTGGAAGGTTCAATGAAAATACTGCTATCTGGCAATCAGTCAAGGAAATGAACCCTTGAGAATAAAAGGTACAACATGGAGACTTAGATAAAGAGGTGCCAAATTCCTTCTGACAATACTGACTACGAGCCAATACAACTAAAAGGATTGACTCCAAAGGTACCCTGTTAGAACCTAGTGTGCGTCCTCCTCTAGCTTTCCTTTCTCTGCTCTTGTCTTCTCTTCCAGGTCCCTCTTCGAGTGCGGTTTCAGGCCTCTCTCTCCTTTGTTCTGAGCTTGAGCACTGCCTGTTTGCTCTAGCTCAGAGCAAAGCTTTGAAGGTTCTAAAATATCATGCCCCACTTTATGGTGTCTTTGAATAGGAAATCACTATTAGGGAGGAAAGCTAGCCCAGCCGGAGAGCCACCTCCAGAAGGAGAGGAAAGCCCATTCTTTTTCAAAGTAATAAGGAAATTTAAAGAAAGAAGAAAGACTGTTTCTAAAAAGAAAAAAGAAGAGCTCAGAGATATGTGATCTTCAAGTTTACACACATGCATCTCTTGTCTTGCTTCCATGGATTGGATATATTTTCCTTGGGTGTGGGCATGTGATAATGTCTTTTTTATTCAAGCTAAGGCTCTCATAGAGGCCTTTTCCAGTTACTAAATAGGAATAATCTAAAGTACACGCCACAAAAGTTAATTGTAAAAGTTAATATTCAGAGAAGGTAAGAATGAGCTGTTACTGCAATTAGCATCAAACTGATGATACTTCAATGGTACCTTGTTGTCTGGGAAGAACAGTTTCAACTACAAAATGACTGGGGTTTCCCTGCTGTTAAGTCTCCTAGCACCTTTTACAATTGCTTATGTTTTCAATAAAGTTCCTTGAAGAATTGAAAGACTGTGTCTTCCTCAGGCTTCTCCCCAAAGTATGTAGTTCACCATCTCAGTGAATACTTGTTGAAATAAAACAAATGTACTTTATCAATAAACATTTATTGAACATACTGAATATCTGTTATGGAGAAGGTAGTTTGTGGTTGGGTTGGGGAAAAAAGCATGCCGTGTAAGGGTTTAATGTCTGATTGAGTTGGTAGGCGTCATTTAGGGGAGATAAACATTAACAGGAAACAGCATCTTCTATGTATCAAATGGGATTGTTAGGTGGTACAGAAGCTACTGGGAGTTAGTCACCCCTCAGGGCTGAGCTGGATAAAGAATGGACTTGTACTATGTATTTGAAACTCTGTTTTTCTGCTTAAGATGTTCAGTAGAGTATGTTCGATTCTATCGCTTCTGAATTGATCTAGACTACTCCTAGTTGAAGTACAAACCCGGCGTCCCCCAAAAGGATGGGTGGATTATATGCCTGTCTTGAAGAAGGAAGTAGGCACCATGAATCCTATTCAGTGAGGCAGATGTTTCGACTAGAAGTGTGGTCAGGTGAGAGAGCCCAGCAAGGTAAGGTATACAGACAACCAGGCAACAGTAACCCAGTTAGTATTATACAGTTGCAGCAAGACTGGAGTTCCACAGTCAAAAGTGGAGTTAGATAACTATTATAACATCTCAATTTTTATAAACTTTGAATTGAGTACTTAACATTCCTTCATTCACTCATTCATTCATCCAATTAATGTTTAACAATCCCTCTGGGGACCTAAGGAGAGAACAATATAAAATATATCATGTGCTACAACAGAAATTAATAAGTAAATGGGTATAGAGATGAAAGAGTGCATAATTTTGCCTCAGGGAGGGATCCAGGATTCTATAAAGGGAGTGACCTTTGAACTGATAGGAAACGATGACAAGCTTTCACAAGAGGAGGAGAAAGGGCATTTCAGACAGCAATGAGTGAATGTTGATTCACTTAGTTTTGCACAGACTTCTTTACTGCTCACTAATTGAGTGACTTGGTAGGGTTTTTGTAAAGAAAACTAAACACATGAACATATTGTGATTCATTGACTGTTCCTAAATGTACCATTATCTGCTAGATAACATGAGAAAAATCAGCCTACCTAAAGTTCCAAAGAAACTATGCTAAGCTATCAAATATAAATGATAGATCTGGCAGGAAAAAATTATTTTACCAAAACAGACATAAATGAGGAATACACTGAACAATGAAAGCTTTTATGTTGGCCCCTCGGCATGGCCTCAATCCTGTCTTTGGATAGATTCATTGTTTCAACAGACATAATCTTACAATGGGAACTTCATCAACATTTGCTGAGATAATAGTGATTGGTAACAAAAATAAAGTTGATAGTGACAATGATGAGATACATATACTATCCTTTTAGAATCTGTAACTTTCCTTCCTTTTGATTCCCTCTCATTTAAAGAAGACGGCTCAGTTCCTGATGGATCAGCTGTCCTCAGATGAGTGAATTGTCAGGCCTTTCTTAGGATCCAAATCTACTCCACTAATCTAAATCCCCTCAGACACAAGTAGCCTTAGGTTTCTGAAGTTTGAGCTAATTGGGTTGTATTGTATATAAGTAATTCAGATGAGGTATTGTAAACAAGATTTTAGAGTTTACAGAGGATACTAAAACTGGAGGCTGAGCAAATAATGAGGAACAAAACAATCAGACTCAAAAGGATTTGGATTGTATAAGTAATTGGATCAGCAGATGGCAAACGCAGTTCAGTACAGGAAAATGTAAAATAGACTTGAAGCAAAAGAAACAAACTGGAGAATGTGTGCTAAATGGAACAATCATCCAGAACGCTGACCAGGAAATGGGAAGGAGGGGCTATTATAAAATATAAATCATGGCAACTCTCAGCTTATGGCAAATGCTGTTGTTTAGAATCCTACCAGAAAGCATGTGCACGCACACTGGCTGTAGTGGGGACTTACCGCACCCTGTGGGGACTAGCAGGATGCTCCAAATTTCTAGCATTTCACCACTCAGGTTTGTTGAGGCACCTTTCGAAAATTCTTAAGGTGTTACTTTTTTCAACGCAGCTTTTCCTCCCTTTTGTTTAGGCTTAGGCTCATTATTCTATAATTACCCTTCTCAGACATTGCTAGAAAGATTCAGAAGAATGTTTTCAGGATATATTACTAATTACCCTATATTTCACCATGTCAGAAAATCCCTGGGAGGACCCACGTAAGGGCATCACTCTCCCCATTTGCCCCATTCCCTGAAGGTATAATGTACCCTTTGCAGGGGTGTGAGATCAACTGTTTACTGCGGCAGAGTTATAGGCAGTGGATTTAAAACGTGTGTGTGTGTGTGTGTGCGTGCGTGCGTGTGTGCATGCACACGCAGAAGAATTACCTGGGCAGCTTGTTTTAAAAGGGAAATACCTAGACGCCTTTTCTACAGCCCAACTGAGAAGAGTCTGGCAATCGGCATCTCAAAGAAGCACCCCTGGAGATGCTGATGGAGGTCATCTTTGGGAGGCATTTTGAAAAGCAGCTGAACAAAATAGTAGAAAGAACACCAATGCTAGTCTCTCCTCATCCAATGGAACGATGAACGTGGGAGTGACTCTGCTCCAGCCCCGTGTTCTTTACCTAGAAACAAACCTAATATCTGCCCAGCATACCTGTCAAAGGAGCAAATGAAATAATTTCTGAAATCTTATTGCATATAAATATAAACTTAAGGTTAAAAATTTGCCATAATGCAATGTTGCAATGTGGACTATTGTGGTTCCGCAATAATGTGCCTGTAAATGGATGATTGTGGCAGCCACTTCTACCCAGCCAGGGTTAGGTTTTCCTTTTCATCTGTTGCTGCAGGAATTCTCACCCATAGTTGATCTCTGCAACCAAATAGTTACTGAAAGTAGTGGGTGTTTTCTTCTGTATACTATTTAAAAGTGCTAACAGAAGGTCACTAACTGTGCCCCCATGGTTTTGTTACTCCCGGGGAGCACCGTTTTGAATAGCAGTCTTCAGTGTATGAAGATTCAGTTGCATACACTATGGTCACTGATACTCAACTCCAGCTTTTGTTGTTGAGAATGACAATGACTTCCACTGGCCTGATAATTACCCTTTCATCATCTACTACTGATGTCAGTGTCTCATTTGCAGCAAGGAAAACTGAAGTCTGTTTACAAATCATACCGAGTCCACTGAGCAAAATATCCTATGAAATCAATTGATCCCTAAGAATATGTAAAAAAAATCTGGATTTTTCCCATGGTTCTTTACTTATGGAAATTCTGTATCTAGGCAGTTTCACCTAGAATGTGTTGGTGGCTGAATTAAACAATGATAAACCCCCAAACCATATGAATCAGCTAACCCAGGGCATCCCAAAACACTGCTCCAGGGTGAGAGTTACAACAAGCACACGGAAGGGTATGTGCACAGCTCCTTCAGTGCTTGACTTGCTACCATACTCCTCTCCTCTCTGGAACAGTCTGTGGGCATGGCTACCATGTAATTAGCTGAGCAATACGTTAGGTGTTTAAAAATATTTTTCAGGTGCTTTTTTGTATTCAGGATAGATCTCAACACCAAAAATCAATCTCAATCAAAGCAGCAACTGAGTTTATCATAAATTAACATGAAAAGGTTTTCTACTGAGTAGATGGTTAATTACTATCTAATTTGAATATTTTTGCATATTAATGAGAAATGAATGAAAAGCATTTTTAGATTTTTAACTTCAGCTGAGAAACCCATGGAGATAATGGATCCTTTTTAAGAGGCATGTGATCTCTATTACTAAAGGAGATACTGATTTTTTTTAATTTACTGACTTGTTTTAAGTTGATTAATGGATTAGTGTTTTGCCATTAATAAACTATATCCAAATGAAAGACAACTTCATTATTTGACTCTGTAGCCCCTAGCTGCCTGCCAGGTAAGAAAAATGAAAAATAGATGAAGAGTTTGCTAAGGAAAAATGTAACCTTGCACAGTCCTTGTCTGGATGTAGACATTTGTACGTTTCTCAATGTGACTGGATTTTTATAATTTGTAATTGTTTATAACATGAAGTTCTATGTATATTACTTATAAATGATATTTAGTTTTAGAACATACATATTGAACTGAAGTAGATGTATATTCTTAAAACTATTACTGCATTCTCCAGTTTGACAAAGTGACTGACAATTGCCTCGGGCCTCAGAAATTACAGCCACCAAGAAGTTGAAAGTCACTGCTATAAAGTATCCTTGAAACCTTTTTTAGCATTGAAAACAAAGAATAATATTTCTATTATTTTATACTTATTTAGGAAAAAATAATTTAAAACACAAACTACTTAGCTTTTTCCAGTTTTCTTTTACCTTTACCTTTTATTTTGTAGCAAAACCTCCTTATTTGATGCATACTTTTAGGCTATGTGAAAGGTAAAAGTATCCCATTCTCTCTTTGTGAAGGATTTACCATTATCCAATAATTCTATGCATCCAATGGGCTCTAGCCAGGATTTCTTATAGACTAACACAGAGCAGTCATGATGAATGAAACTAGAAGTATTTTCAGACTTTTGAAACAAAACACTTCATGCCAGATGGGTAACATAACAGGGTATTATTTCTTGCAGTCCACATTCAACTTTAAGGAATTGGCTATTTTAGTTGTGTTGTTACCACAGCAGCCCAACACCGATTTTGAAAAGCCTCAGATACACAGGAATGTTCTTGCAGACAAATTACTTGACATTGTATTTTACCGAGAAGAGCTGGGATTGGATTGAACTCACAGAACTTCAATTAAGCATATAGGCCTCAGAACATGATTCCAGAGTTCAAGAAATGCTTTTGGAGTATTTAACTTAACAGAAGAGAAAAAAGTAGAAAATAATTTTTTTCTCCAGTCTAAAGAACACCTCCTTTACATTACAATAAAGTCCAAGAGCGTGAGGTTGATCATACCTGAAAATGAAACTGCCTAGGTGGATGCGTTCACGGTCACTCCCAGACTTGCCCTGTTCACTATTCACCTACCATCATGGTCAGGACCTTCCTTGCCAGGAAATCAGAAGATTTTTACCAATACAAGGGTGATAGACTCTAAAAGTGGCATTGACAATACATCTGAAGAAAAGTCTGCAAAAGAGGCAAGTCATTTAAAAAAGAACTAAAAACCTTGATGTTTCCAATTGAGCCATATGCCAGGGTAACTCTCAGGATAAGAAATGAACTATATTTTATATGCACAAAGTAGGATTTTTTAACAAAATTATGAAATCAAGAGTGGCATTAGCATGAGCTGTCCACTCCCCCTCTCCTCCTTCTGGTCTCTTCCAGTCTCTTTTGCCAAAGAACTGAGAACGAATTTTTGAGAGCCAAGGATATGGAAAGGAAGACAAAATAAAGCTGGGAGAATTTTGGCGGAATTACATGCTTAACATACTGCACCATTTCTTTAATATATTTAAATAGTCCTGTGTCATCAGTTGGTGGCTTTACTTTTCGACAATTTGTGATATATTTTGCTTTTCCTTAATTAAGCTTCACATGCTGGAATTAATTACTTCTGGTAGATGAAATCTGGTGGTCTAATGTTCAACTTCAGTTAATAGAGCTCAAAGTCTACATTACCTTTGAAATTACCAACTTTACTGAATTATATTTGTCTACCTGTATCTTCTAGGTCATGAGCATACAGAGCAGCTACAAGCTCTGCTTATTTTTCACGTGTGACTCATAAATTTGCCTCACTATTTATAGACAAACATGGTTTATTATATATAAGATCTCTATATTTTAGGATTGCATATAAAATGTAGAGGGAATGTTTTTACCTCTGAAACCTTCAAAATCATTTTTTCCTAGCCATTACAATAAGGTTATATCAAAATCCCATTTTTAAAAAAGATAATGTGAAAATAATGTGAAGAAATTCAGTATACTGACCTGGAGTAGTTTGAAATGTCTAGATACCATTATCCAAAATTAAATGTTCAAGGATTCTGAAAACTTGAGTATGATTAGGTCTAAGGCAAGAATTCACCTAAAAGTCCACAGTATGCATCTAAAAGGACCAGTTTTAGATAATAAAATGTACACATACTTATACATATATCATAAATTGTTCTCACATGCATAATAATGCACACAGGCAGGTATTATTATCTTTGTTTTGCAGACAAATATATTAGGGCTAGGTGATATTAATTGAGATTACCCTCTCAATCACTGATCTTGAACTTGAGTTATCTGAACCCATAGCCTGAGCTACTTCCATTTATAGTCCAAGTAATCATTATAAAAGTAGACAAGGAGGAACTGGAGGCCAGAAAGTGGAAGCTGATCAAGTGAAAGAGGAAGCAGGACCTGTACTAACATCCCTTTGCCTTTCTCTACACATCGTCTCGTTTATTTTAACCAATTCTCTCCCATGTCACGGGTATTTATTTTGTCTCACCCATCTAGGTCGCTGGATGACTGATGAATGTTAAAGCATATGAACCTGACTTAATTTCCGTAGATAATTGTTACAGCCCTAATTTGGATGTGAAGATTCACCAACTAGTTGCACGTCTCTGGAGGGTCTACATTTGAAAACCGACATTGCCTGTGCTTGTTTCTCCTTCTCACTTACTTAGCTACCTGAAACAATACCTTACATGCAGTAAGTAGTTTCTTTGATTCTTCCAGCAGCCTTATGAAGCAGGGACTACTCTGATCCTACTCCTCTGAAAGAGGAGAGAGAGGCTCAGAGAATTCAAGTGACTTCCCCAAGTGACCGAGCTAAGATTTGAAATCATGTCAGTTCAGCTCCAGAGCGGAGAGTCACTCCCCACTTCGGCAAATAGCTCCACGCAACCCAGATTCAGTAAAACACATGATCTAACGCTTCCTCACACATGAGCTGTGCCACCTGGGAAAGATACTCAATCGGCCAAGTGTCAGCTCCCTTCTTATTTGTCAAATAGGAATAGTGACCACAGAGGGTTTTTTCCTTTACATTTTTTGAGTGTTAAGTAATATTATAAATGCAAAAAGTACCATATTATGATTATCAGCATTGGGCTAAGAAGGGTAGCTTGATATAGTGAATATTCAAATTGCATAGGCATGTTAACCTTGGGTTAAAACTGGGTGCTTACAGGATTATGGTTCTTTGGGAGTTAATCTTAAAATTGAAGCCTTACAGCGAGCGGAGGGATTTTGCATCCATTGGTTTGTCTTGTTAGTGGTATGCGTCATCAATGCAGTTCAAAGTTCCTATGAAAAGCAGAGCTTGCCATAAATGACTACGGTAAAGTTTCAGCCAGAAACTGGCATTTACTTTTGTTCATCAGGATATTTGAGCCTTATTCTCCCATTTTCTGTCTTGGCAAGGAAGTCAAATTTGGGTGCAACAAAGAATCTTTTTAACTGCATTCTTTTTTCTGTATAATTTTACCATACTACTGAGCACATGTGTATATATTTCTTGTCTTTTCTTTTTTTTTAAATTGATTCACTGGGTTTCTTTAACTATGTAACAATAGTATATGCTGATGAAACTTGCCACAGTGAAGCCAAATTCACTTTAGGTAATCCTGGGCCTGATCTTTAGAAACCAAATAATATTCAATAGAATTATCACTTTAGAGTTTTAAGGTTATAAATGCTTTCATATATGCAAAGTGTTTTATATTTCTGAAGAACCACGTGTGGTGGGTCACTGTAAAGATTCATGTTAACCAGAATTCACATTAATGTATTTTGTGTGGTGAGTATCATTTTTAACTGGAACATGTATATTTGGCCTTTTTGGTTCTGCTCTAACTATTCCTATTTGGAGACAGAACTTCTAAAGAACTATAATTCTATTTTGCTAGTTTAAATTTTGCTCTTTTTATTTGAATATATATTATGTACAGTTCGTTTCATAGTGCAGTTACTTGTCAGTGCAACATAAATACTTCTGTAAACTTGTACCTTTTTTGTGTATGAATATTTTGAAATCAAAATAATCAACAGTAAACACCACAACTACAGCTGCAGCTTTAAATATTTTATAACCCAATCAAATTGTTTGAGTAGTAATGCATTTAAATGTTGTCATGGAATCCCCTCCAGACTTTTTAAAATGGTTACTCTGTTCCTGGGTTTGCTATTTATGAAGTTCATAAGGGATGACATTTTTAATAATAGAGCATCTGACTTAGTGAGCAGTGCTTCTTTCTGTGTCTTAATATAATCTATAATTTTCTGGCTTAACTTTCAGAGGGACACAACTACAAATTATATTTTTATTAATGAATATATATAGATATGTGCAGATATATATAGATTATATATCTCTGTGTGTTATTGCTGCTGTAATTAAAGTGACCTTAAGTGAGAAGTTTTATTTGAGTCATTTGGCATCTTTTCAGACATTTGGATGAAGAAGCAGTTTTACCTAAGGAGATAAGGTACCAGGCTGAAACCAAGTGTGAAAATATATTTATAAAAGACTCAAAGCAGAGGTCATCTATAATTAAGTATAATGTGATATTTTAGACCAGGTCTAGGTTCCTGATATACTTTAAATTATTTTTAAATCTTACAGGCTAGAAAAAAGAATTGGGAGAGAGCCCAATTATCACTACTATTAGTAGAGCTAACATTAACTAAAGTCCTGCTATATGCTATGTCCTGGGCTAAAACACTTCATACAACCTATGTTGCAATTTTATCAGGCTGTTTCCATCTTTTCAGATGAGGAACTTAAGCCAAACAGTAAATGTTGGGATCTGGGTTTCTGAGCTCAGAGCCTCGAGTTTAACACATATAAATTTAACTAGTGCGCATGTGTTTCATTGCACACGTGTGTTTAATGTAATTGATGGACTGAGGATGCTCATCTTCAGAAGCAAATATTCTTGAAGTTTTAAAACACTAACACTCAATAAAACGGGCTTTTTTTCAGACTTTTTTTCAGTTGGATTTTTTTCTTTTTAATGTATTAAATGTACCTAAAATGTTTAAACAATGTTGTGTTTGATACAAGACTGAGAAAAGTAAATTGACATTAACTATTTTTGCTAGCATTTATATAGGCAAACCAACAACTCTTTGTGGTTACATTTTAACATGACTCATTCAATAATGCTTTATGACATAGTCACATATAAATATTGTTAGGCACCATTAAAAGATACTTTTATCTTTAAACTAAAATTTGATGTAGAAACAATATTTTAAGAAAAATGTGTAAGAAAATAACAAGGGTTTGCACACTGGGTCTTACTAAAATGGCAAGATCACATAAAAATATACTTCGTAGTTTGTCTTCAAATAATATACAGTTTGGTACCTAATATTCTAATTTGAAATTTAGACTCTAATTTTAAATTCACAAAATTTAGAAAGTAGGTACAGCCTTTGAAAATATTCTATCCTAAAATACTTTGATCAGAATAAACATATGCCAAATAGGCCAAACACTGGAAACATTTGGGTGCAATGTAATATGATCGAAGGGGACAGCAAAATGTTAAGGTACAGAGATACGTAGTCTGAGAGAAATGTCCACCAACCCCTCCCCCGTTCAATTTTATTTCCTTGTGTTTTAGTGGGCAGAGACAGTTTCACCAGAATGGAACAAAGAGATATAACCATGTTGGCCTGGCTTTGTCAAATAAAGTAATTTGCTGATATCATCTTTGGACAATGGGATATTTGGAAGATCCTTTTTTAAATGCATATTACCTGGTCAGCAATGCATTAAGCACCTTTATAGAAAAAGCGCTTAACCTTTGCATGATTGCTACACAATATCTATTTTCAACCATTTGAGTTTTTAGAACTCATGAGGTTCAATGTCTTACCTAAGGTCACATAATTGGAAGTGAATGGTGGGGCCAAGATCGAATCCCAGGTCTCCCTACCCAATGTTCTAGCCACTTCAAGATTACCTTAGAATGTCCCTGTGTGTAAATACATCCCTGCTCCCAACCCTCAAGTCTCATTTTAAGAAATGTGTGTGATTGAATTGTTTGCTATGAAGTTTTCAGTATACCAGAAGCTACTTATAAAAAATATAACTGTAACAAAAGCCACTTCTCTTTAGTAAATTACTAATATCCAACTGAACCGTAAAGAACACTTAAAGTGTACTGGTGTATGTCAAATGGGATCTTCTCATTGTTACCAGCACTGGTCTAAGGAGGGTAGTTCTTCTCTGGTCCTAGATTGGGCTTTGCTCCTGAATTTAGGAGCTTCTTTTGTCCTCCACATCTGCACTATATTGCTGATCACCAGCCGCTGATAGCTGTGGCCTTTTGAATCAGCTGAATAGTTTCTGCAGAGGAATATTTAAGCTTAACACAAAATTTGATGCAGATTCGTTGTTCTACTTGCTCAGTCATTTTGAATGCGATGGCCACACAGTACACATGCTCACTCAAGAACATCTATTGCCCCCACTGACTAGTACAGTAAAATTTGTCACTGTTCACGCATGTGCATTCCAGTTCACTCTCCGTGGCCGCCAGGTTACATCGATGCTGTGTAAACCATTTTCGTTACATTAACAATGGCTGGACTTTTTCTGGACAGACCTCCTTGTGTGTTGTAAATCACTGTACACCTAGCAAGTAGCAATATAGCTTATTAATTGTGGCTCTCCAAGAAAGGGGTATAAGGTTTAGTGTTTCACAAATGTATTTGATGACAAAATTATTTTATTATATATAATTTTCTCATAACATCTCTAAGGACAACTGTTTGATGAGACCTGGGAACTCCGCTTGGGGAACTCTGAAACACAGGGCCACAAAAACTATACTGTATATGATCAAGAATGTCTCTAAGGATCTTAATGCAAACTGTTGCTAATATTACATGACCTAGTATTCATGTGAAATAATTGTTGTGAGTTAAGGACATATCATTTTTCCCCATATTTTTCTGATGAGGAAACAGACATAGAAAATTCAAAGTAGATTTCCCAAGGTTTCTCACTGAAAAATGTTAAAAGCCAAAAATAGATAGAAAACAAGCAAAAAGAATCCAGCTTTGTCTGACCAATCTGACAGGCATTCCCCCACACTGTTCACTTGTCAGTGGTGTCGACTGGGTGTTCAGGCAGAGAAATAGTGCTAGTCAACACCCTCCCTGTTCCTGGGTCATAACAGACTTAAGATCAAAACTGAGTTTAATCTCAACATTCAATTAGCACTTGAGGTGTAAGAGGATGACATCTACTGGGGAAATTTCCAGTGAGTTTAATTACATACCCACTCACCCTTGCCCACAGGGGAGGATTAGCGTTGGAACCTAAAAGGATTTAACCACAAGCACCCCAATAGCCAAGTGGTGTTTTTTATGTGTTGGGTTTGGTGGGGGGAGACACAGTTAAAATCATATATGCTTTACCTTATTTAATCTCCATCTCCTGGTCCTATAAGATCTGTCATATTTAAACAAAACAGCTTCAGAGAAGTTAAACAAATGATCAAAAGTCAAATAGTAAACCAGGTAGCCAGGGATCAAATCCAGATCTGACTGATTGCAAAGCCCTCCGGCTTTTCACTAACCATTTTGTCTCCAGAATCTACAGGAATAATCCCTGTTTAAATTTCTCCCAGGGGCATGAATGGATTGGGGTGTGAAAGTGCCATAGACATCCTTGCTGTACAAATGTACCTGTTTCTGCAGCTGAGCACTGTGTTTTATTGTCATCATCCAGGGCAACAGAAAACAGGGGAGTCAGCCTCCCAGCAATTCTGGGGGAAGGCACCTAGACTCTGTCAAACGCCAGAGCTGACCTCCATCCCTGCGAGAGGAAAGTCAGGATGGAGGACAGGAATTTCTCTGGCAGGACAGCCTGGCATTCAGGCAGCTCTGCAGGCTCAGCTGGGTGCTTGTTTTGTGGAAAACAGACCAGTGACGGCCCCCCACGGGACTGTTTCCTTCTACCCCTCATCCAAGGGTTTAAGTACAGCACTATGGGCTTCTTGTATATATCAGGCTAATTATAAATGATTTAACACTGTAATCTGGAATAAAACTCTTCAGTTTTTGTAAATTAACCCTGGGGATACGTATTTTCCTTCTCATTTCTAGAATATCAGTTATTATGGCTTATGGGATGAATAATTTTTACATTTCACGAAACTTCTGAGAAGACCCTAACATAGATGATGGCAAGCAAAGATAGAATTCAGATGAAACTATTCAGGAGGTCAATAATTTAACACTTTCAGAAATTATGTAATATCAATTCTCACTGAGATCTGTAAGATAGATTTCTTCATTAAAAATCTATTAAGAGTTGGAAGAATTTATTAAACAAATTATTAATATTTCAGGGTACTGCTAAATAGCAAATTAAAACAAAGCTAAAATAGCACAGGAAAAATATATTTCATGATTAAAAATGAATTTCCACCTGACAGTGAGTTTTACCAAAGGCTAATTATTTCTCAAATATTTCAGTTTGGAATCTTAATCTTTTTTTTTTTATCATGGACTAGGCAGTAGTCTGTTTTTTTCTCCATTACTATTTTGACTCTTTTCAAGGAAGAAAAACACAAACACTCACACTGACTATATCTGTTGGCTATTTTTCTTTACATATGCAAATCACAAATTATAGTGAGAATGAACACTTTTCTTCCTCTTGGCTACCACATATGACCCTCGATGACCTTCAGTTTGCCCTTGGTATTTTGATTATAATAAGAGGTGTGCATTCTATGTATATAAATAAGGAAATGTTTTCTAAAATGCTGGACAGATGACAGTGTTAAGGTTTATGAGATGTTTCCTTTATACCAAATCAAAAGAGTTCAAACAACAAAGTTCACTGAGTATGATTTTATCAAAAACTACTTTGAGGAACTACTTTTCAAATCTGATCCAATATTTCACTCAATTTATTAACAACTGTTGAGTGCAGCTGGACAACACTCGGCTGAATTTTGAACAAGACGGTAGTGTGAAGGCATCTAAAGGGATCAATAAAAGCTGGTCATCTGAATTCAAACACTTTGAGGAATTACTAATATATACAGAAACAATGGAACTTATTCTTCAATGCTTTATCTATATATGTACACATACATGCAGGTATCATCTCTCAAATATTTCTTCATCATGTTTTATATAAACCACTGAGTTTCTTAGCGGATCATTAAAACAAAATTGTGACTATTTCAAAAAATGTACAGATCAGTCAAGAGGATAGGCAAAATCACAGCAGCTGATTTCTGAATTTTGTCAGACGTGTAGTTATTACACACTGTAGAAAACAGTGAATGGCAAAAGTTGTGTCAATTTTAAGAGGCCCTAGAAGGATAAGAAGAATATGGATATGGTGAGATCAAGTCAGTAAAGACTATATTGTAGGATGAAAGAAATAGCATTTTACCCCAACGTGGAGGATTATAGAAGTAGAATTCTCGCCCTGGCCGGTGTAGCTCAGTGGATTGAGCGCGGGCCTGCGAACCAGAAGTTTGCGGTTCGATTCCCAGTCAGGGCACATGCCTGGGTTGCAGGCTGGTTCCTTGCAGGCCAACTACCAGCAGGGGACGCATGAAAGGCAACCATACATTGATGTTTCTCTCCCTCTCTCCTTCCCCTCTAAATATAAATAAGTAAATAAAATCTTTTAAAAAAAAGAAGTAGAATTCTCGATGCAAGTTGTGAATTGGAGAGTGTGAATGACTAGGTTTGAAGGGAATAGGATATTTGAAGTGGTCCATTTAGCAATTCCAGTGTTTGAGCAGAGGGGAGATGATGAGAAAAGCTTTCATAACAATTAATCTAGGATGGGGCAGAGGTTGAGTTGGAGTTGGGAGATAAGAGGCCATTATGACCATCTTTGGAGATGTTCAAACATAGGCTGGTGACAACTTTGTAGACATGTTGAAGAAGAACAAAACATCAAACAGGGAGTGAACTGGATTTTAAAGTCCTTTCCAGCTACGATTTAGGAAAGTAGGATAGAGCACTGGTCTCAGGGTCTCCAGTTTGCATACTGGTTCTACCTATAATCTGACTATGACCTTGGGCTATGACCTTGGGCAAGTTACTTAGTTTTGCAAGTACTCTAGGGTTTACTCATTTGTAAAAGAGGAACAATTTTAGAATCTATTTCATCATGTTAAGTGAGGTTTAACCAGTGTAGCATATAAGAATGCTTAACACAGGGCTTCAAACAGTTAAGACCTCAACGAATGTTTTCCTGTCCTGTTATTCAATTTCTAGACATTAAGGCTTTAAATCATATTACTACAAAGGGGTGAAATGGGTTAGGTAGGGAAAACCATGCTGCAGTAGGATTCACAGGATTTGGAAACTCATTTTATCATTAAATGTAGATCAAACTGGGGCAGAAGATGGGAGAAATGAACACAAAATGAAAATGTTAAGAATGCATAAATATGAGTATTGGATGACTTCTGTTCAAAATTAGAAAGGGAGATTTAAAAAAAGATGTCTCTGAATTTTCCTTTGGAATTGATGAAGTTTTTTAAACTTAAATTTATGGATATATGTACATATCTAAAACTATATGTTGTATATAGTTTTCGAATTGTTTGCTTCAAATTTGAGCAAACAGTCAGGCATTTTACTTTTTTCTCTCTGAGCTGAAAATCTTAGAAGTGGTGCTTTCAACATGCCTGTAGGCACTGAATGAGCACTTTTGGTACTTAGTGCAACAGCATAGACTAGTGGCAGGAAGGAAGATTGTAGCTAGGAGGCCTGGACACTGCTTGTGACCAATCCAGGGCCCACTTCAGTTTTAGGCTGCAATTACGACAAAATTATCCATAGCTATAGGAACTGACCATTTGACCAAACAAAACCAGTTTAAGGGATAGTTATTTTAATAACATAAGACTTGTTTACTACTGACTAGGATATTGGTAAAATTCTTTTTTGACTGCTGCAATAAGTAGCTTAATAGTGATGATCACATATTCAAATATTTTAAATGGCATTTCTTTTCCATTTGAAAACTTTATCTATTTAAAGAAGTCATGTATTAAAAATCTCTATTTGTTTTTAATCTGTACTATGGGAGATAATGGTGTCATTTCTTTGCATTGAATTTCCTTATCCAGATAGTGCTTTTAATATCAATCACCAAATATTTGTGTGCACCGCAGATGCTACCAAGGAAAACAGAATTACCTGAGATCCCGCATGCAGAAGTTTAAAAACCAAACATGCATACAACTTACACAACATGGACAAAAAAGGTAAGTGCTACTTGAGCCGCGTGAAGAGCCCTGGAAGCACAGAGGGGGAAGGGATTAGTAACCTCCTCAAGGGGGGAATCTCTGGAGGAGTCAGTACTCAGGGTGTGATTCAGCACAGAATAGACATGCAATAAACACTTAACAAATGAATGATCTATAAAGAAATTTTCCCAAACTTTGTGGTTTAAATAATTTGTTTTATTATTTCTCATAGTCTCTGTGGGTTGAAATGGGGGAGGGGTTCAGTGAGGTGGTTGTGGCCCAGGGCCTCTCCTGGGGTTGCAGTCGGATGGTGGTTAGAACTAGTACTAGACCTAGGAAGCAGCAGTCCACGCAGCTCGGAGCTGCCCAGACATCTCTCTCCTTACAGTCTCACAGCCTCAGTGTGGCTTCTACTTTGGGTGGGTGTGGGCTTCCTCACAGCATAGTAGCCTCTGTGCAGTTGGATTTGGCATAAACTTTTAAGAACAAGTATGGGCTTGACCAAAAAGATCATTTGGTTTTCTTTTGTAAGACGATTCTAGTAGAACTTAGTTGTCTTTAACTTCATTCAAAACAATTCTGGTAGATTGTATTGTGACAGCTGTCATATCAGTATGCATTTTAAAAACATCAAAATTGGTGAATTTTTTTGTAGCCATTTTAATATTGAAGAAGGAAGAAAATATGCAACATTTTGGCATATTGATAGTGATGAAACCGAGACAATAATTGAGAACAATCAACGTTATACCACATGAGAGATAGCTGTCATACTCAAAATGTCCAGATCAATAAAGTTATCGGTGAAAATGAAAAACATGTCTCTTATTTTACAGAAAAAAAAACCCATATGGACTTTTTGGCCAACCCAATATTTTAGTTAACAAAGCAGAAGCTCCATGACCTTTAATGACCTAGTGATAAAAAAGTCAATAGCTTTACATCTACCATAGTCTGTTAGTCAAAACAGTCACAAAGCTGGCCCATTTTAAAAGGGGGGCCCATGGACCGCATCTGTTGATGAGAACAGTGTCGAGTCGCATTGCAGAAGAGCGTTTGAGAGGGAGGTGTTGTGATTGCCTGAGAAAAACAAAATCCCTGTAGTGAATTCAATGTTAGTTTTTAAGATGTAAAATATAAGGTTCTTACATAACATTCCTTTTTGCCTTTATTTTTAAAATGAATATGTCATGAAATCTAAAAAAAATTAGAAGTAGATTTGGAATCAAAAGATGGTATAAATTATGTATGAACCTCTCAATTTCTACTCAGTTTTGTGTAGTGTTTCTCCTAAGTTTATATCTTTTAATGCGTGAAGTCCCCATTTAGGCTGTATCTATAAGAGAGTGTGCTAAAAATCGTAAATAAAACAACCTGTCTGATAAAGTCACTACCGTGGCAAAAACTAATCTATAAAATCAACTGTTGGGAATTGCATAACAAAGAACAAACAAGCAGAAACAAAGGAAAAACGCACACACACAAGCAAACGAAGACAAAAACTTACCACGTGTAGAATTTACTTTTCACTTGTTAACAAGTTTCCTTGACATGGCATAGAAGACAAAGTCTTATCCGGCAGTGCAGGGCTCAGATTTGATTTTAGCGAAGTGTTGCACAAGGATTACAAATAAATGGGTTTTGTTTTCCTTTACATGCAAGAACCTCTTGATTCCAAGAGCTCTGTAAGATACACAAAATGTTTTAGGCCAATACGATACCACTTGGTGCTCCAGAGGAGCGCACCTCGCCTCTTTCCCTTTGTGTACGGACCAAGAGAAGGTAGAAACGATGCACGCCAGCAGTATCGACTGCCGCGGAGAAGTCCCACGGCACAGTGGAATGAAAGAAGGCACAGTGGAATGAATTGTCTTCTGACCACGTGACCATGAAAGCCGTTCAGTGACAACGGGGAAATAACAAATATTTTAGTAATGTCTTCTGATTTCTGAAACTTACTCCCCACAAAGAGAAATGTCAGGGGCCACAGGTATACTATTATTTTTTAAGTGAGAAAACCATGGAACTGGGTTTTCAAGGTGGCATCCGTGGTGCTCTTTTGATTATAAAACTGGACTATTGAAAAACTTATTTTTAACATTTCCTTTTAAAAAATTTAGTTCACACTTAAAACTTAAAGGTTTTTATAAATTATTATTTGATTACAGTTTCAGGATAGGGAAGCAGTCCAAAAAAGAAATGTTTTGGTTCCAAGTTTACCTTTATTATTATGGATGTGGAAAAAGAAGCTTATTAAAAGGCATATTCTGAAAATTTCATCTGGATGTAGACACAGCTAATAAACCACAAACTTTTATTCAAGTCATTATTAAAACATTTAAACGTGCACTATTATTTAAGATATAATATTGCTAGTGGAGTCTGAAGGTTGTTGCTGAGAAACTGGTTGCTGATTTTATTTTCAAGAGGTTTTTTTTTTCATTGTTGTTGTTGTTATAAATATCTTATAGCGTCACAAGGAATAATAGCTCAGCATTTATCTCTCTGGCTGCGAATACTTCTCCTGTTCATTCGTCTCCTTCATGTGTTCTGGGCAGCTACAGTCAGGCCTGGGAAAAATATTCCTTTTTCTTCAGTATTTCTTGCTTTGTTTTACTTACCTCAATAATTCTTTCCCTTTGTTCTACTTCACAAGGCATGGCCATTAAAAAAGTTCACAACTTATATTTTTTGTTGGAGGCTCAGAAAAGTTTCTCAGCATTTTCTCAAAGGCACATAGGTTACCTTATCACTTACGAAATTTAGGAACAAACTCCATAATGTTTTAGCCGAAAATAAGTATCTGACTCTTTTCCCATGGCTTCTCCAGCATTTTAGGTAATAACGCTGGGTTGAAAGAATTGTGTAAAATGGAATTATAAGTAAAATATTTGTTCTGGTTCATTCTATTGGTACTACCTTTCTTTGTCCCTTTAAGAGATATTAAATGCTTTGGTTTTCAATATTAAAAATTAATATTTTAAATATTAAAACTACTAACTTTAACAGAATGACAGGAAAAAACCCAAGGTACAATTAACAAGGAAACCCACCCTGTCAGCACCCCTCCACCTAAAACACACGTGCGGAGACTTATCTGAGCAGGCCCCAGACCTGGGTGCCCTGCATAGCTCCTGGTCGCACACTGGCACACATGGTGTGCGCTCATGCCCAGGCTGGACGGGGGTGGTATGCTGGCCCAGGAACAAGTAAAAGTAGTTTAGAAATGATTGTCTAGCCCAGCACCAGCATTAGAAAAATACTCTTTGTAAACGGAGTGGGAAGGGGCAGGGTATGGGGTGGGAGGTGGTGTGGATGGCTAGTCCCAGCTATCTTCCCCGGTGGCACCTGGCCTCCAGAGTAGCCAACTGCCTGTGGGAGGAAACAGTATGAATCTGCCTCAGAGGAGCTATGCCAAGTCTGGGCCCCCCACCCTTAGGCCCATTGGCAGGGATGGGCATAGTCCTCACAGGCCCACAGTTTAGCAGGTGTGGGTCTGTATGAAGGACCAGGCAGGAGCCTGGAGTTCCAGATCCCACTTCTGAGCAGGGCAGGTGGTGGTTATAGCTCTGGGCTTCCTCACCTGACCAGGGTGACCAGGGTGACCAGGGTGACACAGGCTTGAGCATAGTCTTCTACCAGTTCCTCAGATTCTTCATTAAGAGCCTAGGAACTTCTCCACGTTCTCCACCATGACATCCCCTTCAGTGTCCAGCATGGCTTTGGGCAACTCAGGGTATCAAGTCCCTCGTTATGGACAGGATCAGGGCTTCTATCATGGCACCACAGGGCAAGACAATACCTGGGGCTTCATTAAACCTGGCTAGTGTGGGCAATTCTGGGAGCCTGTGGTTGGCACCGGCAACACCACCAGGCCCACTAATGGAAAAGCATTCAAATTCCAATGGACAAATTAAAGAAAAACTCTGGTGGTGACATGTGAAGACACAGAAGGTAATGCCGCTGATGTCCTCCTTCCAGACACAGATTTAGTATACCTGGGGTCCCCGACTGGGCACCAAGAAGACAGGGACAGTGCCCTAATTGGTGAGACAGGATAGGCAGGTCTCTGCATATAGGACACACTGGCACACATGGCCAGTGCCCCTTTATGCACAGAATAGCCTTCATGGGCCTTCAGCTTGAACTTGGTCTTGTCACTTACCTCTGGCAGTGTTCACGCCTCGAACTGATACTTAGATGTAATGAGTAAGGTGTAACTGCCAGGCTTATCTGGTGCCTACACCAAGTCCTGTGAGACTTTGTAGGGCCTGGCAGCAGGTGGTTAAACATGTGCAGACTTGCAAGACTCACCTGGGGCTCTGACAGCAGGTGGTCAAGCATGTGCCATCTGGCAAGGCGGACCTGGCATGTGGGGATTCAGCTATACCTCCTTGTCCAGCACTGCCAAGTCCTCTGATCATTCTGGCTGCTTCTTGCCTCTCTCATCTCCTGGACCTATGTGCACAATAGAGCCCAAGTTGGTGCCTCCTGGTAGGTCCAAAGTGGGCCACTTCTCCAAAGACTGTGTCAGCCAAGTAGAGGCAGCACAGATCACCTGAGAGAGAGTGTCAGCCGGGCAGGGTTGATGCCATGCTGCACCTGCGTCATCCGCATGTGCGTACTGGTGGCAAGCCCACTCTATCAGCTGTCCATTGGCCTCCGGCAATGGACTGTTGTCATTAGCAGCCTGCTTCTTGCTCAAGACTTGGCTTTTGCGGATGTGCGAGAAGGATTAATACAGAGACTTCTTGAGGGATGTTATCCAGGAAAGCAGCCCCTCTGTAGCCAGGGAGTCACTGGGATGAAGGGTATACTTGGTCAGCACAGAGCTCCAGCACTGGTAGTCAAAGAGGCCAAAGTTGTGACTGACGTCAGAGGCTATGAAGCTCTGCTCAGCGTGGACCATGTGGCAGTGAGAGCAGCTGGTGGCAGGCACTGAACCAGGCCTTGTGAAGGTACTCAGTCACTCAGGACTCTTACACGTGATGCCCTCTTGGTTCTGAAGGATGTCCGTGCTGGCTACATTGACACCTGCTCGGATGCACGTCACTGCATTGCGTACTTGCAGAGCACCACCTTCTGCATGCCAAGCTAGGGACTGTGCCTGTAGAAGTAGAAGCGGCCCACTTTGCATAATCAGGCTGTAGACCTCCTTGCAGCTGGTCTGGAAGAGGCCTGCATTACTCAGCTTGTGGAGCAGCTGCAGCCACAGCCACAGCCGCAGCCACGGCCCCAGCAGTACCACGCCAGAGGCATTGCAGAGCTGCACAGCGTCACCCTCATGGTTGGTCAGCAGCAGCCTTCACTACAATGGCTCCTAGACCAAGTTCTGGCCTGATGATGAGGTGCTAGAGGCTGGCTGAAGTCTCTGCTGCTAGCCAGAGGTCACGATGCAGGCCCACATCCTGGCAGGGACATTGGTGCCATGGGCATAGCAGGTAAGAGCAGACCAGTTATCTGTCTTAATGCTGAACGCATACAGAGTAATTTTTCTGGCTGGTAACCATACCATTTCTCAACAGGTGATTTAGCACTCATGTCCAAACATGCTGGACGCTCAGTGAGCAACTGGGCATATTCTTTATTTGAAATGGAAGCTAAGTATGAAGAAAGTTGGAGGAACCAGAGCATTATAGATGCTATCTGTACTGAGACACCTCTTAGTTCTTACCAACAATATTGTTATATGAATGTTGTGATTTCTTAGTCATATGCTCATTAAACTAATGGTTGAGCAGATATGGTTAAAATGCCTTCAATCATTTCTACCTTAATTTGAAAGTTTTGCAAATCATGGAGATTTAATTTTAGAATCCCATTCAGTAAGCTGGAAAAAAATGAAGGCAAACTGAAGGTTTTGGTTTTGTTTTACACCTGATAATACAATTAGAGCTTTTACAACCAAAGAAGAAAGCACAGAAGAAAATTAGACCATTCCTAACATTGAGTAGCATACATGGTTTTACATATGTTTTCAAATTCACCTCAGCATTTGTGAAAAGGAGAGAGGGGTAGATACTGCTATTTGTATTTTGTACAAAAGTCAGTGGTATTATATTGTTAATATATAATGAGATCTTTGAAATGTTTATATATATAGCATATATATATACATATATACTGTATATATGCATATATATGCATGTTGCATATACATATGCACACACATATAATGAGAACAGCTCAGCTTTCCCAGTGTTTAAACATTCTCCTCCTCATCAAGGGTTTCTTTAAAGAATGTCTTTCATGTAAGCATCCCAGAATATTCTGTTTCTCATCGCATCAATCATTTAGTTGTCATTTTTTTATTCTTGTTTCAACTGGGTAATGTTAAGGGATCGATGGTCTAGTACATAAACTGACCAGAGGAGCTGGAGATGACACCGTGAGGCTCACAATGAAACCCTTCTTAATGACATTTCCCTAATGAACACGGCCTGCTGAAAAGCTGTTACTGAATCAAGAGTATATCACCAAATGGAGGTCTGAAATGACCTCCCAGTCCCTGCACCCCAACTCCCACATACACACCATTTTTATGGCACAAAATTCCTGTATGGAGTTGTCAACTGTCTTTTACTTAGGTTCCTAGACTTGGCCACTAACCTCACTGCTGAGCAAGTAACAATACATCTGTTTTCCAAAAAAGCTCCCACTGAATTACAGAGGTACACTCTACCATATTTTGCCCTGTATAATGCGCACTTTTTTGCACAAATTTTTGAGGGAAAAGTAAGGATGTGCATTATACGTGGGTAGTACCTGAAATCCCTTGTATCTATTCATGTGTTTTGTAATTATTTGTTACATAAATTATTTGTTACATTTGTACCATATGTTAAAAAATAAATGCTAAAATTCCTTCATAACACAAAAATAAGTATCTAAATATAAGTAATACAAAATTAAATGGAAAATTAAAATGAAAGACTTTTTTCCTGAAAGTTTGGGCCAAAAACATGGGTGTGCATTATACATGGCAAAATAATCCATAAATATTAGTATTGCTCCCAAACTATACTGAGTATGCAAAATAAATCACAAGTCACACAATATTTGCTCTAAAGGCATGTCTATCCTTCACATGAACAATTTTCAAAAATTATACAGATTCATGAGTAACACTGATGCTAATTTTGAGAATTTTTCCTACCCTTTGAGACTCTTCTTCCATATTAGGTTCAGGTCCTACCACAAACTCAATGCAAAGCTTAAAGATGAACAAATGTAAATCAGGACAAGTGATTATATTTGCAGTTAATACACTGAAAAATTATAATGAAGGAAATTTCATAGTAGTTTTCTGAGTTAGAATCTTTGCTTTCTCATAAAATACACATGCAGAGCCACACAGATATAGATGCACGTGCACCCATGTGCACACGTGCCTTGACTTCACTGAAAATGGACTGACATTCTGGATTCAGTAATTTTCTGGGCATCACCTAACAAATACTTCATCAAACAGGAGTTTTAAAAGTATGTCTTTTAGGATCTCTACTCATTCCCATGAGATTTCCTTCTGCATGGGTGTCCTTTTAATGGTCGGGATTGACACTAAGGAACACGCTATCAGGTAGATGACAGCATTTGTTTCAGTTTTTTGTTTTTTGGGTTTTTTAGCAGCAAAACAGCCTGAGATTTTCTTTGTAATTTATTTTTGATATCAGTGTCATTCCATTTTCTCCCTGCTGTCCTTTTGAAGTACATTTAAGTCTTTCTTAAAATATAGTAAGTCCTTTTCTAGAAAATGTCTATTTTAATTCCTTTGATTTATAATGCAAAGCTTTAGAAATGCATCTCACTGCATTATTTGTTTTCATCAGTGAAGCTTTATGTTATGACAGGTTCTTGAAAGTTTGCTTTTTAGGGTAACTTCTAGACTGTCAGATTTCTATTTAAAGCTCATTACCTTCTGAGTGGGACAAATTCCACATATTAACTTTTATTCATTTTATTATATTAGGAAGTGTCATGAGATCATTCTGGGTTCCAAAACTTATACATATATATATTTAATGCATTAAATACATATATTCAATTCATAATTTCAAACTAGAGGCTTGGGATGAGTAAGAGGGGATTGAAAAGATCAATGCCTGGTGTTAGTTGGTAATTGGGGCATGGACAACCAATGTTGCCGAAAGACATCTCATATCTAAAAGCAAGACCACTGATGACTTTATAGAAATTATTGGATGGATACTGCTTTGAATGCTTCTCTAGTCTTTGCCAATTAGTTCATATTGAGTCCAGTAGGAGAGGTTTTCTTTGATTTTCTTGGGGAGTCAATCCATCGTTTCTCTGAGATTGCCAGAACAGGTGCTAGGTAATGGTGGAGTTTGGATGCTACTATTGCAAGGATGACATCACTTGGTTACTTCCTTCCCAGTAATCCATTAGGTAATACGTCTTACAAATCTCCCGTTAACAGGGGTAGTTTTAAAGAAAACAAGAAAAGAACCGTGGGAGTAAATACGTTGTCCTAAT
Source organism: Sturnira hondurensis (assembly GCF_014824575.4). Taxonomy (NCBI): domain Eukaryota; kingdom Metazoa; phylum Chordata; class Mammalia; order Chiroptera; family Phyllostomidae; genus Sturnira; species Sturnira hondurensis. Next base: position 8,003,365 of record NW_028079044.1, on the reverse strand, counting down.
TAACAGGTGATTTGACCACTAAACCACTTTTAAATTCTCAAGATGGTATATGTACGTGTGTGTATATGTGTTGTATGAATCCTCAATGCTGTGCTGCCTGCTAATTTAGTTCAGTTTACAATCTTGGAAATGATTTCTTTCATTTCAAGATCCAAGTCATTACTGTGAATAAGTAAAAAGCAGGGATCTACCGCACTGGTAACTTCCTCTGGTCTTGAAACAATCCCATTTGCTGGCACTGTGGTGGTTCTGCCTGATCCTTCGCCGGATTTTAAGGCCTCTCTGCCAGCTCTCTGCCTCCGGTGGGTCTGCACTGCAGGCACTCACTTCCCTGGTTGAAATGTTTCCTGACAATGTAAGTGCAATATTAAATGTGCGTGCTGCTCCTCACATGTTCCCCCTTTATGCCAATTATGTATCTTGATTTAGTCTTTTGTGTCTATTTTTTCCTAATTTACACAGACTCTCCTCTCCAGCAAAACAGAATAGGTGCCGCACCAGCCAGTGTCCTGCCACAAAGCCCCCGCCTTGTCTCTCAAGGTTCATGCTTAGTGCTAGACCTTTCCTTTGTCACCCTGCTTAGAAACTCCATGACATGTACTGTCAGTGTTATTTCCAGAAGATGCCCAATAAATATTTACTAAATTAAAATACGTATTTCATTAAACAGTTAGCTCCTTTGGGATATGGACTCTGCTTTAATGAAACTTCCAATATATGGTATTAGATATTTTTAAAACTTATTTTTAATCCACAGATTGGTCGGATAAGCTATTTAGCTTGACCTTTTCTTTTTTCAGAAAGGTCAGATTTCTAAACTGTCCAAACCCTTTGCCAGCCCTCTATTTCAGATCATAACTCCTCTAAGGGACTCACCTATTTCCCTACTGTGTCACCATCCAATTTCTGGTTTCTACAGGTTTCCTTTTGTACATCTTATGGAGAAAAACATTTGTACAGTCTGCTTCTTTGTAGGAAAAATCGAAAGGGCAATGATGGGCATTTCTTAGTTTTTTTTAAAANAGATTTCTAAATCGTCCAAACCCTTTGCCAGCCCTCTATTTCAGATCATAACTCCTCTAAGGGACTCACCTATTTCCCTACTGTGTCACCATCCAATTTCTGGTTTCTACAGGTTTCCTTTTGTACATCTTATGGAGAAAAACATTTGTACAGTCTGCTTCTTTGTAGGAAAAATCGAAAGGGCAATGATGGGCATTTCTTAGTTTTTTTTAAAAAATGGAAGGGGAGGCTTTTAATTGTTCGGGAAATTTAATTAGATTTAAACTAATTAAATTCATTTTTATATTAACATGTTCACAAATATTATTGCATCTAGTTAGATTTCATTCTTCTAGCCTTACCAAACAATATTCAGTAGTAGTTTTAGATTACAATAAGTTCATTATGAAGATAAGGTGGAATTAGTGTAGGAAGCTCAGCTGGTTGAAGGGGTCTGTACTTTAATTACTGCAGAGGGTGTGCATATTAATTACAACACAAGTGATATTTACTGTACCTCAGGAACATATGACAGGGTAAAGATACTGACAGCACCAGCTAATAAACTCAGTATGATAATGAGGAGAAAAGACCATAAAAATAGAAGGAAATAAAATTATTCATAAAGTATATTGATCCCAAAGTAAAGACATTAAGCTCTGATGAAGGGCAACAAAAGGGAAGCGCCTCACTTTATCAAACAAATAACCAAAGTAGAGAAATGTTAGCAAGGAGACAGATTGTCATTATACCGGTCACATGATCGCCCTCCAGAGAGTACACAGGAGCCATAAAATGGGAGATTTTTAATAAATCAGCAGAAAGTCACACTGTCACCTGCAGGAACTGAGGTCGCAGTGGCTAAGGACAGCTCCTTAGAGGAGAGAAGTCAGCTATGCTGCAGTGCAAACTGGAAGGAACCACATGCATACGAAATCTTGTTAAGAGCCACTGTCCCCTCTGGAAACACGAGGGGGCACCTAAGAATGCTGTGAGAATTGCATTCTTCACAACCCGGTGTCCATCACCCTATTTTCCCTGTGGTTTGAGGTCACCAGCTATGATTTTGACCTGGTGAAGGGAAACAAATGGGAGTGGATTGAATAGTTTTTCCTAGGAAATGCACATGATCCTGTCCAACGTTATACAGCTCAAAGGAAAGTTCAGACTTTGCCCCACCCTGAAGTATTGTTTTTGTTTTTAGATGGGCCTTCCAAAACAATGGTCATTTGTTTTTTTACAATTACTTTCATTTTTAAACAAGCTTATTTTAGGAAAAAGAACAGCTAAAATGCTAATTCTTATTTTACATCAAATAATTAATATAGTCAGGTTTTTGTTAACTATTTGTTATTTTGGAGGTTTTGGGCCAAAATCTGACCCAAATTATGATCCTAGTTGACTTACCATGGATAGAAAGCATATTATTCGCCTATTTACTTTAACACAGAATAATGACATTGATCAAGCTCTTCGAATTGCTTCAAGTTAATTTTCTGAAGAAAACTTTTTGTGTGGATGTATGTATCAATAGTGATTTTAACACAGTATAGGCAATATGTGACATATGCATATATTGGCATAGTGAACTTGAGTCTATATATAATAGAATATGCCTGGTTAAAATGCCTCTAGACAATAGTGAACCTGGAGAAAATGGAGAGAAGAGCGTACCTACAGCAGAGCACAATCTGGACCTGCAACTGCAAGAGCTATCTGGAGAAAGAAAACAAAAGTACAAATTCATCATTTTGGTGGAAATCTATAAAGTTGCAATTGAAAGGATCAGATGTCAAATTACAGAATGAAATTATGAAAAAATCTCACAACCTGGGCTAGACAAAGAAATGCCAGTTCACCGAGATCTGGAGTGTTTTCGCTCGGGCGTCCTGGAGAAGTGAAGACAGCACCTGACGCCGTCATGAAGTGGGGGAGCCATGCCTTGTTTCCTATTTCTCCCTTTGCCCATTTCAGAGCTTTGTTCTATCCCTAATGCTGGTCTTTCTCTTCTTTTTGGTGGGGTGGAGAGGTTATTTCACTCATGCTATGGAGGACTGACGCCAGGAATCCTGTTAGCTTAAAAGAACCATGCTTTATATGAGCTTGCATGCTGTAACATGACTCTTCATGAAGTAGTTATGCATGAGAAGAAGGATCCACCCAAAATTACTAAGATATATCAAATAGTTATGAACATGACCTACATGAAAGGCCAGGCACCATTAGAACATGGGAAAAAGAGGTGGTAATTCGGGTTTTATAATTATTGCTGTTGTGAACTGGGCTCTTTTCACCATTCTATATGTGATATTATGATGTTAAGACGTGAAAGTTAGCCCTGGCTGGTGTGGCTCAGTGGGTTGAGTGCTGGACTGCAAAGCAAAGGGTTATTGGTTCGATTCCCAGTCAGGGCACATGCCTGGGTTGCAGGCCAGGTCCCCAGTAGTGGGTGCATGAGAGGTCATCACACACTGATGTTTCTCTTCCTCTCTTTATTTCTCCCTTCCCCTCTCTCTAAAACTAAATAAGTAAAATATTTTTAAAATTGACAAGAAAGCTATAGGACTGAGTAGCATCTGAAACATGGTGGGTAGACGTTTGATAAATATTTATTGAATGAATGAATAAGCAAATGATTGAGTGATTGAGAGAATCAATCAGGTGGTGTTCCATCAGTCCTTGAAAATTACTGGCAGTGTTTCTGTTGGACCAAGTGACCTGGGTACTGCCTATAACACCGTGTTTCGCTTTTTTGTGCCAGTATTTCCTAATCTGAGTATCTCTGTCACCTCCTGACATGTGAAAGCTGACCAGAGTGGATTACCACCATAAAGTGGCTAAGCCCTCATCACACTGAGTTTGGATGGACAGGATATAGGTGATAATGGAAGACCAATGCACTTGTGTTGAAATCAGTAACATAAAGTCATCTGCAGTTCACCCCTTGGAAGGTTCAAACAGTTTTATAATAAATAGAAATAGCTTTAGAAGATTTTCAATTATAGAGATGATGGTGTATGTTTTTTGTCTAAAATATTCTGACACAGGAAACAAAAGAATGGTTTAGATACACAATAATTATATATATACATAAGCTCCTCTGAAACAGATGGGAAATCCCAAGCCTATGACCCCTGTTAATTAGGATTGAGGCTAGGCCATTTATTAATATTGAAGAATCAGAATAAAATAGAGGAAAAAATAATTTTAAATTCAGTTGACTATAATTCTGACTTTCTATAAATGTTTTATGGATTTCTGATATGAGTTTACTTCTCTTTATCAAGGTTTTATATTTTTCTTTTTTAAATTTTTTAGATCATTTATTTATTTATTTATCTTTAGAGGGGAAGGAGAGAGGGAGAGAAACATCAATGTATGGTTGCCTTTCGTGCATCCCCTGCTGGGAGCTGGCCTGCAGGGAACCAGCCTGCAACCCAGGCATGTGCCCTGACTGGGAATCGAACCACGATTGTCTGGTTCGCAGGCTCGTGCTCAATCCACTGAGCTACGCCAGCCAGGGCCTTATATTTTTCCTTTTAGTATTTTTTTTCCTGGTCCCTCTAACAAAGTTCCTGCTGCCCTGGGACATTTTATTTGCCCTTAGTGCCTTCTCTTTCCTCATACACATTATTTCACATTTTCATAGTTCATTGTTCGCCATTGTTTTTTACTCTCCTCCCATCCAATTCAATTTTGATCCTTATTTCTATAAACTTTCTTTTTTCCATGTTTGTGTGTTAATGGCTAACTTTTGAACTTGACATTCTAGAACTGCTCTTTGCTTTTCTGTCAGAGTAAGAGCTGAGTTTTTGAGAAACTAGTTTGGGGGCATGCATTGATGTCTGTTCGAAAAGGAGGGCAGCCCTTAGCTTTCTTCATTTATTTCTTCTGCGAATAATAAGGAGACAAAGAGCATTTGATGCAAATATTAAATAGACATGGAATCTGATGTTCAACATGTTTGTAGAAAGCAGACAATTTAGGAATTAAAATGTCAGTGAGACAAAATGGATGGTATCCCTTGAAGGTTGGCGTAACTAGCCTACATCATCTAGTTAAGGGAATTATTATTTTTACATTTAGAATAAATGTATGGACAATCTTGCCATACTGTTTTGGTTACAATTAAATATTTAAATTTAAACAAAATAAGTGACCTTTAAAAATATGATATTATATTTGCCCCTATATGCTTTGTAATCTCTACAGTTAGGGAGAGAAACACGATTCTTGGACTCCCACTGCAGAGAAAGTCTGGATCTTTACTGCAGTGAAGCACAGCTTACAGAATGTCCCCAAAGCATTTGAACCTTAGTGTGGAGTATAATTCCTTTAAGCACCTCAAGCTCCAAGTAATTTATATATTAGTTTTAGAACGTTAAGTTTCAGTTATAAACAAATCTATATGTGTTGATAATCAGAAAAAGTATTTCATGAAAATCTGAGGAAGTAAGAGTAAGTAGATAATTAAAAACTGCAATATTATAATCAATTAAAGAGACGGATATGATTGTTCTTACCACGCTAGTTCTTGGGCCTTGTAAATCTTCACAAATCCACCCCCTTTATTCCCCGAAGATCATGTTGTATATTCATTACTACAACGTGGGAGTCGTGGTTAAGCTTTCCTGTCTTAGGTTATACACTCCAAAGAGTGTTTTAAAGTAATAATTCATTGAGAAACCTCAAAAGTACCTCATCAAACAACATTAATAGAAATAAAGAAACAGACAAGGCAGCCTCTGTTGGACAATTTGCATATCTCTGAGGAACTGCCAGCTTGATCAGTACCATGAGGAAACTACCAAGAAGACTGAAGGTGCAGTGCTTGGTCCTGGACTTAACGCTATCAAATACCCAAACAAAAATGTTTGATCTCATTTGGGAAACATCATTTTTTCAGTTACTTTTCCTGAAATGATCCCACCCTCCGTTCCATTGTTCCTCTTACAATTAGTCGCTACCTACTGTTGCTTGTGATTTGGTGCCAGTCTCTAACTGCAATCTGTTGCTCTGTAGCAGATTGATTCTTTTAGCCCACAGACTCATTCCTGAATTCAGCCAAAATGAAAAAATATATATATGTATGTATGTAAAAGTCTAAGTCACATTGCTCTGGTTAATGTTGCAGATCATTCTTTGGAAAGGGCGCTCTTTCCGAGACCATTAAGGAACTCTGGCTGTAAATAAAGGGAGTGAACGACACTGACTGACCCACCCTCCAGCGGAACAGATTCAGGGTCCACATGTGTAGACTACAGAACTGCAAGTGTGTTCATTTACTATTGTCACTCTAAGGAGAACATTTCAGGGGAATATTTTACAGGCATTGTTTCTGAGCCTACTGAAGAGAATTTGAAGTGATCCTGTTGTTTATACCCACACACATGTAGATGTATACACACACCACTGAGTTTAAGTAATCCCAGTAAGATTCATATTGCTAGGGCTTTTCAGCAAAAGAAATTATAGTTTTGCTGCAATCAATTTAACAGTCAGAACTTTGCTGTAGCAAAATATATGCTTCGTAGCCCTTCAAAATTTACGCAGTTTGCACATATAGATATATGCTGTATATATTTTGAAGGGATACGTATGTTGAAATTTTTCCTCACTTAAAACCATGCTGCATAATTGATTGGAAGAGTTACTCTCGTCACAGCCTATTTTTACAGCAAAGCAGAGGCTATTTGAGATGCTTGTGGATTTTTTCCCCCTTACATGCTTTATTCTATTGCAAGGAAAGAAAAAGTAGTCATTATATAGCGAGATACTATTCACTGTTGGTTTGTCCTGGACAATGCTGAGTTAAGTAACATTACTGTATGGCAAGATAAATATGTAAAAAATAATTTCTCTACTAGCTCCTGGTGTTACTGTCATCTGATTCAGTGGGACCGTCTTTGGGACACACACACACATTGTCATTTTAAAAATGTGCAGTCCTTTGAGTTTGCTACCTTATGGACCTACACAGCAGTTGCTTCTCAACATTTTTATACGTATAACAATGTCACCTCAATTGCAAGTCCAGGGCCACAAGAGCTGCCAAATTCAGAAATTGATAGGCTATCGAAGACAATACTCCCACTGAAGCAAAAGGCAGATGTTTCGCTGTGTGATATGTTGATGCAACACCCCCAATTTCCTAAAGTATAAACTAGCCACTGGCTTTGTTCCTTGTTCCATTTACTGTTTTTAATGGGGTCCCTTTGGATGTCTCCTGAAAAACTGCCAGATTTCCTCACACTGAAAAAAAGACAAGGTGGTCATTCATGAGAAGTTACTCTAACCACTTGAAAATTACTTAAAAATTTTTTTCGAGTTCAATTGGGGAGGATGCTGTAGATACAGTCATTATGCAACTTTACAAATAAATCCATGACAGCTGAAGCAGAACTTGAACAGTAAACCAGTACAGGTACACCTTGTTTTATTGCTCTTTGCTTTATGGCACTTTACAGAGGTTGTGGGTTTGTTTGTTTGTTTGTTTGTTTTTTACAAATTGAAGGCAAGACCCTCCAAGAGCAAAACCATTTTAACTTGCTTTATTGCAGGGGTCTGGAACCATACCTGTAATTTCTCTGAGGTATGCTTGTGTATGCAAGCCATACAGACTGGTAAATAGCATAGTCAGGATTAGGTTGCAAAATGCTTTAATTTTTGGCCTCATCACTTTTTTCACTGAATCCTTTTATAAAGAAAAGCCCTAAAACAGAGATATGGGAAATGTGCCTATGGCCAAGGGATGCGGAAAAGCAGCTCTGTCGTACTTTATTTTGCATTATTCCTGCCTTTGTAATCACTTAGGGCAGTCTTTTCCCCAAATTATAAATTTTTGTAAATGAAATTTTAAAAATTTTATAAGACTAGAAAAATTGCTTAAGTGAATACACCAATCACTGGAACATTGTTTAAGATCAAAGTCTACTTTTAACATGACTTTTTGTACATAGATTCTAAAGACTTTATAAAAGTATTCAGATTTTGAGAGATCGGGAAAAAATAGCAGAGAACACACAGAAACTAATTCAAACATATTCCTTTGTTCTGGTAAATTACTATACATGCCCCACGCTACCTCCTGTATGAGATTCTATAAAAGGAAAAAAATTTTTACCCTCCTGGCGTATTTTATCCACCATTTAAAAATACTTTTGAAATATATTGCAATTGCATGAGAAGTGGCATAAATATGTTTGGTGATTAATATTTATTTGATCAACTGTGAGTGCAACAATATGACTTCTAATTTGAAACTACACCAGCTTCCTTTTCAGCAATCCTGTCTTTCAAAGCCTTCCATTTGCTATGTCACAGGCTGATCTTGGAAGGAGAATCTGTTAGGTGTACTTTTCCTTACTCCTTTTCCAACTTGAACTCTTGAAACAGGACAGGTGGGCATGTAGCCCTATTTCCAGGTGTGCCATATTGAAAGTTGTAAAATGTGTGAGGCGATGGGGAAACTCTTAAACTCTGGGCCTCTGGGTGATTCCTGAGAGCTGGCCTATTGAAATGTGCCCAGGGTGTGTGCACTTGAAGGTGTGTGTGTGTGTGTGTGTGTGTGTAATCTGTAGTATATAAACATGCTCATACATTCTTTCCGTAAAAATGGCAGAGTAGCCGTCAAGACGACATCTCCCAATGTTAAATAAAGGTCCCGTTGTTTTCTTGTATTATTATTCCTATTGTTTTATTCCTATCCCCTGTTCTAGTGGTGCCTTTTGTGGCACTTCAGCTGTGATGAGATGGGCGGGTGAGCAGCTTCCTCCAGAATTGACGCCAGCTGGTTTGGAAGACTGGCAAACCCTCAACCCTCCCTCTATCCACCACGTGAGAGATTGACTTTATTATCTGCTGTAGCTCCACGCCATGCCCAGTCTCCAATGGCTCAGAATGCCAACATGAAACACACAGCCTATTCACCATCACACTTATTTTGATTTATCCCTAACTCCAGGAATTGCCTTTTAAAAACAACTACAGAAAAAGTGAGGGTCATCCACTTCTAATGCTGGAAACCCTATGATAATCTGTTCCATGCATTCAAATGAAAATATGACTTCTTGGCAGAGAATAGCATTATAATGTAAAATCCCATATGCTGTTATACAGTATGTTGCAATCTGTTTTACGGCTGCCTCTATTCTAACGAGTGAATACTGCCAATAAAGCAATTGAAGATAACACTAATTGCTTATTTCTGTGATCCATAATTTTTATGGCTGCCTTATAGCTCTTTCGTCAAATAGATGCTTTTTGGCCTTTAAGATCTAGAACTCATGTACGGTAGCGATTGAAACTTGTGCAAGCTAGCCTGAGAGACCTTTCTGTACTTGATGGATGGGAGGTGGCTGAAAAATAATGGAAAGATATGAAAGAAAAGAGAAATCTTAAATCTACTCTAACAGATAAACACTGGATTTCATCAATATTTAGGTAACTGCGAATAAAAACATAAATATCTGGCTGTGTATGAAACCCATTAGGCTGTTAGGTCTTCTTTGGCTTCATGCATTTGGGGGCCTATCGAACACAAAGGTGACCATGGAAGACTTGGGGGTCTGTGAGCACAGCTGGCTGGAGATGAGTCTCTGTGTTTGATTCTGGGCTTGGCCACATACTGACAATACGATGAGTGATCTTGAGCCAGTGATTCAATTTCTCTGAGTTTAGACTTCTCTCAGAATTGCTGTGATGACTAAATGGATGCACAGGCACTTTGCTAACTGTAAAGCACTAGAGCCTTGCGGTGTTTGTCTGTGCTTGATCCCTGTTTGGGGGCCATCGCCACATGCCTTCTCATGAATAATGTGATAGAAACCCCCAATTACATAGCTTTGTTCAAGAATTTATCTAGCCCTTTGCGGTCCCAAGTGCATTCCGTAGGCCAGCAGCATTGGCACCACCCGGGAGCTTGGTGGAAATGCAAGCCCTTTGGCGCCATGCCAGGCCTCCTGATAAGGCTCCTATCAAGGTCTCTATGTCATTAGTATGAACACTGAACCCTGAGAAGCCCCCATCTAGTCTAACCTGCCTCCTAGACGAGGAGCTCGAGGTTCAGCAAGGGGAAGCAACTCACAAGAGGTCACATAGCGTGTTTAGTGACAACACAAGAGCCCGGGTCTTCTGGTCTTTAACTCACAGTCTTCACCTTAAAATGTGGAAGGTTTAATTTGATTGTGTGACAGATTTTAGATTAGCTACATAGGCTCAAAAATGGGCAACATCTTTGTAGTTTAAAATAGCGTAAGTCAGAAAAGCCATCTGTTTCTGCTTTATTTGGTCAGATAGTGAAAATCAGAGCAAACAATCAATAGGTTGTATTACTGAGATCAAATTATATATAAAAGTGTCTAGAATACCCATAGATCCATGAAGCTTCATGGATACATTCTCAGATTCTCAAGTGGAAGAATTTAGCTTTTAAATTCAAAGTGCATGTGAAAAGATCACAGGGACCTAGTATTTCATTTTTCTATTTGCATCCAGCTTTCTAGCTATTATGATCTTTTCCGTAAGAAGAAAAAAGTTGATGCTTGTGTAAAATGTGTATTTATTTCTCCTATCCTGATGGAAGTATACCATTTGCTATGCCCAAATGAGGTGCAAAAGGATTTTTAAAAATAGCTTAAACGTGTTCACCATTCCCTTATAAGATATTTTTATATCTATATATTTCTCTATATATGCTAGGACACTAGGTAAGCACTTATGAACACTATATTAGTTTAATAATTATATATACTGTATACTATTACTATGTTATTGGACACACTAGCAATGTTTCTTGTATTTATTAAGAAATGAGCACCATAAGCTACATACAAACTCTCATTTAATCTTTACCAAAATGCTATGGGCTGCGATTATTATCCTCATTCTGTAAGTGTAATGGTGAACCTCACATTGAGAGAGGTCAAGAAAAGAAGTTGTCCAAGGACACACAGCCAGCAAGCTAAAACAGGGAGAGAAGCTCAGGAATGAGGAGTTTAAGTGAACCTTCCACATTAATGTTGTCATTTGGGAGTAAGACTTTTGAGTCCTAACTCCTGAAGTTCTAATTTAATTATATCTCTTCTCAAGATGTCAACTTCTACCACAATTTCGCGCAGTGAATTTGGGTTGGTGGCGACCTTTTCTCCCCCTTTTCTCCCTCGGGGGCTAGGCACACAGAGGGGCACAACAGTAACCCCCGCCCCGGGACTCCTGGAGGAGTCTGTAGACGTGAAAACAGAAAGCCTTGCACTGGTCTCTCCATAGTCAGATGCTGCTTTCCTGATGCTGCTGAGTCTAGGTTCTTGGTTCAATGGCTCTTTCTCTTTAGTGCTGAGATTGACAAGTAAGGTTTGTAATAAAAATGCTAACATACTTGCGAATGAAAAATACTTACTTTTCCTGCTTTCCTAACACAGTCAGCTTCTCAAGCATCCACAGAGAAAGGAGTACTGAGAGAAGGAAAGGCAGAGTTACCTGAAATGGTTCTAGACACGGCAGAGAGGGTATTTTATGATAGAAGGTGAGGCGCTGAAAACAAATGCTTGGAGGGGAAAAGGAGCAAGAACAAGAGAGAGCTGTTCCTAGTAATCTCAGAGACAGTGTAAGTAACAGTAATTAATAAGCAATTGGCAAAGTGCTTGATCTGGAAAAGGAAAATACACTCACATACAAGCAAACTTGTGATGTTCACCCCCATTTGATATGACACATTCGGCTCCATGCTAATAGTCCATGTGTGGAATCTCTAAAGCTGTGTCTTGCCAAATGTTAACTGTTAGTATATGCCGAAACCTCATTATGAAAGGAATGTGATCAAAAATAAGGAATATTGCAACCAGCTGTAACCTATAGCATTCAAGTAATTCTCTTGCTATAAGAGACAAACCCTGATTACTCAAGTCCAGCACTTTGTAACACCTCATGGAAAAAAAAAAAGACAACAGTTTTCCTTGAACTTGTTCTTTTTCTTTAAAGTAGAGGACTAGATTCTACACTATCTTACAGTTTCAGATTTGACCACCTGATTATTTTTAAATATTGCAGAAAAGATCAATTTAAATACCTTCAGCCTCCTCAACGTGATGTCACTTGGATATATTGCAGTGTTTATGATACTTATTTTATGTTATTTATGTGATTTTTTTTCAGAGAAAAAGAAAGAGTAGGAGATCCTCTCTCAGATACAAGAAAACGTGAACCTCTCACAAAATTCTGATTTCTTAGAAGAAAGCTCATGCCATGTGCAGTCTATCAAGATTAGAGAGACAGAACGATTCCTCGTGTTTCTTCAAATCCTGGCTAATTTTTGGAACCTTTCTGCTTTACTTTAGAGATGGGACTCTGGCACCGCCTCCTTGTTGGGCTCTGACCAGACTGATTTTTCAGCTGCACCAAGGTGCTTTCATTTCACCTCTTTGTGAGGTTGGCTGGTTTTCTAAAATTCTTCTTCCATTATAATCAAACACATTAAGACGAGAGTAGGAAAAAAGAGAGATCTAATACGGGATTGTGTTATTACTGCATAAAACTCCATTGTCAGAACGGCAAATGCAGAAAAGTCTCTGCACACAGGCGGCTAAAAAGTGAAAGCTGAGGAAGTGATCAGAGAGTGAGAGAGAGGAAAACAGGACTATATTATAGCCCGTGTTCCTCTGTATTATCTCGTATGCAGTTTTTTAAATTTGAAATTCAAATAAGGCATATATATGTATATATATATAATTGAAAACACTTTTTGACAAACAAGCAGCCTAGATATCCCAACAAGAAGATGCTGCTCTGCCCCTCTTTCCACTTCATCACAGAAGCCCTAGCCTTACCTCATGTTACAGGGGTGGAATTATAGGGATTCGTTGGAACAAACTTAACCTTTTAAACTTGCTATCATGAAATGCTTTCATTTTACATGCCGAGAGGATTCTGGGCAGGGCAGGGCGGAGGGGAGCTAGGAAGGGTGCGGAGGGAAGAGGAATAATAGAAACCCTTTTAATACATTGATGAGAAATGGAAAGCAATTCAGAAGTGCAATATAGTGATGACCTGTCCTCTGGGCGGTTATGAAAAACAGCCTTGTTTTCTTTTATAAAGAAATGCTGGCATGCTTGACTTGACTGAATCAGGAGAATTGTTTGGCAAATAACAGTGATGGTGTGTGTCCTTGTCAGAACACCTGCCGTATTCTCCCAGCAAACACTGGGGCCACGGCGTCTCTCCTCTAATGACACCTCATCAATCCGCTCCTATCAATGTCCCAGCCACGGAGGTGACTTCAAGTGTTCAGAAGCCTTAGAAAATGTCAACGTTTTGGGAGAAAAGGTCAGTCACAGCTTCCCCCCCACCTCCCCTGCCAAGCCACCATGGGCCTGGCGTTCATTATCCTAATTAAATCCAGCAGCTGAACATCTTCTTATCTGTAGGGGAGGAGAGCAGGGGCATGATGCAATAGGATTGATTTGCATATCCAAAGTTAATTAGTGCGGAGGAGCAGGTGTACAGTAATAATAATTATCACACATGACAATCACCTGTGACCACTTCCCCGCGCCCCTTCCGGGATTCAGCACAGTGATTGCTGGCTGGGTTTTTCCTTGCTTGATACCCATCCTGAGCTGTTTATGTCCTTGTGCCTCTCCTCACAAACCTGCTGTGAGTAGCTCGTCTGTTCCTTAACAGGCGCTGTATTTTTCTCTAAAGGTATATTTTCCCCCGTTTCAGAGGGAGGGACTATTGTAAAGCAGCTATTTTCAATTTTGTTTGCTGAAGTTGTCACATCCTAGCAGAGCCTGAGTGTTTATTTTTAGATTACATGTAAGTGGCTATGGAAAAAAAAAGTACTCGGGATCATAATTTGAAAGTTCCACTTTGCATCATTTGAACATTTTATCTTGAGCATATGCTGGCAAATCACTGTGATCCAAAATAAACTTATTAGGCAGCAGACACATGAAACCAAGTGACAGTTTGATGTTTGCCATGAGACTGTCCCTGCCAGTTTGAAGAGGGGCAGTGGGGCTGAATCCACAGCCTTAGCCCTCCCCGGCTGTGGACAGGGCAATAAAACACGGGCTGTTAATGCTCAGTGGACACCAACCTGAAGAAAGTGAAAAAAGACTTCGGTGTGTTGTTTAGGGTCTGGCAGAACATAGAGTAAACAAACAGACATTTAAATGATATACCAGTAGGGAGACTTCAAATTGTAGCCCAGGAGCAAATTCGGTGCAGCTCTGACGACACCTTCGTCACAGAATGCTTAGATGGATTACACTCTTTGGATTTCGCTTGCACATAAATGCATAGGTTATGCATGTTTGAAAGTGTTTTCTCTGTCAAACGAAGGTAATTTTTTCAAATTAAGCCAAAAAACATGCCCTGGAAATAGGATATGCTTTTACAGAAATGAATTATTGCTATAAGTTATGCAGGAGTTTAACGCTCACTGTGTTAGGCTAATAAGTAGGTAAGAACCAAATATTAAATACAAAGAAGTTTTTCTGGGTCAAGGAGAGGCAGTGATGTTAAACTAGCCATGAAACTGGGATGGTTTTTAATTTTTTTCCATTCTGACGTTTGTGTGTTTCACTTTGATTTGCCAGGGTTCACTTTTGTCAATCAAGTCAAGTGTAACAGGAAGGCCTCTCTTTCACACAGCTTTAATGATAAGTGCTCAACCGCCTGCCGGATGCATTAAAAATTCAAAACTTTGCTTATCAGTCTTTTATTAAAACTTTCTGTAATTGTGCAAAATTATTTTCCCACTGGGTTAGCTTTCAATATGGAGTACAATTATATTTCTGACACAAAAATAATTACAGTTAAAAAAAAACTACAAGCAAAAAGTGTTTATTTATTTTTTAAAGCAAAAATCCATCCATTTCACATGCATGAAGAGGCATTGCAATGAAAATTAAACACTTAGTGAACTAGAGCTCCAGTTTTGAATATTTCACTTTCAGAACAGGCAGCTAGCTGGAAATCCAGCTTGTAGAAACTTAAAGAAATTATGGTTTAGGGTTAAAGACGTTCTTGTCCTTACCTGTTTATCAAGGAAATACTTTGGTGTATTACATCTTTAATCTATTGGTGTTAATGTAGCTAGAATGGTGAAGCTAAATTCCTTCCAACAGGATAAATATTAACTATAAGTAGCTGTGTCTTGTGGAATTAGCTGTGGTTTTCTATACGACTGATGTCTTCTTAGTTGAAGATTTTTAACTCAAGAGCCGCTGATCGCTCTGGACAGTGGGCTATGCTTGTCTAGGTCAACATTTGAATTATTCCCAAACTTCCGATTTGCTCATCTTTACATATTTTTTAATCTAAAACCCTAGCAGTCAAGTTTCTAGAAAAAGAATTGCCACCTGTAGAGTCCCCTAAGATGCAGAGATTAACACATACTCAGTTGGGTGTCTTTACTGTGTGAGTCACGGGAACTGGAATTCTAGGAAACATGGAGACATGGATTTATTTTCAACTAGAGGCTTTTGTAATCAGCTCAAGTTTCTGCAGAAAGTAACACCACTGCCCCTTCTTACATTCCACCCTAATTGTACACTCTTATTATTGAATACAAGAAATACCCATTGTGTATTTATTAAGCACTCACATGATGTTAGGCAATTCCTCTTAAATTCAAACATATACAAGTTTCACTCAAGTCTCTGTTCTTGTTCTCAACCAGCTCACAACCTAGAAGAAGTAGACATGTGAAAAGTAAACTGCAATTCTATGTGAAAAGTGCCAGGCATTTTCTAAGTGGGAAGTGCAGGACCACAAATTGGTTATGGGAAAATACTGGAATGTCTATGTATATACATTTTTCAAATTTGTTATTTTAAATTTCACTTTTTGTACTTAATATACATAACATAAGTCTAAATAGGAAAACTAAAAATTTAAATTCAAAATTTAAATTGTCTTTAACATGGAATGTGTTTACATTTTTATCTCATGTCAATGTTTTCATAATACATGTGGGAACTAGCATCATATGGTAGTGTTCATACTGTGCGTGAGAGGTTTGGAAACTTTCATTTCAGTCTTGGTTATACCGCCAGTGTGTCCATAAATGAGTACTTAATCTTTAAACTATCTGGTAGTGCAAGTCTTATCTCTTCCTCTTCATTCCTCCTCCTAAATAATACGCATCTATTAAAAGATCTCTATGGACCAGGAACTTTTCTAAGCAATGTCGTAATCCATTAGATGGTATAACAACCTTATGAGGGAGAGACTATAACCATCCTCATTTTACAAATGAAGAAACTGAAGCCAATACAGATTAAGGAACTTGTCCGAGGGGGCAAGCTGAAAGTCTGAAGGTTGGATTAGTGAATTTCTAAAATATGTTTTAATTCTAACTTTATTGACTTTCCTATGGTGTTTCTAAGAGCTCATTTAATAAGTCATTGAAATTTATTGGGCATCTACTACATCCCAGATGTTGTGCTAGGTATGGATTAAACCAAACTAAAAGAAGGCTCAGAGTCTATCGGTAAGGTAGCCATGTCATCCTATAAGTATGAACTGGACAGAAAATGTCATAAAAAGGGATTTTAACATGGGTGCTAAAGTAGAAGTGGAGAATGACAGGTAGACAGTGCAAGCCAAGGAATCAGGAGAAATGGACTACGTCAGCCAGAGAGCAAATGTAAAACAGAACGCCACGTCTGAGGAACAGCAAGCACTGCAGCAGGGCTGGATTCCATGCTGTGCGTGGAGCTGGAGGCGAGGCGTCTAGAAGTGAGACAGGAGCCGGATCCTGAGTAGCCTTATTTGTGGGTGTGGATTTTAGCTCAAAGTGGATGAGTAACTGAGGGACTCTAAGGGGTGGGATTATATGATCAGATGTACATTTTAAGGTTGTATTTATGACTCTGGTGTGGAGATTGGAGGGGAGGGGTGTGAGCCTGGGAGTCTAGCTTTAAGAATATTGCAATTATCTTTTACTTCACGTATGCATTTATGCCATTCTATTTATTCATTCATTCATTTAACCTATATTTTTTGTGTGTGCCTACTATGTCCAGTCTATGTGCTATGTGGTGTTTGAACTATATTAGTGAAAAAGAAAGGCCAAAATCCTTGCCTTTGAAGAGCTAAATTCTAACAGAGTTTATGTATAAATATGAGGAAGGACATACATATGTTTATGTGGGCACAAATTCAAGAGGAGATGGATTTTTGAGAACTGTTAGGACCAGTGGTTAGCACTGAATCATGGATTCCTGAAAGAAGAGCTGAAAACCCATAGAGAATCAGTCCTCGAATAACAGAAAGTGATCCCAACGACTGAAAAGGGATTTTACTGCTTGAGAAAGGTGGGAGAAGGCAGTCACACTGATTTCATGGATGCTGAAGCTGGAGCAGAGAGGAGTCGGTGGCCACTGGGAACATTCTTTGGGTGATCAGGATGATTCATGAGACTGGTGATTGTCACCTGCCTGCTACTAACGGCCTGACCTTTGACCCCACAGGTTTCCAGTAACAAGACTTCCTCTTGAAAGTTTTGATTTGATGTTTGGTGGAGGAATCAAAGTAATGTTACTGGCAGCTATGATCATAGAAGGGACTTCCCCAAAACAGAACAACTGGACATAGAGATTTAATATTGTGAATTTATATTTTCAGGCAGTATATAAAGCTCAAGCCCTTAACTCAATCAGGGTAAGAGTCAGGTCCATCTATTTCAAACTTTAGAGAATAATATATCAACTTTGTAAATGAAAAGACATAGCAAGTTTACACAGAGTTGAAATCACATTGAACAATTTGCAAATGAGTCTCAAAAGGTAACAATGCTATTTTGTCACACGTTGTCCTCCTTGGCCTGCCAAGGTATATAAAGCTTTGTAGAAATAACCAACAAAGAGAAGCTTGGTAAGGGGGTAGTTGGAATATCAGATCTTCAGGGCTCTTTCTAGCCTTGATGTTGACTCCTTTGAGGTAAACATTGGGGCAGATTCTTGACTTTTGTGTGCCTGTCTGTCCATCAGGAGAAGGGCAGTACTTGGCTCCTGGACAGGGTCTGCAAAGTGCATTAAGAGTCTGAATTGAAAGGTTGTAATAGCAAACATCATAAGTAGATAGTATTCTATTTTTATTGACAACATGAATAAAAACCTGAAACATCTCTGACTAAGCATCTTTTCAGAAATGGGGAATGACTGGCAGAGGCCCAGAAGGTGTGGCTGTCACATACCTTGGCTCCGGCCATTGCAACTTCGCATCCACGGGATAGCTTTGGAGTTGGCCTCAGATCCTCGTCAACTTGAAGGCATATGAGAGGGAGAGCGAGCGGAGCTCTCCTTTTCCACTGCCCCCTACGACATTCTGCTGAAGTGACTTCGACTCCCTGGGGCTGTTAGTACAAATTCAGAGAATGCGTCAGTCCTGAGGAGATCAGTGATAAAATGTTAACAACAGAGGAAGAAAGGGTCTTTGTTTACTTTTCCTTTTCCTGGTGTATGACTAAACAGGTTAAACACCTGTGAGAAGAGGGTGCTTTAGGGACACCCTCGTGCTGAAATTGTTCCTGGGTGTCTTGGAGATTGCACTCCTCTCCTTGTGCGGAGATTAATTGCCACTTCATCACTGGCGAGGCTGGCTCGAGGAGCGGGGCCTTCACCTGCAGGTGTTGCCATGGCAAAGGACACTTAGAATAGATTCGAGGCAACATTAAAAGGCAAAAGTGAAAATGAGAATAAGGGGGAAATAGAAGCTTGATTTGAGGAGACATTTGCATAGATCGAATTGCCTCCCTCACAATAGCCATTGCCAAACTCAAGATCAACCTCACCTTTTCCCTCTTGGCTACTGGGCTCCTCTGAGTCCTGATAACCTGGCACGGAAGCTGACGTTTTACAAAATTGTTTAAAAATTAAATATAGAAAGATGTGTTTTTAACAAACTGGAAAAAAATATTCTGCTCCTAGGAGACATGGTTTGGTTTCTCAAACCAAACAGAATTAGGAAATTGTGAAAGGACAATTAGTTTATGGACTCTACAAAAATGTCTTTTTCTCTATTCAAGAATCAGCTAGCAAAGCAGCTCATTTAATCTGCTACTCTGGAGTTTTCTCTCGTTCCCACCTTCTTTACTGTCCATGTGGCTTCTCAAAGAAGCCAAGTCACATTCTCTTGTGTCACTCAGAAAGACTCTGCCTTAACTTTCACTTGGCTTGCACGTTGAATTCAATTTTCTCTTTCTTCCTTACTTTTACAGTTTTGCCTATTATTCAAAATAACCTAGTTTATTCACTGAGGTTTCCCAGAGCTTGAAGGTATTTATGGTCAGATTTACCACAAGTCGCTATCCTCTATGTTAGAAAACTGTGTCTGTATATCTATCTGTGTATTTGAGGACTTTCCAGTTAATGCCAGTAATAGAGTCCTCCTTTTTTAAAAACTTTGAATGCACTTTATCTCCATAGTGATGTTAGTAATGATGACAAATATACATTGGCTGCATTACTAGTCACATCAGAGTCCTTAGGGGCGAGATGTAGGGTTCAGGTGCTATCTCAAAGCTACCGAGGGCTGAGAAATCATGTTGCAAGGGTTCAAGGGATGATTGGGAAGGCAATACTTATTCCATATAGATATTCTGTACATACTGGTTTTCTAAATGTCTTAGGAGTTCTTGTAAAAGGAATGTGTCATGCCTCTAGCTGCTCTTTCCAGCAGTGCCGAGTGGAGTGTGGGCCATGGTCAGGCTGGGACGGGGCCCAGCATCTGTGGTAATCTTCTTTCTGTACCTTCTGAATTGGTTGAGAAAGATCAGCTCGCTCTTAGACACCCTTTCTACTAGGAAACAGTTTTTAAAAGAAGATGGTGTTCCTTAAAATGGGGGAACTTGCAAATAACTCAGATGCGCATAGTGAGACCCTGTTGTTGGTAAGCAGTTGGCCTGGCAGAAGCATCAGCTGGATATGTTGGAGTTACCACCTGTGGGCTTTCTGTTCCTTTGATTTTATTTCATTTTCCTGTGAAACTGAAGACAAAGTTTCTTGAGAACGAATCTTCTCTGATGGGATCTGGGGTCTGATCTTAAAAGTCAGTTCAAGTAAACAAAGGACCTTTCTCAAGAAAGGTCAGTGGAAGGTTGCCCTGTGACATGTGTTCTGAGCTAGAACCTGGAAAGGACTCCTAGGCTTTGGGATGAGAACATGTCATTTAAATGGACCAAAAGAAGAAAAGGAAGAAGGATAAATGAGGAGGGCGTGGCACTGAAAACCTTGGAGTGCTTTGGAAAACCTCTCCAAGGTTAATGTAGTTCCTAAATTTGCTATGTGCAAAGAAAATAGCCTGCAAAGTGAGTACTAATGTTAACATGATTTGATGTGTGAAGGTCAGCATGATACAATTTGCCAAACACTTTTTGTTTGTTTGTTTTAGATACACTGTTTACTTGGGAAAAGTTATGTACAAAGATTGTCACGGACTTTCTGAATATTTTGATCAGATTTTGGTCTGGATATACTGTCTTTTTAAAAAGATTTTATTTATTCATCCTCAGAGAGAGGGGAAGGCAGGGAGAATGAAATGGAGAGAAACAGCAACGTGTGGTTGCCTCTTCTGCCCCCTGACTGGGAATTGAACTTGTAACCCGTTGGTTCACAGGTTGCACTCAATCCACTGAGCCACATCAACCAGTGCTGGATATACTGTCTTATCAACATATTATGTGTGAAACTGAGGCTCAAGAGTGCATTACTTTCCAATGAAGTTCTCCTTTATTTCATATTCACACTATCTTATGGTAGGGCCCAGAAGTTCTTTGATGGGACAAAAAGAATTAATGCCAAAGTTGAGTGAGTTACAGACACTAACACCTAATTAAAATGATTTTGTGCCAGTTGCTTGTGTTGGGATGGATCCACACATAATATAATTTTAATCCTGTTTGTATATACCCTCGGGATAGATTTGAGATCAGCATTGCCATTTAAGTGAGGTTAATCAAGCATACTCTATGCAGCTTTATTTCTCCATTGTATGTGAAAGGTGACCACTGCTGATGGGTTACCCAACTGGCCGCTCACTCTATTAACAAGAAAGACGTGGTTTTCAGCGTCTGATCATTAACCCAGCCTCAGCCCCTGCGACTTCTTCTGCCTAGTCCTTGGAATGATGCAGCTGTTGTCAGTCACAGAGGAGAGCTCTAGTTAGGAACCGCTTTGCTTGGCTGTGGTTACATGCCTCTACACAAGGGGAGGGGGAGGGAGAAAAAGGGAAAAAATACAACTCCCCTAAAAAAGCAAACACCATTTTTTGTATGCCTGGCTCTGTTTATGTATATAAAATGGACATTATGGTGAAGTGAAAAAGATCCTCGTAAAAATCCTTCTTGAAAACTATTGTGGCTGACAGCCGTGACCTCTGTGAGTCTGCATGTTTACCCATAATTCATAATTAACAAAGACATTAGAACTGCCACATGAGAATTCCGGGCTTTATTTCTTTCTAACTGGGCAGTACTAATGCTGGAAGTGCTCCCAAATCAGTGATTTAACATTTCAGGAAATCTTGGAGAGGCAGCAGAAGCCTCCTTATATAGCTCATACGCTGGGACTTTGGTGATACAGATACGGCCGAGATAATTATTCAGCTCTCGTTATTGCTGTAGCTCTGCACCTGATCCCCGAGCCATTAGAGCACTCTGCAGGTTATTACAACTATCAAACATCAAGGTCTCTTTTCTAGTCTCTTGACTATGTGGTTATCATTTTACTTCTTTTAAATCCCCCATCTGCATAGAAAGCCTCTGTGTTTTTCACTGAGATCTGCTCACAGCCTTCCCCCACCCCCCTTCTTTATTACTCCCCAAATGGAGCCCTTTTCTTACCAGCACATTAGCATAAAAATATAAACCTCATGCTTCTCCACTTGTATTGTTTTTACACCCTCTCTCTTGTTTGATTTCCTCTTTGAGGCTGTGTGCACCTACACTTTAATTTGGGCAGCAAATGAGTCAGTGGAAGAGAATTCTCTCGAGCTCAAGGAGACCGTCTTAATATAATTTCAGATGATGAGCGTTGTCAGTGCCCACGTTTAACCTTCTGCTTAGCAGAGGACCCTCTTGACTTTATTGTAAGTTTCTATCTGTTGCTGATTAGTTGGTACTATCTTAGACGGTACCAAAAAATAGCAAATTACAAGAGACTACAATGACCGCTTGCAAAAGGGGGCTTTGTAATGTGAATGTACTTAATGATTCATTACTTGTAATCTCCTCACCAAAAACTATACCCTTTCTTGGAATCTAACAGGAAAAGCCATCTTTTTGATGAAATATATTTTCAGTTTCGGTGTAATAAGTGTAATAAGTGTGCTTCTAATACTTTTTCTAGGCAAACTATGACATGATTAAAACCAGAGAGCCCTGAATATGCTAGTCACTGCATCAGCTATCTAGAGGCAGGCAGTTACTTATGATACGTAAAGATAATACTATGAATTAAGAGTCTGAAGCAGACCTCTGTGGATTGCATTTTAAGTGAAAACAAGTTGCTATTTCTGGATGCTTTACATAGCCTCACTCCCCTTGGAAATCTTTATTTTGTGTGTGATCTCCACCAAACACCTGTAAAAAAAAAGGCATTCCACTCACTGTAGGCCTATTTGATAAAAAAGCCAATCTACAAGGAGTGAGGGACAGTCACAGACAGTATGGTGGGGCTAAGAAACATATGGCTTCCTCGCTTAATATTGCTGCTCAGTTGTCCCACACCATATTCCCTTAAATGGGCATTAGCTCTGGAGCCAAATTATCAGACTACAAAACAAATGAAAGTAGAGGCATCTTTTAGTGTTACCAAAAAAAACCCCAAACACTAAATCACAAAACTTAACATTTTCTATCCTGTGTGTGTATGTGTATGGGGCATAAAAAATAAAATGCAGAGAGATTTCAGATAGGTAGTGTTTTTACAGTGAGTAGTGACAGGGAAGTGACTGAGTGCTCTCATCTGTACTTCATAAAGAAACCATCTGACATTTCTAACTTGTACAAGAAACTGGTCCCTTTTAAGATTTCCTTCTGCCCCTTTCTGTTGAATCAAGGAGGTTTTAAATATTTTTAAAAGTGTGTTCTTCTCCTTTGTTAAGTTACTGGTGCGTGTGTATTTTCTTTCTTAGAAGCTGAGGAACACAGAATCCAATATCAAGTATATATCTATTTATGTAAATCCATGTACATCGATTATGGAAGCAAATTAGCATTTGCTGTGAATTTAGTTTCCCCATAATCAATGATAGTGGTAAGAATGCTTCACTCTAGGAACTTTGTATTACTGTTGAGTCATATAAATATGCAGGGGTTACCCATTTCACATGTACTTTCATTTTTGCTACTATATGCAATTCTTATTTCTTCATACATAGTGACCCCTAATATTAGAACTTGTTAGTTAAAATATTTCTAATTATCTAGTCTGGCCCCCTAATTTAATGAGAAAACAGACGTGGAGAGGCCAAGTAACCTGCCCAGAGTCACACAGTCATCTAGTCCATGGCAGACTTTGGTTGTAGTCTCTTGACCCTCATATTCTTTCTAGCACATTGCTGCTTCCAATAAGTTTATAATTATTGATATCCCCAAAGCAAGGAAAAGCACCTATGATTTTTCTTTCCAGAAGAAATGATGATTGTTCTTAGCCATCCATTCTCTCATTGGTGAGAAAAATGCATAAGTTTGCAAGATGGCGGGCCGGGGGCCTGCAATATGGAAAAGGTCTTTTCTTTGTATGACAACCAACTGACCCCTAAATGAATTGAACCTATGACCTCCTTCCTCATTAGCTCCAAAAAAAAAAGCTAACTAGCCCAGAAACAATTGTTACAAGCAAGCTACAACACAAGTCCACCATGTTATTCCTGTGGGATTAATTAGAGAGCTAAAACAATGCTTTATCTTTGAAAGACATAAAAAATCATATTGTTATGTTCTTCTGGCTTGCGAACCTCTTGAAATTTTATGCAAAATTTTAGGTAAGAGCAAATATACATTGCTCGGGGGAAAGCGTTCCAAGTTTTCTTAAGATTTTCACAATATGTGTGTGTATGATCCAAAATAGGTTAAAAACAATTGTTCTCTTTTATGCTCCAGTGATTTGTGCTGATGTCATCTCTGGTGCTGGTACTCTACCAAAAGCACGAGATTTGCATTATGCTTTGCTACACTGGAGGAATATATTATTTCTATTTTTTCTCGAGAAAAGAAGGAAGAGACTGTAAATATACACATGTGGCCTTTAAAATTAACACTAAATCAGTAAAGACTAATTTGGGATATTATGACAATTTAGTTAATGCTAGTTTGAGTAGAAGTGGATGTCACCCAAATCTTGAGTGCTGACTTTTGTACACAGTGAGGAAAAGAATGCTGCAGACTTGAATGTGGGGAATGTGATAGTTTCCAGGGGAAGGAAAGTACCACAGGCCAAGAATAAAATACTTGAATATTGGACAACATATTTAACGTACTTAGATGCTATATAAGAATAAATTGTTAGTAGGACCTTTCTAGTCATCAGGGGGTTAAAGCGCTATAAAGAAACTTTCATATGTACTTTGTTATCCAAGAGACAGATAGAGAGATGTCGTTTTACTGATATATTACATAAATCATGGTGCCAGCCAGAAAAACAACAGATGACCAATTTGTACAAAGCATTTTTCCTTATGTTACATTTATTTAAAATACATTAAATCGTTGTGCTAAAATTCAGGCAGCTGGCAGTCCGGGCAACCTTATAAGATTTGTGTTTTCTGGAGCCAGGCCCGTTCATTTGGAAGGTGGGCTAGTATATTTGCTTAGTCATATGCCAAGCCCTTGGGGAGCACAGGTAGTCCAGAGTTTACCATAAATTCATTTTTGTTTTTATCAGAAATTTGACAAATGGCAGTCAGATGGTCGACACTCATTTAATCCCAAGTGAAGTCATGAGTTAATGGTGCCAAGGCTCAACCCAAAGAAAAAACCTCATATGGGATAGAATCTGAAAAATCTGGCCCTTTTCCAGGCCCTCTTATCTCCTATTTCCTGTTTGTTGGGATTGATGTGATGCCTACCTGACCTTAGGAATAAAAGTCAAGTCTGAGTTGAGTAGGCTTGTATTAAACTAATTCAGGCACAGGCCTGGTTTGTTTATCGATTTTTGGTGTTTGCTCTTGCATTTTATCTTAACACGTGGCTTTTATCAAAGTATGAATAGGGCTGATAACCCTATCAAAAGGGTAAGAATCAATGGTATTGGTTTTATATCTACTCACTTAAACCAGCTTCCAATGTTTATTGTCCACATTCAAAGCTAATATTTGATAAACCAGGGTGAGAATAAAGAAGCCTATCTCAAGTGGTCCAGTCTTGCATTTCTGCAGCTGCCTTAGTGACAGCTTAATCTCTAGGGATGCAATGACCCTGGAGAATTGTGGTAGAGCAAATATCTACATAAATTAGTCATTCAATGTGAAGTTGTTTTCAACAAATTTTTCTTTCCTGTTGGTCAATAATCAGAAGTGGGAAGGGATTTCTTTTTTACTTTAATATTTTTTATTGTTATTCAAGTACCATTTTCTGCCTTTTCCCCTACCCCTCCCAACCACCCCAGTCCTCCCCACCTTCTTGCCCTGTTTCTACCCGCCTTGTTATTGTCTTTTACGATTGTTCCTGCAAACCCTTCACCCTTTCCCCCCATAATCCCTTCCCCTCTCCCCTCTGGTCAGTGTCAGCCTGTCTCAATTTCCATGTCTTTGGCTATATTTTGCTTGCTTATTCATTTTGTTGATTAGGTTCTTGTTAAAGGTGAGATCACATGGTGTTTGTCTTTCACCGCCTGGCTTATTTCACTCAGCATAATGCTTTCCAGTTCTGTCCATTCTTTAAGAAGCCAAATCCTAAATATCAAAGTGACCAAAAGTGATAGGATTTTATTTAAATTCAACCACCATTTCTGTATCACTGCTGTATTCACAACATGCTGGGAACACATTTAGTAAATTTTTAAGGATTTCGATATACTTTTTTCTTAGTAAACTGAATTAGAGCCTGAGAAAGAAATACAAAATAAAGTCTGTTCTCTCAGTTTATGATTGTGATGGAGAGGTTTGCATTTTGGGGAGAAATACAGACAAATGAAAAACAGTCTCAGACCTTGAATTGTACCCAGAGGAACATCAAAATATATGATATAGACAGTCATGACTGGCTAGAAAAAACAGGGGTTATAGAAGATCATGTAGCTAAAGTGGTCATTATGGAAAATCTCTATTATAGAGACGAATGAAAAAGGTACAAATTGAAATAAGTTTTAAATTGTAGAAAATCATTAAGAGAGATTGGGCTGGTCTAGGGTGATATGGCTGTAGACTAAACTGTAGAAAATAATTATACGTGTAGGATGGGGAAGCATTTGATGGTGTTGGCTAGCAATGAGATCATCCTTATAGATCCAAAGCACCACCATTAGGGTGAACATGAGGAAAATTTACTTGTGGCTACTTTAAAAAATTAGGTTAGTGGCTTCCCAGGCTGGATTATGTTTAAAAAAAAATGAGGTAGGGAGAAAAGAATTGATTTTTTTTCTTTTAAACTAAGGGTATACTGCAAAGTAATGGGGCCAATCTTGAGGAATTGAAAATATTTTCAGCATGAGAAGACCCTGGAAATGGGACGAGTGAAACATTCTTCAGAACTGCAGTAGACCTGGACCAGACGTGCTGGAATTTGACCAGTAGAACGTATTCATGGCCGAGACCACCTAGGACTAGGAACCTAGGACAAGAATATGCCCCAATAGGTAGCTTTGACTGACTTTTAAAAAATTGAGATAAATTAAGGATTTCTTATTTTTATTTCAACTAGCAAATAGACTATTTACATATATATATTTACAAAGATCTGTTGCAATATACTTTCGGAAGGATTAAAGTGTGATAGCATAAAGTAGAGCCTATATGCTTGTAGCATACTCTAAATTAGTAACAAATTACCTTGTGGAAAGTGAAACTATTTATTACTCTCTGCATTTTTACTTGATTTGAAATCATACCCAACCATCAGTTTTTTTCATTTGAATGTGTTACACATTTTGAAAACTATCAAGGTTTAAGCGCTAAAAAGAAAAGAATTAGGTGCATCTCAATCTTTTATGAAGAGATCAAAATCAGAATTGGACTGAGTTTAAGAGTCTTAGTTTCCTGTAACATTGATTTCTTATTTCCCCTCTTTCCTTCTCCTGTTACCCCTCTCCCTCTCCCGCTCCTTCACTCTCTAATAATAAGTTTGAGTTCTTGAATTCTCAGAAGTCACTTTCTCATGCAAGGGGACTGTATCTCTGTATCTTAACAAGGTGCTAAATTTTAAGCAATTTAAAAATTATCTCCATCCTATCTGGATATACCAAGCATGGTCAAAGGAAACACTAGAATATAGAAGCTTAATATTTAGGCTCTGGGGTATGAAGGACTTGAACATGAATCCTGGCTACTTTGCTTCCACGTTAAGGGCAAGTTTCTGAAACTCTTTGAGTCCTAGTTTCCTTATCTGTCAAATGGGTATAATAAATCATACTTTATAGACTTGTTGCCCAAATTAAATAAAATAATATACGCAAAGCACTTGACACAATACCTGGGACACAAAGAGCCTGTAGCAAATTGTACCTTGCGATATGGCACTCACACTGGATTTTAGGCTTGGTTCTTCAGCTCTAGCTATTCTATTGTTTCTTGGAACATCCAAGAGACATTTCCCAATCCCCGTGTATTAAAAAAATATATATACTAGACTTTAAACTCTAACAGATTATTGACTGTATCCTTGAGAAATAATTATTTAAAATGCAGATTAAGCTTTGCTCTGCATCTGATTCTGTTGAATCCTTCTCCCATTTCTCACCCTCAGTGTGGAGCAACTTGGTCTTGCTGACCTGGCTGTGGTATTGCAGAACTCCTGGATGATAAATCCTCCAAATGGGTTAGTGTGCACACTCGATGGCTATTTCTTTCCCTGACAAACTTTTTTTAAGTTGATTTTAGCAGGGTAGGAGGAGAAAGAGAAAAGCAATGATTTGTTGTCCCACTTATTTAGGCATTCATTGGTTGATTCTTGTATGTGCACTGACCTGGGATTGAACCCTTAATCTTGGCACATCAGGTTGATGCTCCCAACCGAGCTACCCTGCCAGGGCTCTCTGGCAATCTTGCATTTTTATTACATGCAATCCATGTCCTGAATTCTAGTAAGCCAAACTGGAGATCAAATAAATCTCTTGGGTATAATATAACGCCTTTTTTTAAAGTGCTCAAATAAAAATTTACAAAATTGGCTAAAACAGCTTCTCTCAAGTGTATAGAATACCTACATTACAAATTGGACAGAATAGATATTTATCTGATTGTAACTGTCCTGAGAGATAAATCATAGATCTAAATTATTTAAGTGGTATGTGAGAACTAAAGCATTAGAGTCAATAAGAGTTGAGTGGCTAAAATGCCATGATATAAAGGAAAATAACTTGCCCCCCCCCAAAAAAAATAACTCACTCTGTATTTAGCCAAATCTTCCTGGAAAAATCATCTCAGCTCTTTAGGTAGACAATGTACATTGATATAAAAGCTAAATACAGTTATAGATACTGAGAGTTTCAGATATTTAGGTGAGATAGCTCAATACTGAACTTTAAAAACAGCAGTTTACATGTATGTTTATTTGAAATGTTCCAAGAGGCCATTAGGGTGTTTCAGGTATATAATGCACAGAATGAAATTTGCAGTTATGTCCAAACACACTTTTAGAGGACATGACATTCTCCAATGACTCTCCTGTTATAGACTAACATGTCAACCCTTGTTCATGTCCTAGATATTTTTTCACTGATTACCTCTTCATTTCACGTTTTATATTCATATTCTCCAAAACAGAGTTATTTGCTTTTCAAATGCACCCAACAAACGAGCACACAAACCAAAAAACCCAGGTATCTTTGTAACTATGCTTAGATGTCACTAGCTGAAAAAAGCAGGGAATTTCAAGATGGGAGCCCGTATACCCTGGTACTTCTACTGTCCATCAGGGGCTAGAATCCTAGACCTGTTCTTAATGAGCCTCATTGTGGCCAAAACGTGTGAACTCACTCCCTGTTTGGAGAACCTGGGAGTGTGTTTCAGACTTTAGACTCCATGGTTCTCTATAGGTATATTTGCGTATCTTCTTTTGCAAATGGACTTAACAGAAGGAGTCAGTCATTAGGGGACTACGTTTCTTTGGTCACTTTGGCGGAGGGGAGTTTTAGACAAGAGGCTGAAGCTGGGGGCACACAGATGGTTTTATCCTTCCTTGAGCCTTTTTCACTGCCTGTCTTGGGTTTCTTCGCTTCATTGCCCACGTGTCACCTGTGCTTAGCCATGAGGTGATATAGCCTCTTCTATTCCAAAAACATTGATCTAAGTCTCCCTCCCTCCATTTTTTAATAAATCTTGGTGAAGTGATATAACATTCCAGGTCAGTCCTGTAGCGCTGTTCTGGCCTCTCCGGAGCGGCTGCCGCAGAGCACGGAAACTCGCTGGCACAATATTGCAAAGTGACTCTGTGGGGGCTGGACGACTTCCAGCCAGCAGTGAACCACGGCCAAGAAACGCCAATATGGATAATGCAAACAAGAGAGATTTGGGGCACATTTCGATTTAACCATCTGATTTAATTGACAGAATAAATGCACCTGTCAACGGGTAATATTCTTGTGATTAGTTTTGGCTGTGATGATGAGATGATGTTAAAAGAATGTCAGAACAACCTGTCCTGGGACGCTTACAGGCAGTTTTGAGTGAGGGAAGGTCAGTTTTTAGCTAGTTCAAAGAAGTAGGATTATCCTCTTGTAATGTGAAGGTATTTTATGGAGACAGTGAATGTTTTATCTGACATTTTCCCTCTGTGCGTAGCCTTCACCACAAATCAGAACAAGTAGGCGATAGAGGCACACAGAAGTAATTGGCTTTTGAATCAATCTCTGTGGCTACTGGGGACACTCCTCATTTGAAAATGGAAAATTCTAGGTATTAAACTAAAGGCTGCATGTTGGTGATCTTGCCTTCCCCTAAAAGTGTGGTTCTTTTGCTATCAGAGTAAGCTATTTAAGTATAATTTCAGCAAAAATTCAGAGGCCTTAAATTGGAATCCTGTTTTCTTTAGAAAAAAATGTGAATTGTGAACTTAAGACAAGTATTTTAATTAATACTCTCTCCTTCATTAACCCTTTACACTCTAACCCCAGTCTCTTTCCTGGAAATTGTGCTTCTATTGTTGCTAATGACTGAACAAGCAATTGTAATACCCTTCTCCTGGCTCTCAATGTCTGATCTCTGTGTCATTTAACACTGTTGACCTTTTTTTTTTTAACTTTCTCTTCTTAAGGCTGTCCTGACTGAGCTCAGGTCTCTTTTCCTTAGTCCCCTCCACCGGACACTCAGTTTTATTTATGCTATGAAGTCTTGGCCACCTTTTATTTTCTCCCTTAATTTTTCCTTTTGAAGTTTGATTTGCCATTCCTACGGTGTTCCTCCTTCTCTTTCCACAGATGTCTCCTAAATTTACCTTCTGGAACAAACTGTACACCTAATTTCTGGTCACACAACCAATTGACATCAGGATGTACCTCAGACTAAATAGGTTGTTCTGACTTTTTCACTTTAATTGCTAATCATTATCTCTGTTACAGCCACACTATCTAGATCATGAAGCTAAACTTTTTGGAATAGAAATCCCTTTCAGTATCTGATGAAGGCTGTGGATGTTCTTCTCAGCAAACATTCATACAAACCTAAATTCAAGAGTGGTTCATTGAAGAAGAGTTTAATCTTTGGAATCCGTCCTTTAGCATGTTAAGGACTCACCATCTTTGAGTTAATAACATCAGTTCTGAGCTTCTTTGAGCCCTCCCTTTTATTTCCCCCCCTACATCTAGCCAGTGCCCAAGTCCAATAGGCTACTGTTTCTGAAAATCTAGACGGTAAACCAAGAATCACTTGGATTGTCTCAGTCTTCCCTCCCTGAATCAGAGAGTCTTTGAATATGACGAGGAAACATGTGCTGCTTAAAACAGGCACAAGATACTTTGAGATCTACTGCTAGAGAGGATGCTTTTGAATATCCCTTCCTTCTTTTTCCTTTATGTTCCCATTGCCAACACCCTACTGCAGCTCTTATTTATTTTTATCTTGGATATTGTAATCATTGCTACCACTGTTGATTGCCTACTTGATGCCAGGTGCCTGTCATGCATTCTCTCAGTTAATGTTCACAAGACTTGAGGAGGTAGACAATATTAACTCATCTTATAGTTTTGTGGAAACTCAATGTAAGAAAACTCAAGCAAGTTATTCAAGATGGTAAATGGTTGTGCCGGAATTCAGATCTTGTTACCAAGCTCCAAACTGCAGATGCCTCTCCAGGGCACCCCACTGCTTCTCATTGCTGTGTACCCCCCGCCACTTACCGCTCTCCTTGTAATCCTTTAGTTGTTCTCAGAGTAATTTCACTAAAGGCAATTTCTGCCAGCCTCTGTGATACATCATATTATCTTACATTGTATTTATTTTTTCTGTCCCTCCATTATCCTACAAGATTTTAAAGTTTATGGGCTGTGTCGGTCTTGGTATAGAGAAAGAACCCAATAAGTATTTTGAATAAATAATATCTTTACCTTATGAGAAAACCCTAGTGATTTCCTACGGGCCATTGACTTATTTCTAAACTCTTTAGTAGGTCATTTAGATTTCCTTATCATATTTGAACCATCTTTTTCTTATATAATATTTCCTATGTTATAGTCAAGTATACCTTCCCAAATATGTTCTTTGTTTATTTAACTTTTCTCTTTTTTCTTGCTAGTCTCTTGGTCTAAGACTTGTTTCTGGTCCATTTTATTATTACTATCACTGGTCTTTTAGGCCTCAGTACAGCTATCACATTTCCATGAAGGATTTCCTGTTTTTCACCTATGCAGAATCTGATTTATTTTGAGAACCACAGCAAATTTCATATCATCTTTAAGCTACAAGTTTTATAGTTGCTATTATATATAGCATGTACATATGTAATTTTGCCTATTGCATTGTAAATCTATTAATAACCATGTAGTGTCTTATTCACTTTTAGAATTCCTGTATATTTGCAAGGGTACCTTGCGTGTAGAAGATACAGAACAAATTGTTGAATAAGTCACTTGTCAAAAATTTGATGTGAGAAAATTTGGATTAAATAGTATATGTGTAAAATATTATGTTTAAAATGATTAGAGATAAATATATGTTCCCAACCAAACATCTTCATGACTCAATATTATGTCCCATTCTTGGATGAATGAAGATCAACTAAACAAGTTTTAGAGAAGACGTCTTTGCTATAGTAAATGTGGGATGGGTATTTAAAATGTATTAAAATATGGTATTTTTGATACCCAACTAAATCACTCATGGAGCCTACAGCTCCCAATAATCACCGACAACTACACACCTGCAAACTTCTCCATGTTGATACATTTAAACTCTCATTTGGTGGCAAACATCCCAGTGCCCTAGACTTCAGGATAACTTTGGTTACACCCTGTCCAACAGGCTTAAATGCATATCAACATTGTCAATGTGAGCGGACTTGGAGTTCCAAACATCTCTGTGTTCTCTTGAGCCTGAACTGACTCTGTTGACATAGTCAGTGGCAACATGAATTGGATTTGAGTCTTCTACCCTGAAATGAAACATACACTTACTTTAAGATATGCTATAGCAAAAGTAAAAGAAGCTAGCAATTTTAGAAGCATAAGTAAAATCTTAGGTCCCCTTGAATTCAAATGGCCACTGCTCAAGGAAAGAACTAAACAGTAGAACATTCTGTCACCAAACCATAGAAATTAGATTTGCAGATGACACTGCTACCTTACCAGCTTATAGCTGAAAGTGAATTGATCTGGTTTTAAATAGGGTTATAAAGAATGCATGTTCTCTAATGACAGGTTCAGAGACCTAACATACCACTGAACAAGGGGTTTGGAAGGACTAGGGCTGATTGCAGATGCTGTTGGTAGCAAGTGGCTTCCAGCCTTGTGATTAAGGCATTTTATAACCAGATATTCCAATAGAAGACAGAGAGTGAATGAGACCAAGCACATCCCATAGTTGCCACATTATTCAACACCTTTCTTACCCAGCTAGATAAATAGGGGAGACTTAACAGGGAGCTAAGCATCCATACATTCACAGATTTACAAACTTACATGAGAGAGCAAAATTGGAAACAATAGTATGGGAAAGCCTTGGGAACATAGAGTACATATTTATTATTAAACATATAACATTAAAAGGATAGATTACGTTCATAGTTATTAGCACAGGGGGTTATTTTTCTTCTGGATCATTGGGTGAAGATCTAGGTTTGGGTCAGAAAACATTTTCTGTAAAGGGCATTATTCTGTAAGTTTTTTAGGCTTTGTGGGCTACTTCCAGTCTCTGTCTCCTCTTTTTTTCTCTTCCTCCTGCCCTTCTTTCTTGTCTCCTGCCTCCTGTTCATCTTTCTCATCTTCCGCTACCTTCTTCTGCCCTTTTAAGAATTCAAAACACATTTTCTAAGTCACAGGCTATTCCTAACAGGACACAGGCTGATTTGGCCCATGAGACATAGTTTTCTGATGCCTACAGTAGGTAGTCAAATACTATAGTACCTGAATAGCTTCCATACCAAATGTGGGTGGGTTTTAAATATTCCAAGATTTGAAAAACAATAGAACACTACCAAATTTATGTCAATCATTTATTTTTATTGCTGTTCAAAAATGTAAAAATACTTGAATATGAGGACCGATTACCATGCACAATAATATAATTACAGAAAATATCTTGGGTTCAATATTTTTAACCAAAGTGAATTTAAACATTGTAAATAGCAAGAAGTTACTTTCTTAAATATCAAAGAGCTACATTTTTTTAATAGAAGGGGCTCCAAAATAAAGTTTAATTTAATTAGGGATAGAGAGACATACTCTAGTATTTGCTATATTAATTCATCACTGTCATCAAAAACAATGCTATACTGAGGCTGCCTAGCATAGTTTTTGTGTGTTTTTAAGGTCAAAGTTGCAGATTTTCTTTCCACATTTCTATCTTTAATCACCTGCCCCATCTCCAATTCTAGCTCCTTTGGCTTACCATAAAATTCTCTGTGAAAATTATCTGCACAGCACAAATAATAAAGCATGAATGCTAAAGTGTAGAGTTGGTGTTTAATTTGATTCCTGTGGTTATTCTGGTTATTCCTGATCTATTGATCTATTGAAACAATAGATCAAGTAAATATTTACTGATTGGTTTTTTTTCACACTGTAATTCAGAATTTTTAAGTTGAGTATAAAGAGCAAAGAAAAGAATAAAACTATTTCTTCAAGTAGTTAATATACCTTGGCCTTCTTATTAGTAGAGTTTGAAAAATAAGGAATGAAGAACTGGGAGCTAAAATAAGGGGTCAAGCACACTAGAAAAAATAATGGGAGAGTGTGGGTATTGGATATGAAACTTTCCCTTATGAGATTGTTATAATTCTCAAAATAGTTTTTCCATTGTCAATGTTCTTATTGCAATAATACGTAAGGGAAGACATCGCCAGCCTATCAGATAACATGCATGTAGAAATAAATGCACTTTCAGTATGATGGGAATAGTCATTTTGGAATGAAAAGGAGAAAGGATTTCTTATGTATGAATGTGGTTACCCCAAAATCCATGCAAAGGATCATTTTTCCTCAAATATTTATTAATTGTGAAGATACCACATAAATCTAATGAGCAACCTTCGGTTGTGTTCTGAACTGTAAGTAGGTAATACCACCCCAGTCCTGAATTCATATCACTGTATTCTATATTGAGAATAGTTGTGCTATTTGTGATGTCTATTCCTGATAACATTGTTTTCATGTCAAGGTTCTTTCCCATATAATTTTTAAAAAATGAAGCTTTTATAGACAACTATGTGTTATTAATCAGTAAGATAGGGCTGTTTTAAATTATTCTGATAGAGCAGTCACTAGGGTTAGACAGTCAGAAGGAGGCTGGGAGGTAGAACAGTCCAATTTTGAAAGGTATTTCCTTATCCATTGGCTAACTTTTCACTGGGATTCATGTTAACATGAGCTTTAGGTTCATGCAAGGAGAAGAAAAATATTGGCTCACATTTTCCAATTTATATAGATAACACATCATCTATACTAGCCTCGTGGTTCCTGTGTTCTTGATATAACAAACAATGCTTCTTTTATATCCTATTTTTGGAACATTCTGATAAGGTACCTGAAAGCTAGCTGACAAGGGCGTTAAATTCAATTTTCAAGTGATATTTTTGCAATTCTGTAGAGGGAGCAAAATGTACAAGTCTATGTTTCTGAACATATATGCACAGAAACTTGCAACCTGCAGACCGTTCTTTCTCTTTGCTTTTTCCACATGTGAGGTACATGTTCACCATTTTATAGTATTGTGAAAAGTTTGGAAGATTCATATTTTTCAAATTTGGTAGTTCCTGTAATGATAGCATAAATCAAGCAAGAGAAAAGTTATCCTTAAAAAAGCACATGCTTTTATTACCCTGGCAGATTGTGTCTCCAATGTTTATGCCACTATCATGGCCTAAATTCTTCTCCAGAGCTCTCTGGGGCTCCTGGAGGGTGGCTTCTACTTGAAGATAAGGGCAAGTGGAGGAGACATGGACTCAAGGCAACTCTCCTAGACTCTGACGGAGCCAAGTGCAAGCTGCTCTTGGCACTCAAAAGGAGTGAAAAAACAGGGTATGTCCAAATTGATTCCCAGCTTTCAACTAGGATATGACTCTGCCCTGTCCACCTTCCAAAACTCGAATCCCAGATCAGTTTATGGACTTACTACGGTAAATCACTTAATGGTATTTGAGGAATTGTGATGAGAATGAGCTTCTGCTGGTTGTTCTTTCCAATTTTATTCCACACAATAAAGTTTTTACTTTGAACGTTTTATGAACTATAAAGTAAGGGCGCTCCGTATCCTAAATGTAAAGGGTACCTTAGGCCTCTAACTGTGGTACTATATCTTTTATTTTTCAAAACCTGGTCAAACTACACAGCATTTTTCAATAATCACCTATTTGTCTGTGAGGGAAGGTGTACATGACATTATGCAGCTGTCAAAACTCATAGAACTATACAGAATGAAAAGTGAACCCTAATGTTTGCAAATTTTAAAAATTTAGGAGGTTGGGAGATCTCAGGATAAAATGTGGAATGTGTTAAAAGAATCTAACTAAATTATAAATGTATAAGAAAATCTCACTAACAGGTATTTGGGGGAAGGTGCTGACCTAAGTATGTTTGGAAATAAGTGGATTCTGTAAGATTAAAGGCAAAAGAGACTGTATTTAAGCACTATGCACTATACTGTACTTGATAAAGTTGTTCCCCATGGGGGAATAGATGAACAATTCAGATATAAATGCTACCTCAGTGGCATGATCAAGGCCAGCATCAACAGTCATAAATTATGTTGATAGTATATATGCTTGATATCATGTGGTGAAAATGGTACATTTCCTTTGTGGTGTTCCTCTAGAAAACTCAATCCCAGTCTTACCATGAGAAAACCATCAGACATGTAACTAAATTTCAGTTAGAAGGAATCGGTAATTGTTATTTATACATGTCAGCTTGGCTGATCCTATTATTGATGTTTATGTTGAGGGTGTTTTTGACTGAGATTTACATTTAAATCAGTGGACTCGTAGAGAAACAGATGACCTTTCATAGTGTGAGTGGGCCTCACCCAATTTCTCCAGCAGACTATCTTTGAGCTTCATCGGCAACACTGGCTCAGACTTGGGCTGTGGTGTGGGCTCCTCTCCTGGGTCTCCAGCATGCGACCTACCCTGCAGATTTTGGCCTTGCCGGTCTCCATAGTTGTGAAAGCCAATTCCTAAAAATACATCTCTTATTATATATGTATGCATCCTATTGGTTCTTTTCTCTGAAGAACCCTGACTAATTTAGAATCCTAAAAGAACACCTGACCAATTTTGATGTTACAGTCATCAAAAACAGTCTGAGAAACTACCAGAGCCAAGCGGAGCCTAAGCTGCAGGACAAGTGAATGTAAATGCAGTATTCTGGATGGGATTCTGGAAGACAAAAAGAGCCTTAGGTAAAAACTTTAAAAATATATAAATAATCTATGGGCTTTAGTGAATGGTAATATGCCAATATTGGCTCATTAATTGTGATGGTATGTCCTACTAGCTAAGATGTTAATAGGGGACACTGGTTGTGGGGTGCAGGGTATCCCCTGCATTATTTTCTTACTATCTCCATAAATCTGAAATTATTCTAAAATAAGGTATATCAAGAAGAAAAAAATACGTGTTAAAGAAAAAATTTAAAAATATGCATAGCAATTTGTCAACATTATTTATCTGGATATTTTGAGGGAAGAGAGTGAGATAAACAGCTAAAAAAAGAATGTAGGGAAATTACATATGCTGAATTGCATGTATAATAAATCATATTGATGTAAGATTATGTATGTGTATGTGCTTATATATAAAGGCAGATGTCTGAAAGAGAAACCACCAGTATTTCAGAAGTGATTATCTTTGAGCATTGAAATTACAGATGGGACTTTCCTCCTGTCCTTCTTCCTTCCTTCCCCCATACCTACCTCTCTTCTTCCCTTCTCCCTACATTGCTTAAATTTTTCAAGGAGGAAAATATTTGTTGTACAATAAGAAAGAAAACAGTTACAAGTAAAAGTGATTCCAAGTTAGATGCTCAATGTTTTACTTTGATATTTCAAGCTTGCCATGCCCCTGGGTCTCCAAAGCTTTTGGATTCACCTTTAAAAATAAGTAGAGAGGTTGGAGGGCTGGGTGAAAATGTGAAGGGATTAATCAAACAAACAAAAAAATCATAGAAACAGACAACAGTATGGTGGTTACTGGAGGGAAAGGGGGCAGGGGTGGAAAAGAGGGGTAAGAGTCAGTAAATGGTGATGGAAGGAGACTTGACTTTGGGTGGTGAACACATGTGTATAATATACACATGATGTATTATAGAATTGCACATCTGAAACCTATGTAATTTTATTAACCAATGTCACCCCAATAAATTCAACAAAAATAAAAAAAAGTAGAGAACCAAAGCACTGTAGGGGTGTGTATACATTCCATTGCTGTAGATAGAAATAACAAGTATAAGGGACACTTGTGCTACTGTTTTTCCTTTCCTATGATTGCAACACACATGACTAATTGAGTACCGTTTTTTCTTGGGTCATGCCAGACCGATTGTAAAGCTATAAAGTTACCTTCTTAGTTTCTTTAGAATCACATGTACTAACTTTTTTTAATGATGAGTCTTATGTTCATCCTTCTCATCCTCTGTATATGTGTACTGAGAGTAAATTCAGTGACAGTGACCCTTTCTTTGGGGCACACTCATCATTTACTAATCTCCCCCAGAAAGGAGTCTCTCAGTGTCTAGAGAGAGAGATATATGAATAAATGTATTCAACTGAATTGTATGAAGTTGCCATTATTAAAACCTTTTTTAAAAGTATTTTACTTATTTATTTTTAGAGAGAAGGAGAAGGAGAGAGGGAGAGAAACATTACTGTGTGGCTGCCTCTTACATGCCCCCTAATGTGGGCCTGGCCTGTAACCCAGTCATGTGCCCTGACTGGGAATCGAACTTATGACCCTTTGGCTTGCAGGCCAGCACTCAATCCACTGAGACACGCTAGCCAGGGTAAAACCTTTTGATATATAAACTGGCTATTTCTTATGATTCAACACAATATATAACCTCTTATTTCTATCAACGTGTATTTAAATCATTATAATATGCTAGCAGTTTGAGCCACTTAGAATACTAGAGAAGATGAAAGTATGGGTGAGGAAGAACTAAATGAAGATGTTGGGAATACTTTTAGAACAGTCTAGAAGAGTGGGTTGTTAGAGAGGTCAAACAAGTCATGTACACTCTTGCAGACCTCCTCAAGGAGCTCTAAATTATTTCCTGGGGTCAAGCCAGATCATCAGAAAACAGCGTGTGAAATTCTAGGTATTATTTTGCCAAGAGAACATTTCTGTGTGAGGGTCTAGTTTTGAAACTTTTAAAGTTAATCCTCAATCAGAAGCTATTTATCTGCTCATGTCCCCTAAAACGGTACCCATTTCCTCTTTTAGTCTCCTAAGCTCTAAAAAGTATATGGACAAAACTTCAACAAGCACCTTAGAGAATAGTTTACTGATATTGATTACTGTAGATTAACAAAAACAAATAATGAGGTAATTATTTAGCAGCATCCTGGATATGATGAAGAATCTAAAATAGTCAGCATAGCAATGGAGTCCTCACCTTAATGAGTCTCCTGGGATCTGTAGCTGCTGAGCCGGTTGTGTTGTGTTCTGAAAGGTCACTCTGGTACCAGGAAGGAGTCTGTATTCCACAGTATCAGGTTCTCATCATCATTTCATCACACAGGCACAGTTCCTTCCAGTCAAAGAAGAGATGTGCTTTCTTTAGAACTGAAATTCAGAAAAAGATGTTCCAACTTGGCTGCATTCTAGACTAAACAATGTAAGATTAAACAATGAATCACACTCAAAATATAATGACTAGGCATTGGGGGTGCTGAAAGAAATGGAGAGTTTTGAGGGACATGTATATGTATTGAGCAGACCACAGAAGTTCCATTTAAATTCATCAGATATTTACAATTAAATTTATTTTTGAAATTTTGCCTCCCTGAAAATCAGATAGGCTTGGGCAGGAAGGACAATTCAGTTTCAGGTCTAACTAACCCACAGAATAACTCTAACTGAAGGCTGGGGAGTGTAGGAACTCTGGCTTCCATCTGCTCTGATGACAGTTCAGTGGGCTTGTCCATGGAACATTGATTTCAGTGTCTCTGGGGAAGGCTGACAAACATGGATCCCTATTTAGAGTTATGTCC
The DNA here is from genome assembly GCF_014824575.4 of Sturnira hondurensis. Taxonomy (NCBI): domain Eukaryota; kingdom Metazoa; phylum Chordata; class Mammalia; order Chiroptera; family Phyllostomidae; genus Sturnira; species Sturnira hondurensis. The sequence goes on along the minus strand of NW_028079044.1, from coordinate 7,963,351 downwards.
ACGGATGGTCATCTGGCGTGGCGGAGCCATCCGGCTGCCTGTCCTCTGGGACTGTGCTCAATGCTGATCTACTACTCTCACCCAGACAGTATTATTGGTCTATATTGCTTGCCTGCTCAGCTTGTGCCAACCCAAGCAAGACCTAGTCTTTCGCAGTGACCTTGCTAGCCCAAAGCAAACAATCACATCAGGCAGCTGTGTTTGTTGTATACTACTTACTGCTAATACAACAGTTATTTCTCTTTTCACTTGTCTGGAGATTTCCAAAGATACCTGGGAAAATCTTGAGCAGCAAGGGATTGCAGGGAGAAAGGAGGAGAAGTGGATGATTTGTGAATAGAGGCACTAATAAAAATTATTCAGTGTTCAACTACATATTTCTTTCTCATCTTCCTCTCTCTCACCACTCTTGGAATACTAGTACATTTGAGATAGCCCATTCAGAAGGGCCACTGTTCTTTCCCCTTCATCTTTTTGAGAGTAAGTCATTAAGGAGAATAATATAATACAGACTTGCACTTAATTTGCATAGGGGCACTCAACATGATAATAATCACATTGCTAGAAATGTCCTAATAAGAACATGGTTGATGATTTTGATGTTGACTATTAAGGCTGAGCTGAGACAACAGACTGATGGTGGTTGACCACAGGCAGCAATTACGGCTGTTCTGGCATTACCGTGAGCTGATCATGTGTCACTGCCTCACAGCTCTGCTTAGAGCAAGTGCTTCCCTACTTCACGCTCAGACTGGAGGGTCTTCCCTACTGTGATTAATGTTTACTTCCCCCTTTGTGAAACTCTTAGCAAGTACTCATTGCTAAGAATATATATTCTCTTTGAGAAATAACTATTTTTTACTCTTGAATAGTTGATAATTTCTTTATTTTTAAATCCAAGTAAGTTGACATAACTTGCTGGGTTTAATTCAGATCTATAATTTATTCCTATCCTTCCTATGCAAAAAGAACAAATAGAATATATTAACACTGCCTTCATACACAAATAATATTAAGCCATTGATTTGTAAATGTCAGAGTGAGATATTAGCATTTTCAAGAGATGCCCACATAAGACTGGCAAACACCTTTAGCATCAGGTGTTTGGCAGTCTTATCTGTATGATAAGAACAATATTATCCTTTAAAATGTATTTGTTTACAGTGTTTGTTATATACCATAATAGTTGAAAATGATGTTTAGGTATGCTTGATTGACAGGATAATGCAGAAAGTTAATTCACTTCCTGATCACTCTAAATAACTTTTAAAGTTTTTATTCTGAAATCATTTTAGACTTAAGGAAAGGTTGCAAAAATACTGCAGAATTCTAGAATTCCATTTACTCAGTTTTCTTTAATATTATTGTGGTATAAAACCACAGTACAAAACTAAGAAAATTAACATCGGTGTGTACTGTAGACTAAACCATGAGCTATTTATATTTCATTAGTGTTTCATTACAATTTTTTCCTTTTGTTTGTTCCATGATCCAGTTTGGGATCCCACTCCTCAGGTTTCCTTATACTGTGTTAGTCTCCTCCAATGTACATTTCTTCCCAGCCTTTCCTTGTCTGTGCGATCGTCACACTGTTGAAAAGTGCCCCTCACTTTGTAAGGTTGACGTTTCATCATAATTATATTAGGATTCCGATTTTTGGCAAGGATACAGAAGAAGTGATGTGCTCTTCTCATTACATCTTATCAAGGTTACATGATGTTATAGTTTTAATACAGTAACCTTCTTTAAGGTGGTATCTTCTTTTCCATTGTAAAGTTGCTATTTTTCCCACATGAGTAATAAATATTTGGGGGACATTCTTTGATGCTATGAAAATATCCTTTTTTTCCCTCAAGCTCTCACTCACTTGTCTTTAGTATTCATTGGTGAAGTTGGGCTTGCAACAATTATTATTATGATTTCCTAATGGCACAATGATTTTACCGGTATTTTGTAAGAAAGAGTTGAATCTTTCCCCCCATTTATTTTTGTTTCCATCGATTTATTTACATCACTATTGACTAATGGAGACTCATTTTGTTCTATGGGTGTTAGCCCAATACTATCAGTATTTTGTTAAATTGTCTGGGCTTTGGCCACATCATCTCACATGCTGGTGTAGAAAACTCCTCTGACACGTTTTCATCTTTTTTGAGCCTTGCGCTGTCACACCACAAATGCTCTAGACTCCTGTTTAATTTTCTTTATCGTAGACTCAGAATCAACCACTGTACTGAGGAGTCAAGGGTTCTTTTGTTGAAAAACAGTGTTTAGAAAGTAAGATCTGGGTGCTAGGTGTGCTCATTGCTGCAGAGGTACAGAGAGAGCTAGGAGTTAGATGCACGTAAAGTAACACCTGCATATAGATACATATGGTTTTTTATTTCTTCCTTTATCTGTATATCTATACCTTTTTAAAAATGAGTTTATACTGATACTTCCAATTTCAATCCAACACCATGAAGTTGAGGTCAGCCTGTGTCTTCCATGTTTGTACCTCTTTCTCTGACAGTGACAAATCTGGCTCTTATTATTCATATTACATTTACATATTTTATCAACCTTAACATATACAGTAAGCAGTTCCAGACTGATTGATCTATTCTCCTATGAGAAACATTTTTTTTAACTAGAGCATAGCACTTGTGTAAAGTATCTTTTGATTTTAGCCTTATAATATCAGGCAAAACATTATTTTCCAAAGTAATTGTGGTTAATTCTTTTCTTTTCCTCCACATTCCTTGTAGATATGTTATTCATTTGTAACATAGTTCATTCATTTGTTATAGTTTTTATTTCATTTTGGGTTCCCTCTACTTTTGGTTTGATTTTTAAAAATTTATATACTCATTTTTTGTCGCATGTACAAGTCTATGGGTACTGAAATGTAGAGCCAGCTTTCCTCTAGGAACTTTAGACAAAACTGGAAGAAGTTCAAGTGGTTTGGCCTGCCTTCCCCCACCTCCTTTTTAAAAATGCCTTTTTCTGGGATACTGTGGCCAAAGACTAACAAGCAGCGAAATGGCAAAAGGCAGGCAGCAGGCAGGAAAGTAGAAGCAAATGGCTTGGGTAAAACACAAACTGCATGATTAGGCTCTGAATAATCAGGAATGGCATTGTAGCTTGTTATACATATTCCATGGTCATAATTTGATATTTGTAACAAAAAAGAGAAGAATCCTCAAAAAAGAGCCAGTGTTGACGGAGGAAGTCTACTATCTTTTCCACTCAAAACATACCTATTTACCTTGCTCATCCTCTCCATATAGGCTAGTTAGTTGCCCTTCGCACATTTGAGAGAAATAAAGAGTGATTCACATTATCATTTTAATGGTGCACGGCTTCTTTCATTATGTAGTTGATTCACACACATCAACATTTTAAATTTTGGACATTCTAAAATACATTTGGCAAACTGCTAAGGAGAAAACCGTCTGTGAGCCTGTAGGAACTAAAACCTGGTCCATGTCTGAACAAATGAAAAAGCCCACTTGTGCTGTTCAGCTTTGTGAGTTATGTAGCTTTGGGTGACCTTTTTAAAAATATTCAAGTGGTTTTGAAATATCATTAAAAGGTGATCAGTGGTAATTGTCTTAACGATAGCACTCACCTGGAAAAGAAATACTGTTAAGTGGAGCCCTTTCCTAATCTCTGATATGATTTTTAAAGGCCCTTAAAAAAATCAAGACGTTTGAAAGTTACTTATTAAAGGCCAAATGAAAACCAACTTGCAAAGGGGCTTTTAATTTCATAATGATTCAGATTTTTTTAGCATAAAATTAGATCCAAGACCAGCTCTTAATTATTTATAGCTTGATTCTGCGGTTTGTGGTATCTAGTCCCCTTACTTTGTCTAAAAGGGCAGGAACAGGTGGAGAAACTGAAATAAATCAGCTCCTTTCATTTTATCATCAGTAGTAAAAAGTCTGCTGTGATATAAAGTTTTAGAATTATCTATGCTATTTGACCCATTACTGTGGATAATTGAAAGCATGTCACGATTGAGAAAGGAAAAAAATATCACTTACTGAATAACAACTGTACCAGACACTGTGTTAGGCTTGTATAGATCACTTAGTGTTCACAGCAATCCTATGTACTTGCATAGGTGGAAACTAAGACTCAGCTGAAATCACTTACCAATTCAAACGGGTAGTCAGTATCAAGGCTAAGGTTAAAAATTGGTACTTAAAATTCAATTCATGTTCTTTCTGCAGAATTAGTCACTGGTCCATGATTGTCCCTGGATACAAATTGTATAAATTAAAATGCTTTTGCAGCCCACAAATGAGAGTTGAGAACCTTAGGCTCATTTTAATTTCACATAGGTAGGTAATTGCTACTCTTTTCTTGGATCCTTATACATACTAAGGTATTTAGAAAATGCATTCCATGCCATTTACGTCACAGCTTTTCGGCCTCTGTGGGAAAACTACAGAAAGTCTATGGGACTGCAAGTCAGTACACATTTCTGTACAACAGTATGGAAAGAAATGTTCATACCCCTTAGGCCAAGAAAATGTATATTTTTATGGATCATCAGATATACATTTTATGGATATTCATTTCAGTGCTATTTATAACAGGGTAAAATTGTAAACCATGCAAATGCTCAGCAGTTAAAAAAGAGTAAACGTACTATAAAAGTATACATATTTTGCTATATTATGCAGTCATTAAAATATGTCATCAAGAATATTTAGTAATGGGCAAAAATTCTAACTCTGTGATTTTTCAGATGTTATATTAATGTGTATTGAATGAATGTATAAAATAGTAGATTTAAAATAATGCATATGAAAAGAATGAACATTTTCCAAATCAGAGATCAGGAAGAAAAATTATCTTTTTCTTTTGCTTAAGGTAAACATTTTTTGAAGTAGGACATAACAGTGCCCAAATAATTAGTGGCTCAATGAATTCTGACAAATCAATAAATTCTTACAAAATCAGATACCCTTGAGATCACTACATAGTCAAGAAGTAGCACCTGCCCCTAAATGTAACTATTATCTGACTTTTTTTTCTTTTTAAAGATTTTATTTATTTTAGAGAGAGAAAGTGAGGGAGAAAGAGAGGGAGAGAAATATGAACATGTGGTTGCCTTTCACATGGCCCCCACTGGGGACCTGGCCTGCAACCCAGGCATGTGCCCTGACTGGGACTCGAACCAGCAACTCTTTTATTCACAGGGTGGCGCTCAATCCACTGAGCCACACCATCCAGGCCACTATCTGACTTTTAACATTACAGAGTACTACCATGACACTCTAGATTATATTATTTTAAATGTCTGAATTATGCCTATATTTGAATTTTATCATTATTTGTCTATTAGGTATTCTTTTATGTCTAGCTAATTTTGCTCAACATTATATTTGTGAAATTCATTAATGTGGTTGTTATAGCAATAGTTTGTTAATTATCAAAGATGTTTATTATTCTATTGTATTTTTATATATTTATATATTCTTAATTAATTTGTTTTTAAAGATTTTATACTTATTCTCGAGAGAGGGGAAGAGAGGGAAAAAGAGAGGGAGAGAAACATCAATGTGTGGTTACCTCTCACCTGGCCCCCGCTGGGGACCTGGCCTGTAACGCAGGCATGTGCCCTGACTGGGAAACGAACTGGTGACCCTTTGGTTTGCAGCCCATGCTCAGTCCACTGAGTTACACCAGACAGGGCTGTATTTATATATATTCTTGATGGATATTTGTCTGTTTCCAGATTTTAAAAAACAGTGAGGCAGTGAACATTCTAACATGTGTCTTTTGGTGCACATATACACGCATTGCCAATATGCTGGAATGTGAGACTGCTGGGTTCCGTGGTGTGCATTTCAGCTTTAGTAGACACCACCAGTTTTCTAAAACAGTTGTATCAATGGGCCATGCCATCAGCAGAACAGGGGAACTACATTTGTTTCACAGCTCACCATCACTGTGAATTACCAGGGTTTGTAAATTTAGCTATTCTGAAAGGTGTATAGTGATATCTCACTGCAGTTCTAACGTGCATTTCTCAAATGAATAATGAAATTGTTTTTGTGTTTTTGGTCATCTTGATGTTTTCATTTGTGAAGTGCCAATTCAAGCTACTTGCCCGTTTTTTAATTTTTTCTCTTTTTTTTAGTGAATATAGGAATTTTATGTCTTGAATTCAGTTTGTTATACAGTCCTTTTTCTTCTTCTATTGTGTGCTTGCATTTTTACACTTTTGACACTGTCTTTAGATTCATAAATGTTATTTTTAACACAGTCTAATTTATTTGTCTTTTCCTTTGTGGTTATGCTTTTTGTGTCTTATGTAGAAAGGATTAGTAACATGTTGCCCTGTGTTGTTATAGAGGTTTTATTGTTTTATCTTTCCCAATAGGTAAATGAATCAAGGTTCAGATTTTTTGTATTTCCACATTCAACTCAGTAGTAATAAATGAAAATATTCTCTTCAACTGCTTTTCAACAGTTATATACAAGCTATAAAACATTTTTGATAAATCAGTTATGTGTGGGTATGTTTATGGATTTCTTCTGTTCTCTATATTCTGTTCTTCTAGTCTGTGTATCTGTCCTTGGAGTAGTACCACAGTTTTCACTACTGCAGATTTAGAATTGTCCTGCTCACAAGTACAAGGCTTTCATAATTATTCTTCTAGATTGTTTTATTTTGCCTGACCTTTTGTATTTCTACTAAAATGTTGTATCTCAAGCAATTTTTAGGCCTTCTAAAAATTTCTCTCATCAATATTTTATGGAATGATTTCTATGTAATAGATACATTTTAGGTTTTTAAATTTATATCATTTATGATTTTACATTTTAACTGCATATCACAGGTACATTAAAAAACTGAATTTTGTATATTGATCCTATTCTTAGCATCCTGATGGAATGAATCATTAATTTAATAAGTAATTTTAATAAATACTAATCATGATTAATATTGGCAGTATTTGATATTCATATTGATAATGGCATCAATATTGACCACTAAAATTATGAAGAATAATAAATTATGTCAAATTAACTAGTTTTGATTTTTATAAATAAATAATGTTGATGAATAAATTGTAGGTTTATGATTTTTCTAAAACACTTATATATTTTATTTTTTATTTTGCTGATTGCACTGACTAGGACCTTACAAATTTTACTTATTAGTTTTTGTAGCACTTTTAAAAAAATTTTAGCTGGTGATATTTTGAAACTATTGAGATATGAATTTGATATTTTATCTTTGTGTTGTTAAATAAGTAAATTGCATGGGTGCATTTTTAAAGTTAACTAACCATGTATTTTGTGGGGGAAAAAACTACCTGTTTGTGACATATTCTTATTTTTAAAATAAATTGCTATATTTCATTTGCTAATGTTTTCTTTAGAATTACTGTATCAATATACATGATAATTAAGCTTTATCTTTCTTGAAATAGATTCATCAGACTTTGTCATCAAGGTTAAGCTGGTTTCAAAAACAATTTTTTTAAAGATTTTATTTATTTATCTTTTAGAAGGGAAGGGAAGGAGAGAAGGAGAGAAGTATCAAGGTTGCCTTTCGTGAGTCCCTGCTGGGAACTGACCTGCAACCCAGGCATGTGCCCTGACTGGGAATTGAACTGCAATTGTCTGGTTTGCAGGCCCACGCTCAATCCACTGAGCTAAGCCAGCCAGGGCTCAAAAACAATTTTCTTTTCTGTGAAAGCCTTGGTATAATAAGATTAGTGCTATTTCTAAAAGTTTGAAAGACTTAGCAATGAAACTATCTGAATTGGAGATTTATCTGTAGAAAGGGTTTTAAAAATTTATTCTGTTTCTTTAGTAGGTTTAGTAATACAGAAATTTGCTTTTTTTTTGGTGTTCATTTTTAAGGTATACTCTTCAAGTATTTTCCACTTTACCTAAATTTTTCTCATAATCTCTTATTTTATTTTTAATATTTATAAAATCTATATAGAAGTGTTATATTTGTTCTCAATATTTTTAAAATGTCTTGCTTGAAGTTTACCAGATACACACACACACACACACAGACACACACACAATCTCCCCTCTCAAAGCTAAACTTTGGCTGTTGTATTATTTTCTATTGTTTAGTAGCAAATTACCACAAATTTGGTGACATAGAATAACACAACTGTATTCTCTCACAGTTTTGAAGGCGAAAAAGCCAGTGTCAGTTTCGCTGGGCCGAGATCATGATGTCAGCAGGACCGTATTCCCTCTGGGGCTTGTGGGAGGTAAGCCATTACTTTGCCTTTTCCATTTTCTGAAATTGTGTTCCTTGCCCCTTGACTTGTGGCCTTTCCTGTATTTTCAGAGCCCAAAGGAAAGCATCTGGCTTCAGCTGTCACATCGCCTTGTGTATCTGTAGTCAGATGTTTCTTTGTCTCCTTCTTATAAAATGCGGTTAATTTTAGGGCCTACCCAGGTAATCCAGAAAAAATCTGGCATTCTCCAAACTCCTTTGCCACACAAAATAACATCCAAAGGGGCAGGAATTAGGAGCCAGATATTTTGTCTTTAGGGGCCATTGTTCAGCCCACCAGATCTGTGTTGATTTTTTTCCTATCGCATGATTGTTGTATATGTTATTAATTTCTTCCCTTATTTTTGTGGTATTATTTTTATAATCTTCTGGTGTTACTTGCTATTCTTTTTTTTTAACCTTTATGGGAGATAATAATTTTCAACCTTGTATAATTCAACCAGAGTATAATTTTCAACCTTGATAAATTAACTTTTAAAATCAGCTGAATGAGTCATCATACCATCAGTTTTGTCAAGTGTTCCATAAATACTTGAAAATAACTTAGTATCTTTGGTACATTTTCTATTAATGTCATTTTAGTTAGGGTAATCATCATGAGGATCAAATATTCCGTAGCCCTGATAGGCACTGGGAAAAGTGTGGTTAAGTCTTCTACAGTGGCAAGAGATTTTTCTATTTCTTATTTGAGTCATTTCAATTTTTGGCTTATATATTTGGAAGCTATGTTTTCTGCTGGATATATGATTAAAATTGTTAAATATTCTTGGTTGATTGACTTTTTCATTGTAAAATGTCCTTTATGATTTATGTCTTAAAGTCTTTGATATTATTATAGATATATCCGTTATTTTAATTAGTACATACAAGCATATCTTTTTATATTCTTATATTGCTGTATTTTTACCTTTGACATTTTTATTTTAAAAAAATCTGTGGCTTCTCCATTGTAGTATATGAGGTCTGTCCAGAATGCATCCAGCTATGTACTATGAAAAATAGAGATATTTACTAAAGAACATACAAGATATAAGAAACCCTGTACACAGGACAATGATGCCTCCATCCCTTTCAAAGTAGGCACTGTGGGACCTCACACAGTTTTCCCAGTCACTATCAGCTGACCTGTTGAATGTTCCTGAATCTCATGGAGGGTCTGAAATCTCTTCCCTTTCAAAGGTGATTTTAGTTTTGGGAAAAGCCAGAAGTTGCAGGATGCCAAATCTGGGCTGTAGGGCAGTCGAGTACCTGGGTGACTTGATGTTTGACAAAACAACTCTGCATGAGATGTGATGCATAAGCAGGCGTGTTGTTGTGATGAAGCTTCCCGTCACCAGTTGTCCATAGCTGCAGCCTCCTGAATCATCCCAATAGTTTCTGCAGAGAAATGTTCAAGCTTAATGAAAAATTGGATGCAGATTTGTTGCTCGGCTCACTCAGTCATTTCGAATGAGATGGACACATAGGACTCACTGGCATCTATCACCTCCACTGATTAATACAGTGAGGTTGTCATTGTTCATGCATGTGCATTCCAATTCACTCTCCTTGGCTGCGAGGTTATGCTAATGTTGTGCAAACCATTCTCATTATATTGATAATGGCTGGACATTTTCTGGACAGACCTCATATAGGTTTTTTTTTAATCCAGAATGAAAATCTTTGCCACTTTCCTCCTTCCTTGAAATAATTTGTATAGTATTAGCGTTCTTTTTTTCTAAATGGTTAAACTCAGAGGAAAAAATATCTGGACTGAGAATCTTTGGTGGTCAGGTATTTAATTACCTATTTAATTTCTCTAAGAGTCAAAATATTTATAAAGTTTCTTTCTACTTAGTTACATATTAGTAGATATGATCTTATAGGTTTTATAGACATAGGTCTAGAGGACATGGGTTATGGCACCCATGGTTATTTAGAATCATGATGCTTAATTTCTAAATAATTAGATATTGGGTTTAAATTAATTCCAAGATCATCAGAAAATATATACTTTATAACTTCAATCCTCTTAAGCATGTTGAGACTTTTTAATGGCTAGCATATATTCTCTGTGTTAAAATATCTCTATGTACTTGAAAAATTACATATTCTGCATGTAGTTATTAGATAGAATTTTGTAAATATGTATACTAGAACAATTCCATCAATCATGTTTTAAAAGTCTTTTATATTTGTTCTTACATTTGGGATCATCTCACTTTAGTCTGATGAAATTCTTTGTCCTTGTAGTATGGGCTCATCACAATATATTTATTTTAAAATGTCTTCATTTGTTTTGTTTTTTGAAATATATTTTGCTGAATATAGAATATTAGGTTTGCATTTTATTTTCACAAACTATAGCAATGCCATTTCATTGCTTTCTGCCTTTTTTTTAAGTGATGGCCAGTGTTGAAAAATAGGCTCTCATTTTTATTGTTATCCTGAACAATAGTCACCCCCTCACCTCACACTTGACTATTTTGAGATTCTCTTCACTTTTGGCTTTCAGCATCTCGACTATAATGTACCCAGGAATGGCTTTACTTTTACTAATTGTACTGTGGTTCTTGAATATGTAGGTTGATGTCTTTCATCCTCTGAAGAAATTCTCAAATTTAACTATTATTTCTTCAAATGCTGTCCCTCCATTCTCTTCCTGTTCATATGAAACAGCAAAGTATGCATGTTTAGTGTCCCCAATCCCCTTTACAGTTCTGTTCTGGTTTTCTTTTTCTTGTAGTTAATTCAGAGGTTTTATTCTGGCCAGGCTTTGAGTTCACTTATTCTGTCTTATGCTACTAAACACATTGAGTGATTTCTTAATTTCATCCATGATATTGTATTTTGTAGTTCTTGGATGCACATTCAGGTTTTTTCATACAAATTTTATTTTTCTGTTAAAATATATTTTCATCTATTTTGGTCATCTTTTCCTCCATTTTATTTATCACATTCATCACAATTATTTTAAAGTCCTTGGCTAAATTCAATACATGAATCATCTGTGGATAAGCTTCCAATAATGGTTTTCTTTATTATCAGTTATTTTCTCCTTCTCCCTTGCACATTTAGCAATTTTTTAAATTATGGTTTTACATTGTGAATAATATCATAGACTTTCAATAATTTTATCTTATTCTAGTGAGTATTGGGTTTTGTTCTGGGAAGTAATGACATTTCTAATAATCTAGATCATGTGGAGGCTTGATTTTAAGTGTTAATGGGGTGTGTCTATTTTGGTATTGCCCTTCATTTTACATTATATTTCTTCCTTCAAGGACATGGTGTTTCTGAGATCTCAAATGAATCTCCGAGGTGTTCCCCATCTATTTTACCCGTTGGCTGGGCGAAACTCCAACACCTACCCCATTTTGTGCAGCATCTGAAATCTCCACTCAGATCTCAGCCCCTCTGTGACTGCTCTCTGATAGAATTCCTGTATTTTGCTGTAGGCATGTGAAGATCAAAGTCGGCAGAGGATCCAGATGGGTTTTTTTTTTTTTACTTCCTGGTTTGTGGCTTTCCTTTCTCTAGTTCTCTGCTTCCGGGTTAGCAGCTCTCGTTCCTCTGCCCTTGCACTCTGCTTCCAGAGCAGATGAGAAAATATGTCCGGGGGGGAAAACCAGGGTAAATACAGGGCTTAGTTGGACATATGGTAGTGTGGTCTTCGCTGCCAGTACCTGAAAACTTTTTAATTTTATTTTTGTAACTGTCTATGGCAAAAGCTTATTTTTAAATGTGTTTTAGGTCTTTAGTTAAATTTCTCTTTTCATTCCTGATACCACTTTATTATACTTTATCTCTTTTTTTCCTGGTATCTTACTGTCCTCAAACAGATATTTAAAAAATGTACTGGTCCTTATTGTGCAGTTGCTTTAGTGAGAGAATTGGTCTGAAACAATGTTGTCTGCTGTTAGATTGGAGTAGATGAACTCAACTTCATTGTTTTACATTTTATAGTTTAGTGTTCCCTGCATATATTTTCAAGTGTGTCTTTTCTTTGTTTAAATACATTAAGTACAGTTACTTCCTAAGCTGTACCTGATAATTTCAATATCTTATGCACATTTGTTCCTACTATCTGTTTTTTCTCTTGATTCTGGCCTATAGTGCCCCATTTCTTTCTTTGCTTTGTTACTTTTTGCCTGCATACTGCAATTGCCCTTGAAAAATTGTATTTCCTGAGGCCAGGATGAAGGCATCCTGCTCCAAAAAAGATTTACATTCACCTCTATGTGGGTGAGACGAGTAAAAGGCATCCTTAACCTCACAGAAGATGTGAAGTTCTCAGGAATCTCCAGAGCAAATCTGCTGCAAGGCTGGCCAGAGGCAGCATTTATTCAAGAACCTTTATCCCCTTTGCTTTTTCTCTTAATCTGTCTTCTAGCACCTACAAAGCAGTGCTTATGAATCAGTTTTCCATTAGGTGAAAAACCCTTCTGTCCCAAATTATTCTGCGGGAGTCTCCTCTCTGACTCCCTGCCTTTGAGAAGTCCTAGTCCTTGACTTTCCCCCATCTCTGCCCAGACCACATTTTGGCAAATGGGGCATGTGGTCTCAAAGTAAAATCAGCTTGGTGCTCATGTGTACTGTTTATAATTTTGTGGTTTGTTCTTCCCCATCCTTAGGTTTGTGTATGTAGTTAGGTACCACTTTGTTAGCTTTTAAATGATTTTTAAAAGATTTAAAAATATTTTATCCATCTCTTTATCATTGGGAGATTTGATCTAAGTCAAGTCATTATTTGAAATAGAAGTTTTTTATCTTTTTGTTTTTAATTTACTGGATAAAAAAATAGAGACTTATTTTCTTTACCCAAGAGTACTACAGTACTCTTGGAAATTTATTGAAATATATCTTTGGTGTGGTAATAATGCATGGTCAATGTGTGTAAATATTCATTTGAGACACATGGTTATTTTATTCTTTTGGGGGTACAGTACTGTTTGTGTATATCATTTTAGTTATTTATATCTGTTACACCAAATCAATAAATGTCAGTGTTTTTGTGTATAATTATAGCACTTATATTATTGTCTTTTATGAATGTTTTATATATATATATATATATACTTCTTTGTGATATATTTATATCCATTTCTAACACATGCATATTAATATATTTTACTATGACGATGGATTTGTGAGTTATTTTTAAAGTATTTTTAACAGTTTTAAATTTATGTGTACCCAGAAATAGGTAAGCAGGTTGATAACGAAAAGAGAAAATAGCTGGATAGTTGGGAGGGTAAAGCTAGGACCAGCAGTGGGAGAGCACGTGCCCAGGGTATGGAGACAGGTCTTGTGGGTTAGGAACAATAGTATGTTGGGATTTTTGCATCTTTAGGTCATGCAAAAATCCCAGCAATAAACCAGGTAATAAATAGGTCCTGCCACAAAGGATTTAATTTCATTTCTTTCATATGCTTTTCTAGGTGAAAAATTGTTACCAAATTGAGTTTGAACTCTTGGTGAAGCCTTAAAAATGTACAACTGTCATTTTACAAAAAAATTAAAAAATGAATTCATGGGGAAATGTATTGTTATATGCAGATTTCCAATGAAAACCTGCAGATGCTCACACAAGAAACATTCTTCCTACTCTTTTGAATAAACATGTTGCCTGCCCAGTATATTTGCATACCCACGAGAACAATTGTTTCAAAGATATGGGCTGTGAACACATGTGGCTGACGACCAGATTATGAACACCAGACTTGAGCTATATATTTTTCAGGTGTACAGCTTGAGGAAATTATTGAATACTCAGCACAAATGCTATATCTTGGGGAATATTTGGAGAAATGTAGGTGCTACTGTATTTTGAATAATCAGTCCCTCCAGCTCCCTTTGTGACGGATGGAAAATTTATTTCATTTTGCCTTGAAAAAGGGAAAACAAAATTGTAGCTATCTTACCACATAGTTTGTTAAGCAATCTCCATTTTGTTCTTGCGTTTAACAGATGTTCTGAAACGGTTAAGCCACAAAAGCATGTTTCAACTCCTGAGTCACTCATAACAAAATACATTCCCATCAGTTGGCTTAAAGTATGTTATATTAAATATATCAATAAACTGTAAAATTAAAAAATATATAAGGGTTTCATTGATAACTGAGACATAAAAAGAAGTGCCATTATAGAACAGTGTAATCTTTTCCTGCTTTATGGGTAAAGAGTTATAAAGTCACATTATATTTGAATGTCTGACTCTTCGTGCATCTTTTGTAGTTTATTGCAGTGGAGCTGACAGATGTCGAAAGATGTTTAGATACACACAAGGCCTAGCAGCTCCTATAGATCTGCTAGGCTCAAGTCCTCACCTGCTATCAGCAGAATCTGTTATAACTCACGCTTATTTAATTGGCTCCAGGTTTTGTTTTTAAGAGTAGCCCCTAGATAACTATTTTTACAAAATATGTCCAGTCTTATCCATACCTCCTTCTAGAAAGCAGCTTTTTCAAACTGTCCTCTTATAAGTAGGACAACCATATAGCAGGCTTTGCCCAAGCCAGGAGTGATAGTTGCTAGTGCCTTCCTTATGCTCTCAAAAAGTACAGTGTTGGATGATAAATGTATGGCTACACTATATTTAAAAGGCTAAGATTCATAATATTCTGAAGAAAGAAAAATTGGTCTAATATTACATATTCATGAACTGTACCTGCCACCAATGAAGGCATTCCGTTTGTTATCAAACATTTTTCCCCCTGCTCTTTGGTCTGAAGGAGATTCCTCCTATTTCAGTTAGAAGTATATTGAGGGTTCTTTAGTTTGGCAATTATGGAAACTATTCCTGTCTTATACAATTTATTTAATGAATTCAACCCAGACTTCTCTCAGGATCTTTTTATGGTAAAGTAAGAAACCTCTCCGTATTAACAGTTTATCCTGAAATGAGATACGGAAACCAGGGACCTATCAGGCACATTGTAGAAGTGAGGCACTTTCTACGACAGGAAATACATAAAGCAGTGAAAAGGTTGTTGAGCAAGAGGGCAAATTTAGGTAAAATTCAGACACCTTTTCTTCCTGAAAGGGAATAGATGTGATTGTCTAGATGTGATTATTATAGGTTTGAAATTAAGCTCTGCCCCATATCTTCAGGCAGATGACTCCCCGCATGTGCATGGTTTGCCTTTACAGTTGTTGATATTGTTACCTAGTAGCCAATATGGAAACATCTCTGTATTCTCAAATTCTATGATATAATTTTAAACTGCAGAGTACAGAGAATATAATCATAACCCCCCAAACAAGCAGGTATATTACAGAGAAACAGTAATAACATACAAGCATGCCAGCCAATTTAAATGAAGTAGATATCTTTCTCTTAACACCTGATAGATTATCCTCAATAAAATAAAAGCCGCATGTTAAATTCTTGATTCAACCCTCCATTTTGAGCTTTCTTCACATTCTTGGTTTGTGTCTACTCTAAGGTAGACACAACTTCATTTCAATGGTCAAACATTTTCAGAAACCATTTCAGTTTTACATACATTTAAAATTTCTAAATATTTAAGAATGACATAAATGTAAATTACTGTTTCCTTTCAAAATGTGTTTTCCAAGAGCAGATAATAGACTTTCACCTTCAACTGCACATTTAGATGTTCTTATTTTCGAGTGTAGTTTCCCCTCCATGTTTTTCTCCCCACAGAATTTCGGAATCTTGTTCCTCATGTTTTATTGAAAAGGCTCGCTGCCATGATCGCTCGTCGTTTTCCGGTTTCATCCCTTTGTCTGCAGGCTCCTCGCAGCGTGGCTGGTGTCAGGGCTCCAGACAGCGAAGGAAACGATGACAGCCCCAGAGCGCCTCCACTCAAGGTTGAAAGAGAGCACGGAGCTTTCTACACCACACGCCCTGCGTGAGGGCCTTTTAGGTTATTGCCATGACAATTCTAATTGCGGGAACTTTATTCTTATTACGGTCTTTATTCAGTTGGCGTCACCTTAACAGCACCCATCAACGAGTCACTTTCATTCCTGGGCTGGTTTCGGAAAACAGGTAGCCAAGACTCCTCGTCTTTTTGTTGGCGATAACAAAACACCCGGTCTGGGGGCGTCTACCTGGAATTGCATCTGCCAGGCAGGCAGAGATGGGGACCGAGCAAGCTGAGCTCCCTGCGACCCCGGGAGGCCCGCTCTCACAGGCGGCGGAGCTACATCTCACATTGCAGCAGATTCCAATTACTGTGCAATTATGGGGCTATGGGAGCTCCCTCTATGGGCTAATTGAACGTCTGCAAATTATATTTCTCCTCTCTCTCTCTCTCTCTTTTTTTTAAATCTCCTTCCCATTTTTCCCCCAACAAAGCCTGCCTGCGGCCTGCGGGCCCGGGCGGCCGCGCAGGGCCCCGGGGTCGTGCCCTCGGAGCGGAGCAAGATGGCTGCCCCTCGGCTGTTTGAAGCCGGCGCGTTTGAAGCTGCCGCGCGTGTTTGAAGCTGCGGCATTTGAAGCTGTCGGGCTTGAAGCTGGCGCGTGTGTTTGAAGCTGCGGCATTTGATGTGGCTGAGGACGTTTGTAAATTTGAGACAGACTTTAATATTGTGAGACGGTAGGGGAGTCCTTTTCAACCCCTTTTTCATTTTTTTAACTTGAACTTTTAAAAAAGTTTTATTTAACTTTTTTTCCCCCCACCAACTATTTTAACTACTTAGGGCAGCCGAGGAGTGCTGTGATTCACAGCCATTATTGCAAGGAGGCTGTTATGTATTTTTAGTGCAGCTGGGGCCGTAGGAATTCTTGAGTGGCTTTGACTGGTTACAACAATGGGGAGAAGAAGCCCGACTGAGCCACGCGCTGCGGCGGCCGCCGAGCGGTGCAGAGGGAAGTTGAAAGGGGCGGCCGCCTCGCTGCTTTCGGGAGAAGGCCGAGGGGGCCCGCGGTGGCCTCTGCGAGTCCGAGTGTAGAGGCAGAACACAGGCGGCCGAGTGGGAGTCGTTGGGGATGCACAGGGGCAGGGATTGACTTTTGCGGTTTTCTGGGAGCAAAGCATCTTCTAATTTCTTCCAATGCTTTTCCCTTTAATTTCTGTAAGAACTAGACAACACCCTAAACATGAGTGGAGCATTATGTGGAGAGCATCTACGCGGAAATGCGAGAGAGAAGGGAAGGAGTATCGCTGTTGTCCGTAAAGGAAAGGACACAGGCGGTGGAGCCATGGAGTCTGTAGACTGTGGTGTGGGAAGCATCTTGGGTGGAGGAGCCCCAGGTTGCAAGTGAAAAGGGTAGAAAAAAATTCGGAAGGAGCCCCGAGTTGTCAAAGTCAAAATGTGCTGGATAAGAAGCACTTGGGTTTGGGTGCAGATAACTTTCCCCCTAATTCCTAGTTTGGAGCAACACGGCGCACTTGCAAGCAGAGCCGATGAAATAAGACGCGTTCTGTTGCTATTCGAAGCTCTCCTCTGATAGACGGTTGGGTTAGAAAGCGGCTTTGATGGGTACTCCACCAGTTCTTTTCTTGGGAAGGAGAACGTTGGGTTCTGCTAATGATCATTCTGTTGAAAATTAAGTCATGGTCTCTCGATGCTGGCTATCTGTCAGGACTTGAACCCGTTAACCTATATTAAGGTATTTTTTTTTTAAATGGCAGAATACAAACCTTATAAAATAAACATCTGTTTTTCTGACATATTTTGATTATATATCTATCCCAGGATTGAGGTATTTGGTTATTTCATTCATTTTAGCAAAGATCTTTAATTCCTTCAGTTCACAGGGAAAAAAAACTATACTGTATTAAATCTATATCATTAAATTTGAGGTAATGCTTTTTATTCTATACAGAACTGGCTTTTATTGTAACAAATAATTTAAAATGTGTGTATTACCCATTCCACTAAGAACTATATATATATATATATATGACTATATATATAGTCATATCTTTTGCATGATGAAAACGTTTCTCATTTCTTCCTAGAGCAGATGATCTTGGAGTCTGTTTTCTTGCAAATAATTATTTTTAAGGATTTCCTTTCATTAGTTCAACTTTCTGATTTGGTGGGAATATAAATCTGACAAGCATTTTCTCTTGATTGTGTAGATTCATTTTCTACTGTAACTTCATTATTAGCACCTTCAACCGTATTCTTTTGAAACCATGTCTTCCCATTCTATTAGCAAATCACTTATTTTAAATGTTAGTATTTGATCAGATTTGTAGTTCAAACTTCCATGAGCAATAGGTACATTATTCATTGAGAACTAAGTTCTTATGGACCATCAGTCTAATATACTAATACTCCATTATAACAAGTCATTTTATAAGTCATACAGGCATTAAAAACTAAGTGACATTGTCCCTGGTGAAGGGATTTTTTCCCCCCATCCCCTGAGATAGAATATCGAGAGAGGGGGCAAAACATATTCAAAAGAAGAGGTTTACTGAAAACAAGATGGAGGGAAGGAGAAA
This sequence comes from Sturnira hondurensis, assembly GCF_014824575.4. Taxonomy (NCBI): domain Eukaryota; kingdom Metazoa; phylum Chordata; class Mammalia; order Chiroptera; family Phyllostomidae; genus Sturnira; species Sturnira hondurensis. The sequence goes on along the minus strand of NW_028079044.1, from coordinate 7,944,676 downwards.
GGAAGGGAACTTGATGTATCAAAGGAGTGCACACGGGGAACAAATATAGCTCCCTGGACTGCTCCCCAGGTCTGGTTTTATACGGGGATAAAGCAGGTTCTTCACGCAGGCGCAGAGTAGATTGCTTTGCTTTCTAGGTTCCCGCCGTGAGTGAGTGTGGATTGGTGCAGGTGCAGAGTGGAGCTCTTCAGGGAGTGGTGAAAGGGAAACTTTAAACTCATCTTGGAGAGGCTTTACAAAATAACTAAAGAGCATCCCCATCTGTTTAAGAGAGACTCAGCTTGTCTCAACATGGGAAACATACAAAATTAGTGGCTCTGCACATTTCACTCATATACTGTTTTCAGCACTTTGTCAAAAAACTCATAACTCAAGAAGAGAATACTTTAAAGACACACATGGCTGTAAGGCACACATACACATGCATGTATGTATGTATGTATGGATAGATACTTGTTTACATAGAAAACCTTCCCAATCATTTCAATGTTTCTCATTTCTCAACTTCTGTAATGCTCATTTGATCCATATTACTAATATTTTAAGCTTAGAGACAAATTAAAATTCTTTTTCTACACTTCACCATTAGCTAGTCTAATTGAACTCATGCTTAAATGAGAACTACAGGCATTTTATTATACATTTGTGTGAGCATATTCAAAGAAAAGGGAATAATGTAGAAAAGTGACAGGTATATCTTTAGTTTCAGTTAGAAACTTCTGGGACAATTTCATCAATCTGGCTTCATGTTCGACCTTACCCTTGTGCCTTGCTGGTTTGTGCTAAGAAGTGGCTTCTCATTTTCAGAATCTTTCCTGTGATTTTTTTTTCCACGTAGTTTTTTATTTTTGCTCTTTTCATTTTATTTAATTAAAATGAATTTCAGATGACTTTTCTTTTTAATGGATTTCCACACATATGTGCTGTAGTTTTCAGTAAGCTCCACAAAATGTAGACCACTAACCAAAATATTATTTCTTTTTTTTGACTCTGTATCTCTCTCTTTCTCTCTAGCTTGAGTTTTCTGTCCTATAGCTATTTACTCTGCCTCTTCCAGCATTCTCTTCTATCCTGCTGTGATGAAGTTTATAATTTGCTTCCTGTGGTAGAGAAGTGACAGGAGTAACTTCCCATGTGGGATCTGAGCCGAAAACAGCTTTTTCCATTACACAGCACCATAACCCCATTTTTCAACTCTTAATATCTCCTTTATAAAGCTAGGTCAATGGGTCAGTGTTGTTAGGCCGTTCATCCACAATATCATCTAGGTTTATTGATTTGATTTATTAATAAGTATGAGATTTGTTACCTCATATTGTNGTTTATAATTTGCTTCCTGTGGTAGAGAAGTGACAGGAGTAACTTCCCATGTGGGATCTGAGCCGAAAACAGCTTTTTCCATTACGCAGCACCATAACCCCATTTTTCAACTCTTAATATCTCTGTTATAAAGCTAGGTCAATGGGTCAGTGTTGTTAGGCCGTTCATCCACAATATCATCTAGGTTTATTGATTTGATTTATTAATAAGTATGAGATTTGTTACCTCATATTGTTGATTTTTGTTTTCTTTCTCTGTTTTGTGAATTACCCTGTTTTCACATTGGAAATTTTACACATAAAATTTCTATTTTTCTTTTGCATTACTTTAAAAATCAGCTTTATTGAGGTATTATTTACACACAGTGAAATCTCCCGACGTTGAACATAATTCAGTGAGTTTCAACAAATGTATGCCTAGCGGTATAACCCCTACCGCAGTCATGACGTTGGACATTCTCACCCCCACCGTGGCTCTCCTACCTTTTTGAAGTCAACGCATCTATCCCTTGGCCTCTGGCAACCACGGGCCATCTGTCTTTCACTATAGTTTTGCATTTTTTGGAATTTTCTATCAATGAAATCATATAGTATATGCTCTTTTGTACCTAGCTTCTTTCACTTAGAATAATACATTTACATTTTATTCATACTGGCTGGTCCAATAGTAGTGCATTATCGGAGCTCAACTAAAGTTAGTGTCACTAAATTTTATTCATGTTGTTGCATAAGTCAGAGGATTTTTTCATGTTATTGTTGAGTACCGTTCTTCTATATATATCACTGTTTCCTCTTTTGATGACCTGTTTTGTTCTTTCCAGTTTTGGTGATTATTAACAAAGCTGATAGAATCATTTGCATGCAGGGCTTTTTTGTGTGAGCCTAAATTTTACTTGCTCTTGGGTAAATATCTGGTGGGGGGGGGTTTTGTAGACCCTGTCCAGCAGAGTCCACCTGTTGTGGCCGAAGACGAGAATCAATACACAGGCAACAACAATCTGCTGTGGAAAAAGACAACAGGCATGACTACTCTCTAAAGGGGAGAGTGCCTATGGGTACTTCAGCCACTCCCTCAAGAGGGGAGTGCCCCGACCCTTGCCTAGACAGGCTTTTACTGTTTTCCTTGGGTCTTACATCAAAGAAAGATTTATTATCTATCACATAGAACATTATTGTCTACATGCTAGGTACAATCAAGGAAATGAAAATAACATGCAGAGGGGGATGGCAATGAGCTGATTAGCTGTCCTTGAGAGAGCTCACACAGGCTTTGGAAATTACCCTGAAAATAAACAATACACATTTGTTACTTTAGACCAGGGTGAGGGAGTTCTAGCAAGAGCAAGCCATAACAGTCTGTAAGCATTTTCTAGGCCTGATTCCCACGGGAAAACTGGTTTGAAGATCTGGCTCTGGCCCACCAATTTGCATCTGTAGGTTTTCCATACAGAGCTGAGTCACAGTTGCCAGGCCAAGACAAACTGGTCCCCTACACATGGTGACACAGTACCCATATACTGATTTTATTTAAAAAACTATTTAACTATTTTTCAGAATGGCTGTAATATTTTGCATTCTCACCAGCAATGAATGAGCGTCTCAGTTGTGCATCATCCTTACCAACACTTGGTGGTGTTGGTCTTTTTAATTTCAGCTATTGTAGTGAGTTTCCTAAAATGGCTGTCTTTATTCCCTGTCTCATTAGACAGCTCTCTCTCATTAGAGAACAGTGCAAATTGTCCATTAAAAACCACTCTCATTTAATCCAGTACCTACTTACATTTGTCCGAATTGGTGAATTTTTTAACCTCATTAAAAAATATATAGCACTAACTCTTCTCAGATCTCTGGCTTTGTTGCCTGAACATTAAAAAGACACAGTCACTTTGTTATAGTCCTTCTTTCAAAACCGAGTGTACGTGAGAATCATCGTCTCTCTCACCTTGTTCTTTTCCTTCTGAGTGTTTCATTTCAATACATGCCGAACCTCTGATTTTTCTCACTAAGGCTCAGTTACTAGTTCAGGATAATGACTTGGTTAAGTAAGACATTTTTCATCAAAGAATTTGTATAACAATCAAAACGGAATGCTAACAAGTTGCATAGCTGTAAATTCTCTTTTATCAAAGAGCCATAGCTTATGAGTCAACCCTTATTTCAGAAAATGGTTTTAAGATGCTCTCTAAACTTTGGTTACTGTGTAGTCATTCTCTCATGAGTGGTTTTTTTGAGTTCTGTGTTTGGAGACAAGTTGGATTGCTACAGAAACTTCTCAGTTTTGTTGGTATATAAGTAAACAGTATGACACCACAAAGTGAAATGTAGTTGTTTTTGAAATTAAGAATTAATCCAATTTCTGAGGAAATCGACTTTTAGTTCATTGAAAGGGTTTCTTTTGAATGGGAGGAATTTTTTTCATGTCACATTTTCTCATAAAAACATACATTTTATACCTTTAATTTTAACTATGGTATTATTTTAGTGAGTAAAGACTTGGAGTTTTTGCAGATAATAGATTGAATGATGATGCTAGAGAATTGTGGATATTTTTAGTTATCTTTTATAGTTTTGAAAATCGGTCTCATTTTTTCTACATTTATGTTCAGTTAATATTAACCCAGGCCGTTAAATTTTACCTTAGTAATAGTGTCAAAACATGAGAGACTGGGGACTTTTTTATATTTAGAAGAAAAAATTTGAATGTACAAATTCAAAATTTTGATTTTACAAAATTCACTGTGGTAATAATAGACTTATGCTTAGCTTAGTATTCTACAGTTATTAAGATTTAAAATAAGGGGACACACTTTACAAAGATTTTCTTTAAAAGTTGGAAAGAAAATTCAGTGATTCTGAGTTAACCGATATTCCACATTCTACAAACATCTGGGTTTTGTGGGTGAACTACTTGATTTAAATACTGACTTAAACACTTCCTCCAAACTGAGATTCATTTATTAATCCAGATCCCTTGTATTTGGTTTGGAATTGATTGAGATTATTTGTAGTACCTGTTCTTAAGCCATCATTAAATATATTTAACAAATAACGAATTTATACATACCTTAATTTATTGTTTTCCAGGGAACATATGTACTATGGATTTTCCTGGTGTCAAAGTCTCAGCAACCACAGTAATTCTTGGTATTTGCCTACAGATCTGCAAAGAATCCTTGTATCTTATTCTTACATAAAGGATATCTTCTTAGTCCAGCCTAAATCCTAAATCCTCCCTGGCAATTTGCATCACAGGAACCCTCGCATCTGTTGTATAGTAGGGTTGATTCCAAGGGAATTAAGCTCTCCCCTTAACAGCCTTTGTCTCATTCATGCTTCACAGAGGGAGGGCATTCCTGCTTTCCCACTCACCCCAGCTGCATTGCCTGACCAGGAGAGTTAGTCCTGATAGTGTATGATCCAGAAAAATTGGTTGACTATTTTAATACACTGTACTTTTTAAATGTGATTCTTATAAACCAGAGCATTATGGGTTTCATCCAACTTTAAATATAAATCTTCCTGTGGGAATTTCAATACATATTCTGATGGTTTTTGAAAAGAGGAACTTCAAATTTTATTTTGAGCTTGTTTCTTACCTTAAGGAAAGGAACTCTTTGAAAGAATCTTAATTTACCTCTTTTTGTGAATACAGATATTTGTCATACTATGCTTTTGCTTATTTATTTGCCATGTTCTACCCTGGATTACTTTGTCATTGTCCTTGTGAAAAGTTTATAGTTTATTTATTGCTTCCAAATTATATGTATCAGAATTGATTTTAAAATATCCTTTTAGAGTAATTTCTTTGAGTGGTCTACTTTCATGCTTTCTAAGATAGTAGAAAATTATGGAACAAAAAGTTTCATCTAAGATACAATGAAAATGCAAAATATCTTGCTGTAATATTAGCAAGGAGAAGCATGTGGGAATTATGTAATAAAAAATGGTAAAAGTTTGCTGAGATCTAAGAGACAATTTTATCAAACAAAGATGAACTATATTAAAATGCCTATTCCCATATTAATTCAGAGAATTGATACTGTTTACTTAAAATAAAACAGTAAGCTTCTCTTTTTTTAAGTTTATAATAATGCTCTTCTCTTAGAATGAAGAGGGACAAATAGTTAATACAATGATAAGATATAAAGCTACAATACTCAAGATGATGTCATTTTGACAAAAACAATGGAAAAGAAGGAAAATCAAGAGATTCAAATATGTAAAACTTTATTGAGTTAGTATCATTAATTAATGGGGGAAGAGTGAACTATTTAAGATGTTGCCCAAGGACAATTATTTAACACCTGTGGGGGAAAAAATCAGTTAGATCTTCTCTCACCTCATCACATATACAAATTCCAGATTAGTCTGTGGACCAAAAATAGGGCTACATACTAAAGCTGAAAAGCTCAGGAGAGGCCTGCAAACTCAGAAACTTGAAGTAATCACACAGTATGGTCTGAAATGAAAACTTTCTGAGGAAAACTGGTTCCAGAGGGTTAGTCATGCCCTAGGTGGTGCTTTTCCCTAATGGAGGTCAATCTTCACCTTAACTGAGCCTGGACAAGTTAGAAAAGATAAACATAAACTTAATATATGAGACCTTTGGAAACTAAAAAAATAGAGTTTACTGTCTGATTTAGTAATGATGAATAGTTTTAAGGGTATAACATAATGGAAAATTACAAAGGGAAATTCATAGATTTGACTACATAAAAATAATAATTTCTGAATAACAAAAAAAATGTGGTAAAAAATAACCTAGGCTCTGGCTAGCTCAGTTGTTTAGAGTGTTGTCTTCATATACCAAGGGTTCAGGTTCATTCCCTGGTTAGGGCATGTATGAGAAATAACCAATGAAGACATAAATAAGTGGAACAACAAAGCAGTCTCTCTCTCTCTCTCTCATCAATAAATTTCAAAAAAAATTTTAAAATAACCTAGAAAAAGTATTAGCAGCAACTATTTCAGAAGTTTTATATCTTTACAGTCATAGAGTTTATGCAATTAATAAATAAATGCTAAATAAATAGAATGCTAAAATCCTAATAGAAAAATGGTCCAAGGAACAGACTTTCTATAAGATACAACAGAAGAATTTTAACTATATTAGAAAATTTTAGCTTAACTTCAAATCAGAGGTATGCACCCATAAGCATACCACCAGAGTTAACCAAAGTTGTTCATATTTTGGTGACTATTTGGTGAACATCATTTTATTCTTTGTACTCTGTCATATCACTATCTATCCACTGATTGATCTAGTCACTTATCCATAGATATACCTACCTTTATATTTAACTCTCCATCCATTTAGTCATTCATCCACTCATAAATAAATGTGATATGTGTGTGATATATTTTTTCTAAGAGGGATCATAGTGCACATATTGCTTTTAATTTTTTATCAATAATGCATTTTAAATTTCTTCCTATGTCATTATAATTTCTACAACATATTCAGTCTTATTCAACCAACCCCTCTTACTGGGCATTTAGGTTGTTAGAAGTTTTTCCACAGTGACATACTGAACACTATTGCACAGATCAAATTATTTTCTAAGGGTGAGTTTTGAAAGTTTAGATTTGCTATATGCAAATATTGAAGGCTTTTTTTGCATGTTTCCAAACTGATGCTGAGATTTTAACTTTTACCTTTCTACCAGCAATGTATCAAGAGTGATTATTTCTTAACTTCTTGCAATCACTTATTAATATAGTAAACGTTTTATGTAAATTTAAAATACTGTCAATATTTTATTAATCTCTTACTTCGTATTTTTTGATTAGTAAACTAATGAACATTTTTTCTTTGTTTTTATGGCATTTTTATTTGTGCAAAATTTCTAATCATGTTAATTTTGCCCATTTTCTGTTGACATATTGTTACTGAACCCCAACATTTGAGTCAGCCTCCCTGTGTGCACTATCTGAAAGAAATACATAAGCAGGAGTTTGCAGTACAGAAAGGAAATGGTTTAGTATTGAATGGCTATTCTGAAGTGCAAGGAGCTCATATTTTAAAAGACCAGACTCTTCAATGCCATGCAGGTTATAGATTATACAGGACAAAATCACAAGACACTGGGGGTTAAGGGTTCTCATTATCCAGGGAAAAAGGATAGGTCAGTGAGAGATAGGTCTTTCTCTACAGAAAGAGGGGAAAAAATAGATTTTTAAAGCTATAGTCCCAAATCACAGTAAATTGTGAGGACCCTCATTTTTCAATGTTAATCTCAGTGCTGATTTTTAAATGTTTGCATTTAGGAAAATATGCCTTTGGATTATGTAGATTTTTTTTAGTTTATATAAATTAAAATTTTTTTAATTAGCTAAATCTTTAATTTTTTTTCTCACATGGTCTCTACTTTCAGCTTCATGATTGCAAACCTCCACCAGATACCAGTTTTGTATTAACTACAATGGAAGAATATTTTGATCCATCTTTTCCATTTTCCTTCTGGTTGACAGTTGAATCACTATGGAAAGCATGATATTTTTAGCACAGAGCCTTAGACAAAAACCCAGGACCACCTGGTTTTTAGTTAAATTGAATTTTGTGAAAGGATTATATTATTAATATGACTTCCCAGTTTCTTCCTTCTTAGTACTGAAAATTGAGTTCATTGGAAGGATTGAATTATATTAAGATATTATGGAAATTAGACAGAATTATTAATGTTTTGTGTGTAGAGATTGAATTATTCTGGGTTTAAGTATTCTGGGTTTTTGGGGGGGGGATTGGTTCTTGAACATTTACATCAGGAGGTCAAATTTATTTAGAAGATATTGCTTTGATTTTAGCGGAGCAGAATGATTGAGTAAACCTCAAGAGTTGAAGGAAGAAAGGGGAGCCATGTAAGTTACTAAATAAGGAAATTAAAGGCATATGATAACTGCTATGGACTGAAAGGTCTTATATGGGTTCCTAGACCTAATACCAATGTGTGGTGGGTTTCTCACACAATACCAAGCAATTCTCAGACACCAGAAGTAGCCAGGAAATTCAACTCACTTCTCACACTATCTACCAGGACAGTGTCAGATCTTACAGGTTGAAGGTTTGGTCCTACAAGACTGTACTCACCACCTCCCTGTTTCAGATGCCAGTGGCAAGACCAGACTGTTAGCTGTGCTTCTGACTAACCCACTACCAGTCTGATGTTCCAACAGCTCCCTCCAACTCAGGATGTCAATTGCAAGTCCAGGTTGTTGTTACCTGTACTTCTGACCAAATGACTATAAATTAAGATGTTCCCCAAACCTCTTTCTCAGGGTAGATTTATTTGCTAGCATGGCTCACAGAACTCAGAGAACCATTTTACAACTAGACCATCAGTTTATTATAACGCAGTTTATATAACTCAGCAACAGCCAAATGGAAGAGAAGCATATGGCAAAGTACGGGGAAAGGGTCCAGAGATTCCATGCCCTCTCCAGGAATGCCTCTTTCCTCAAACCTCCAAGGTTCACTAACCTGGAAGCTCTCCAAACTCTGTCCTTTGGGTTTTTGGGAGGCCTTATTATATAGGCATCATTGATTAAATCATTAGCCATTGGCAATTGATTCAACCTCAGCCCCAATCCCTTCCCTGGAAGTCAGGGCAGGGGACTAAAGATTCCAACCCTATAATTACAGGGTTGGTTCCTCTGGTGACCAGCTCCCATCTTAAAGTGATTTTCAGCATTTCAAAAGCCTTTCGTCCACATAACAAAAGACACCGTTATCACTACTCAGTTAAGAAATTCCAAGGGTTTTAAGAGCTCTGTGGCAGAAAAGGGAGACCAAATATACACATTCCTTAAAGTACATTGTCTTCAAAACTTATTACAACTTAAAAGGTGAGGTTGTAATAATCAGTAGGCTGGGGAGGAAGCAAACCAGGATGCCTGGATTGGCTTTTAGTAAACGACCCAATTCTTCCCATTCCATTTTACTGATATTAGCATATTATTGTTACCGAACAAGGGTCTGAGGAGGGCAATACTTGGCCCACCCAGGGATGCCAAAAACTGCTTCAGAAAACAGGGACCCCTCCCAAGGATGGTATACTAATATCTATAGGGCTCTTCTGTCCGCCGCCAATTGGAAACACATCTCTCAATGTCAGAGATTTGTGAAAAGGAAACAAAATGTTTATTTAATGCTATTCAGGCCTAATGCCTTCCTTAAAATGTTAAAGTCTTTAAGGGTATACACCTACACACACACACACACACACACACACACACACACAGCGCTCCCTTCTCCCACTGTCCCAACTCCGGGTACCGTAAATCAGGAAAAGAGCACACGTCCGTTTTTCAGGTCGCTGGCACGTGAGCTGTGTCGTCTGTCTGTCCAGGCAGGATCTCCAACTAATCCAAAGTCATGCGGCACCTTTCACTGGCAAGAGTTCTTTGTACCAAGTTCCAGTCAAAGTTTCTCCTGCTTTCCAGGCCACTTGGCCAAAGGGAGCACCCCAAAGCTGCGTGGGCCTCTTCTACCAAAGCCGCACTCCACCGAAATCGTGTCTTTCTTCTTCACCTGGCCGCAGGGATCTCCACTCTGGCAAAGCTGCGTGGGCTTCCCTTTCACCTGGCCAAGAGGGGGTCTGCACTCTGCTGAAACTGCATGGCTCTCCCTCCTAATGGCTACAGGGGTCTACATCTTCCTAAATAACATGGCTCTCCCCCTCACATGGCCAAGAGGGGGTCCTCACTCTGCTAAAGCCACATGGCTCTTGAGCAGGCACTCTCTCAGAGAAGCAGCCCCGGTTCCAGACTGGGTAGCCGCGCCTCACTTCTCCCTGGCCCAAAACTTGGCCACAGCTATTTGACATATCTGTGAAACCAGTTAAAGGTTATAGATATGTTAAATGACCATTCCAGAGGTTAGCTGCAAAACTGTTGCTATGCAAAACAGCTCTCAATGGCCCTGCTCCATTCGTCCCTTCCCCGAACTGACACCTTGGGGGGGGGGGAGGGTGAGGATATCTTAATATTTCCTCCAATATTCCTGTACACTTTGAGTTCTGGACACCATTCCAAATCTTTTCTGGGCCCCCCCCCTTGGCTGCACCCTGTATCATTATTAGTCGTGGATGTGTTTGCACTTAGGAGAATATCAGTACTCTGGCACTGAAGGCAGTGCAATTTAATCTCCCGGATCCTTTTTAGAAATGCAGATTTTGATTCAGTAGGTTTGGTCTGGAACCCAAGATTATGCATTCTTGTCAAGCTCCCAGGGGAAATCACTGTACTGGTTCACAGTCTCTTTTTTGAGTAGCTAAATTTGAGAAATCTTGTATTTACATTTCTAGTTCTTCACAAATAAATTAGTAGGTAACATGCATGAAATGGTAACATTACAATGCAGTGTTTTGGTTAAACACTTTCTGAGGATTACGTGAAGTTAGTATTTGGATTTTAAAAGATCACGATAATTTGTAGATGTAGATTGGGTTACGGAGCTGGTTCCCAGAGAAACAAGTGGGACAGATGCAATGCTGCTGGTCCTTGGCCCACACCTTGAGTAATAAATCCTTTTTCTTTGGCTATATTAAGGTAGACTTCAATACACTGCATATAACCACTCTTGAATCTCGCATGGGTGTAGATGCCCAACATCCTAAGCCACTATCAACCATACATAACTTAACATGTTTTTTTTCCTCTACTGATCCTCCTCCCCTGATGGGAATTAGCTACAAACAAGACTATGCATCTCTAAGAACACTTTTTGTAGGCTTTCCTTCCCAGAAGGAAAAGAATATAAAGTTGGCACTAAGCTTTTCTGGAACTATTGACTTGGGGTTGGTAACAGGACATATCTCAAAGTACCTGGTGAATCAGTCAGATCAAGGACTTGTATTAAAAAACAGGGGGCAAGCAGAAGGATGCCAGGAGCCAGAACTAGGGTGGGGGTATGGTGAACCACCAACAGATGGCCAAGGCTCACCAAAGCTAGCACACACACCAATACTGCACTGGATACACTGAAGGTAAAACTTGGACTTGAAACACTGACCTTCACACATTGTATGTGTGTTTTCCTGATTACAACAATAAATATGTTCTGTGTAGAAAATGTGGAAATGACAGACATGTAAAAGAGAAAAACACCTATGATAAATCACATCATAATAATATAATATCACTTTTATCACTGTGTCTATAGTTACATCTTTCTTAAAATTTACCCCCCTGTCAGAGTTAGGTGAGAGTTAAGCTCTTAAATGTCCTGAAATGCAGGACCCTTCAAGAACCAGGAGTTAATGATGCAGCTAAGAGCTGGGTGAGTTGTCTAGATCTAGGCAGGGAAGCATGGTGCCCCGGGCCTTTTGTGTTTCATCTGTGGCTCCAGGCTGGCGGAGACTGCGATTCCAAGAGCTGGAGAGCATCAGCTGGGGGTGTGTTTAGCTGCCAGCTCAGATGTCACCAAGAAGCCTGACCCCATTTCTGCCCAGCTGGGGGCTCAGATACAGCTATATATTTGATATAAAAAGTTGAACTATATTTAACTATTACTGCATTTGAATAGTGGTTCGTATTTTTTGTTCTTCAAACTAACACATATTATATGGAGTCCAGACCAAAGTTGACCAATGTGCCTGAAACAAACAGATGTTCCTAACCGACACTTAGAACACTTGTTCTCCTAGAATATTAGCTGCAAAGGGAACATAATCCTTCTGGAAATTTCTGTCATGTTTGGATTTTTTTGGCTGTCCGTGAAATTGAGGTGTTGCTATTATTTTTGATCTTTTATATTAAAGGAAAATTATTTTTAAACTTTGAACCTTTTCTTATGCTTTGTAATTTACAACTAAAATTTTTGAAAGGCTCAAGCTAGGTTAAGGATTAAACTGTTAAAGCATGCTCTGTGGGATGCCTTACCTCTTACAGAGATATTTAGCACTAAGTTTATAAAATTCTCTTTTGTGGAGCACCAAAAGGGTCATTTTCAAGTGAGTAACCTTTTTAATCTCAATTTTGCCATCTGAAAATCACTTAAGTGTTGCCTTGTTCAAGGGCATACATTATAGCCAGTCCCAAGTAATGTAATTCACCCTCTTTTTCTAATACCACGGTGCATGTTCCTTTCTTTGAAAAAAATGTATACAATATATCTGGTGACATATAGGTCTCACTGCAAACTTCAGCACTGATGAGAGATTACGGTATAGTTTCTTGGAATGTGAGTTTGCACAGGGCAGCTGGGGAGATGTATGAATCCTTTCAGTGCCTGTGGTTTCCTAGGAAGTCGGCGTACAGTGTAGTGATTCACCATGTCTGTTTCTACTTCAGAGAAATGTTCATAATACTTATTTTATTTCTCGAGATATTACTTCTGTGCTTAGATGTGCCAGTGGGAGTTCACCACTATTTATTTAGGTAATACACAGATTTCTTTCTTCTTCCCTCCCTTTATTCCTTCCTTCCTCCTTCCCTCCCCCCCACTCCTTTCCTTCCTTCCTTCCTTCCTTCCTTCCTTCCTTCCTTCCTTCCTTCCTTCCTTCTTTTCTTCTTTGCATTAACACACCCATGTTCATTTATTAAGGTATTGTCTGTGACTGTTTTGGCACTAGAAAGGCTGAGTTTAGTGATTGACATAAAGGACATGTGAATACAAAGCCTAATTTACTATACAGAAAAAGTTTAGTAGGCTCTTTAGAGAAAAAGTGTACCCTGGTATAGAGGATGGTATAGGGCAGCTGGTTACTGGGCCATCCACTCTTTCACCCGTTGAGCCAATATTTGGGAATTTATTACGTAAGCCAAGGAAGGAAAAGAAAACCTTGATTGTACTTCTGGTAATATAGGGGTGGGCAAAAATAGGTAAACAGTTGTAATACAACTAGATAATAAATAATTAATACATAATAACACAAGAATAAAGTGTGGCCCTGGTCAGTATGGCTTAGTTGGTTGCAGCATTGTTCTGTATCAGAATGGCTGTGGGTTCAGTCCCTAGTCAGGGCGCATACCCAGATTGAGGGTTTGATCCCCAATCTGGGCATGTACAGGAGGCAACCAATCAATGTTCTCTCTCCCATCAATGTTTCTCTCTCTCCCTGCTTCTCTTTTTAAAAGCAATGAAAAAAAGTCCTCAGGTAAGGATTAAAATAAATAAATAAACTGCATTTTGTGTGCTCACAAGTGGAAACCTACTTTTGCCTGCTCAATGCAGACTAGATACCCTGAACTACATTTCCAGTGCAAACATTTAAATTTAAAGATAAAATAGAACTTTTGAATTACATTGCAGAGCTAGCTAGAAATTTTTGTTTTGTCAGAATACAAAATTAATGTGATTGTGGAAATCCAGGTGGGTATGATAGTACTAAAGCTGACTTTTGCCTGAGGTGTTTGCATAACTAGTTATCTTGACCTTTGGTTTGGGTGTCTCTGTAAGGTCACAGGACTTGAAACAAATCTCCTGCCTACATAAGGCAAGAGGTCTTTTGGGAGCCTGGGAGCCTGTTGCAAGAGTCTGGTAATCCAAAGGGCTAAGCTTTCAGTTTGAGAATGATTTAGAAATAAACTTCCATAACTAACTTTTAGTGGTAGGTGTGGGACATTGAGATGTCATAGCACAAGCTGGCCTTGTTTGGACTGAAATTAATGCATCTTTTGTGGGAAAACATAAGCAAAAGAAAAAAACTGAAAAAACCTCATACGAAGAATTTATTTTAAAATAGGACCTTATTTCTGATCACTGAATGCTGCCAGAATGGTGTTCAGGTACTTCATGGAGGTTGGCTGAGTGACCTACGTTCTCTCTGGGCCTCTGCCAGGAAGCTGGTCATGACTGTAGATGCTACAGACCAGAAGAGGGCTTTGGTTGACGTAGCTTCCAACCACATAAGGAGATAGGCTTTGCCTTTCAAATGCATGCAGCTCACTGACGTAATCCTCAAGCTTGGTGGAGGCAGACATTAGTACGAAGTGGGCAGCCACAAGATGGACCAAGAAGATTAAAGCCAGAAAAAGGAAAGACAAGGTTTACAAATTTTGATCATTACAAAATCTTCATGAAGGCAAAGAAAATAGGGAACAGAATAATCAAGCTTGAAGTTAGGAAGCTTCAAAGATGGTGGTCCTGAAACCTTCTCCCCGACCAGCACCTGCTGCTAAAGGTGAAGCTGCAGCAGCTGCTGAAAACGTTCCATCAAAACAGGGTGCAAGTACTGCAGGCAAGAAGGTTCCAGCCTGAGGGAAGCCGCAGACCCGACAGCTGCGGAGGAGAAAGCTCAGGAAAGTCCAAAAGCTCCTACCCACGAAGCACCCACTCCAAAGGCATCTGTCCAGAAAGCTTGAGAACATGAGAGGCTGTTATAAAAGTCATAAAGGTTCATGTTGACACACTGTCAAATCATTTTAAAATTAGGACTTCATTTAATGGTCTAGGATTTTATGGAAGTAAACAGAAGTCCACGTTGAAGGAAATACTTTCAACTCTGGCCTCAAAGAATTCCCAAAGATAAAATTACAAGAGGAAAGTGAACAATAGAAAATTAAAACCCACATATACACACAAGGAAATAAATCACCATGAAAGAGAGCCAGCAGAAACAAGGTGTGATATTATTAAACCTGAAAAGATTTCAGGCCCTGGCTGGCGTAGCTCAGTGGATTGAGCGCGGGCCTGCGAACCAGATGATCGCGGTTCGATTCCCAGTCAGGGCACATGCCTGGGTTGCAAACCGGTTCCTTGCAGGCCAACTACCAGCAGGGGATGCACAAAAGGCAACCATACATTGATGTTTCTCTCCCTCTCTCCTTCCCCTCTAAAAATAAATAAATAAATAAAATATTAAAAAAAAAAAAGATTTCAGATAATGAAGTATACAGATATAAAATAAAAATAAAATATTATACAAGTGTAAAGTATAAATCTATTTAAAAGATGGGTAGGAAAATATGAATAAGAACTAAACATGATCAGAATTTTAAAATCTGACATTAACAATATAATATCCATAACTTTAAAACATTTCAAAAAATGGATTAAGTAGCAAACTACACAGAGGTAAAAGGATTAGAGAACTAGGATAACTAAGGAAATTATCCAGAGTACAGTACAGAAAGATGAAAGGATAAAAAAGTATGGAAAAAGACAGGCTGAGAGATGTGGACTCAGGGGAAAAGCACCACCTATGTTTAACTGAATTTCCAAATGGGAAAAGATAGACTGTAGCAGAGGCACTGCTTAGAGAAATAATGGCAAGGCATTCCCGAGATTGGTGGGAAACACTCGGTTTGCAGATGCAGAAATCTCAAAGGGTTAATGAAAATCAGTCCAAACTGGGAGTCTCAAACCTAGAACCTGCAGAACCCCTGAAGCATAGAAAATGCACTAAAGACCACTCAGTGAGTAAAAAGTTCACACACGGAGAAGCAACAGTTCCACGGAGCTGGCACTGCCATCAGTAATGGAAGGTGAGAGAAAGTGTAGATGCAAATCTTTAAACGGCCTACAGAGAATAGGTGGCTGGTCAGTGCCAGGCTCCCAGCAAACTCTTCCAAAGATGAGGCGACGTGAAGAAAATGAGCTCTTGTTAAGGGGGAACAGCTCCTTCCCAAGGGGGATTCTAAAATAGGTCCTCAGGAAGGAGGTAAATCCCACGTGGAAAGTCCAAGTTACAGAAAAAAAGAGGGAGGGAGGGAGTGGGTGGGGGAGAGAGAGGGAAAGACAGAGAAGAGGAGAGAAAGGGGGAAAGAAAGGGAAGGAAACAGGGAGAAAGAAAAACAAGTGTGTAAAAATTCTAAGCAAACATTGACTATTGAATATTGTAAACTTAATTTGAAGGGATAATTAACCAAAATTCTATCATCAAAATAGTGTTTTTGTGGAGGAGGTGACTGGAGTCAGAGGGTTCCATGGTTCTTAGGAAGTTTGAGAGAAATGTAAGACTGGTTATCTCCAGGTTTTAAGTATGCTAATTTAAAATTAGGGCAACCACTAAAAGATAAATTGTATGTATAGCTCTCAAATTATTGTATGAAAAATTATAATGAGGGAAATATCAATTACATACCAAAATCAATATAAAAGTCAAATAGGTATAAAAGAACAGAAAAAAATTAGGTTAAATAAAAAGCATCCACTGAAAGAGTGTCTGTGTAATCAGATTCCATATGGATGAAATAAACTTTTCAGTTAAAAGACAGAATGGATTAACTCATTTGGAAGATAGATAATTAGAGAATGAAACATTCATTTGGTTTTCCAAAGATAATAAGTGGACATTATAAATTCCTCTTTGCTGCCAAACTTGAGACAACATGAAAATGGCAAATTCATAGCATAAGTTATCAAGATGGAATAAAAAAGAAATAGAAAATATGAATGTTCTAGATCCATTGAAAATTGTATCAGCAGTTAATCTCCTCAAAAAATACTGTGACTACATTATTCTACTGGAACATTTCACCAAAGCTTTAAGCAGCTGAAAATTCCAGTCTTATAACATTTTTCTGATGAGAGGAAAAAAGATCTACTACCCAGCTTACATTTTTGAGACAAAGATAGTGTTTTTTAGAAATGGAAATTATAGACCAACTTCACTGAAATCTTAGGTTTAAAAACAGTATTAGCAGAGTGAATCAAGCAGCATATAAACATCATATGGTAACCAAACTGTTAAATAGGATGGCAAGGCTGCCTCAGCCCTAGAAAACAACAGGATCAATGTATGGGTCCCCAAACTGATTGATAGACCTAATAGACTTCAGTAATAAATAATGATAAAATTTCTGAGCAAAGCAAGTGAAAAAGAAAGTTTCTTAGTGAGATACAGAATTTCTGCCAACCCCCCCCACAACTTATCACCATATTAGTGGTAAAATATTGAAAACTTTGTCCTTTTGTTGTATGGACCGGGATAATGTGATTTTAAAAGGTGTATGGAAAGCAATAGTGATGAGGGCCCAGTTATTCCTGCACCAGAACAGTGTGGGAGGACATGCTCTACCAGGTATCAGTTCTTATTATGCAGCCACAGTAATAAGATCCACGTTGACTTTACAGGCTGAAACAGACAGGCCAGGGAGCAGAAGAGAGTTCAGAAACATGCCCATGCTTTCGCTAAGACGGTGCTGCCGCTGCAGATCACTAGGGGGGACCCTCTTCACAGGGGCTGCGCTGAGCCAACCCTATCAGTACGGGTGGGGCGGGGGGAAGAAAGTCCTTATTGACCTCATTTCTGATGTCATTCCACAAGCAAAAGTCAGTTCCATGCATTAAGAAAACTTAAATGTGAAAGGCAATTTCTAATGTTTTGAAAGATAATATAGAATAATATATTTATGCTCTTGGCTTAGGGAAGATTTCTTAATGAGAACATTGAATTAGCAAACCAGGAAGGAGTTTGATTTCATAAAAATTATGAATATCTGTGTATCAATAGACATTATAAAGTGAAAATAGACCATAACTTGGAAGAATGTGCTAAATATATTAGTCTGTCTGGAAAAAGTCCAGCCATTGTTAGTATAATAAGAATGGTTTGTGTGACATTGATGTAACCTGACAGCTGAGGAGAGTGGACTGGCATGTGAATGAGTGAACAACGATAACTTCACTATACTGGTCAGTGGGGGCCATAGATGCTGTTGCATGAGCATGTGTACTGTGTGGCCGTCATATTCAAAGTGACTGAGTGAGTAGAGCAATGAATCTGATGATGATTTGGAAAACTGTGTGAGGTCCCAACATGGCTGCTTTGAAGGGGACTAAGATGTCATTGTCCTATATACAATGTTTCTTGTATCTTGTATCTTGTTCAATAAATGTATCTATATTTTATATTGCATGGCTGGATATCTTCTGAAAAGACTTTATATGTATATATGTATATACACATATGTATATATGTATATACATATATATAGTTTGTATTATATTATACTATACTTTACTATAGTAAAATATTATACTATATTTTATACATATGTATGTACACATATATAATATACCAACATAGTATACAGATTTATATGTAAAATCAAAATAATGCCAAAGAAAAGATGGGCAAATGACTTGAGTGTACTTTACATTAAAAGATTGTGACTGGCAAGTAAATAAAAGATGTTTCACTTTATCAGCAATCATGAAAATACAAATTGAAATGACAGTGAGATAGTATTTATAGTTACCAGATTGATAGATGTTAAAAAAAAAACTACAATATTTTGTGTTGGTAGGAATGTGAAGCAGTGGGAATTCTCATACAATGTATTTACCAATGAACATAGTTAAAACCACTTTAGAAATCAATCTGTGTTTTATAATAAAGTGAAACAAGCAAATTCCCTACAATTTAGTGTGTACCCAAAAGAAATGCCATACATGGGCAACTGAAGACAGGTAAAAGAATATGCATAGTTATCTTGTTTATAATAGCAAGAAAAGTAGAAAATATTCTCAATGTCCATTGATAATAAAATGGATAAGTAAGTTTTGACATATTCATGAAATGCAACATTACACAGTTCAAATGAGTATGCTATAGCTACATTCATAATCACAGTTAAATCTAAAAAGCATAGGATTGAATGAACAAACCAAGGCATAGATCATGTCCAATATAATTTCATTTATAAAACAAAATATAACATGCAAAATTAAACAATATACTACTTTGGATAAACTACAAATAAGGGAATGATATGGATTAAATCAAGAATAATGGTTATAGATGTGATCAGGGAGGTGGTTTCAAAAATACCAATAATATTATTTTTGTGGCTACTTGTTTTATGGTTATTTTCTATTCCTGTTATTCACATGTTACAAATATTCATCAGTGTAAGCTTAATTTAAAAAGAAAAAAATCTCTGCTTAGTTAATGTTAGATTCAATAATTTCAATTACTGTCTATACTGCTAGATGTGTGCTTCTGTAGTATTAATTCAATCTTATACAATTTGTAAATATGGGAATAATATGTTTAGAATGGATAGAAGTACATGGGTTCATGTGCAATCAATATTTTGTGCCAGCAAGTAACAGCGCTTAGACTCCAAGTACAGGAACACAGTGAACATGTTAGATGCAAAGGAAAGGAATACTGTGCATGAAGTCCTTCGGCTACCAGTTCTTTCCCCGGCTCACCTGACGAAAGAGCTCTGTCTTGGACAGCTCACTGAGCAATCTGCCTGTGTGCATTTTGTTTCTTTTCACATCATTCAGCAGTGTGGACCTTTATTTACATTTCCTCCCATCCAGTTACTTTTACTTATTGTTATTTAAAAGTGAAGTTCTGTACTATCACAGTATTCCTTTATTAGGTATTTATCCTTTATTAGGTATTTAGTGTGTTTTTTAAACAATGCAAAAATTTTAAAAATTAGGATTTTTATTGTTCTTATTGTGCTCTAGTTTCATGGGTTAAATTATAGTGCCCAACATCCATCCATTTTCTCTTAAATTCTGCCATTTTGTTGTCCAGTTTTGTAGAATGGGTGTTATTTTTTCTAGACATGCATACTTTGTTTCCATAGAAGTCCCTTGTTAGTTTTGATTCAATTTTGTCTTATAGAGGCTAAATTAATAGGTCAACATTTAATTATAAAAAGTGCACTTACTGATAAATTAATAAAAAACATTTACATATACATGTGTTTTTCTACCACACTTACAACCTAAAGATTTGATGCTTGTAATGAGGGAAACCTAAATGGGCAAATAACATAATACTTGATCATAAATGTTATGAAGCCTGCCTATGAAAATAAAGGTGGAATTATTACCAATCAAGGTTCTGCAGAATCTTGACCTAACCTACCTTTCCAGTCTCCTCTTCCTAATTTGTCTTCCAGTTGCTCTGCCTTCCGGCCATATTGACTTATTATCTGTTCCTCACGTACACACCACCAGGCTGAGGGGAGATAAGGGAAGAGCAGAGCTTCTACCTTGCCAATCCCTCCTTCAAACTGCTGATAGTGTCCATTCCTACACCATTAATCATATCATACAAAATCACCTCTCACATTTAAAACCTTTAATGGTTCCACAAAGCCAAGGGAATTAAGTATATATTCATTGCATAGTGCCAATAGATCCTTCAGTATATAAATGATCCCAGCTTCCATGTAACACATCTTCCTTGCTGACCCTAGGCTTTAGTTGATTTCAACAGTCATAATTCCCTAGCACACCAGCCACTTCCACAGCTTCCCATCTTGTGCTGGCTGAAGTGTTGTGATGGTGCTATGACTTCCTATGTGCTCTTCCTGTTTATTTGAGCATTTACTCAATCACCCGGGCCCAGATAAAGGGCCACATATTCCATCTGACCCACCTAGTAGACTTTAGTCTATTAGGTAAATAGACTAAATACTTTAGTCTACTAGGTAAATACTTGTAGAATCAATGACCTTTGTTTGCTGATTCTTCATTGAATAATCTTGTGTTTGTACAGGGTTTAGGGTTTACGTGTTTATATTCTAGTTAGCACTCTACTTGTTTGGTTTTCTACCATAGCTCAAAGGTTCAGTTCTAACTTCACTACTTATTCAATGTTCTTAGATAAGTCATTTCTTTAAGCTACACATTCCTCCTCTGTAATGCAGGGGCAGCAGTTTGCTGTGAGGATGTTGGGAAAGAGAAAATAAGCATTTGGTTAATTACCAAGTGCTATATATAACTATAATAGTTAGATATAACTATTATAGTTATATCTAACTATAATAGTTAGTAAATATTTCAATAAATATTTTTATTTTTATTTTTTTTATTTTTTATTTTTTCCAATTTTTTTATTTAATTATTTTTCAAGTACAGTTTTCTGTCTATTACTCCCATCCCATCTCACCCCCCATCCTCCCCCCTCCCTCCCATTTCCACCCTTCTCAGTTGTTGTCCATGTATCCTTTATATAGGTTCCTCTAAATCCCTCCCTTATTTCCCCTGAAATTCCCTCCCTTCTCCCCTCCGGTCACTGTCAGCCTGTTCTCTATTTCAGTGTCTTTGGTTATATTTTGCTTGCTTGTTTGTTTTGTTGTTTAGCTTCCT
This sequence comes from Sturnira hondurensis, assembly GCF_014824575.4. Lineage (NCBI taxonomy): Eukaryota > Metazoa > Chordata > Mammalia > Chiroptera > Phyllostomidae > Sturnira > Sturnira hondurensis. The sequence continues at coordinate 7,923,355 of NW_028079044.1, read as the reverse complement.
GTTAGAGGTGAGATCATATGGTATTTGTCCTTCAACACCTGGCTTATTTCACTCAGCATAATGCTTTCCAGTTTCATCCATGATGTTGCAAAAGGTAGGAGCTCCTTCTTTTCTTTCTGCAGCATAAAATTCCATTGTGTATATGTACCATAGTTTTTTGATCCATTCATTTACTGATGGGCACCTAGGTTGCTTCCAACTCTTGGCTATTGTAAATTGTGCTGCTATGAACATTGGGGTGCATATGTTCTTTGGGATTGGTGTTTTAGGGTTCTTAGGATACAGTCCCAGCAGTGGAATTGCTGGGTCAAAAGGCAGGTCCATTTGTAGTTTTCTGAGAAAATTCCATACTGTTTTCCATAATGGTTGTACCAGTCTGCAATCCCACCAACAGTGGACCAGAGTCCCCTTTTCCCCACACCCTCTCCAACATTTGTTGTTTATTGCTTTGTTTATGATAGCCATTCTCACCGGTGTAAAGTGGTATCTCATTGTAGTTTTAATTTGCATCTCTCTGATAGCTAGTGATATTGAGCATCTTTTCATGTGTCTCTGGATCCTCTGTATGTCCTCC